>NC_084794.1:298301054-298985297 GCF_963169125.1 Humulus lupulus | reverse complement strand
AATCGGGGTCCTAATTCAACCAAACAAAAAAATTGACCTTTCAGGCCAAATCTCTTAGGCAGTTGCCTAGGGCTCCGAAACGATTTCGTAATTCACTCATATTTCTCTCTAACAAGCTCTAATTTTTTTGAACCTTTTCCCATCTCAATAATATTATATAGGGCTGTTAATGACCATGAATCGGGGTCCTAATTCAACCAAACAAAAAAATTGACCTTTCAGGCCAAATATCCTAGGCAGCTGCCTAGGGCACTGAAGCGATTTTGTAATTCACTCATATTTCTCTCTAACAAGCTCTAATTTTTTTGAACCTTTTCCCATCTCAATAATATTATATAGGGCAATTATTGACCATGAATCGGGGTCCTAATTCTACCAAACAAAAAAATTGACCTTTCAGGACAAATCTCCTAGGCAGCTGCCTAGGGCGCCGAAGCGATTTCGTAATTCACTCATATTTCTCTCTAACAAGCTCTAATTTTTTTGAACCTTTTTCCATCTCAATAATATTATATAGGGCTATTATTGACCATGAATCGGGGTCCAAATTCAACCAATAAAAAAAATTGACCTTCTAGACCAAATCTCCTAGGCAGCTGCCTAGGTCTCCGAAGCGATCTCGTATTTCACTCATATTTCTCTCTAAGAAGATCTAATTTTTTTGAACCTTTTCCCATCTCAATAATATTATATAGGGCTATTATTGACCATGAATTGGGGTCCTAATTCAACCAAAAAAAAAATTGACCTTTCAGGCGAAATCTCTTAGGCAGCTGCCTAGGGCTCCGAAGCGATTCCGTAATTCACTCATATTTCACTCTAACAAGCTCTAGTTTTTTTGAACCTTTTCCCATCTCAATAATATTATATAGGGCTATTATTGACCATGAATCGGGGTCCTAATTCAACCAAACAAAAAAATTGACCTTTCAGGCCAAATCTCCTAGGCAGCTGCCTAGGGCTCCGAAGCGATCCCGTAATTAACTCGTATTTCTCTCTAACAAGCTCTAATTTTTTTGAACCTTTTCCCATCTCAATAATATTACATAGGGCTATTATTGACCATGAATTGGGGTCCTAATTCAACCAAAAAAAAAAATTGACCTTTCAGGCCAAATCTCATAGGCAGCTGCCTAGGGCTCCGAAGCAATTTCGTAATTCACTCATATTTCTCTCTAACAAGATCTAATTTTTTTGAACCTTTTCCCATCTCAATAATATTATATAGGGCTGTTATTGACCATGAATCGGGGTCCTAATTCAACCAAAAAAAAATTGACCGTTCTGGCCAATTCTCCTAGCCAGCTGCCTAGGGCTCCAAAGCGATTTCGTAATTCACTCATATTTCTCTCTAACAAGCTCTAATTTTTTTGAACCTTTTCCCATCTCAATAATATTATATAGGGCTATTATTGACCATGAATCGGGGTCCTAATTCAACCAAACAAAAAAATTGACCTTTCAGGCCAAATCTCTTAGGCAGTTGCCTAGGGCTCCGAAACGATTTCGTAATTCACTCATATTTCTCTCTAACAAGCTCTAATTTTTTTGAACCTTTTCCCATCTCAATAATATTATATAGGGCTGTTAATGACCATGAATCGGGGTCCTAATTCAACCAAACAAAAAAATTGACCTTTCAGGCCAAATATCCTAGGCAGCTGCCTAGGGCACCGAAGCGATTTTGTAATTCACTCATATTTCTCTCTAACAAGCTCTAATTTTTTTGAACCTTTTCCCATCTCAATAATATTATATAGGGCAATTATTGACCATGAATCGGGGTCCTAATTCTACCAAACAAAAAAATTGACCTTTCAGGACAAATCTCCTAGGCAGCTGCCTAGGGCGCCGAAGCGATTTCGTAATTCACTCATATTTCTCTCTAACAAGCTCTAATTTTTTTGAACCTTTTTCCATCTCAATAATATTATATAGGGCTATTATTGACCATGAATCGGGGTCCAAATTCAACCAATAAAAAAAATTGACCTTCTAGACCAAATCTCCTAGGCAGCTGCCTAGGTCTCCGAAGCGATCTCGTATTTCACTCATATTTCTCTCTAAGAAGATCTAATTTTTTTGAACCTTTTCCCATCTCAATAATATTATATAGGGCTATTATTGACCATGAATTGGGGTCCTAATTCAACCAAAAAAAAAATTGACCTTTCAGGCGAAATCTCTTAGGCAGCTGCCTAGGGCTCCGAAGCGATTCCGTAATTCACTCATATTTCACTCTAACAAGCTCTAGTTTTTTTGAACCTTTTCCCATCTCAATAATATTATATAGGGCTATTATTGACCATGAATCGGGGTCCTAATTCAACCAAACAAAAAAATTGACCTTTCAGGCCAAATCTCCTAGGCAGCTGCCTAGGGCTCCGAAGCGATCCCGTAATTAACTCATATTTCTCTCCAACAAGCTCTAATTTTTTTGAACCTTTTTCCATCTCAATAATATTATATAGGGCCATTATTGACCATGAATCGGGGTCCTAATTCAACCAAACAAAAAAATTGACCTTTCAGGCCAAATCTCCTAGGCCGCCGCCCAGGGCTCCGAAGCGATTCCGTAATTCACTCATATTTCTCTCTAACAAGCTCTAATTATTTTGAGCCTTTTCCCATCTCAATAATATTATATGGGGAAATTATTGACCATGAATTGGGGTCCTAATTCAACCAAAAAAAAAATTGACCTTTCAGGCGAAATCTCTTAGGCAGCTGCCTAGGGCTCCGAAGCGATTCCGTAATTCACTCATATTTCACTCTAATAAGCTCTAGTTTTTTTGAACCTTTTCCCATCTCAATAATATTATATAGGGCTATTATTGACCATGAATCGGGGTCCTAATTCAACCAAACAAAAAAATTGACCTTTCAGGCCAAATCTCCTAGGCCGCCGCCCAGGGCTCCGAAGCGATTCCGTAATTCACTCATATTTCTCTCTAACAAGCTCTAATTATTTTGAGCCTTTTCCCATCTCAATAATATTATATAGGGCTATTATTGACCATGAATCGGGGTCCTAATTCAACCAAACAAAAAAATTGACCTTTCAGGCCAAATCTCCTTGGCAGCTGCCTAGGGCTCCGAAGCGATCCCGTAATTCACTTATATTTCTCTCTAACAAGCTCTAATTTTTTTGAACCTTTTCCCATCTCAATAATATTATATAGGGCTATTATTAACCATGAATTGGGGTCCTAATTCAACCAAAAAAATTATTGACCTTTCAGGACAAATCTCCTAGGCAGCTGCCTAGGGCTCCGAAGCGATCCAGTAATTCACTCATATTTCTCTCTAACAAGCTATAATTTTTTTGACCCTTTTCCCATCTCAATAATATTATATAGGGATATTATTGACCATGAATCGGGGTCCAAATTCAACCAAACAAAAAAATTGACCTTTCAGGCCAAATCTCCTAGGCAGCAGCCTAGGGCTCCGAAGCAATCTCGTATTTCACTCATATTTCTCTCTAACAAGCTCTAATTTTTTTGAACCATTTCCCATCTCAATAATATTATATAGGGCCATTATTGACCATGAATCGGGGTCCTAATTCAACCAAACAAAAAAATTGACCTTTCAGGCCAAATCTCCTAGGCAGCTGCATAGGGCTCCGAAGCGATCCCGTAATTCACTCATATTTCTCTCTAACATGCTCTAATTTTTTTGAACCTTTTCCCATCTCAATAATATTATATAGGGCTATTATTGACCATGAATTGGGGTCCTAATTCAACCAAAAAAAAAATTGACCTTTCAGGCCAAATCTCTTAGGCAGTTGCCTAGGGCCCCGAAGCGGTTCCGTAATTCACTCATATTTCACTCTAACAAGCACTAGTTTTTTTGAACCTATTCCCGTCTCAATAATATTATATAGGGCTATTTTTGACCATGAATCGGGGTCCTAATTCGACCAAACAAAGAAATTGACCTTTCAGGCCAAATCTCCTAGGCAGCTGCCTAGGGCTCCGAAGAGAACCCGTAATTCACTCATATTTCTCTCTAACAAGCTCTAATTTTTTTGAACCTTTTCCCATCTCAATAATATTATATAGGGCTATTATTGACCATTAATTGGGGTCCTAATTCTACCAAAAAAAATATTGACCTTTCAGGACAAATCTCCTAGGCAGCTGCCTAGGGCTTCGAAGAGATTTCGTAATTCACTCATATTTCACTCTAACAAGATCTAATTTTTTCGAACCTTTTCCCATCTCAATAATATTATATAGGGCTGTTATTGACCATGAATCGGGGTCCTAATTCAACCAAACAAAAAAATGGAACTTTCAGGCCAAATCTCCTAGGCAGCTGCCTAGGGCTCCGAAGCGATCTCGTATTTCACTCATATTTCTCTCTAACAAGCTCTAATTTTTTTGAACCTTTTCCCATCTCAATAATATTATATAGGGCTATTATTGACCATGAATTGGGGTCCTAATTCAGCCAAACAAAAAAATTGACCTTTCAGGCCAAATCTCCTAGGTAGCTGCCTAGGGCTCCGAAGCGATTTCGTAATTCACTCATATTTTTCTCTAAAAAGCACTAATTTTTTTGAACCTTTTCCCATCTCAATAATATTATATGGGGCTGTTATTGACCATGACTTGGGGTCCTAATTCAACCAAACAAAAAAATTGACCTTTCAGGCCAAATCTCCTAGGCAGCTGCCTAGGGCTCCGTAGCGATCTCGTATTTCACTCATATTTCTCTCTAACAAGCTCTAATTTTTTTGAACCTTTTCCCATCTCAATAATATTATATAGGGCTATTATTGACCATGAATTGGGGTCCTAATTCAACCAAAAAAAATATTGACCTTTCAGGACAAATCTCCTAGGCTGTTGCCTAGGGCTCCGAAGCGATTTCGTAATTCACTCATATTTCACTCTAACAAGATCTAATTTTTTTGAACCTTTTCCCATCTCAATAATATTATATAGGGCTGTTATTGACCATGAATCGGGGTCCTAATTCAACCATAAAAAGATTGACCGTTCTGGCCAAATCTCCTAGGCAGCTAGCTGCCTAGGGCTCCGAAGCGATCCAGTAATTAACTCATATTTCTCTCTAACAAGCTATAATTTTTTTGAACCTTTTCCCATCTCAATAATATTATATAGGGCTATTATTTACCATGAATCGGGGTCCAAATTCAACCAAACAAAAAAATTGACCTTTCAGGCCAAATCTCCTAGGCAGCTGCCTAGGGCTCCGAAGCGATCTCGTATTTCACTCATATTTCTCTCTAACAAGCTCTAATTTTTTTGAACCTTTTCCCATCTCAATAATATTATATAGGGCCATTATTGACCATGAATCGGGGTCCTAATTCAACCAAACAAAAAAATTGACCTTTCAGGCCAAATCTCCTAGGCAGCTGCCTAGGGCTCCGAAGCGATCCCGTAATTCACTCATATTTCTCTCTAACAAGCTCTAATTTTTTTGAACCTTTTCCCATCTCAATAATATTATATAGGGCTATTATAGACCATGAATTGGGGTCCTAATTCAACCATAAAAAATATTGACCTTTCAGGACAAATCTCCTAGGCAGCTGCCTAGGGCTTCGAAGAGATTTCGTAATTCACTCATATTTCACTCTAACAATATCTAATTTTTTTGAACCTTTTCCCATCTCAATAATATTATATAGGGCTGTTATTGACAACGAATCGGGGTCCTAATTCAACCAAAAAAAAACTGACCGTTCTGGCCAAATCTCCTAGGCAACTGCCTAGGGCTCCGAAGCGATCGAGTAATTCACTCATATTTCTCTCTAACAAGCTATAATTTTTTTGAACCTTTTCCCATCTCAATAATATTATATAGGGCTATTATTGACCATGAATCGGGGTCCTAATTCAACCAAACAAAAAAATTGACCTTTCAGTCCAAATCTCCTAGGCCGCTGCCTAGGACTCCGAAGAGAACCCGTAATTCACTCATATTTCTCTCTAACAAGCTCTAATTTTTTTGAACCTTTTCCCATCTCAATAAAATTATATAGGTCTGTTATTGACCATGAATCGGGGTCCTAATTCAACCAAAAAAAAATTGACCGTTCTGGCCAAATCTCCTAGGCAGCTGCCTAGGGCTCCGAAGCGATTTCGTAATTCACTCATATTTCTCTCTAACAAGCTCTAATTTTTTTTAACCTTTTCCCATCTCAATAATATTATATAGGGCTATTATTGACCATGAATTGGGGTCTTAATTCAACCAAACTAGAAAATTGACCTTTCAGGCCAAATCTCCTAGGCAGCTGCCTAGGGCTCCGAAGCGATTTCGTAATTCACTCATATTTCTCTCTAACAAGCTCTAATTTTTTTGAACCTTTTCCCATCTCAATAATATTATATAGGGCAATTATTGACCATGAATCGGGGTCCTAATTCAACCAAACAAAAAAATTGAACTTTCAGGCCAAATCTCCTAGGCAGTTGCCTAGGGCGCCGAAGCGCTTTCGTAATTCACTCATATTTCTCTCTAACAAGATCTAGTTTTTTTGAACCTTTTCCCATCTCAATAATATTATATAGGGCTGTTATTGACCATGAATTGGGGTCCTAATTCAACCATAAAAAAATTGACCGTTCTGGCCAAATCTTCTAGGCAGCTGCCTAGGGCTCCGAAGCGATTTCGTAATTAACTCATATTTCTCTCTAACAAGCACTAATTTTTTTGAACCTTTTCCCATCTCAATAATATTATATAGGGCTATTATTGACCATGAATCGGGGTCCAAATTCAACCAAACAAAAAAATTGACCTTTCAGGCCAAATCTCCTAGGCAGCTGCCTAGGGCTCCGAAGCGATCTCGTATTTCACTCATATTTCTCTCTAACAAGCTCTAATTTTTTTGAACCTTTTCCCATCTCAATAATATTATATAGGGCTATTATTGACCATGAATTGGGGTCCTAATTCAACCAAAAAAAAAATTGACCTTTCAGGCCAAATCTCTTAGGCATCTGCCGAGGGCTCCGAAGCGATTCCGTAATTCACTCATATTTCACTCTAACAAGCTCTAGTTTTTTTGAACCTTTTCCTATCTCAATAATATTATATAGGGCTATTATTGACCAAGAATCGGGGTCCTAATTCAACCAAACAAAAAAATTGACCTTTCAGGTTCGAAGCGATTTCGTAATTCACTCATATTTCACTCTAACAAGATCTAATTTTTTTGAACCTTTTCCCATCTCAATAATATTATATAGGGCTATTATTGACCATGAATCGGGGTCCAAATTCAACCAAACAAAAAAATTGACCTTTCAGGCCAAATCTCCTAGGCAGCTGCCTAGGGCTCCGAAGCGATCTCGTATTTCACTCATATTTCTCTCTAACAAGCTCTAATTTTTTTGAACCATTTCCCATCTCAATAATATTATATAGGGCCATTATTGACCATGAATCGGGGTCCTAATTCAACCAAACAAAAAAATTGACCTTTCAGGCCAAATCTCCTAGGCAGCTGCCTAGGGCTCCGAAGCGATCCCGTAATTCACTCATATTTCTCTCTAACAAGCTCTAAGTTTTTTGAACCTTTTCCCATCTCAATAATATTATATAGGGCTATTATAGACCATGAATTGGGGTCCTAATTCAACCAAAACAAATATTGACCTTTCAGGACAAATCTCCTAGGCAGCTGCCTAGGACTTCGTAGAGATTTCGTAATTCACTCATATTTCACTCTAACAATATCTAATTTTTTTGAACCTTTTCCCATCTCAATAATATTATATAGGGCTGTTATTGACAACGAATCGGGGTCCTAGTTCAACCAAAAAAAAATTGACCGTTCTGGCCAAATCTCCTAGGCAGCTGCCTAGGGCTCCGAAGCGATCCAGTAATTCACTCATATTTCTCTCTAACAAGCTATAATTTTTTTGAACCTTTTCCCATCTCAATAATATTATATAGGGCTATTATTGACCATGAATCGGGGTCCAAATTCAACCAAACAAAAAAATTGACCTTTCAGGCCAAATCTCCTAGGCAGCAGCCTAGGGCTCCGAAGCAATCTCGTATTTCACTCATATTTTTCTCTAACAAGCTCTAATTTTTTTGAACCATTTCCCATCTCAATAATATTATATAGGGCCATTATTGACCATGAATCGGGGTCCTAATTCAACCAAACAAAAAAATTGACCTTTCAGGCCAAATCTCCTAGGCAGCAGCCTAGGGCTCCGAAGCGATCCCGTAATTCACTCATATTTCTCTCTAACAAGCTCTAATTTTTTTGAACCTTTTCCCATCTCAATAATATTATATAGGGCTATTATTGACCATGAATTGGGGTCCTAATTCTACCAAAAAAAAAATTGACCTTTCAGGCCAAATCTCTTAGGCAGTTGCCTAGGGCCCCGAAGCGATTCCGTAATTAACTCATATTTCACTCTAACAAGCTCTAGTTTTTTTGAACCTATTCCCGTCTCAATAATATTATATAGGGCTATTTTTGACCATGAATCGGGGTCCTAATTCAACCAAACAAAGAAATTGACCTTTCAGGCCAAATCTCCTAGGCAGCTGCCTAGGGCTCCGAAGAGAACCCGTAATTCACTCATATTTCTCTCTAACAAGCTCTAATTTTTTTGAACCTTTTCCCATCTCAATAATATTATATAGGGGTATTATTGACCATTAATTGGGGTCCTAATTCAACCAAAAAAAATATTGACCTTTCAGGACAAATCTCGTAGGCAGCTGCCTAGGGCTTCGAAGAGATTTCGTAATTCACTCATATTTCACTCTAACAAGATCTAATTTTTTCGAACCTTTTCCCATCTCAATAATATTATATAGGGCTGTTATTGACCATGAATCGGGGTCCTAATTCAACCAAAAAAAAATTGACCGTTCTGGCCAAATCTCCTAGGCAGCTGCCTAGGGCTCCGAAGCGATCCAGTAATTCACTCATATTTCTCTCTAACAAGCTCTAATATTTTTGAACCTTTTCCCATCTCAATAATATTATATAGGGCTATTATTGACCATGAATCGGGGTCCAAATTCAACCAAACAAAAAAATTGACCTTTCAGGCCAAATCTCCTAGGCAGCTGCCTAGGGCTCCGTAGCGATCTCGTATTTCACTCATATTTCTCTCTAACAAGCTCTAATTTTTTTGAACCTTTTCCCATCTCAATAATATTATATAGGGCTATTATTGACCATGAATTGGGGTCCTAATTCAACCAAAAAAAATATTGCCCTTTCAGGACAAATCTCCTAGGCTGCTGCCTAGGGCTCCGAAGCGATTTCGTAATTCACTCATATTTCATTCTAACAAGATCTAATTTTTTTGATCCTTTTCCCATCTCAATAATATTATATAGGGCTGTTATTGACCATGAATCGGGGTCCTTATTCAACCAAAAAAAAATTGACCGTTCTGGCCAAATCTCCTAGGCAGCAGCCTAGGGCACCGAAGCGATCCAGTAATTCACTCATATTTCTCTCTAACAAGCTCTAATTTTTTTGAACCTTTTCCCATCTCAATAATATTATATAGGGCTATTATTGACCATGAATCGGGGTCCTAATTCAACCAAACAAAAAAATTGAACTTTCAGGCCAAATCTCCTAGGCACCTGCCTAGGGCTCCGAAACGATTTCGTAATTCACTCATATTTCTCTCTAACAAGCTCTAATTTTTTTGATCCATTTCCCATCTCAATAATATTATATAGGGCTGTTATTGACCATGAATTGGGGTCCTAATTATACCAAACAAAAAAATTGACCTTTCCGGCCAAATCTCCTAGGCAGCTGCCTAGGGCTCCGAAGCGATTTCGTAATTCACTCATATTTCTCTCTAAAAAGCTCTAATTTTTTGAACCTTTTCCCATCTCCATAATATTATATGGGGCTGTTATTGACCATGACTTGGGGTCCTAATTCAACCAAACAAAAAAATTGACCTTTCAGGCCAAATCTCCTAGGCAGCTGCCTAGGGCTCCGAAGCGATTTCGTAATTCACCCATATTTCTCTCTAACAAGCTCTAATTTTTTTGAACCTTCTCCCATCTCAATAATATTATATAGGGCTATTATTGACCATGAATTTGGGTCCTAATTCAACCCAACAAAAAAATTGACCTTTCAGGCCAAATCTCCAAGGCAGCTGCCTAGGGCTCCGAAGCGATCTCGTAATTCACTCATATTTCTCTCTAACAAGCTCCAATTTTTTTGAACCTTTTCCCATCTCAATAATATTGTATAGGGCTATTATTGACCATGAATTGGGGTCCTAATTCAACCATACAAAAAAATTGACCTTTTAGGCCAAATCTCCTAGGCAGCTGCCTAGGGCTCCGAAGCGATTTCGTAATTCACTCATATTTCTCTCTAAAAAGCTCTAATTTTTTTGAACCTTTTCCCATCTCAATAATATTATATAGGGCTGTTATTGACCATGAATTGGGGTCCTAATTCAACCAAACAAAAAAATTGACCTTTCAGGCCAAATCTCCTAGGCAGCTGCCTAGGGCTCCGAAGTGATCTCGTAATTCACTCATATTTCTCTCTAACAAGCTCTAATTTTTTTGATCCTTTTCCCATCACAATAATATTATATAGGGCTATTATTGACCATGAATTGGGGTCCTAATTCAACCAAACAAAAAAATTGACCTTTCAGGCCAAATCTCCTAGGCAGCTGCCAAGGGCTCCGAAACGATCTCGTAATTCACTCATATTTCTCTCTAACAAGCTCTAATATTTTTGATCCTTTTCCCATCATCATAAATATTATATAGGGCTGTTATTTACCATGAATTGGGGTCCTAATTCAACCAAAAAAAAAATTGACCTTTCAGGCCAAATCTCCTAGGCAGCTGCGTAGGGCTCCGAAGAGATTTCGTAATTCACTCATGTTTCTCTCTAAAAAGCTCTAATTTTTTTGAACCTTTTCCCATCTCAATAATATTATATAGGGCTTTTATTGACCATGAATTGGGGTCCTAATTCAACCAAACAAAAAAATTGACCTTTCAGGCCAAATCTCCTAGGCAGCTGCCTAGGGCTCCGAAGCGATCTCGTATTTCACTCATATTTCTCTCTAACAAGCTCTAATTTTTTGGAACCTTTTCCCATCTCAATAATATTATATAGGGCTATTATTGACCATGAATTGGGGTCCTAATTCAGCCAAACAAAAAAATTGACCTTTCAGGCCAAATCTCCTAGGCAGCTGCCTAGGGCTCCGAAGCGATCTCGTAATTCAGTCATATTTCTCCCTAACAAGCTCTAATTTTTTTGAACCTTTTCCCATCTCAATAATATTATATAGGGCTGTTATTGACCATGAATCGGGGTCCTTATTCAACCAAAAAAAAATTGACCGTTCTGGCCAAATCTCCTAGGCAGCTGCCTAGGGCTCCGAAGCGATCCAGTAATTCACTCATATTTCTCTCTAACAAGCTCTAATTTTTTTGAACCTTTTCCCATCTCAATAATATTATATAGGGCTATTATTGACCATGAATCGGGGTCCTAATTCAACCAAACAAAAAAATTGAACTTTCAGGCCAAATCTCCTAGGCAGCTGCCTAGGGCTCCGAAGCGATCTCGTATTTCACTCATATTTCTCTCTAACAAGCTCTAATTTTTTTGAACCTTTTCCCATCTCAATAATATTATATAGGGCTATTATTGACCATGAATTGGGGTCCTAATTCAGCCAAACAAAAAAATTGACCTTTCAGGCCAAATCTCCTAGGCAGCTGCCTAGGGCTCCGAAGCGATTTCGTAATTCACTCATATTTTTCTCTAAAAAGCACTAATTTTTTTGAACCTTTTCCCATCTCAATAATATTATATGGGGCTGTTATTGACCATGACTTGGGGTCCTAATTCAACCAAACAAAAAAATTGACCTTTCAGGCCAAATCTCCTAGGCAGCTGCCTAGGGCTCCGAAGCGATTTCGTAATTCACCCATATTTCTCTCTAACAAGCTCTAATTTTTTTGAACCTTCTCCCATCTCAATAATATTATATAGGGCTATTATTGACCATGAATTTGGGTCCTAATTCAACCCAACAAAAAAATTGACCTTTCAGGCCAAATCTCCAAGGCAGCTGCCTAGGGCTCCGAAGCGATCTCGTAATTCACTCATATTTCTCTCTAACAAGCTCCAATTTTTTTGAACCTTTTCCCATCTCAATAATATTGTATAGGGCTATTATTGACCATGAATTGGGGTCCTAATTCAACCATACAAAAAAATTGACCTTTTAGGCCAAATCTCCTAGGCAGCTGCCTAGGGCTCCGAAGCGATTTCGTAATTCACTCATATTTCTCTCTAAAAAGCTCTAATTTTTTTGAACCTTTTCCCATCTCAATAATATTATATAGGGCTGTTATTGACCATGAATTGGGGTCCTAATTCAACCAAACAAAAAAATTGACCTTTCAGGCCAAATCTCCTAGGCAGCTGCCTAGGGCTCCGAAGTGATCTCGTAATTCACTCATATTTCTCTCTAACAAGCTCTAATTTTTTTGATCCTTTTCCCATCACAATAATATTATATAGGGCTATTATTGACCATGAATTGGGGTCCTAATTCAACCAAACAAAAAAATTGACCTTTCAGGCCAAATCTCCTAGGCAGCTGCCAAGGGCTCCGAAACGATCTCGTAATTCACTCATATTACTCTCTAACAAGCTCTAATATTTTTGATCCTTTTCCCATCATCATAAATATTATATAGGGCTGTTATTGACCATGAATTGGGGTCCTAATTCAACCAAAAAAAAAATTGACCTTTCAGGCCAAATCTCCTAGGCAGCTGCGTAGGGCTCCGAAGAGATTTCGTAATTCACTCATGTTTCTCTCTAAAAAGCTCTAATTTTTTTGAACCTTTTCCCATCTCAATAATATTATATAGGGCTGTTATTGACCATGAATTGGGGTCCTAATTCAACCAAACAAAAAAATTGACCTTTCAGGCCAAATCTCCTAGGCAGCTGCCTAGGGCTCCGAAGCGATCTCGTATTTCACTCATATTTCTCTCTAACAAGCTCTAATTTTTTTGAACCTTTTCCCATCTCAATAATATTATATAGGGCTATTATTGACCATGAATTGGGGTCCTAATTCAGCCAAACAAAAAAATTGACCTTTCAGGCCAAATCTCCTAGGCAGCTGCCTAGGGCTCCGAAGCGATCTCGTAATTCAGTCATATTTCTCCCTAACAAGCTCTAATTTTTTTGAACCTTTTCCCATCTCAATAATATTATATAGGGCTGTTATTGACCATGAATCGGGGTCCTTATTCAACCAAAAAAAAATTGACCGTTCTGGCCAAATCTCCTAGGCAGCTGCCTAGGGCTCCGAAGCGATCCAGTAATTCACTCATATTTCTCTCTAACAAGCTCTAATTTTTTTGAACCTTTTCCCATCTCAATAATATTATATAGGGCTATTATTGACCATGAATCGGGGTCCTAATTCAACCAAACAAAAAAATGGAACTTTCAGGCCAAATCTCCTAGGCAGCTGCCTAGGGCTCCGAAGCGATCTCGTATTTCACTCATATTTCTCTCTAACAAGCTCTAATTTTTTTGAACCTTTTCCCATCTCAATAATATTATATAGGGCTATTATTGACCATGAATTGGGGTCCTAATTCAGCCAAACAAAAAAATTGACCTTTCAGGCCAAATCTCCTAGGTAGCTGCCTAGGGCTCCGAAGCGATTTCGTAATTCACTCATATTTTTCTCTAAAAAGCACTAATTTTTTTGAACCTTTTCCCATCTCAATAATATTATATGGGGCTGTTATTGACCATGACTTGGGGTCCTAATTCAACCAAACAAAAAAATTGACCTTTCAGGCCAAATCTCCTAGGCAGCTGCCTAGGGCTCCGAAGCGATTTCGTAATTCACCCATATTTCTCTCTAACAAGCTCTAATTTTTTTGAACCTTCTCCCATCTCAATAATATTATATAGGGCTATTATTGACCATGAATTTGGGTCCTAATTCAACCCAACAAAAAAATTGACCTTTCAGGCCAAATCTCCAAGGCAGCTGCCTAGGGCTCCGAAGCGATCTCGTAATTCACTCATATTTCTCTCTAACAAGCTCCAATTTTTTTGAACCTTTTCCCATCTCAATAATATTGTATAGGGCTATTATTGACCATGAATTGGGGTCCTAATTCAACCATACAAAAAAATTGACCTTTTAGGCCAAATCTCCTAGGCCGCTGCCTAGGGCTCCGAAGCGATTTCGTAATTCACTCATATTTCTCTCTAAAAAGCTCTAATTTTTTTGAACCTATTCCCATCTCAATAATATTATATAGGGCTGTTATTTACCATGAATTGGGGTCCTAATTCAACCAAACAAAAAAATTGACCTTTCAGGCCAAATCTCCTAGGCAGCTGCCTAGGGCTCCGAAGTGATCTCGTAATTCACACATATTTCTCTCTAAAAAGCTCTAATTTTTTTGAACCTTTTCCCATCTCAATAATATTATATAGGGCTATTATTGACCATGAATTGGGGTCCTAATTCAGCCAAACAAAAAAATTGACCTTTCAGGCCAAATCTCCTAGGTAGCTGCCTAGGGCTCCGAAGCGATTTCGTAATTCACTCATATTTTTCTCTAAAAAGCACTAATTTTTTTGAACCTTTTCCCATCTCAATAATATTATATGGGGCTGTTATTGACCATGACTTGGGGTCCTAATTCAACCAAACAAAAAAATTGACCTTTCAGGCCAAATCTCCTAGGCAGCTGCCTAGGGCTCCGAAGCGATTTCGTAATTCACCCATATTTCTCTCTAACAAGCTCTAATTTTTTTGAACCTTCTCCCATCTCAATAATATTATATAGGGCTATTATTGACCATGAATTTGGGTCCTAATTCAACCCAACAAAAAAATTGACCTTTCAGGCCAAATCTCCAAGGCAGCTGCCTAGGGCTCCGAAGCGATCTCGTAATTCACTCATATTTCTCTCTAACAAGCTCCAATTTTTTTGAACCTTTTCCCATCTCAATAATATTGTATAGGGCTATTATTGACCATGAATTGGGGTCCTAATTCAACCATACAAAAAAATTGACCTTTTAGGCCAAATCTCCTAGGCCGCTGCCTAGGGCTCCGAAGCGATTTCGTAATTCACTCATATTTCTCTCTAAAAAGCTCTAATTTTTTTGAACCTTTTCCCATCTCAATAATATTATATAGGGCTGTTATTTACCATGAATTGGGGTCCTAATTCAACCAAACAAAAAAATTGACCTTTCAGGCCAAATCTCCTAGGCAGCTGCCTAGGGCTCCGAAGTGATCTCGTAATTCACTCATATTTCTCTCTAAAAAGCTCTAATTTTTTGAACCTTTTCCCATCTCCATAATATTATATGGGGCTGTTATTGACCATGACTTGGGGTCCTAATTCAACCAAACAAAAAAATTGACCTTTCAGGCCAAATCTCCTAGGCAGCTGCCTAGGGCTCCGAAGCGATTTCGTAATTCACCCATATTTCTCTCTAACAAGCTCTAATTTTTTTGAACCTTCTCCCATCTCAATAATATTATATAGGGCTATTATTGACCATGAATTTGGGTCCTAATTCAACCCAACAAAAAAATTGACCTTTCAGGCCAAATCTCCAAGGCAGCTGCCGAGGGCTCCGAAGCGATCTCGTAATTCACTCATATTTCTCTCTAACAAGCTCCAATTTTTTTGAACCTTTTCCCATCTCAATAATATTGTATAGGGCTATTATTGACCATGAATTGGGGTCCTAATTCAACCATACAAAAAAATTGACCTTTTAGGCCAAATCTCCTAGGCAGCTGCCTAGGGCTCCGAAGCGATTTCGTAATTCACTCATATTTCTCTCTAAAAAGCTCTAATTTTTTTGAACCTTTTCCCATCTCAATAATATTATATAGGGCTGTTATTGACCATGAATTGGGGTCCTAATTCAACCAAACAAAAAAATTGACCTTTCAGGCCAAATCTCCTAGGCAGCTGCCTAGGGCTCCGAAGTGATCTCGTAATTCACTCATATTTCTCTCTAACAAGCTCTAATTTTTTTGATCCTTTTCCCATCACAATAATATTATATAGGGCTATTATTGACCATGAATTGGGGTCCTAATTCAACCAAACAAAAAAATTGACCTTTCAGGCCAAATCTCCTAGGCAGCTGCCAAGGGCTCCGAAACGATCTCGTAATTCACTCATATTTCTCTCTAACAAGCTCTAATATTTTTGATCCTTTTCCCATCATCATAAATATTATATAGGGCTGTTATTTACCATGAATTGGGGTCCTAATTCAACCAAAAAAAAAATTGACCTTTCAGGCCAAATCTCCTAGGCAGCTGCGTAGGGCTCCGAAGAGATTTCGTAATTCACTCATGTTTCTCTCTAAAAAGCTCTAATTTTTTTGAACCTTTTCCCATCTCAATAATATTATATAGGGCTTATATTGACCATGAATTGGGGTCCTAATTCAACCAAACAAAAAAATTGACCTTTCAGGCCAAATCTCCTAGGCAGCTGCCTAGGGCTCCGAAGCGATCTCGTATTTCACTCATATTTCTCTCTAACAAGCTCTAATTTTTTGGAACCTTTTCCCATCTCAATAATATTATATAGGGCTATTATTGACCATGAATTGGGGTCCTAATTCAGCCAAACAAAAAAATTGACCTTTCAGGCCAAATCTCCTAGGCAGCTGCCTAGGGCTCCGAAGCGATCTCGTAATTCAGTCATATTTCTCCCTAACAAGCTCTAATTTTTTTGAACCTTTTCCCATCTCAATAATATTATATAGGGCTGTTATTGACCATGAATCGGGGTCCTTATTCAACCAAAAAAAAATTGACCGTTCTGGCCAAATCTCCTAGGCAGCTGCCTAGGGCTCCGAAGCGATCCAGTAATTCACTCATATTTCTCTCTAACAAGCTCTAATTTTTTTGAACCTTTTCCCATCTCAATAATATTATATAGGGCTATTATTGACCATGAATCGGGGTCCTAATTCAACCAAACAAAAAAATTGAACTTTCAGGCCAAATCTCCTAGGCAGCTGCCTAGGGCTCCGAAGCGATCTCGTATTTCACTCATATTTCTCTCTAACAAGCTCTAATTTTTTTGAACCTTTTCCCATCTCAATAATATTATATAGGGCTATTATTGACCATGAATTGGGGTCCTAATTCAGCCAAACAAAAAAATTGACCTTTCAGGCCAAATCTCCTAGGCAGCTGCCTAGGGCTCCGAAGCGATTTCGTAATTCACTCATATTTTTCTCTAAAAAGCACTAATTTTTTTGAACCTTTTCCCATCTCAATAATATTATATGGGGCTGTTATTGACCATGACTTGGGGTCCTAATTCAACCAAACAAAAAAATTGACCTTTCAGGCCAAATCTCCTAGGCAGCTGCCTAGGGCTCCGAAGCGATTTCGTAATTCACCCATATTTCTCTCTAACAAGCTCTAATTTTTTTGAACCTTCTCCCATCTCAATAATATTATATAGGGCTATTATTGACCATGAATTTGGGTCCTAATTCAACCCAACAAAAAAATTGACCTTTCAGGCCAAATCTCCAAGGCAGCTGCCTAGGGCTCCGAAGCGATCTCGTAATTCACTCATATTTCTCTCTAACAAGCTCCAATTTTTTTGAACCTTTTCCCATCTCAATAATATTGTATAGGGCTATTATTGACCATGAATTGGGGTCCTAATTCAACCATACAAAAAAATTGACCTTTTAGGCCAAATCTCCTAGGCAGCTGCCTAGGGCTCCGAAGCGATTTCGTAATTCACTCATATTTCTCTCTAAAAAGCTCTAATTTTTTTGAACCTTTTCCCATCTCAATAATATTATATAGGGCTGTTATTGACCATGAATTGGGGTCCTAATTCAACCAAACAAAAAAATTGACCTTTCAGGCCAAATCTCCTAGGCAGCTGCCTAGGGCTCCGAAGTGATCTCGTAATTCACTCATATTTCTCTCTAACAAGCTCTAATTTTTTTGATCCTTTTCCCATCACAATAATATTATATAGGGCTATTATTGACCATGAATTGGGGTCCTAATTCAACCAAACAAAAAAATTGACCTTTCAGGCCAAATCTCCTAGGCAGCTGCCAAGGGCTCCGAAACGATCTCGTAATTCACTCATATTACTCTCTAACAAGCTCTAATATTTTTGATCCTTTTCCCATCATCATAAATATTATATAGGGCTGTTATTGACCATGAATTGGGGTCCTAATTCAACCAAAAAAAAAATTGACCTTTCAGGCCAAATCTCCTAGGCAGCTGCGTAGGGCTCCGAAGAGATTTCGTAATTCACTCATGTTTCTCTCTAAAAAGCTCTAATTTTTTTGAACCTTTTCCCATCTCAATAATATTATATAGGGCTGTTATTGACCATGAATTGGGGTCCTAATTCAACCAAACAAAAAAATTGACCTTTCAGGCCAAATCTCCTAGGCAGCTGCCTAGGGCTCCGAAGCGATCTCGTATTTCACTCATATTTCTCTCTAACAAGCTCTAATTTTTTTGAACCTTTTCCCATCTCAATAATATTATATAGGGCTATTATTGACCATGAATTGGGGTCCTAATTCAGCCAAACAAAAAAATTGACCTTTCAGGCCAAATCTCCTAGGCAGCTGCCTAGGGCTCCGAAGCGATCTCGTAATTCAGTCATATTTCTCCCTAACAAGCTCTAATTTTTTTGAACCTTTTCCCATCTCAATAATATTATATAGGGCTGTTATTGACCATGAATCGGGGTCCTTATTCAACCAAAAAAAAATTGACCGTTCTGGCCAAATCTCCTAGGCAGCTGCCTAGGGCTCCGAAGCGATCCAGTAATTCACTCATATTTCTCTCTAACAAGCTCTAATTTTTTTGAACCTTTTCCCATCTCAATAATATTATATAGGGCTATTATTGACCATGAATCGGGGTCCTAATTCAACCAAACAAAAAAATGGAACTTTCAGGCCAAATCTCCTAGGCAGCTGCCTAGGGCTCCGAAGCGATCTCGTATTTCACTCATATTTCTCTCTAACAAGCTCTAATTTTTTTGAACCTTTTCCCATCTCAATAATATTATATAGGGCTATTATTGACCATGAATTGGGGTCCTAATTCAGCCAAACAAAAAAATTGACCTTTCAGGCCAAATCTCCTAGGTAGCTGCCTAGGGCTCCGAAGCGATTTCGTAATTCACTCATATTTTTCTCTAAAAAGCACTAATTTTTTTGAACCTTTTCCCATCTCAATAATATTATATGGGGCTGTTATTGACCATGACTTGGGGTCCTAATTCAACCAAACAAAAAAATTGACCTTTCAGGCCAAATCTCCTAGGCAGCTGCCTAGGGCTCCGAAGCGATTTCGTAATTCACCCATATTTCTCTCTAACAAGCTCTAATTTTTTTGAACCTTCTCCCATCTCAATAATATTATATAGGGCTATTATTGACCATGAATTTGGGTCCTAATTCAACCCAACAAAAAAATTGACCTTTCAGGCCAAATCTCCAAGGCAGCTGCCTAGGGCTCCGAAGCGATCTCGTAATTCACTCATATTTCTCTCTAACAAGCTCCAATTTTTTTGAACCTTTTCCCATCTCAATAATATTGTATAGGGCTATTATTGACCATGAATTGGGGTCCTAATTCAACCATACAAAAAAATTGACCTTTTAGGCCAAATCTCCTAGGCCGCTGCCTAGGGCTCCGAAGCGATTTCGTAATTCACTCATATTTCTCTCTAAAAAGCTCTAATTTTTTTGAACCTTTTCCCATCTCAATAATATTATATAGGGCTGTTATTTACCATGAATTGGGGTCCTAATTCAACCAAACAAAAAAATTGACCTTTCAGGCCAAATCTCCTAGGCAGCTGCCTAGGGCTCCGAAGTGATCTCGTAATTCACTCATATTTCTCTCTAACAAGCTCTAATTTTTTTGATCCTTTTCCCATCACAATAATATTATATAGGGCTATTATTGACCATGAATTGGGGTCCTAATTCAACCAAACAAAAAAATTGACCTTTCAGGCCAAATCTCCTAGGCAGCTGCCAAGGGCTCCGAAACGATCTCGTAATTCACTCATATTTCTCTCTAACAAGCTCTAATATTTTTGATCCTTTTCCCATCATCATAAATATTATATAGGGCTGTTATTGACCATGAATTGGGGTCCTAATTCAACCAAAAAAAAAATTGACCTTTCAGGCCAAATCTCCTAGGCAGCTGCGTAGGGCTCCGAAGAGATTTCGTAATTCACTCATGTTTCTCTCTAAAAAGCTCTAATTTTTTTGAACCTTTTCCCATCTCAATAATATTATATAGGGTTGTTATTGACCATGAATTGGGGTCCTAATTCAACCAAACAAAAAAATTGACCTTTCAGGCCTAATCTCCTAGGCAGCTGCCTAGGGCTCCGAAGCGATCTCGTATTTCACTCATATTTCTCTCTAACAAGCTCTAATTTTTTTGAACCTTTTCCCATCTCAATAATATTATATAGGGCTATTATTGACCATGAATTGGGGTCCTAATTCAGCCAAACAAAAAAATGGACCTTTCAGGCCAAATCTCCTAGGCAGCTGCCTAGGGCTCCGAAGCGATCTCGTAATTCAGTCATATTTCTCCCTAACAAGCTCTAATTTTTTTGAACCTTTTCCCATCTCAATAATATTATATAGGGCTGTTATTGACCATGAATCGGGGTCCTTATTCAACCAAAAAAAAATTGACCGTTCTGGCCAAATCTCCTAGGCAGCTGCCTAGGGCTCCGAAGCGATCCAGTAATTCACTCATATTTCTCTCTAACAAGCTCTAATTTTTTTGAACCTTTTCCCATCTCAATAATATTATATAGGGCTATTATTGACCATGAATCGGGGTCCTAATTCAACCAAACAAAAAAATTGAACTTTCAGGCCAAATCTCCTAGGCAGCTGCCTAGGGCTCCGAAGCGATCTCGTATTTCACTCATATTTCTCTCTAACAAGCTCTAATTTTTTTGTACCTTTTCCCATCTCAATAATATTATATAGGGCTATTATTGACCATGAATTGGGGTCCTAATTCAGCCAAACAAAAAAATTGACCTTTCAGGCCAAATCTCCTAGGCAGCTGCCTAGGGCTCCGAAGCGATTTCGTAATTCACTCATATTTTTCTCTAAAAAGCACTAATTTTTTTGAACCTTTTCCCATCTCCATAATATTATATGGGGCTGTTATTGACCATGACTTGGGGTCCTAATTCAACCAAACAAAAAAATTGACCTTTCAGGCCAAATCTCCTAGGCAGCTGCCTAGGGCTCCGAAGCGATTTCGTAATTCACCCATATTTCTCTCTAACAAGCTCTAATTTTTTTGAACCTTCTCCCATCTCAATAATATTATATAGGGCTATTATTGACCATGAATTTGGGTCCTAATTCAACCCAACAAAAAAATTGACCTTTCAGGCCAAATCTCCAAGGCAGCTGCCTAGGGCTCCGAAGCGATCTCGTAATTCACTCATATTTCTCTCTAACAAGCTCCAATTTTTTTGAACCTTTTCCCATCTCAATAATATTGTATAGGGCTATTATTGACCATGAATTGGGGTCCTAATTCAACCATACAAAAAAATTGACCTTTTAGGCCAAATCTCCTAGGCAGCTGCCTAGGGCTCCGAAGCGATTTCGTAATTCACTCATATTTCTCTCTAAAAAGCTCTAATTTTTTTGAACCTTTTCCCATCTCAATAATATTATATAGGGCTGTTATTGACCATGAATTGGGGTCCTAATTCAACCAAACAAAAAAATTGATCTTTCAGGCCAAATCTCCTAGGCAGCTGCCTAGGGCTCCGAAGTGATCTCGTAATTCACTCATATTTCTCTCTAACAAGCTCTAATTTTTTTGATCCTTTTCCCATCACAATAATATTATATAGGGCTATTATTGACCATGAATTGGGGACCTAATTCAACCAAACAAAAAAATTGACCTTTCAGGCCAAATCTCCTAGGCAGCTGCCAAGGGCTCCGAAACGATCTCGTAATTCACTCATATTTCTTTCTAACAAGCTCTAATATTTTTGATCCTTTTCCCATCATCATAAATATTATATAGGGCTGTTATTGACCATGAATTGGGGTCCTAATTCAACCAAAAAAAAAATTGACCTTTCAGGCCAAATCTCCTAGGCTGCTGCGTAGGGCTCCGAAGCGATTTCGTAATTCACTCATGTTTCTCTCTAAAAAGCTCTAATTTTTTTGAACCTTTTCCCATCTCAATAATATTATATAGGGCTGTTATTGACCATGAATTGGGGTCCTAATTCAACCAAACAAAAAAATTGACCTTTCAGGCCAAATCTCCTAGGCAGCTGCCTAGGGCTCCAAAGCGATCTCGTATTTCACTCATATTTCTCTCTAACAAGCTCTAATTTTTTTGAACCTTTTCCCATCTCAATAATATTATATAGGGCTATTATTGACCATGAATTGGGGTCCTAATTCAGCCAAACAAAAAAATTGACCTTTCAGGCCAAATCTCCTAGGCAGCTGCCTAGGGCTCCGAAGCGATCTCGTAATTCAGTCATATTTCTCCCTAACAAGCTCTAATTTTTTTGAACCTTTTCCCATCTCAATAATATTATATAGGGCTGTTATTGACCATGAATCGGGGTCCTTATTCAACCAAAAAAAAATTGACCGTTCTGGCCAAATCTCCTAGGCAGCTGCCTAGGGCTCCGAAGCGATCCAGTAATTCACTCATATTTCTCTCTAACAAGCTCTAAGTTTTTTTGAACCTTTTCCCATCTCAATAATATTATATAGGGCTATTATTGACCATGAATCGGGGTCCTAATTCAACCAAACAAAAAAATTGAACTTTCAGGCCAAATCTCCTAGGCAGCTGCCTAGGGCTCCGAAGCGATCTCGTATTTCACTCATATTTCTCTCTAACAAGCTCTAATTTTTTTGAACCTTTTCCCATCTCAATAATATTATATAGGGCTATTATTGACCATGAATTGGGGTCCTAATTCAGCCAAACAAAAAAATTGACCTTTCAGGCCAAATCTCCTAGGCAGCTGCCTAGGGCTCCGAAGCGATTTCGTAATTCACTCATATTTCTCTCTAAAAAGCACTAATTTTTTTGAACCTTTTCCCATCTCAATAATATTATATAGGGCTGTTATTGACCATGACTTGGGGTCCTAATTCAACCAAACAAAAAAATTGACCTTTCAGGCCAAATCTCCTAGGCAGCTGCCTAGGGCTCCGAAGCGATTTCGTAATTCACCCATATTTCTCTCTAACAAGCTCTAATTTTTTTGAACCTTTTCCCATCTCAATAATATTATATAGGGCTATTATTGACCATGAATTTGGGTCCTAATTCAACCCAACAAAAAAATTGACCTTTCAGGCCAAATCTCCAAGGCAGCTGCCTAGGGCTCCGAAGCGATCTCGTAATTCACTCATATTTCTCTCTAACATGCTCTAATTTTTTTGATCCTTTTCCCATCTCAATAATATTATATAGGCCTGTTAATGACCAAGAATTGGGGTCCTAATTCAACCAAACAAACAAATTGACCTTTCAGGCCAAATCTCCTAGGCAGCTGCCTAGGGCTCCGAAGCGATTTCGTAATTCACTCATATTTCTCTCTAACAAGCTCCAATTTTTTTGAACCTTTTCCCATCTCAATAATATTGTATAGGGCTATTATTGACCATAAATTGGGGTCCTAATTAAACCATACAAAAAAATTGACCTTTTAGGCCAAATCTCCTAGGCAGCTGCCTAGGGCTCCGAAGCGATTTCGTAATTCACTCATATTTCTCTCTAAAAAGCTCTAATTTTTTTGAACCTTTTCCCATCTCAATAATATTATATAGGGCTGTTATTGACCATGAATTGGGGTCCTAATTCAACCAAACAAAAAAATTGACCTTTCAGGCCTAATCTCCTAGGCAGCTGCCTAGGGCTCCGAAGCGATCTCGTATTTCACTCATATTTCTCTCTAACAAGCTCTAATTTTTTTGAACCTTTTCCCATCTCAATAATATTATATAGGGCTATTATTGACCATGAATTGGGGTCCTAATTCAGCCAAACAAATAAATTGACCTTTCAGGCCAAATCTCCTAGGCAGCTGCCTAGGGCTCCGAAGCGATCTCGTAATTCAGTCATATTTCTCCCTAACAAGCTCTAATTTTTTTGAACCTTTTCCCATCTCAATAATATTATATAGGGCTGTTATTGACCATGAATCGGGGTCCTTATTCAACCAAAAAAAAATTGACCGTTCTGGCCAAATCTCCTAGGCAGCTGCCTAGGGCTCCGAAGCGATCCAGTAATTCACTCATATTTCTCTCTAACAAGCTCTAATTTTTTTGAACCTTTTCCCATCTCAATAATATTATATAGGGCTATTATTGACCATGAATCGGGGTCCTAATTCAACCAAACAAAAAAATTGAACTTTCAGGCCAAATCTCCTAGGCAGCTGCCTAGGGCTCCGAAGCGATCTCGTATTTCACTCATATTTCTCTCTAACAAGCTCTAATTTTTTTGAACCTTTTCCCATCTCAATAATATTATATAGGGCTATTATTGACCATGAATTGGGGTCCTAATTCAGCCAAACAAAAAAATTGACCTTTCAGGCCAAATCTCCTAGGCAGCTGCCTAGGGCTCCGAAGCGATTTCGTAATTCACTCATATTTTTCTCTAAAAAGCACTAATTTTTTTGAACCTTTTCCCATCTCCATAATATTATATGGGGCTGTTATTGACCATGACTTGGGGTCCTAATTCAACCAAACAAAAAAATTGACCTTTCAGGCCAAATCTCCTAGGCAGCTGCCTAGGGCTCCGAAGCGATTTCGTAATTCACCCATATTTCTCTCTAACAAGCTCTAATTTTTTTGAACCTTCTCCCATCTCAATAATATTATATAGGGCTATTATTGACCATGAATTTGGGTCCTAATTCAACCCAACAAAAAAATTGACCTTTCAGGCCAAATCTCCAAGGCAGCTGCCTAGGGCTCCGAAGCGATCTCGTAATTCACTCATATTTCTCTCTAACAAGCTCCAATTTTTTTGAACCTTTTCCCATCTCAATAATATTGTATAGGGCTATTATTGACCATGAATTGGGGTCCTAATTCAACCATACAAAAAAATTGACCTTTTAGGCCAAATCTCCTAGGCAGCTGCCTAGGGCTCCGAAGCGATTTCGTAATTCACTCATATTTCTCTCTAAAAAGCTCTAATTTTTTTGAACCTTTTCCCATCTCAATAATATTATATAGGGCTGTTATTGACCATGAATTGGGGTCCTAATTCAACCAAACAAAAAAATTGATCTTTCAGGCCAAATCTCCTAGGCAGCTGCCTAGGGCTCCGAAGTGATCTCGTAATTCACTCATATTTCTCTCTAACAAGCTCTAATTTTTTTGATCCTTTTCCCATCACAATAATATTATATAGGGCTATTATTGACCATGAATTGGGGACCTAATTCAACCAAACAAAAAAATTGACCTTTCAGGCCAAATCTCCTAGGCAGCTGCCAAGGGCTCCGAAACGATCTCGTAATTCACTCATATTTCTTTCTAACAAGCTCTAATATTTTTGATCCTTTTCCCATCATCATAAATATTATATAGGGCTGTTATTGACCATGAATTGGGGTCCTAATTCAACCAAAAAAAAAATTGACCTTTCAGGCCAAATCTCCTAGGCTGCTGCGTAGGGCTCCGAAGCGATTTCGTAATTCACTCATGTTTCTCTCTAAAAAGCTCTAATTTTTTTGAACCTTTTCCCATCTCAATAATATTATATAGGGCTGTTATTGACCATGAATTGGGGTCCTAATTCAACCAAACAAAAAAATTGACCTTTCAGGCCAAATCTCCTAGGCAGCTGCCTAGGGCTCCGAAGCGATCTCGTATTTCACTCATATTTCTCTCTAACAAGCTCTAATTTTTTTGAACCTTTTCCCATCTCAATAATATTATATAGGGCTATTATTGACCATGAATTGGGGTCCTAATTCAGCCAAACAAAAAAATTGACCTTTCAGGCCAAATCTCCTAGGCAGCTGCCTAGGGCTCCGAAGCGATCTCGTAATTCAGTCATATTTCTCCCTAACAAGCTCTAATTTTTTTGAACCTTTTCCCATCTCAATAATATTATATAGGGCTGTTATTGACCATGAATCGGGGTCCTTATTCAACCAAAAAAAAATTGACCGTTCTGGCCAAATCTCCTAGGCAGCTGCCTAGGGCTCCGAAGCGATCCAGTAATTCACTCATATTTCTCTCTAACAAGCTCTAATTTTTTTGAACCTTTTCCCATCTCAATAATATTATATAGGGCTATTATTGACCATGAATCGGGGTCCTAATTCAACCAAACAAAAAAATTGAACTTTCAGGCCAAATCTCCTAGGCAGCTGCCTAGGGCTCCGAAGCGATCTCGTATTTCACTCATATTTCTCTCTAACAAGCTCTAATTTTTTTGAACCTTTTCCCATCTCAATAATATTATATAGGGCTATTATTGACCATGAATTGGGGTCCTAATTCAGCCAAACAAAAAAATTGACCTTTCAGGCCAAATCTCCTAGGCAGCTGCCTAGGGCTCCGAAGCGATTTCGTAATTCACTCATATTTCTCTCTAAAAAGCACTAATTTTTTTGAACCTTTTCCCATCTCAATAATATTATATAGGGCTGTTATTGACCATGACTTGGGGTCCTAATTCAACCAAACAAAAAAATTGACCTTTCAGGCCAAATCTCCTAGGCAGCTGCCTAGGGCTCCGAAGCGATTTCGTAATTCACCCATATTTCTCTCTAACAAGCTCTAATTTTTTTGAACCTTTTCCCATCTCAATAATATTATATAGGGCTATTATTGACCATGAATTTGGGTCCTAATTCAACCCAACAAAAAAATTGACCTTTCAGGCCAAATCTCCAAGGCAGCTGCCTAGGGCTCCGAAGCGATCTCGTAATTCACTCATATTTCTCTCTAACATGCTCTAATTTTTTTGATCCTTTTCCCATCTCAATAATATTATATAGGCCTGTTAATGACCAAGAATTGGGGTCCTAATTCAACCAAACAAACAAATTGACCTTTCAGGCCAAATCTCCTAGGCAGCTGCCTAGGGCTCCGAAGCGATTTCGTAATTCACTCATATTTCTCTCTAACAAGCTCCAATTTTTTTGAACCTTTTCCCATCTCAATAATATTGTATAGGGCTATTATTGACCATGAATTGGGGTCCTAATTAAACCATACAAAAAAATTGACCTTTTAGGCCAAATCTCCTAGGCAGCTGCCTAGGGCTCCGAAGCGATTTCGTAATTCACTCATATTTCTCTCTAAAAAGCTCTAATTTTTTTGAACCTTTTCCCATCTCAATAATATTATATAGGGCTGTTATTGACCATGAATTGGGGTCCTAATTCAACCAAACAAAAAAATTGACCTTTCAGGCCAAATCTCCTAGGCAGCTGCCTAGGGCTCCGAAGTAATCTCGTAATTCACTCATATTTCTCTCTAACAAGCTCTAATTTTTTTGATCCTTTTCCCATCACAATAATATTATATAGGGCTATTATTGACCATGAATTGGGGTCCTAATTCAACCAAACAAAAAAATTGACCTTTCAGGCCAAATCTCCTAGGCAGCTGCCAAGGGCTCCGAAACGATCTCGTAATTCACTCATATTTCTCTCTAACAAGCTCTAATTTTTTTGATCCTTTTCCCATCATCATAAATATTATATAGGGCTGTTATTGACCATGAATTGGGGTCCTAATTCAACCAAAAAAAAAATTGACCTTTCAGGCCAAATCTCCTAGGCAGCTGCCTAGGGCTCCGAAGCGATCTCGTAATTCACTCATATTTCTCTCTAACATGCTCTAATTTTTTTGATCCTTTTCCCATCTCAATAATATTATATAGGGCTGTTAATGACCAAGAATCGGGGTCCTAATTCAACCAAACAAAAAAATTGACCTTTCAGGCCAAATCTCCTAGGCAGCTGCCTAGGGCTCCGAAGCGATTTCGTAATTCACTCATATTTCTCTCTAACAAGCTCCAATTTTTTTGAACCTTTTCCCATCTCAATAATATTGTATAGGGCTATTATTGACCATGAATTGGGGTCCTAATTAGACCATACAAAAAAATTGACCTTTCAGGCCAAATCTCCTAGGCAGCTGCCTAGGGCTCCGAAGTGATCTCGTAATTCACTCATATTTCTCTCTAACAAGCTCTAATTTTTTTGATCCTTTTCCCATCACAATAATATTATATAGGGCTATTATTGACCATGAATTGGGGTCCTAATTCAACCAAACAAAAAAATTGACCTTTCAGGCCAAATCTCCTAGGCAGCTGCCAAGGGCTCCGAAACGATCTCGTAATTCACTCATATTTCTCTCTAACAAGCTCTAATTTTTTTGATCCTTTTCCCATCATCATAAATATTATATAGGGCTGTTATTGACCATGAATTGGGGTCCTAATTCAACCAAAAAAAAAATTGACCTTTCAGGACAAATCTCCTAGGCAGCTGCCTAGGGCTCCGAAGCGATTTCGTAATTCACTCATATTTCTCTCTAAAAAGCTCTAATTTTTTTGAACCTTTTCCCATCTCAATAATATTATATAGGGCTGTTATTGACCATGAATTGGGGTCCTAATTCAACCAAACAAAAAAATTGACCTTTCAGGCCAAATCTCCTAGGCAGCTGCCTAGGGCTCCGAAGCGATCTCGTAATTCACTCATATTTCTCTCTAACATGCTCTAATTTTTTTGATCCTTTTCCCATCTCAATAATATTATATAGGGCTGTTAATGACCAAGAATCGGGGTCCTAATTCAACCAAACAAAAAAATTGACCTTTCAGGCCAAATCTCCTAGGCAGCTGCCTAGGGCTCCGAAGCGATTTCGTAATTCACTCATATTTCTCTCTAAAAAGCTCTAATTTTTTTGAACGTATTCCCATCTCAATAATATTATATAGGGCTGTTATTGACCATGAATTGGGGTCCTAATTCAACCAAACAAAAAAATTGACCTTTCAGGCCAAATCTCCTAGGCAGCTGCCTAGGGCTCCGAAGCGATCTCGTAATTCACTCATATTTCTCTCTAACATGCTCTAATTTTTTTGATCCTTTTCCCATCTCAATAATATTATATAGGGCTGTTAATGACCAAGAATCGGGGTCCTAATTCAACCAAACAAAAAAATTGACCTTTCAGGCCAAATCTCCTAGGCAGCTGCCTAGGGCTCCGAAGCGATTTCGTAATTCACTCATATTTCTCTCTAAAAAGCTCTAATTTTTTTGAACCTTTTGCCATCTCAATAATATTATATAGGGCTGTTATTGACCATGAATTGGGGTCCTAATTCAACCAAACAAAAAAATTGACCTTTCAGGCCAAATCTCCTAGGCAGCTGCCTAGGGCTCCGAAGCGATTTCGTAATTCACTCATATTTCTCTCTAAAAAGCTCTAATTTTTTTGAACCTTTTCCCATCTCAATAATATTATATAGGGCTGTTATTGACCATGAATTGGGGTCCTAATTCAACCAAACAAAAAAATTGACCTTTCAGGCCAAATCTCCTAGGCCTGAAAGGTCAATTTTTTTGTTTGGTTGAATTAGGACCCCAATTCATAGTCAATAACAGCCCTATATAATATTATTGAGATGGGAAAAGGTTCAAAAAAATTAGAGCTTTTTAGAGAGAAATATGAGTGAATTACGAAATCGCTTCGGAGCCCTGCTGCCTAGGGCTCCGAAGCGATCTCGTAATTCACTCATATTTCTCTCTAACATGCTCTAATTTTTTTGATCCTTTTCCCATCTCAATAATATTATATAGGGCTGTTAATGACCAAGAATCGGGGTCCTAATTCAACCAAACAAAAAAATTGACCTTTCAGGCCAAATCTCCTAGGCAGCTGCCTAGGGCTCCGAAGCGATTTCGTAATTCACTCATATTTCTCTCTAACAAGCTCCAATTTTTTTGAACCTTTTCCCATCTCAATAATATTGTATAGGGCTATTATTGACCATGAATTGGGGTCCTAATTCAACCATACAAAAAAATTGACCTTTCAGGCCAAATCTCCTAGGCAGCTGCCTGGGCTCCGAAGTGATCTCGTAATTCACTCATATTTCTCTCTAACAAGCTCTAATTTTTTTGATCCTTTTCCCATCACAATAATATTATATAGGGCTATTATTGACCATGAATTGGGGTCCTAATTCAACCAAACAAAAAAGTTGACCTTTCAGGCCAAATCTCCTAGGCAGCTGCCAAGGGCTCCGAAACGATCTCGTAATTCACTCATATTTCTCTCTAACAAGCTCTAATTTTTTTGATCCTTTTCCCATCATCATAAATATTATATAGGGCTGTTATTGACCATGAATTGGGGTCCTAATTCAACCAAAAAAAAAATTGACCTTTCAGGCCAAATCTCCTAGGCAGCTGCCTAGGGCTCCGAAGCGATTTCGTAATTCACTCATATTTCTCTCTAAAAAGCTCTAATTTTTTTGAACCTTTTCCCATCTAAATAATATTATATAGGGCTGTTAATGACCAAGAATCGGGGTGCTAATTCAACCAAACAAAAAAATTGACCTTTCAGGCCAAATCTCCTAGGCAGCTGCCTAGGGCTCCGAAGCGATTTCGTAATTCACTCATATTTCTCTCTAACAAGCTCCAATTTTTTTGAACCTTTTCCCATCTCAATAATATTGTATAGGGCTATTATTGACCATGAATTGGGGTCCTAATTCAACCAAACAAAAAAATTGACCTTTCAGGCCAAATCTCCTAGGCAGCTGCCTAGGGCTCCGAAGCGATTTCGTAATTCACTCATATTTCTCTCTAAAAAGCTCTAATTTTTTTGAACCTTTTCCCATCTCAATAATATTATATAGGGCTGTTATTGACCATGAATTGGGGTCCTAATTCAACCAAACAAAAAAATTGACCTTTCAGGCCAAATCTCCTAAGCAGCTGCCTAGGGCTCCGAAGTGATCTCGTAATTCACTCATATTTCTCTCTAAAAAGCTCTAATTTTTTTGAACCTTTTCCCATCTCAAAAATATTATATAGGGCTGTTATTGACCATGAATTGGGGTCCTAATTCAACCAAACAAAAAAATTGACCTTTCAGGCCAAATCTCCTAGGCTGCTGCCTAGGGCTCCGAAGCGATCTCGTAATTCACTCATATTTCTCTCTAACATGCTCTAATTTTTTTGATCCTTTTCCCATCTCAATAATATTATATAGGGCTGTTAATGACCAAGAATCGGGGTCCTAATTCAACCAAACAAAAAAATTGACCTTTCAGGCCAAATCTCCTAGGCAGCTGCCTAGGGCTCCGAAGCGATTTCGTAATTCACTCATATTTCTCTCTAACAAGCTCCAATTTTTTTGAACGTTTTCCCATCTCAATAATATTGTATAGGGCTATTATTGACCATGAATTGGGGTCCTAATTCAACCATACTAAAAAATTGACCTTTCAGGCCAAATCTCCTAGGCAGCTGCCTAGGGCTCCGAAGCGATTTCGTAATTCACTCATATTTCTCTCTAAAAAGCTCTAATTTTTTTGAACCTTTTCCCATCTCAATAATATTATATAGGGCTGTTATTGACCATGAATTGGGGTCCTAATTCAACCAAACAAAAAAATTGACCTTTCAGGCCAAATCTCCTAGGCAGCTGCCTAGGGCTCCGAAGTGATCTCGTAATTCACTCATATTTCTCTCTAACAAGCTCTAATTTTTTTGATCCTTTTCCCATCTCAATAATATTATATAGGGCTATTATTGACCATGAATTGGGGTCCTAATTCACCCAAACAAAAAAATTGACCTTTCAGGCCAAATCTCCTAGGCAGCTACCTAGGGCTCCGAAGCGATTTCGTAATTCACTCATATTTCTCTCTAACAAGCTCTAATTTTCTTGATCCTTTTCCCATCTCAATAATATTATATAGGGCTATTATTGACCATGAATTGGGGTCCTAATTCATCCAAACAAAAAAATTGAACTTTCAGGCCAAATCTCCTAGGCAGCTGCCTAGGGCTCCGAAGCGATCTCGTAATTCACTCATATTTCTCTCTAACAAGCTCGAATTTTTTTGACCCATTTCCCATCTCAATAATATTATATAGGGCTGTTATTGACCATGAATTGGGGTCCTAATTCAACCAAACAAAAAAATTGACCTTTCAGGCCAAATCTCCTAGGCAGCTGCCTAGGGCTCCGAAGCGATTTCGTAATTCACTCATATTTCAATCTAACAAGCTCCAATTTTTTTGAACCTTTTCCCATCTCAATAATATTGTATAGGGCTATTATTGACCATGAATTGGGGTCCTAATTCAACCATACAAAAAAATTGACCTTTCAGGCCAAATCTCCTAGGCAGCTGCCTAGGGCTCCGAAGCGATTTCGTAATTCACTCATATTTCTCTCTAAAAAGCTCTAATTTTTTTGAACCTTTTCCCATCTCAATAATATTTTATAGGGCTGTTATTGACCATGAATTGGAATCCAAATTCAACCAAACAAAAAAATTGACCTTTCAGGCCAAATCTCCTAGGCAGCTGCCTAGGGCTCCGAAGTGATCTCGTAATTCACTCATATTTCTCTCTAACAAGCTCTAATTTTTTTGATCCTTTTCCCATCTCAATAATATTATATAGGGCTATTATTGACCATGAATTGGGGTCCTAATTCAACCAAACAAAAAAATTGACCTTTCAGGCCAAATCTCCTAGGCAGCTGCCTAGGGCTCCGAAGCGATTTCGTAATTCACTCATATTTCTCTCTAACAAGCTCCAATTTTTTTGAACCTTTTCCCATCTCAATAATATTTTATAGGGCTGTTATTGACCATGAATTGGGATCCAAATTCAACCAAACAAAAAAATTGACCTTTCAGGCCAAATCTCCTAGGCAGCTGCCTAGGGCTCCGAAGTGATCTCGTAATTCACTCATATTTCTCTCTAACAAGCTCTAATTTTTTTGATCCTTTTCCCATCTCAATAATATTATATAGGGCTATTATTGACCATGAATTGGGGTCCTAATTCAACCAAACAAAAAAATTGACCTTTCAGGCCAAATCTCCTAGGCAGCTGCCTAGGGCTCCGAAGCGATTTTGTAATTCACTCATATTTCTCTCTAACAAGCTCTAATTTTTTTGATCCTTTTCCCATCTCAATAATATTATATAAGGCTATTATTGACCATGAATTGGGGTCCTAATTCATCCAAACAAAAAAATTGACCTTTCAGGCCAAATCTCCTAGGCAGCTGCCTAGGGCTCCGAAGCGATCTCGTAATTCACTCATATTTCTCTCTAGCAAGCTCGAATTTTTTTGATCCATTTCCCATCTCAATAATATTATATAGGGCTGTTATTGACCATGAATTGGGGTCCTAATTCAACCAAACAAAAAAATTGACCTTTCAGGCCAAATCTCCTAGGCAGCTGCCTAGGGCTCCGAAGCGATTTCGTAATTCACTCATATTTCTCTCTAAAAAGCTCTAATTTTTTTGAACCTTTTCCCATCTCAATAATATTATATAGGGCTGTTATTGACCATGAATTGGGGTCCTAATTCAACCAAACAAAAAAATTGACCTTTCAGGCCAAATCTCCTAGGCAGCTGCCTAGGGCTCCGAAGCGATTTCGTAATTCACTCATATTTCTCTCTAACAAGCTCCAATTTTTTTGAACCTTTTCCCATCTCAATAATATTGTATAGGGCTATTATTGACCATGAATTGGGGTCCTAATTCAACCAAACAAAAAAATTGACCTTTCAGGCCAAATCTCCTAGGCAGCTGCCTAGGGCTCCGAAGTGATCTCGTAATTCACTCATATTTCTCTCTAACAAGCTCTAATTTTTTTGATCCTTTTCCCATCTCAATAATATTATATAGGGCTATTATTGACCATGAATTGGGGTCCTAATTCACCCAAACAAGAAAATTGACCTTTCAGGCCAAATCCCCTAGGCAGCTACCTAGGGCTCCGAAGCGATTTCGTAATTCACTCATATTTCTCTCTAACAAGCTCTAATTTTTTTGATCCTTTTCCCATCTCAATAATATTATATAGGGCTATTATTGACCATGAATTGGGGTCCTAATTCATCCAAACAAAAAAATTGAACTTTCAGGCCAAATCTCATAGGCGGCCTAGGGCTCCGAAGCGATCTCGTAATTCACTCATATTTCTCTCTAACAAGCTCGAATTTTTTTGCTCCATTTCCCATCTCAATAATATTATATAGGGCTGTTATTGACCATGAATTGGGGTCCTAATTCAACCAAACAAAAAAATTGACCTTTCAGGCCAAATCTCCTAGGCAGCTGCCTAGGGCTCCGAAGCGATTTCGTAATTCACTCATATTTCAATCTAACAAGCTCCAATTTTTTTGAACCTTTTCCCATCTCAATAATATTGTATAGGGCTATTATTGACCATGAATTGGGGTCCTAATTCAACCATACAAAAAAATTGACCTTTCAGGCCAAATCTCCTAGGCAGCTGCCTAGGGCTCCGAAGCGATTTCGTAATTCACTCATATTTATCTCTAAAAAGCTCTAATTTTTTTGAACCTTTTCCCATCTCAATAATATTATATAGGGCTGTTATTGACCATGAATTGGGATCCAAATTCAACCAAACAAAAAAATTGACCTTTCAGGCCAAATCTCCTAGGCAGCTGCCTAGGGCTCCGAAGTGATCTCGTAATTCACTCATATTTCTCTCTAACAAGCTCTAATTTTTTTGATCCTTTTCCCATCCCAATAATATTATATAGGGCTATTATTGACCATGAATTGGGGTCCTAATTCAACCAAACAAAAAAATTGACCTTTCAGGCCAAATCTCCTAGGCAGCTGCCTAGGGCTCCGAAGCGATCTCGTAATTCACTCATATTTCTCTCTAGCAAGCTCGAATTTTTTTGATCCATTTCCCATCTCAATAATATTATATAGGGCTGTTATTGACCATGAATTGGGGTCCAAATTCAACCAAACAAAAAAATTGACCTTTCAGGCCAAATCTCCTAGGCAGCTGCCTAGGGCTCCGAAGCGATTTCGTAATTCACTCATATTTCACTCTAAAAAGCTCTAATTTTTTTGAACCTTTTCCCATCTCAATAATATTATATAGGGCTGTTATTGACCATGAATTGGGGTCCTAATTCAACCAAACAAAAAAATTGTCCTTTCAGGCCAAATCTCCTAGGCAGCTGCCTAGGGCTCCGAAGCGATTTCGTAATTCACTCATATTTCTCTCTAACAAGCTCCAATTTTTTTGAACCATTTCCCATCTCAATAATATTGTATAGGGCTATTATTGACCATGAATTGGGGTCCTAATTCAACCAAACAAAAAAATTGACCTTTCAGGCCAAATCTCCTAGGCAGCTGCCTCGGGCTCCGAAGTGATCTCGTAATTCACTCATATTTCTCTCTAACAAGCTCTAATTTTTTTGATCCTTTTCCCATCTCAATAATATTATATAGGGCTATTATTGACCATGAATTGGGGTCCTAATTCACCCAAACAAAAAAATTGACCTTTCAGGCCAAATCTCCTAGGCAGCTACCTAGGGCTCCGAAGCGATTTCGTAATTCACTCATATTTCTCTCTAACAAGCTCTAATTTTTTTGATCCTTTTCCCATCTCAATAATATTATATAGGGCTATTATTGACCATGAATTGGGGTCCTAATTCATCCAAACAAAAAAATTGAACTTTCAGGCCAAATCTCCTAGGCGGCCTAGGGCTCCGAAGCGATCTCGTAATTCACTCATATTTCTCTCTAACAAGCTCGAATTTTTTTGATCCATTTCCCATCTCAATAATATTATATAGGGCTGTTATTGACCATGAATTGGGGTCCTAATTCAACCAAACAAAAAAATTGACCTTTCAGGCCAAATCTCCTAGGCAGCTGCCTAGGGCTCCGAAGCGATTTCGTAATTCACTCATATTTCAATCTAACAAGCTCCAATTTTTTTGAACCTTTTCCCATCTCAATAATATTGTATAGGGCTATTATTGACCATGAATTGGGGTCCTAATTCAACCAAACAAAAAAATTGACCTTTCAGGCCAAATCTCCTAGGCAGCTGCCTAGGGCTCCGAAGCGATTTCGTAATTCACTCATATTTCAATCTAACAAGCTCTAATTTTTTTGAACCTTTTCCCATCTCAATAATATTATATAGGGCTGTTATTGACCATGAATTGGGATCCAAATTCAACCAAACAAAAAAATTGACCTTTCAGGCCAAATCTCCTAGGCAGCTGCCTAGGGCTCCGAAGTGATCTCGTAATTCACTCATATTTCTCTCTAACAAGCTCTAATTTTTTTGATCCTTTTCCCATCTCAATAATATTATATAGGGCTATTATTGACCATGAATTGGGGTCCTAATTCAACCAAACAAAAAAATTGACCTTTCAGGCCAAATCTCCTAGGCAGCTGCCTAGGGCTCCGAAGCGATTTTGTAATTCACTCATATTTCTCTCTAACAAGCTCTAATTTTTTTGATCCTTTTCCCATCCCAATAATATTATATAAGGCTATTATTGACCATGAATTGGGGTCCTAATTCATCCAAACAAAAAAATTGACCTTTCAGGCCAAATCTCCTAGGCAGCTGCCTAGGGCTCCGAAGCGATCTCGTAATTCACTCATATTTCTCTCTAACAAGCTCGAATTTTTTTGATCCATTTCCCATCTCAATAATATTATATAGGGCTGTTATTGACCATGAATTGGGGTCCTAATTCAACCAAACAAAAAAATTGACCTTTCAGGCCAAATCTCCTAGGCAGCTGCCTAGGGCTCCGAAGCGATTTCGTAATTCACTCATATTTCAATCTAACAAGCTCCAATTTTTTTGAACCTTTTCCCATCTCAATAAAATTGTATAGGGCTATTATTGACCATGAATTGGGGTCCTAATTCAACCAAACAAAAAAATTGACCTTTCAGGCCAAATCTCCTAGGCAGCTGCCTAGGGCTCCGAAGCGATTTCGTAATTCACTCATATTTCAATCTAACAAGCTCTAATTTTTTTGAACCTTTTCCCATCTCAATAATATTATATAGGGCTGTTATTGACCATGAATTGGGATCCAAATTCAACCAAACAAAAAAATTGACCTTTCAGGCCAAATCTCCTAGGCAGCTGCCTAGGGCTCCGAAGTGATCTCGTAATTCACTCATATTTCTCTCTAACAAGCTCTAATTTTTTTGATCCTTTTCCCATCTCAATAATATTATATAGGGCAATTATTGACCATGAATTGGGGTCCTAATTCAACCAAACAAAAAAATTGACCTTTCAGGCCAAATCTCCTAGGCAGCTGCCTAGGGCTCCGAAGCGATTTTGTAATTCACTCATATTTCTCTCTAACAAGCTCTAATTTTTTTGATCTTTTCCCATCCCAATAATATTATATAAGGCTATTATTGACCATGAATTGGGGTCCTAATTCATCCAAACAAAAAAATTGACCTTTCAGGCCAAATCTCCTAGGCAGCTGCCTAGGGCTCCGAAGCGATCTCGTAATTCACTCATATTTCTCTCTAACAAGCTCGAATTTTTTTGATCCATTTCCCATCTCAATAATATTATATAGGGCTGTTATTGACCATGAATTGGGGTCCTAATTCAACCAAACAAAAAAATTGACCTTTCAGGCCAAATCTCCTAGGCAGCTGCCTAGGGCTCCGAAGCAATTTCGTAATTCACTCATATTTCTCTCTAAAAAGCTCTAATTTTTTTGAACCTTTTCCCATCTCAATAATATTATATAGGGCTGTTATTGACCATGAATTGGGGTCCTAATTCAACCAAACAAAAAAATTGACCTTTCAGGCCAAATCTCCTAGGCAGCTGCCTAGGGCTCCGAAGCGATTTCGTAATTCACTGATATTTCTCTCTAACAAGCTCCAATTTTTTTGAACCTTTTCCCATCTCAATAATATTGTATAGGGCTATTATTGACCATGAATTGGGGTCCTAATTCAACCAAACAAAAAAATTGACCTTTCAGGCCAAATCTCCTAGGCAGCTGCCTAGGGCTCCGAAGCGATCTCGTAATTCACTCATATTTCTCTCTAACAAGCTCTAATTTTTTTGATCCTTTTCCCATCTCAATAATATTATATAGGGCTGTTATTGACCATGAATTGGGGTCCTAATTCAACCAAACAAAAAAATTGACCTTTCAGGCCAAATCTCCTAGGCAGCTGCCTAGGGCTCCGATGCGATTTCGTAATTCACTCATATTTCTCTCTAAAAAGCTCTAATTTTTTTGAACCTTTTCCCATCTCAATAATATTATATAGGGCTGTTATTGACCATGAATTGGGGTCCTAATTCAACCAAAAAAAAAAATTGACCTTTCAGGCCAAATCTCCTAGGGCTCCGAAGCGATCTCGTAATTCACTCATATTTCTTTCTAACAAGCTTTAATTTTTTTGATCCTTTTCCCATCTCAATAATATTATATAGGGCGGTTATTGACCATGAATTGGGGTCCTAATTCAACCAAACAAAAAAATTGACCTTTCAGGCCAAATCTCCTAGGCAGCTGCCTAGGGCTCCGAAGCGATTTCGTAATTCACTCATATTTCTCTCTAAAAAGCTCTAGTTTTTTTTAACCTTTTCCCATCTCAATAATATTATATAGGGCTGTTATTGACCATGAATTGGGGTCCTAATTCAACCAAACAAAAAAATTGACCTTTCAGGCCAAATCTCCTAGGGAGCTGCCTAGGGCTTCGAAGCGATTTCGTAATTCACTCATATTTCTCTCTAACAAGCTCCAATTTTTTTGAACCTTTTCCCATCTCAATAATATTGTATAGGGCAATTATTGACCATGAATTGGGGTCCTAATTCAACCAAACAAAAAAATTGACCTTTCAGGCCAAATCTCCTAGGCTGCTGCCTAGGGCTCCGAAGCGATCTCGTAATTCACTCATATTTCTCTCTAACAAGCTCTAATTTTTTTGATCCTTTTCCCATCTCAATAATATTATATAGGGCTGTTATTGACCGTGAATTGGGGTCCTAATTCAACCAAACAAAAAAATTGACCTTTCAGGCCAAATCTCCTAGGCAGCTGCCAAGGGCTCCGAAACGATCTCGTAATTCACTCATATTTCTCTCTAACAAGCTCTAATTTTTTTGATCCTTTTCCCATCTCAATAATATTATATAGGGCTGTTATTGACCATGAATTGGGGTCCTAATTCAACCAAAAAAAAATTGACCTTTCAGGCCAAATCTCCTAGGCAGCTGCCTAGGGCTCCGAAGCGATTTCGTAATTCACTCATATTTCTCTCTAAAAAGCTCTAATTTTTTTGAACCTTTTCCCATCTCAATAATATTATATAGGGCTGTTATTGACCATGAATTGGGGTCCTAATTCAACCAAACAAAAAAATTGACCTTTCAGGCCAAATTTCCTAGGCAGCTAGCTGCCTAGGGCTCCGAAGCGATCTCGTAATTCACTCATATTTCTCTCTAACATGCTCTAATTTTTTTGATCCTTTTCCCATCTCAATAATATTATATAGGGCTGTTATTGACCAAGAATCGGGGTCCTAATTCAACCAAACAAAAAAATTGACCTTTCAGGCCAAATCTCCTAGGCAGCTGCCTAGGGCTCCGAAGCGATCTCGTAATTCACTCATATTTCTCTCTAACAAGCTCTAATTTTTTTGATCCTTTTCCCATCTCAATAATATTATATAGGGCTGTTATTGACCATGAATTGGGGTCCTAATTCAACCAAACAAAAAAATTGACCTTTCAGGCCAAATCTCCTAGGCAGCTGCTTTGGGCTCCGATGCGATTTCGTAATTCACTCATATTTCTCTCTAAAAAGCTCTAATTTTTTTGAACCTTTTCCCATCTCAATAATATTATATAGGGCTGTTATTGACAATGAATTGGGGTCCTAATTCAACCAAACAAAAAAATTGACCTTTCAGGCCAAATCTCCTAGGCAGCTGCCTAGGGCTCCGAAGCGATTTCGTAATTCACTCATATTTCTCTCTGAAAAGCTCTAAATTTTTTGGACCTTTTCCCATCTCAATAATATTATATAGGGCTGTTATTGACCATGAATTGGGGTCCTAATTCAACCAAACAAAAAAATTGACCTTTCAGGCCAAATCTCCTAGGCAGCTGCCTAGGGCTCCGATGCGATTTCGTAATTCACTCATATTTCTCTCTAAAAAGCTCTAATTTTTTTGAACCTTTTCCCATCTCAATAATATTATATAGGGCTGTTATTGACCATGAATTGGGGTCCTAATTCAACCAAACAAAAAAATTGACCTTTCAGGCCAAATCTCCTAGGCAGCTGCCTAGGGCTCCGAAGTGATCTCGTAATTCACTCATATTTCTCTCTAACAAGCTCTAATTTTTTTGATCCTTTTCCCATCACAATAATATTATATAGGGCTATTATTGACCATGAATTGGGGTCCTAATTCAACCAAACAAAAAAATTGACCTTTCAGGCCAAATCTCCTAGGCAGCTGCCTAGGGCTCCGAAGCGATTTCGTAATTCACTCATATTTCTCTCTAAAAAGCTCTAAATTTTTTGGACCTTTTCCCATCTCAATAATATTATATAGGGCTGTTATTGACCATGAATTGGGGTCCTAATTCAACCAAACAAAAAAATTGACCTTTCAGGCCAAATCTCCTAGGCAGCTGCCAAGGGCTCCGAAACGATCTCGTAATTCACTCATATTTCTCTCTAACAAGCTCTAATTTTTTTGATCCTTTTCCCATCTCAATAATATTATATAGGGCTGTTATTGACCATGAATTGGGGTCCTAATTCAACCAAAAAAAAATTGACCTTTCAGGCCAAATCTCCTAGGCAGCTGCCTAGGGCTCCGAAGCGATTTCGTAATTCACTCATATTTCTCTCTAAAAAGCTCTAATTTTTTTGAACCTTTTCCCATCTCAATAATATTATATAGGGCTGTTATTGACCATGAATTGGGGTCCTAATTCAACCAAACAAAAAAATTGACCTTTCAGGCCAAATTTCCTAGGCAGCTAGCTGCCTAGGGCTCCGAAGCGATCTCGTAATTCACTCATATTTCTCTCTAACATGCTCTAATTTTTTTGATCCTTTTCCCATCTCAATAATATTATATAGGGCTGTTATTGACCAAGAATCGGGGTCCTAATTCAACCAAACAAAAAAATTGACCTTTCAGGCCAAATCTCCTAGGCAGCTGCCTAGGGCTCCGAAGCGATCTCGTAATTCACTCATATTTCTCTCTAACAAGCTCTAATTTTTTTGATCCTTTTCCCATCTCAATAATATTATATAGGGCTGTTATTGACCATGAATTGGGGTCCTAATTCAACCAAACAAAAAAATTGACCTTTCAGGCCAAATCTCCTAGGCAGCTGCTTTGGGCTCCGATGCGATTTCGTAATTCACTCATATTTCTCTCTAAAAAGCTCTAATTTTTTTGAACCTTTTCCCATCTCAATAATATTATATAGGGCTGTTATTGACAATGAATTGGGGTCCTAATTCAACCAAACAAAAAAATTGACCTTTCAGGCCAAATCTCCTAGGCAGCTGCCTAGGGCTCCGAAGCGATTTCGTAATTCACTCATATTTCTCTCTGAAAAGCTCTAAATTTTTTGGACCTTTTCCCATCTCAATAATATTATATAGGGCTGTTATTGACCATGAATTGGGGTCCTAATTCAACCAAACAAAAAAATTGACCTTTCAGGCCAAATCTCCTAGGCAGCTGCCAAGGGCTCCGAAACGATCTCGTAATTCACTCATATTTCTCTCTAACAAGCTCTAATTTTTTTGATCCTTTTCCCATCTCAATAATATTATACAGGGCTGTTATTGACCATGAATTGGGGTCCTAATTCAACCAAAAAAAAAATTGACCTTTCAGGCCAAATCTCCTAGGCAGCTGCCTAGGGCTCCGAAGCGATTTCGTAATTCACTCATATTTCTCTCTAAAAAGCTCTAGTTTTTTTTAACCTTTTCCCATCTCAATAATATTATATAGGGCTGTTATTGACCATGAATTGGGGTCCTAATTCAACCAAACAAAAAAATTGACCTTTCAGGCCAAATCTCCTAGGCAGCTGCCTAGGGCTTCGAAGCGATTTCGTAATTCACTCATATTTCTCTCTAACAAGCTCCAATTTTTTTGAACCTTTTCCCATCTCAATAATATTGTATAGGGCAATTATTGACCATGAATTGGGGTCCTAATTCAACCAAACAAAAAAATTGACCTTTCAGGCCAAATCTCCTAGGCTGCTGCCTAGGGCTCCGAAGCGATCTCGTAATTCACTCATATTTCTCTCTAACAAGCTCTAATTTTTTTGATCCTTTTCCCATCTCAATAATATTATATAGGGCTGTTATTGACCGTGAATTGGGGTCCTAATTCAACCAAACAAAAAAATTGACCTTTCAGGCCAAATCTCCTAGGCAGCTGCCTAGGGCTCCGATGCGATTTCGTAATTCACTCATATTTCTCTCTAAAAAGCTCTAATTTTTTTGAACCTTTTCCCATCTCAATAATATTATATAGGGCTGTTATTGACCATGAATTGGGGTCCTAATTCAACCAAACAAAAAAATTGACCTTTCAGGCCAAATCTCCTAGGCAGCTGCCTAGGGCTCCGAAGTGATCTCGTAATTCACTCATATTTCTCTCTAACAAGCTCTAATTTTTTTGATCCTTTTCCCATCACAATAATATTATATAGGGCTATTATTGACCATGAATTGGGGTCCTAATTCAACCAAACAAAAAAATTGACCTTTCAGGCCAAATCTCCTAGGCAGCTGCCTAGGGCTCCGAAGTGATCTCGTAATTCACTCATATTTCTCTCTAACAAGCTCTAATTTTTTTGATCCTTTTCCCATCACAATAATATTATATAGGGCTATTATTGACCATGAATTGGGGTCCTAATTCAACCAAACAAAAAAATTGACCTTTCAGGCCAAATCTCCTAGGCAGCTGCCTAGGGCTCCGAAGCGATTTCGTAATTCACTCATATTTCTCTCTAAAAAGCTCTAAATTTTTTGGACCTTTTCCCATCTCAATAATATTATATAGGGCTGTTATTGACCATGAATTGGGGTCCTAATTCAACCAAACAAAAAAATTGACCTTTCAGGCCAAATCTCCTAGGCAGCTGCCAAGGGCTCCGAAACGATCTCGTAATTCACTCATATTTCTCTCTAACAAGCTCTAATTTTTTTGATCCTTTTCCCATCTCAATAATATTATATAGGGCTGTTATTGACCATGAATTGGGGTCCTAATTCAACCAAAAAAAAATTGACCTTTCAGGCCAAATCTCCTAGGCAGCTGCCTAGGGCTCCGAAGCGATTTCGTAATTCACTCATATTTCTCTGTAAAAAGCTCTAATTTTTTTGAACCTTTTCCCATCTCAATAATATTATACAGGGCTGTTATTGACCATGAATTGGGGTCCTAATTCAACCAAACAAAAAAATTGACCTTTCAGGCCAAATCTCCTAGGCAGCTGCTTTGGGCTCCGATGCGATTTCGTAATTCACTCATATTTCTCTCTAAAAAGCTCTAATTTTTTTGAACCTTTTCCCATCTCAATAATATTATATAGGGCTGTTATTGACAATGAATTGGGGTCCTAATTCAACCAAACAAAAAAATTGACCTTTCAGGCCAAATCTCCTAGGCAGCTGCCTAGGGCTCCGAAGCGATTTCGTAATTCACTCATATTTCTCTCTGAAAAGCTCTAAATTTTTTGGACCTTTTCCCATCTCAATAATATTATATAGGGCTGTTATTGACCATGAATTGGGGTCCTAATTCAACCAAACAAAAAAATTGACCTTTCAGGCCAAATCTCCTAGGCAGCTGCCAAGGGCTCCGAAACGATCTCGTAATTCACTCATATTTCTCTCTAACAAGCTCTAATTTTTTTGATCCTTTTCCCATCTCAATAATATTATACAGGGCTGTTATTGACCATGAATTGGGGTCCTAATTCAACCAAAAAAAAAATTGACCTTTCAGGCCAAATCTCCTAGGCAGCTGCCTAGGGCTCCGAAGCGATTTCGTAATTCACTCATATTTCTCTCTAAAAAGCTCTAGTTTTTTTTAACCTTTTCCCATCTCAATAATATTATATAGGGCTGTTATTGACCATGAATTGGGGTCCTAATTCAACCAAACAAAAAAATTGACCTTTCAGGCCAAATCTCCTAGGCAGCTGCCTAGGGCTTCGAAGCGATTTCGTAATTCACTCATATTTCTCTCTAACAAGCTCCAATTTTTTTGAACCTTTTCCCATCTCAATAATATTGTATAGGGCAATTATTGACCATGAATTGGGGTCCTAATTCAACCAAACAGAAAAATTGACCTTTCAGGCCAAATCTCCTAGGCTGCTGCCTAGGGCTCCGAAGCGATCTCGTAATTCACTCATATTTCTCTCTAACAAGCTCTAATTTTTTTGATCCTTTTCCCATCTCAATAATATTATATAGGGCTGTTATTGACCGTGAATTGGGGTCCTAATTCAACCAAACAAAAAAATTGACCTTTCAGGCCAAATCTCCTAGGCAGCTGCCTAGGGCTCCGATGCGATTTCGTAATTCACTCATATTTCTCTCTAAAAAGCTCTAATTTTTTTGAACCTTTTCCCATCTCTATAATATTATATAGGGCTGTTATTGACCATGAATTGGGGTCCTAATTCAACCAAACAAAAAAATTGACCTTTCAGGCCAAATCTCCTAGGCAGCTGCCTAGGGCTCCGAAGTGATCTCGTAATTCACTCATATTTCTCTCTAACAAGCTCTAATTTTTTTGATCCTTTTCCCATCACAATAATATTATATAGGGCTATTATTGACCATGAATTGGGGTCCTAATTCAACCAAACAAAAAAATTGACCTTTCAGGCCAAATCTCCTAGGCAGCTGCCTAGGGCTCCGATGCGATTTCGTAATTCACTCATATTTCTCTCTAAAAAGCTCTAATTTTTTTGAACCTTTTCCCATCTCAATAATATTATATAGGGCTGTTATTGACCATGAATTGGGGTCCTAATTCAACCAAACAAAAAAATTGACCTTTCAGGCCAAATCTCCTAGGCAGCTGCCTAGGGCTCCGAAGTGATCTCGTAATTCACTCATATTTCTCTCTAACAAGCTCTAATTTTTTTGATCCTTTTCCCATCACAATAATATTATATAGGGCTATTATTGACCATGAATTGGGGTCCTAATTCAACCAAACAAAAAAATTGACCTTTCAGGCCAAATCTCCTAGGCAGCTGCCTAGGGCTCCGAAGCGATTTCGTTATTCACTCATATTTCTCTCTAAAAAGCTCTAAATTTTTTGGACCTTTTCCCATCTCAATAATATTATATAGGGCTGTTATTGACCATGAATTGGGGTCCTAATTCAACCAAACAAAAAAATTGACCTTTCAGGCCAAATCTCCTAGGCAGCTGCCAAGGGCTCCGAAACGATCTCGTAATTCACTCATATTTCTCTCTAACAAGCTCTAATTTTTTTGATCCTTTTCCCATCTCAATAATATTATATAGGGCTGTTATTGACCATGAATTGGGGTCCTAATTCAACCAAAAAAAAATTGACCTTTCAGGCCAAATCTCCTAGGCAGCTGCCTAGGGCTCCGAAGCGATTTCGTAATTCACTCATATTTCTCTCTAAAAAGCTCTAATTTTTTTGAACCTTTTCCCATCTCAATAATATTATATAGGGCTGTTATTGACCATGAATTGGGGTCCTAATTCAACCAAACAAAAAAATTGACCTTTCAGGCCAAATCTCCTAGGCAGCTGCCTAGGGCTCCGAAGTGATCTCGTAATTCACTCATATTTCTCTCTAACAAGCTCTAATTTTTTTGATCCTTTTCCCATCACAATAATATTATATAGGGCTATTATTGACCATGAATTGGGGTCCTAATTCAACCAAACAAAAAAATTGACCTTTCAGGCCAAATCTCCTAGGCAGCTGCCTAGGGCTCCGAAGCGATTTCGTTATTCACTCATATTTCTCTCTAAAAAGCTCTAAATTTTTTGGACCTTTTCCCATCTCAATAATATTATATAGGGCTGTTATTGACCATGAATTGGGGTCCTAATTCAACCAAACAAAAAAATTGACCTTTCAGGCCAAATCTCCTAGGCAGCTGCCAAGGGCTCCGAAACGATCTCGTAATTCACTCATATTTCTCTCTAACAAGCTCTAATTTTTTTGATCCTTTTCCCATCTCAATAATATTATATAGGGCTGTTATTGACCATGAATTGGGGTCCTAATTCAACCAAAAAAAAATTGACCTTTCAGGCCAAATCTCCTAGGCAGCTGCCTAGGGCTCCGAAGCGATTTCGTAATTCACTCATATTTCTCTCTAAAAAGCTCTAATTTTTTTGAACCTTTTCCCATCTCAATAATATTATATAGGGCTGTTATTGACCATGAATTGGGGTCCTAATTCAACCAAACAAAAAAATTGACCTTTCAGGCCAAATTTCCTAGGCAGCTAGCTGCCTAGGGCTCCGAAGCGATCTCGTAATTCACTCATATTTCTCTCTAACATGCTCTAATTTTTTTGATCCTTTTCCCATCTCAATAATATTATATAGGGCTGTTATTGACCAAGAATCGGGGTCCTAATTCAACCAAACAAAAAAATTGACCTTTCAGGCCAAATCTCCTAGGCAGCTGCCTAGGGCTCCGAAGCGATCTCGTAATTCACTCATATTTCTCTCTAACAAGCTCTAATTTTTTTGATCCTTTTCCCATCTCAATAATATTATATAGGGCTGTTATTGACCATGAATTGGGGTCCTAATTCAACCAAACAAAAAAATTGACCTTTCAGGCCAAATCTCCTAGGCAGCTGCTTTGGGCTCCGATGCGATTTCGTAATTCACTCATATTTCTCTCTAAAAAGCTCTAATTTTTTTGAACCTTTTCCCATCTCAATAATATTATATAGGGCTGTTATTTACAATGAATTGGGGTCCTAATTCAACCAAACAAAAAAATTGACCTTTCAGGCCAAATCTCCTAGGCAGCTGCCTAGGGCTCCGAAGCGATTTCGTAATTCACTCATATTTCTCTCTGAAAAGCTCTAAATTTTTTGGACCTTTTCCCATCTCAATAATATTATATAGGGCTGTTATTGACCATGAATTGGGGTCCTAATTCAACCAAACAAAAAAATTGACCTTTCAGGCCAAATCTCCTAGGCAGCTCCCAAGGGCTCCGAAACGATCTCGTAATTCACTCATATTTCTCTCTAACAAGCTCTAATTTTTTTGATCCTTTTCCCATCTCAATAATATTATACAGGGCTGTTATTGACCATGAATTGGGGTCCTAATTCAACCAAAAAAAAAATTGACCTTTCAGGCCAAATCTCCTAGGCAGCTGCCTAGGGCTCCGAAGCGATTTCGTAATTCACTCATATTTCTCTCTAAAAAGCTCTAGTTTTTTTTAACCTTTTCCCATCTCAATAATATTATATAGGGCTGTTATTGACCATGAATTGGGGTCCTAATTCAACCAAACAAAAAAATTGACCTTTCAGGCCAAATCTCCTAGGCAGCTGCCTAGGGCTCCGAAGTGATCTCGTAATTCACTCATATTTCTCTCTAACAAGCTCTAATTTTTTTGATCCTTTTCCCATCACAATAATATTATATAGGGCTATTATTGACCATGAATTGGGGTCCTAATTCAACCAAACAAAAAAATTGACCTTTCAGGCCAAATCTCCTAGGCAGCTGCCTAGGGCTCCGATGCGATTTCGTAATTCACTCATATTTCTCTCTAAAAAGCTCTAATTTTTTTGAACCTTTTCCCATCTCAATAATATTATATAGGGCTGTTATTGACCATGAATTGGGGTCCTAATTCAACCAAACAAAAAAATTGACCTTTCAGGCCAAATCTCCTAGGCAGCTGCCTAGGGCTCCGAAGTGATCTCGTAATTCACTCATATTTCTCTCTAACAAGCTCTAATTTTTTTGATCCTTTTCCCATCACAATAATATTATATAGGGCTATTATTGACCATGAATTGGGGTCCTAATTCAACCAAACAAAAAAATTGACCTTTCAGGCCAAATCTCCTAGGCAGCTGCCTAGGGCTCCGAAGCGATTTCGTTATTCACTCATATTTCTCTCTAAAAAGCTCTAAATTTTTTGGACCTTTTCCCATCTCAATAATATTATATAGGGCTGTTATTGACCATGAATTGGGGTCCTAATTCAACCAAACAAAAAAATTGACCTTTCAGGCCAAATCTCCTAGGCAGCTGCCAAGGGCTCCGAAACGATCTCGTAATTCACTCATATTTCTCTCTAACAAGCTCTAATTTTTTTGATCCTTTTCCCATCTCAATAATATTATATAGGGCTGTTATTGACCATGAATTGGGGTCCTAATTCAACCAAAAAAAAATTGACCTTTCAGGCCAAATCTCCTAGGCAGCTGCCTAGGGCTCCGAAGCGATTTCGTAATTCACTCATATTTCTCTCTAAAAAGCTCTAATTTTTTTGAACCTTTTCCCATCTCAATAATATTATATAGGGCTGTTATTGACCATGAATTGGGGTCCTAATTCAACCAAACAAAAAAATTGACCTTTCAGGCCAAATCTCCTAGGCAGCTGCCTAGGGCTCCGAAGTGATCTCGTAATTCACTCATATTTCTCTCTAACAAGCTCTAATTTTTTTGATCCTTTTCCCATCACAATAATATTATATAGGGCTATTATTGACCATGAATTGGGGTCCTAATTCAACCAAACAAAAAAATTGACCTTTCAGGCCAAATCTCCTAGGCAGCTGCCTAGGGCTCCGAAGCGATTTCGTTATTCACTCATATTTCTCTCTAAAAAGCTCTAAATTTTTTGGACCTTTTCCCATCTCAATAATATTATATAGGGCTGTTATTGACCATGAATTGGGGTCCTAATTCAACCAAACAAAAAAATTGACCTTTCAGGCCAAATCTCCTAGGCAGCTGCCAAGGGCTCCGAAACGATCTCGTAATTCACTCATATTTCTCTCTAACAAGCTCTAATTTTTTTGATCCTTTTCCCATCTCAATAATATTATATAGGGCTGTTATTGACCATGAATTGGGGTCCTAATTCAACCAAAAAAAAATTGACCTTTCAGGCCAAATCTCCTAGGCAGCTGCCTAGGGCTCCGAAGCGATTTCGTAATTCACTCATATTTCTCTCTAAAAAGCTCTAATTTTTTTGAACCTTTTCCCATCTCAATAATATTATATAGGGCTGTTATTGACCATGAATTGGGGTCCTAATTCAACCAAACAAAAAAATTGACCTTTCAGGCCAAATTTCCTAGGCAGCTAGCTGCCTAGGGCTCCGAAGCGATCTCGTAATTCACTCATATTTCTCTCTAACATGCTCTAATTTTTTTGATCCTTTTCCCATCTCAATAATATTATATAGGGCTGTTATTGACCAAGAATCGGGGTCCTAATTCAACCAAACAAAAAAATTGACCTTTCAGGCCAAATCTCCTAGGCAGCTGCCTAGGGCTCCGAAGCGATCTCGTAATTCACTCATATTTCTCTCTAACAAGCTCTAATTTTTTTGATCCTTTTCCCATCTCAATAATATTATATAGGGCTGTTATTGACCATGAATTGGGGTCCTAATTCAACCAAACAAAAAAATTGACCTTTCAGGCCAAATCTCCTAGGCAGCTGCTTTGGGCTCCGATGCGATTTCGTAATTCACTCATATTTCTCTCTAAAAAGCTCTAATTTTTTTGAACCTTTTCCCATCTCAATAATATTATATAGGGCTGTTATTTACAATGAATTGGGGTCCTAATTCAACCAAACAAAAAAATTGACCTTTCAGGCCAAATCTCCTAGGCAGCTGCCTAGGGCTCCGAAGCGATTTCGTAATTCACTCATATTTCTCTCTGAAAAGCTCTAAATTTTTTGGACCTTTTCCCATCTCAATAATATTATATAGGGCTGTTATTGACCATGAATTGGGGTCCTAATTCAACCAAACAAAAAAATTGACCTTTCAGGCCAAATCTCCTAGGCAGCTCCCAAGGGCTCCGAAACGATCTCGTAATTCACTCATATTTCTCTCTAACAAGCTCTAATTTTTTTGATCCTTTTCCCATCTCAATAATATTATACAGGGCTGTTATTGACCATGAATTGGGGTCCTAATTCAACCAAAAAAAAAATTGACCTTTCAGGCCAAATCTCCTAGGCAGCTGCCTAGGGCTCCGAAGCGATTTCGTAATTCACTCATATTTCTCTCTAAAAAGCTCTAGTTTTTTTTAACCTTTTCCCATCTCAATAATATTATATAGGGCTGTTATTGACCATGAATTGGGGTCCTAATTCAACCAAACAAAAAAATTGACCTTTCAGGCCAAATCTCCTAGGCAGCTGCCTAGGGCTTCGAAGCGATTTCGTAATTCACTCATATTTCTCTCTAACAAGCTCCAATTTTTTTGAACCTTTTCCCATCTCAATAATATTGTATAGGGCAATTATTGACCATGAATTGGGGTCCTAATTCAACCAAACAAAAAAATTGACCTTTCAGGCCAAATCTCCTAGGCTGCTGCCTAGGGCTCCGAAGCGATCTCGTAATTCACTCATATTTCTCTCTAACAAGCTCTAATTTTTTTGATCCTTTTCCCATCTCAATAATATTATATAGGGCTGTTATTGACCGTGAATTGGGGTCCTAATTCAACCAAACAAAAAAATTGACCTTTCAGGCCAAATCTCCTAGGCAGCTGCCTAGGGCTCCGATGCGATTTCGTAATTCACTCATATTTCTCTCTAAAAAGCTCTAATTTTTTTGAACCTTTTCCCATCTCAATAATATTATATAGGGCTGTTATTGACCATGAATTGGGGTCCTAATTCAACCAAACAAAAAAATTGACCTTTCAGGCCAAATCTCCTAGGCAGCTGCCTAGGGCTCCGAAGTGATCTCGTAATTCACTCATATTTCTCTCTAACAAGCTCTAATTTTTTTGATCCTTTTCCCATCACAATAATATTATATAGGGCTATTATTGACCATGAATTGGGGTCCTAATTCAACCAAACAAAAAAATTGACCTTTCAGGCCAAATCTCCTAGGCAGCTGCCTAGGGCTCCGAAGCGATTTCGTAATTCACTCATATTTCTCTCTAAAAAGCTCTAAATTTTTTGGACCTTTTCCCATCTCAATAATATTATATAGGGCTGTTATTGACCATGAATTGGGGTCCTAATTCAACCAAACAAAAAAATTGACCTTTCAGGCCAAATCTCCTAGGCAGCTGCCAAGGGCTCCGAAACGATCTCGTAATTCACTCATATTTCTCTCTAACAAGCTCTAATTTTTTTGATCCTTTTCCCATCTCAATAATATTATATAGGGCTGTTATTGACCATGAATTGGGGTCCTAATTCAACCAAAAAAAAATTGACCTTTCAGGCCAAATCTCCTAGGCAGCTGCCTAGGGCTCCGAAGCGATTTCGTAATTCACTCATATTTCTCTCTAAAAAGCTCTAATTTTTTTGAACCTTTTCCCATCTCAATAATATTATATAGGGCTGTTATTGACCATGAATTGGGGTCCTAATTCAACCAAACAAAAAAATTGACCTTTCAGGCCAAATTTCCTAGGCAGCTAGCTGCCTAGGGCTCCGAAGCGATCTCGTAATTCACTCATATTTCTCTCTAACATGCTCTAATTTTTTTGATCCTTTTCCCATCTCAATAATATTATATAGGGCTGTTATTGACCAAGAATCGGGGTCCTAATTCAACCAAACAAAAAAATTGACCTTTCAGGCCAAATCTCCTAGGCAGCTGCCTAGGGCTCCGAAGCGATCTCGTAATTCACTCATATTTCTCTCTAACAAGCTCTAATTTTTTTGATCCTTTTCCCATCTCAATAATATTATATAGGGCTGTTATTGACCATGAATTGGGGTCCTAATTCAACCAAACAAAAAAATTGACCTTTCAGGCCAAATCTCCTAGGCAGCTGCTTTGGGCTCCGATGCGATTTCGTAATTCACTCATATTTCTCTCTAAAAAGCTCTAATTTTTTTGAACCTTTTCCCATCTCAATAATATTATATAGGGCTGTTATTGACAATGAATTGGGGTCCTAATTCAACCAAACAAAAAAATTGACCTTTCAGGCCAAATCTCCTAGGCAGCTGCCTAGGGCTCCGAAGCGATTTCGTAATTCACTCATATTTCTCTCTGAAAAGCTCTAAATTTTTTGGACCTTTTCCCATCTCAATAATATAATATAGGGCTGTTATTGACCATGAATTGGGGTCCTAATTCAACCAAACAAAAAAATTGACCTTTCAGGCCAAATCTCCTAGGCAGCTGCCAAGGGCTCCGAAACGATCTCGTAATTCACTCATATTTCTCTCTAACAAGCTCTAATTTTTTTGATCCTTTTCCCATCTCAATAATATTATATAGGGCTGTTATTGACCATGAATTGGGGTCCTAATTCAACCAAAAAAAAAATTGACCTTTCAGGCCAAATCTCCTAGGCAGCTGCCTAGGGCTCCGAAGCGATTTCGTAATTCACTCATATTTCTCTCTAAAAAGCTCTAATTTTTTTGAACCTTTTCCCATCTCAATAATATTATATAGGGCTGTTATTGACCATGAATTGGGGTCCTAATTCAACCAAACAAAAAAATTGACCTTTCAGGCCAAATCTCCTAGGCAGCTGCCAAGGGCTCCGAAACGATCTCGTAATTCACTCATATTTCTCTCTAACAAGCTCTAATTTTTTTGATCCTTTTCCCATCTCAATAATATTATATAGGGCTGTTATTGACCATGAATTGGGGTCCTAATTCAACCAAAAAAAAAATTGACCTTTCAGGCCAAATCTCCTAGGCAGCTGCCTAGGGCTCCGAAGCGATTTCGTAATTCACTCATATTTCTCTCTAAAAAGCTCTAATTTTTTTGAACCTTTTCCCATCTCAATAATATTATATAGGGCTGTTATTGACCATGAATTGGGGTCCTAATTCAACCAAACAAAAAAATTGACCTTTCAGGCCAAATCTCCTAGGCAGCTGCCTAGGGCTCCGAAGCGATTTCGTAATTCACTCATATTTCTCTCTGAAAAGCTCTAAATTTTTTGGACCTTTTCCCATCTCAATAATATTATATAGGGCTGTTATTGACCATGAATTGGGGTCCTAATTCAACCAAACAAAAAAATTGACCTTTCAGGCCAAATCTCCTAGGCAGCTGCCTAGGGCTCCGAAGCGATCTCGTAATTCACTCATATTTCTCTCTAACAAGCTCTAATTTTTTTGATCCTTTTCCCATCTCAATAATATTATATAGGGCTGTTATTGACCATGAATTGGGGTCCTAATTCAACCAAACAAAAAAATTGACCTTTCAGGCCAAATCTCCTAGGCAGCTGCTTTGGGCTCCGATGCGATTTCGTAATTCACTCATATTTCTCTCTAAAAAGCTCTAATTTTTTTGAACCTTTTCCCATCTCAATAATATTATATAGGGCTGTTATTGACAATGAATTGGGGTCCTAATTCAACCAAACAAAAAAATTGACCTTTCAGGCCAAATCTCCTAGGCAGCTGCCTAGGGCTCCGAAGCGATTTCGTAATTCACTCATATTTCTCTCTGAAAAGCTCTAAATTTTTTGGACCTTTTCCCATCTCAATAATATTATATAGGGCTGTTATTGACCATGAATTGGGGTCCTAATTCAACCAAACAAAAAAATTGACCTTTCAGGCCAAATCTCCTAGGCAGCTGCCAAGGGCTCCGAAACGATCTCGTAATTCACTCATATTTCTCTCTAACAAGCTCTAATTTTTTTGATCCTTTTCCCATCTCAATAATATTATATAGGGCTGTTATTGACCATGAATTGGGGTCCTAATTCAACCAAAAAAAAAAATTGACCTTTCAGGCCAAATCTCCTAGGCAGGTGCCTAGGGCTCCGAAGCGATTTCGTAATTCACTCATATTTCTCTCTAAAAAGCTCTAATTTTTTTGAACCTTTTCCCATCTCAATAATATTATATAGGGCTGTTATTGACCATGAATTGGGGTCCTAATTCAACCAAACAAAAAAATTGACCTTTCAGGCCAAATCTCCTAGGCAGCTGCCTAGGGCTCCGAAGCGATCTCGTAATTCACTCATATTTCTCTCTAACATGCTCTAATTTTTTTGATCCTTTTCCCATCTCAATAATATTATATAGGGCTGTTAATGACCAAGAATCGGGGTCCTAATTCAACCAAACAAAAAAATTGACCTTTCAGGCCAAATCTCCTAGGCAGCTGCCTAGGGCTCCGAAGCGATTTCGTAATTCACTCATATTTCTCTCTAACAAGCTCCAATTTTTTTGAACCTTTTCCCATCTCAATAATATTGTATAGGGCTATTATTGACCATGAATTGGGGTCCTAATTCAACCATACAAAAAAATTGACCTTTCAGGCCAAATCTCCTAGGCAGCTGCCTAAGGCTCCGAAGCGATTTCGTAATTCACTCATATTTCTCTATAAAAAGCTCTAATTTTTTTGAACCTTTTCCCATCTCAATAATATTATATAGGGCTGTTATTGACCATGAATTGGGGTCCTAATTCAACCAAACAAAAAAATTGACCTTTCAGGCCAAATCTCCTAGGCAGCTGCCTAGGGCTCCGAAGTGATCTCGTAATTCACTCATATTTCTCTCTAACAAGCTCTAATTTTTTTGATCCTTTTCCCATCTCAATAATATTATATAGGGCTATTATTGACCATGAATTGGGGTCCTAATTCAACCAAACAAAAAAATTGACCTTTCAGGCCAAATCTCCTAGGCAGCTGCCTAGGGCTCCGATGCGATTTCGTAATTCACTCATATTTCTCTCTAACAAGCTCTAATTTTTTTGATCCTTTTCCCATCTCAATAATATTATATAGGGCTATTATTGACCATGAATTGGGGTCCTAATTCATCCAAACAAAAAAATTGAACTTTCAGGCCAAATCTCCTAGGCAGCTGCCTAGGGCTCCGAAGCGATCTCGTAATTCACTCATATTTCTCTCTAACAAGCTCGAATTTTTTTGATCCATTTCCCATCTCAATAATATTATATAGGGCTGTTATTGACCATGAATTGGGGTCCTAATTCAACCAAACAAAAAAATTGACCTTTCAGGCCAAATCTCCTAGGCAGCTGCCTAGGGCTCCGAAGCGATTTCGTAATTCACTCATATTTCTCTCTAACAAGATCCAATTTTTTTGAACCTTTTCCCATCTCAATCATATTGTATAGGGCAATTATTGACCATGAATTGGGGTCCTAATTCAACCATACAAAAAAATTGACCTTTCAGGCCAAATCTCCTAGGCAGCTGCCTAGGGCTCCGAAGCGATTTCGTAATTCACTCATATTTCTCTCTAAAAAGCACTAATTTTTTTGAACCTTTTCCCATCTCAATAATATTATATAGGGCTGTTATTGACCATGAATTGGGGTCCAAATTCAACCAAACAAAAAAATTGACCTTTCAGGCCAAATCTCCTAGGCAGCTGCCTAGGGCTCCGAAGTGATCTCGTAATTCACTCATATTTCTCTCTAACAAGCTCTAATTTTTTTGATCCTTTTCCCATCTCAATAATATTATATAGGGCTATTATTGACCATGAATTGGGGTCCTAATTCAACCAAACAAAAAAATTGACCTTTCAGGCCAAATCTCCTAGGCAGCTGCCTAGGGCTCCGAAGCGATTTTGTAATTCACTCATATTTCTCTCTAACAAGCTCTAATTTTTTTGATCGTTTTCCCATCTCAATAATATTATATAGGGCTATTATTGACCATGAATTGGGGTCCTAATTCATCCAAACAAAAAAATTGACCTTTCAGGCCAAATCTCCTAGGCAGCTGCCTAGGGCTCCGGAGCGATCTCGTAATTCACTCATATTTCTCTCTAACAAGCTCGAATTTTTTTGATCCATTTCCCATCTCAATAATATTATATAGGGCTGTTATTGACCATGAATTGGGGTCCTAATTCAACCAAACAAAAAAATTGACCTTTCAGGCCAAATCTCCTAGGCAGCTGCCTAGGGCTCCGAAGCGATTTCGTAATTCACTCATATTTCTCTCTAAAAAGCTCTAATTTTTTTGAACCTTTTCCCATCTCAATAATATTATATAGGGCTGTTATTGACCATGAATTGGGGTCCTAATTCAACCAAACAAAAAAATTGACCTTTCAGGCCAAATCTCCTAGGCAGCTGCCTAGGGCTCCGAAGCGATTTCGTAATTCACTCATATTTCTCTCTGAAAAGCTCTAAATTTTTTGGACCTTTTCCCATCTCAATAATATTATATAGGGCTGTTATTGACCATGAATTGGGGTCCTAATTCAACCAAACAAAAAAATTGACCTTTCAGGCCAAATCTCCTAGGCAGCTGCCTAGGGCTCCGAAGCGATCTCGTAATTCACTCATATTTCTCTCTAACAAGCTCTAATTTTTTTGATCCTTTTCCCATCTCAATAATATTATATAGGGCTGTTATTGACCATGAATTGGGGTCCTAATTCAACCAAACAAAAAAATTGACCTTTCAGGCCAAATTTCCTAGGCAGCTAGCTGCCTAGGGCTCCGAAGCGATCTCGTAATTCACTCATATTTCTCTCTAACATGCTCTAATTTTTTTGATCCTTTTCCCATCTCAATAATATTATATAGGGCTGTTAATGACCAAGAATCGGGGTCCTAATTCAACCAAACAAAAAAATTGACCTTTCAGGCCAAATCTCCTAGGCAGCTGCCTAGGGCTCCGAAGCGATTTCGTAATTCACTCATATTTCTCTCTAACAAGCTCCAATTTTTTTGAACCTTTTCCCATCTCAATAATATTGTATAGGGCTATTATTGACCATGAATTGGGGTCCTAATTCAACCATACAAAAAAATTGACCTTTCAGGCCAAATCTCCTAGGCAGCTGCCTAAGGCTCCGAAGCGATTTCGTAATTCACTCATATTTCTCTATAAAAAGCTCTAATTTTTTTGAACCTTTTCCCATCTCAATAATATTATATAGGGCTGTTATTGACCATGAATTGGGGTCCTAATTCAACCAAACAAAAAAATTGACCTTTCAGGCCAAATCTCCTAGGCAGCTGCCTAGGGCTCCGAAGTGATCTCGTAATTCACTCATATTTCTCTCTAACAAGCTCTAATTTTTTTGATCCTTTTCCCATCTCAATAATATTATATAGGGCTATTATTGACCATGAATTGGGGTCCTAATTCAACCAAACAAAAAAATTGACCTTTCAGGCCAAATCTCCTAGGCAGCTGCCTAGGGCTCCGATGCGATTTCGTAATTCACTCATATTTCTCTCTAACAAGCTCTAATTTTTTTGATCCTTTTCCCATCTCAATAATATTATATAGGGCTATTATTGACCATGAATTGGGGTCCTAATTCATCCAAACAAAAAAATTGAACTTTCAGGCCAAATCTCCTAGGCAGCTGCCTAGGGCTCCGAAGCGATCTCGTAATTCACTCATATTTCTCTCTAACAAGCTCGAATTTTTTTGATCCATTTCCCATCTCAATAATATTATATAGGGCTGTTATTGACCATGAATTGGGGTCCTAATTCAACCAAACAAAAAAATTGACCTTTCAGGCCAAATCTCCTAGGCAGCTGCCTAGGGCTCCGAAGCGATTTCGTAATTCACTCATATTTCTCTCTAACAAGATCCAATTTTTTTGAACCTTTTCCCATCTCAATCATATTGTATAGGGCAATTATTGACCATGAATTGGGGTCCTAATTCAACCATACAAAAAAATTGACCTTTCAGGCCAAATCTCCTAGGCAGCTGCCTAGGGCTCCGAAGCGATTTCGTAATTCACTCATATTTCTCTCTAAAAAGCACTAATTTTTTGAACCTTTTCCCATCTCAATAATATTATATAGGGCTGTTATTGACCATGAATTGGGGTCCAAATTCAACCAAACAAAAAAATTGACCTTTCAGGCCAAATCTCCTAGGCAGCTGCCTAGGGCTCCGAAGTGATCTCGTAATTCACTCATATTTCTCTCTAACAAGCTCTAATTTTTTTGATCCTTTTCCCATCTCAATAATATTATATAGGGCTATTATTGACCATGAATTGGGGTCCTAATTCAACCAAACAAAAAAATTGACCTTTCAGGCCAAATCTCCTAGGCAGCTGCCTAGGGCTCCGAAGCGATTTTGTAATTCACTCATATTTCTCTCTAACAAGCTCTAATTTTTTTGATCGTTTTCCCATCTCAATAATATTATATAGGGCTATTATTGACCATGAATTGGGGTCCTAATTCATCCAAACAAAAAAATTGACCTTTCAGGCCAAATCTCCTAGGCAGCTGCCTAGGGCTCCGGAGCGATCTCGTAATTCACTCATATTTCTCTCTAACAAGCTCGAATTTTTTTGATCCATTTCCCATCTCAATAATATTATATAGGGCTGTTATTGACCATGAATTGGGGTCCTAATTCAACCAAACAAAAAAATTGACCTTTCAGGCCAAATCTCCTAGGCAGCTGCCTAGGGCTCCGAAGCGATTTCGTAATTCACTCATATTTCTCTCTAAAAAGCTCTAATTTTTTTGAACCTTTTCCCATCTCAATAATATTATATAGGGCTGTTATTGACCATGAATTGGGGTCCTAATTCAACCAAACAAAAAAATTGACCTTTCAGGCCAAATCTCCTAGGCAGCTGCCTAGGGCTCCGAAGCGATTTCGTAATTCACTCATATTTCTCTCTGAAAAGCTCTAAATTTTTTGGACCTTTTCCCATCTCAATAATATTATATAGGGCTGTTATTGACCATGAATTGGGGTCCTAATTCAACCAAACAAAAAAATTGACCTTTCAGGCCAAATCTCCTAGGCAGCTGCCTAGGGCTCCGAAGCGATCTCGTAATTCACTCATATTTCTCTCTAACAAGCTCTAATTTTTTTGATCCTTTTCCCATCTCAATAATATTATATAGGGCTGTTATTGACCATGAATTGGGGTCCTAATTCAACCAAACAAAAAAATTGACCTTTCAGGCCAAATCTCCTAGGCAGCTGCTTTGGGCTCCGATGCGATTTCGTAATTCACTCATATTTCTCTCTAAAAAGCTCTAATTTTTTTGAACCTTTTCCCATCTCAATAATATTATATAGGGCTGTTATTGACAATGAATTGGGGTCCTAATTCAACCAAACAAAAAAATTGACCTTTCAGGCCAAATCTCCTAGGCAGCTGCCTAGGGCTCCGAAGCGATTTCGTAATTCACTCATATTTCTCTCTGAAAAGCTCTAAATTTTTTGGACCTTTTCCCATCTCAATAATATTATATAGGGCTGTTATTGACCATGAATTGGGGTCCTAATTCAACCAAACAAAAAAATTGACCTTTCAGGCCAAATCTCCTAGGCAGCTGCCAAGGGCTCCGAAACGATCTCGTAATTCACTCATATTTCTCTCTAACAAGCTCTAATTTTTTTGATCCTTTTCCCATCTCAATAATATTATATAGGGCTGTTATTGACCATGAATTGGGGTCCTAATTCAACCAAAAAAAAAAATTGACCTTTCAGGCCAAATCTCCTAGGCAGGTGCCTAGGGCTCCGAAGCGATTTCGTAATTCACTCATATTTCTCTCTAAAAAGCTCTAATTTTTTTGAACCTTTTCCCATCTCAATAATATTATATAGGGCTGTTATTGACCATGAATTGGGGTCCTAATTCAACCAAACAAAAAAATTGACCTTTCAGGCCAAATCTCCTAGGCAGCTGCCTAGGGCTCCGAAGCGATCTCGTAATTCACTCATATTTCTCTCTAACATGCTCTAATTTTTTTGATCCTTTTCCCATCTCAATAATATTATATAGGGCTGTTAATGACCAAGAATCGGGGTCCTAATTCAACCAAACAAAAAAATTGACCTTTCAGGCCAAATCTCCTAGGCAGCTGCCTAGGGCTCCGAAGCGATTTCGTAATTCACTCATATTTCTCTCTAACAAGCTCCAATTTTTTTGAACCTTTTCCCATCTCAATAATATTGTATAGGGCTATTATTGACCATGAATTGGGGTCCTAATTCAACCATACAAAAAAATTGACCTTTCAGGCCAAATCTCCTAGGCAGCTGCCTAAGGCTCCGAAGCGATTTCGTAATTCACTCATATTTCTCTATAAAAAGCTCTAATTTTTTTGAACCTTTTCCCATCTCAATAATATTATATAGGGCTGTTATTGACCATGAATTGGGGTCCTAATTCAACCAAACAAAAAAATTGACCTTTCAGGCCAAATCTCCTAGGCAGCTGCCTAGGGCTCCGAAGTGATCTCGTAATTCACTCATATTTCTCTCTAACAAGCTCTAATTTTTTTGATCCTTTTCCCATCTCAATAATATTATATAGGGCTATTATTGACCATGAATTGGGGTCCTAATTCAACCAAACAAAAAAATTGACCTTTCAGGCCAAATCTCCTAGGCAGCTGCCTAGGGCTCCGATGCGATTTCGTAATTCACTCATATTTCTCTCTAACAAGCTCTAATTTTTTTGATCCTTTTCCCATCTCAATAATATTATATAGGGCTATTATTGACCATGAATTGGGGTCCTAATTCATCCAAACAAAAAAATTGAACTTTCAGGCCAAATCTCCTAGGCAGCTGCCTAGGGCTCCGAAGCGATCTCGTAATTCACTCATATTTCTCTCTAACAAGCTCGAATTTTTTTGATCCATTTCCCATCTCAATAATATTATATAGGGCTGTTATTGACCATGAATTGGGGTCCTAATTCAACCAAACAAAAAAATTGACCTTTCAGGCCAAATCTCCTAGGCAGCTGCCTAGGGCTCCGAAGCGATTTCGTAATTCACTCATATTTCTCTCTAACAAGATCCAATTTTTTTGAACCTTTTCCCATCTCAATCATATTGTATAGGGCAATTATTGACCATGAATTGGGGTCCTAATTCAACCATACAAAAAAATTGACCTTTCAGGCCAAATCTCCTAGGCAGCTGCCTAGGGCTCCGAAGCGATTTCGTAATTCACTCATATTTCTCTCTAAAAAGCACTAATTTTTTTGAACCTTTTCCCATCTCAATAATATTATATAGGGCTGTTATTGACCATGAATTGGGGTCCAAATTCAACCAAACAAAAAAATTGACCTTTCAGGCCAAATCTCCTAGGCAGCTGCCTAGGGCTCCGAAGTGATCTCGTAATTCACTCATATTTCTCTCTAACAAGCTCTAATTTTTTTGATCCTTTTCCCATCTCAATAATATTATATAGGGCTATTATTGACCATGAATTGGGGTCCTAATTCAACCAAACAAAAAAATTGACCTTTCAGGCCAAATCTCCTAGGCAGCTGCCTAGGGCTCCGAAGCGATTTTGTAATTCACTCATATTTCTCTCTAACAAGCTCTAATTTTTTTGATCGTTTTCCCATCTCAATAATATTATATAGGGCTATTATTGACCATGAATTGGGGTCCTAATTCATCCAAACAAAAAAATTGACCTTTCAGGCCAAATCTCCTAGGCAGCTGCCTAGGGCTCCGGAGCGATCTCGTAATTCACTCATATTTCTCTCTAACAAGCTCGAATTTTTTTGATCCATTTCCCATCTCAATAATATTATATAGGGCTGTTATTGACCATGAATTGGGGTCCTAATTCAACCAAACAAAAAAATTGACCTTTCAGGCCAAATCTCCTAGGCAGCTGCCTAGGGCTCCGAAGCGATTTCGTAATTCACTCATATTTCTCTCTAAAAAGCTCTAATTTTTTTGAACCTTTTCCCATCTCAATAATATTATATAGGGCTGTTATTGACCATGAATTGGGGTCCTAATTCAACCAAACAAAAAAATTGACCTTTCAGGCCAAATCTCCTAGGCAGCTGCCTAGGGCTCCGAAGCGATTTCGTAATTCACTCATATTTCTCTCTAACAAGCTCCAATTTTTTTGAACCTTTTCCCATCTCAATAATATAGTATAGGGCTATTATTGACCATGAATTGGGGTCCTAATTCAACCAAACAAAAAAATTGACCTTTCAGGCCAAATCTCCTAGGCAGCTGCCTAGGGCTCCGAAGCGATCTCGTAATTCACTCATATTTCTCTCTAACAAGCTCTAATTTTTTTGATCCTTTTCCCATCTCAATAATATTATATAGGGCTGTTATTGACCATGAATTGGGGTCCTAATTCAACCAAACAAAAAAATTGACCTTTCAGGCCAAATCTCCTAGGCAGCTGCCTAGGGCTCCGATGCGATTTCGTAATTCACTCATATTTCTCTCTAAAAAGCTCTAATTTTTTTGAACCTTTTCCCATCTCAATAATATTATATAGGGCTGTTATTGACCATGAATTGGGGTCCTAATTCAACCAAAAAAAAAAATTGACCTTTCAGGCCAAATCTCCTAGGGCTCCGAAGCGATCTCGTAATTCACTCATATTTCTTTCTAACAAGCTTTAATTTTTTTGATCCTTTTCCCATCTCAATAATATTATATAGGGCTGTTATTGACCATGAATTGGGGTCCTAATTCAACCAAACAAAAAAATTGACCTTTCAGGCCAAATCTCCTAGGCAGCTGCCTAGGGCTCCGAAGCGATTTCGTAATTCACTCATATTTCTCTCTAAAAAGCTCTAGTTTTTTTGAACCTTTTCCCATCTCAATAATATTATATAGGGCTGTTATTGACCATGAATTGGGGCCCTAATTCAACCAAACAAAAAAATTGACCTTTCAGGCCAAATCTCCTAGGCAGCTGCCTAGGGCTCCGAAGCGATTTCGTAATTCACTCATATTTCTCTCTAACAAGATCCAATTTTTTTGAACCTTTTCCCATCTCAATAATATTGTATAGGGCAATTATTGACCATGAATTGGGGTCCTAATTCAACCATACAAAAAAATTGACCTTTCAGGCCAAATCTCCTAGGCAGCTGCCTAGGGCTCCGAAGCGATTTCGTAATTCACTCATATTTCTCTCTAAAAAGCACTAATTTTTTTGAACCTTTTCCCATCTCAATAATATTATATAGGGCTGTTATTGACCATGAATTGGGGTCCAAATTCAACCAAACAAAAAAATTGACCTTTCAGGCCAAATCTCCTAAGCAGCTGCCTAGGGCTCCGAAGTGATCTCGTAATTCACTCATATTTCTCTCTAACAAGCTCTAATTTTTTTGATCCTTTTCCCATCTCAATAATATTATATAGGGCTATTATTGACCATGAATTGGGGTCCTAATTCAACCAAACAAAAAAATTGACCTTTCAGGCCAAATCTCCTAGGCAGCTGCCTAGGGCTCCGAAGCGATTTTGTAATTCACTCATATTTCTCTCTAACAAGCTCTAATTTTTTTGATCGTTTTCCCATCTCAATAATATTATATAGGGCTATTATTGACCATGAATTGGGGTCCTAATTCATCCAAACAAAAAAATTGACCTTTCAGGCCAAATCTCCTAGGCAGCTGCCTAGGGCTCCGGAGCGATCTCGTAATTCACTCATATTTCTCTCTAACAAGCTCGAATTTTTTTGATCCATTTCCCATCTCAATAATATTATATAGGGCTGTTATTGACCATGAATTGGGGTCCTAATTCAACCAAACAAAAAAATTGACCTTTCAGGCCAAATCTCCTAGGCAGCTGCCTAGGGCTCCGAAGCGATTTCGTAATTCACTCATATTTCTCTCTAAAAAGCTCTAATTTTTTTGAACCTTTTCCCATCTCAATAATATTATATAGGGCTGTTATTGACCATGAATTGGGGTCCTAATTCAACCAAAAAAAAAAATTGACCTTTCAGGCCAAATCTCCTAGGGCTCCGAAGCGATCTCGTAATTCACTCATATTTCTTTCTAACAAGCTTTAATTTTTTTGATCCTTTTCCCATCTCAATAATATTATATAGGGCTGTTATTGACCATGAATTGGGGTCCTAATTCAACCAAACAAAAAAATTGACCTTTCAGGCCAAATCTCCTAGGCAGCTGCCTAGGGCTCCGAAGCGATTTCGTAATTCACTCATATTTCTCTCTAAAAAGCTCTAGTTTTTTTGAACCTTTTCCCATCTCAATAATATTATATAGGGCTGTTATTGACCATGAATTGGGGCCCTAATTCAACCAAACAAAAAAATTGACCTTTCAGGCCAAATCTCCTAGGCAGCTGCCTAGGGCTCCGAAGCGATTTCGTAATTCACTCATATTTCTCTCTAACAAGATCCAATTTTTTTGAACCTTTTCCCATCTCAATAATATTGTATAGGGCAATTATTGACCATGAATTGGGGTCCTAATTCAACCATACAAAAAAATTGACCTTTCAGGCCAAATCTCCTAGGCAGCTGCCTAGGGCTCCGAAGCGATTTCGTAATTCACTCATATTTCTCTCTAAAAAGCACTAATTTTTTTGAACCTTTTCCCATCTCAATAATATTATATAGGGCTGTTATTGACCATGAATTGGGGTCCAAATTCAACCAAACAAAAAAATTGACCTTTCAGGCCAAATCTCCTAGGCAGCTGCCTAGGGCTCCGAAGTGATCTCGTAATTCACTCATATTTCTCTCTAACAAGCTCTAATTTTTTTGATCCTTTTCCCATCTCAATAATATTATATAGGGCTATTATTGACCATGAATTGGGGTCCTAATTCAACCAAACAAAAAAATTGACCTTTCAGGCCAAATCTCCTAGGCAGCTGCCTAGGGCTCCGAAGCGATTTTGTAATTCACTCATATTTCTCTCTAACAAGCTCTAATTTTTTTGATCGTTTTCCCATCTCAATAATATTATATAGGGCTATTATTGACCATGAATTGGGGTCCTAATTCATCCAAACAAAAAAATTGACCTTTCAGGCCAAATCTCCTAGGCAGCTGCCTAGGGCTCCGGAGCGATCTCGTAATTCACTCATATTTCTCTCTAACAAGCTCGAATTTTTTTGATCCATTTCCCATCTCAATAATATTATATAGGGCTGTTATTGACCATGAATTGGGGTCCTAATTCAACCAAACAAAAAAATTGACCTTTCAGGCCAAATCTCCTAGGCAGCTGCCTAGGGCTCCGAAGCGATTTCGTAATTCACTCATATTTCTCTCTAAAAAGCTCTAATTTTTTTGAACCTTTTCCCATCTCAATAATATTATATAGGGCTGTTATTGACCATGAATTGGGGTCCTAATTCAACCAAACAAAAAAATTGACCTTTCAGGCCAAATCTCCTAGGCAGCAGCCTAGGGCTCCGAAGCGATTTCGTAATTCACTCATATTTCTCTCTAACAAGCTCCAATTTTTTTGAACCTTTTCCCATCTCAATAATATTGTATAGGGCTATTATTGACCATGAATTGGGGTCCTAATTCAACCAAACAAAAAAATTGACCTTTCAGGCCAAATCTCCTAGGCAGCTGCCTAGGGCTCCGAAGCGATCTCGTAATTCACTCATATTTCTCTCTAACAAGCTCTAATTTTTTTGATCCTTTTCCCATCTCAATAATATTATATAGGGCTGTTATTGACCATGAATTGGGGTCCTAATTCAACCAAACAAAAAAATTGACCTTTCAGGCCAAATCTCCTAGGCAGCTGCCTAGGGCTCCGATGCGATTTCGTAATTCACTCATATTTCTCTCTAAAAAGCTCTAATTTTTTTGAACCTTTTCCCATCTCAATAATATTATATAGGGCTGTTATTGACCATGAATTGGGGTCCTAATTCAACCAAAAAAAAAAATTGACCTTTCAGGCCAAATCTCCTAGGGCTCCGAAGCGATCTCGTAATTCAGTCATATTTCTTTCTAACAAGCTTTAATTTTTTTGATCCTTTTCCCATCTCAATAATATTATATAGGGCTGTTATTGACCATGAATTGGGGTCCTAATTCAACCAAACAAAAAAATTGACCTTTCAGGCCAAATCTCCTAGGCAGCTGCCTAGGGCTCCGAAGCGATTTCGTAATTCACTCATATTTCTCTCTAAAAAGCTCTAGTTTTTTTGAACCTTTTCCCATCTCAATAATATTATATAGGGCTGTTATTGACCATGAATTGGGGCCCTAATTCAACCAAACAAAAAAATTGACCTTTCAGGCCAAATCTCCTAGGCAGCTGCCTAGGGCTCCGAAGCGATTTCGTAATTCACTCATATTTCTCTCTAACAAGCTCCAATTTTTTTGAACCTTTTCCCATCTCAATAATATTGTATAGGGCTATTATTGACCATGAATTGGGGTCCTAATTCAACCAAACAAAAAAATTGACCTTTCAGGCCAAATCTCCTAGGCTGCTGCCTAGGGCTCCGAAGCGATCTCGTAATTCACTCATATTTCTCTCTAAAAAGCTCTAATTTTTTTGATCCTTTTCCCATCTCAATAATATTATATAGGTCTGTTATTGACCATGAATTGGGGTCCTAATTCAACCAAACAAAAAAATTGTCCTTTCAGGGCAAATCTCCTAGGCAGCTGCCTAGGGCTCCGAAGCGATTTCGTAATTCACTCATATTTCTCTCTAAAATGCTCTAATTTTTTTGAACCTTTTCCCATCTCTATAATATTATATAGGGCTGTTATTGACCATGAATTGGGGTCCTAATTCAACCAAAAAAAAAAATTGACCATTCAGGCCAAATCTCCTAGGGAGCTACCTAGGGCTCCGAAGCGATCTCGTAATTCACTCATATTTCTTTCTAACAAGCTTTAATTTTTTTGATCCTTTTCCCATCTCAATAATATTATATAGGGCTGTTATTGACCATGAATTGGGGTCCTAATTCAACCAAACAAAAAAATTGACCTTTCAGGCCAAATCTCCTAGGCAGCTGCCTAGGGCTCCGAAGCGATCTCGTAATTCAGTCATATTTCTCCCTAACAAGCTCTAATTTTTTTGAACCTTTTCCCATCTCAATAATATTATATAGGGCTATTATTGACCATGAATTGGGGTCCTAATTCAGCCAAACAAAAAAATTGACCTTTCAGGCCAAATCTCCTAGGCAGCAGCCTAGGGCTCCGAAGCGATTTCGTAATTCACTCATATTTCTCTCTAACAAGCTCTAATTTTTTTGAACCTTTTCCCATCTCAATAATATTATATAGGGCTATTATTGACCATGAATTTGGGTCCTAATTCAACCCAATAAAAAAATTGACCTTTCAGGCCAAATCTCCAAGGCAGCTGCCTAGGGCTCCTAAGCGATCTCGTAATTCACTCATATTTCTCTCTAACATGCTCTAATTTTTTTGATCCTTTTCCCATCTCAATAATATTATATAGGGCTGTTAATGACCATGAATTGGGGTCCTAATTCAACCAAACAAAAAAATTGACCTTTCAGGCCAAATCTCCTAGGCAGCTGCCTAGGGCTCCGAAGCGATTTCGTAATTCACTCATATTTCTCTCTAACAAGCTCCAATTTTTTTGAACCTTTTCCCATCTCAATAATATTGTATAGGGCTATTATTGACCATGAATTGGGGTCCTAATTAAACCATACAGAAAAATTGACCTTTCAGGCCAAATCTCCTAGGCAGCTGCCTAGGGCTCCGAAGCGATTTCGTAATTCACTCATATTTCTCTCTAAAAAGCTCTAATTTTTTTGAACCTTTTCCCATCTCAATAATATTATATAGGTCTGTTATTGACCCTGAATTGGGGTCCTAATTCAACCAAACAAAAAAATTGTCCTTTCAGGCCAAATCTCCTAGGCAGCTGCCTAGGGCTCCGAAGCGATTTCGTAATTCACTCATATTTCTCTCTAAAAAGCTCTAATTTTTTTGAACCTTTTCCCATCTCATTAATATTATATAGGGCTGTTATTGACCATGAATTGGGGTCCTAATTCAACCAAACAAAAAAATTGACCTTTCAGGCCAAATCTCCTAGGGAGCTACCTAGGGCTCCGAAGCGATCTCGTAATTCACTCATATTTCTTTCTAACAAGCTCTAATTTTTTTGATCCTTTTCCCATCTCAATAATATTATATAGGGCTGTTATTGACCATGAATTGGGGTCCTAATTCAACCAAACAAAAAAATTGACCTTTCAGGCCAAATCTCCTAGGCAGCTGCCTAGGGCTCCGAAGCGATTTCGTAATTCACTCATATTTCTCTCTAACAAGCTCTAATTTTTTTGATCCTTTTCCCATCTCAATAATATTATATAGGGCTATTATTGACCATGAATTGGGGTCCTAATTCAGCCAAACAAAAAAATTGACCTTTCAGGCCAAATCTCCTAGGCAGCCGCCTAGGGCTCCGAAGCGATTTCGTAATTCACTCATATTTCTCTCTAACAAGCTCCAATTTTTTTGAACCTTTTCCCATCTCAATAATATTGTATAGGGCTATTATTGACCATGAATTGGGGTCCTAATTCAACCAAACAAAAAAATTGACCTTTCAGGCCAAATCTCCTAGGCTGCTGCCTAGGGCTCCGAAGCGATCTCGTAATTCACTCATATTTCTCTCTAACAAGCTCTAATTTTTTTGATCCTTTTCCCATCTCAATAATATTATATAGGTCTGTTATTGACCAAGAATTGGGGTCCTAATTCAACCAAACAAAAAAATTGTCCTTTCAGGGCAAATCTCCTAGGCAGCTGCCTAGGGCTCCGAAGCGATTTCGTAATTCACTCATATTTCTCTCTAACAAGCTCCAATTTTTTTGAACCTTTTCCCATCTCAATAATATTGTATAGGGCTATTATTGACCATGAATTGGGGTCCTAATTCAACCAAAAAAAAAAATTGACCATTCAGGCCAAATCTCCTAGGCAGCTGCCTAGGGCTCCGAAGCGATTTCGTAATTCACTCATATTTCTCTCTAACAAGCTCCAATTTTTTTGATCCTTTTCCCATCTCAATAATATTATATAGGGCTATTATTGACCATGAATTGGGGTCCTAATTCAGCCAAACAAAAAAATTGACCTTTCAGGCCAAATCTCCTAGGCAGCCGCCTAGGGCTCCGAAGCGATTTCGTAATTCACTCATATTTCTCTCTAACAAGCTCCAATTTTTTTGAACCTTTTCCCATCTCAATAATATTGTATAGGGCTATTATTGACCATGAATTGGGGTCCTAATTCAACCAAACAAAAAAATTGACCTTTCAGGCCAAATCTCCTAGGCTGCTGCCTAGGGCTCCGAAGCGATTTCGTAATTCACTCATATTTCTCTCTAAAAAGCTCTAATTTTTTTGAACCTTTTCCCATCTCAATAATATTATATAGGTCTGTTATTGACCAAGAATTGGGGTCCTAATTCAACCAAACAAAAAAATTGTCCTTTCAGGGCAAATCTCCTAGGCAGCTGCCTAGGGCTCCGAAGCGATTTCGTAATTCACTCATATTTCTCTCTAACAAGCTCTAATTTTTTTGAACCTTTTCCCATCTCAATAATATTATATAGGGCTATTATTGACCATGAATTTGGGTCCTAATTCAACCCAATAAAAAAATTGACCTTTCAGGCCAAATCTCCAAGGCAGCTGCCTAGGGCTCCTAAGCGATCTCGTAATTCACTCATATTTCTCTCTAACATGCTCTAATTTTTTTGATCCTTTTCCCATCTCAATAATATTATATAGGGCTGTTAATGACCATGAATTGGGGTCCTAATTCAACCAAACAAAAAAATTGACCTTTCAGGCCAAATCTCCTAGGCAGCTGCCTAGGGCTCCGAAGCGATTTCGTAATTCACTCATATTTCTCTCTAACAAGCTCCAATTTTTTTGAACCTTTTCCCATCTCAATAATATTGTATAGGGCTATTATTGACCATGAATTGGGGTCCTAATTAAACCATACAGAAAAATTGACCTTTCAGGCCAAATCTCCTAGGCAGCTGCCTAGGGCTCCGAAGCGATTTCGTAATTCACTCATATTTCTCTCTAAAAAGCTCTAATTTTTTTGAACCTTTTCCCATCTCAATAATATTATATAGGTCTGTTATTGACCATGAATTGGGGTCCTAATTCAACCAAACAAAAAAATTGTCCTTTCAGGCCAAATCTCCTAGGCAGCTGCCTAGGGCTCCGAAGCGATTTCGTAATTCACTCATATTTCTCTCTAAAAAGCTCTAATTTTTTTGAACCTTTTCCCATCTCATTAATATTATATAGGGCTGTTATTGACCATGAATTGGGGTCCTAATTCAACCAAACAAAAAAATTGACCTTTCAGGCCAAATCTCCTAGGGAGCTACCTAGGGCTCCGAAGCGATCTCGTAATTCACTCATATTTCTTTCTAACAAGCTCTAATTTTTTTGATCCTTTTCCCATCTCAATAATATTATATAGGGCTGTTATTGACCATGAATTGGGGTCCTAATTCAACCAAACAAAAAAATTGACCTTTCAGGCCAAATCTCCTAGGCAGTTGCCTAGGGCTCCGAAGCGATTTCGTAATTCACTCATATTTCTCTCTAACAAGCTCTAATTTTTTTGATCCTTTTCCCATCTCAATAATATTATATAGGGCTATTATTGACCATGAATTGGGGTCCTAATTCAACCAAACAAAAAAATTGACCTTTCAGGCCAAATCTCCTAGGCAGCCGCCTAGGGCTCCGAAGCGATCTCGTAATTCACTCATATTTCTCTCTAACAAGCTCTAATTTTTTTGATCCTTTTCCCATCTCAATAATATTGTATAGGGCTATTATTGACCATGAATTGGGGTCCTAATTCAACCAAACAAAAAAATTGACCTTTCAGGCCAAATCTCCTAGGCTGCTGCCTAGGGCTCCGAAGCGATTTCGTAATTCACTCATATTTCTCTCTAACAAGCTCTAATTTTTTTGAACCTTTTCCCATCTCAATAATATTATATAGGTCTGTTATTGACCAAGAATTGGGGTCCTAATTCAACCAAACAAAAAAATTGTCCTTTCAGGCCAAATCTCCAAGGCAGCTGCCTAGGGCTCCTAAGCGATCTCGTAATTCACTCATATTTCTCTCTAACATGCTCTAATTTTTTTGAACCTTTTCCCATCTCAATAATATTGTATAGGGCTATTATTGACCATGAATTGGGGTCCTAATTCAACCAAAAAAAAAAATTGACCATTCAGGCCAAATCTCCTAGGCTGCTGCCTAGGGCTCCGAAGCGATCTCGTAATTCACTCATATTTCTCTCTAACAAGCTCTAATTTTTTTGATCCTTTTCCCATCTCAATAATATTATATAGGTCTGTTATTGACCATGAATTGGGGTCCTAATTCAACCAAACAAAAAAATTGTCCTTTCAGGCCAAATCTCCTAGGCAGCTGCCTAGGGCTCCGAAGCGATTTCGTAATTCACTCATATTTCTCTCTAACAAGCTCCAATTTTTTTGAACCTTTTCCCATCTCAATAATATTGTATAGGGCTATTATTGACCATGAATTGGGGTCCTAATTAAACCATACAGAAAAATTGACCTTTCAGGCCAAATCTCCTAGGCAGCTGCCTAGGGCTCCGAAGCGATTTCGTAATTCACTCATATTTCTCTCTAAAAAGCTCTAATTTTTTTGAACCTTTTCCCATCTCAATAATATTATATAGGTCTGTTATTGACCATGAATTGGGGTCCTAATTCAACCAAACAAAAAAATTGTCCTTTCAGGCCAAATCTCCTAGGCAGCTGCCTAGGGCTCCGAAGCGATTTCGTAATTCACTCATATTTCTCTCTAAAAAGCTCTAATTTTTTTGAACCTTTTCCCATCTCATTAATATTATATAGGGCTGTTATTGACCATGAATTGGGGTCCTAATTCAACCAAACAAAAAAATTGACCTTTCAGGCCAAATCTCCTAGGGAGCTACCTAGGGCTCCGAAGAGATCTCGTAATTCACTCATATTTCTTTCTAACAAGCTCTAATTTTTTTGATCCTTTTCCCATCTCAATAATATTATATAGGGCTGTTATTGACCATGAATTGGGGTCCTAATTCAACCAAACAAAAAAATTGACCTTTCAGGCCAAATCTCCTAGGCAGCTGCCTAGGGCTCCGAAGCGATTTCGTAATTCACTCATATTTCTCTCTAACAAGCTCTAATTTTTTTGATCCTTTTCCCATCTCAATAATATTATATAGGGCTATTATTGACCATGAATTGGGGTCCTAATTCAGCCAAACAAAAAAATTGACCTTTCAGGCCAAATCTCCTAGGCAGCCGCCTAGGGCTCCGAAGCTATTTCGTAATTCACTCATATTTCTCTCTAACAAGCTCCAATTTTTTTGAACCTTTTCCCATCTCAATAATATTGTATAGGGCTATTATTGACCATGAATTGGGGTCCTAATTCAACCAAACAAAAAAATTGACCTTTCAGGCCAAATCTCCTAGGCTGCTGCCTAGGGCTCCGAAGCGATCTCGTAATTCACTCATATTTCTCTCTAACAAGCTCTAATTTTTTTGATCCTTTTCCCATCTCAATAATATTATATAGGTCTGTTATTGACCAAGAATTGGGGTCCTAATTCAACCAAACAAAAAAATTGTCCTTTCAGGGCAAATCTCCTAGGCAGCTGCCTAGGGCTCCGAAGCGATTTCGTAATTCACTCATATTTCTCTCTAACAAGCTCTAATTTTTTTGATCCTTTTCCCATCTCAATAATATTGTATAGGGCTATTATTGACCATGAATTGGGGTCCTAATTCAACCAAAAAAAAAAATTGACCATTCAGGCCAAATCTCCTAGGCTGCTGCCTAGGGCTCCGAAGCGATCTCGTAATTCACTCATATTTCTCTCTAACAAGCTCTAATTTTTTTGATCCTTTTCCCATCTCAATAATATTATATAGGTCTGTTATTGACCATGAATTGGGGTCCTAATTCAACCAAACAAAAAAATTGTCCTTTCAGGCCAAATCTCCTAGGCAGCTGCCTAGGGCTCCGAAGCGATTTCGTAATTCACTCATATTTCTCTCTAACAAGCTCCAATTTTTTTGAACCTTTTCCCATCTCAATAATATTGTATAGGGCTATTATTGACCATGAATTGGGGTCCTAATTAAACCATACAGTAAAATTGACCTTTCAGGCCAAATCTCCTAGGCAGCTGCCTAGGGCTCCGAAGCGATTTCGTAATTCACTCATATTTCTCTCTAAAAAGCTCTAATTTTTTTGAACCTTTTCCCATCTCAATAATATTATATAGGTCTGTTGTTGACCATGAATTGGGGTCCTAATTCAACCAAACAAAAAAATTGTCCTTTCAGGCCAAATCTCCTAGGCAGCTGCCTAGGGCTCCGAAGCGATTTCGTAATTCACTCATATTTCTCTCTAAAATGCTCTAATTTTTTTGAACCTTTTCCCATCTCTATAATATTATATAGGGCTGTTATTGACCATGAATTGGGGTCCTAATTCAACCAAAAAAAAAAATTGACCTTTCAGGCCAAATCTCCTAGGGTGCTACCTAGGGCTCCGAAGCGATCTCGTAATTCACTCATATTTCTTTCTAACAAGCTTTAATTTTTTTGATCCTTTTCCCATCTCAATAATATTATATAGGGCTGTTATTGACCATGAATTGGGGTCCTAATTCAACCAAACAAAAAAATTGACCTTTCAGGCCAAATCTCCTAGGCAGCTGCCTAGGGCTCCGAAGCGATCTCGTAATTCAGTCATATTTCTCCCTAACAAGCTCTAATTTTTTTGAACCTTTTCCCATCTCAATAATATTATATAGGGCTATTATTGACCATGAATTGGGGTCCTAATTCAGCCAAACAAAAAAATTGACCTTTCAGGCCAAATCTCCTAGGCAGCTGCCTAGGGCTCCGAAGCGATTTCGTAATTCACTCATATTTCTCTCTAACAAGCTCCAATTTTTTTGAACCTTTTCCCATCTCAATAATATTGTATAGGGCTATTATTGACCATGAATTGGGGTCCTAATTCAACCAAACAAAAAAATTGACCTTTCAGGCCAAATCTCCTAGGCTGCTGCCTAGGGCTCCGAAGCGATCTCGTAATTCACTCATATTTCTCTCTAACAAGCTCTAATTTTTTTGATCCTTTTCCCATCTCAATAATATTATATAGGTCTGTTATTGACCATGAATTGGGGTCCTAATTCAACCAAACAAAAAAATTGTCCTTTCAGGCCAAATCTCCTAGGCAGCTGCCTAGGGCTCCGAAGCGATTTCGTAATACACTCATATTTCTCTCTAACAAGCTCCAATTTTTTTGAACCTTTTCCCATCTCAATAATATTGTATAGGGCTATTATTGACCATGAATTGGGGTCCTAATTAAACCATACAGAACAATTGACCTTTCAGGCCAAATCTCCTAGGCAGCCGCCTAGGGCTCCGAAGCGATTTCGTAATTCACTCATATTTCTCTCTAAAAAGCTCTAATTTTTTTGAACCTTTTCCCATCTCAATAATATTATATAGGTCTGTTATTGACCATGAATTGGGGTCCTAATTCAACCAAACAAAAAAATTGTCCTTTCAGGCCAAATCTCCTAGGCAGCTGCCTAGGGCTCCGAAGCGATTTCGTAATTCACTCATATTTCTCTCTAAAAAGCTCTAATTTTTTTGAACCTTTTCCCATCTCAATAATATTATATAGGTCTGTTGTTGACCATGAATTGGGGTCCTAATTCAACCAAACAAAAAAATTGTCCTTTCAGGCCAAATCTCCTAGGCAGCTGCCTAGGGCTCCGAAGCGATTTCGTAATTCACTCATATTTCTCTCTAAAATGCTCTAATTTTTTTGAACCTTTTCCCATCTCTATAATATTATATAGGGCTGTTATTGACCATGAATTGGGGTCCTAATTCAACCAAAAAAAAAAATTGACCTTTCAGGCCAAATCTCCTAGGGTGCTACCTAGGGCTCCGAAGCGATCTCGTAATTCACTCATATTTCTTTCTAACAAGCTTTAATTTTTTTGATCCTTTTCCCATCTCAATAATATTATATAGGGCTGTTATTGACCATGAATTGGGGTCCTAATTCAACCAAACAAAAAAATTGACCTTTCAGGCCAAATCTCCTAGGCAGCTGCCTAGGGCTCCGAAGCGATCTCGTAATTCAGTCATATTTCTCCCTAACAAGCTCTAATTTTTTTGAACCTTTTCCCATCTCAATAATATTATATAGGGCTATTATTGACCATGAATTGGGGTCCTAATTCAGCCAAACAAAAAAATTGACCTTTCAGGCCAAATCTCCTAGGCAGCTGCCTAGGGCTCCGAAGCGATTTCGTAATTCACTCATATTTCTCTCTAACAAGCTCCAATTTTTTTGAACCTTTTCCCATCTCAATAATATTGTATAGGGCTATTATTGACCATGAATTGGGGTCCTAATTCAACCAAACAAAAAAATTGACCTTTCAGGCCAAATCTCCTAGGCTGCTGCCTAGGGCTCCGAAGCGATCTCGTAATTCACTCATATTTCTCTCTAACAAGCTCTAATTTTTTTGATCCTTTTCCCATCTCAATAATATTATATAGGTCTGTTATTGACCATGAATTGGGGTCCTAATTCAACCAAACAAAAAAATTGTCCTTTCAGGCCAAATCTCCTAGGCAGCTGCCTAGGGCTCCGAAGCGATTTCGTAATTCACTCATATTTCTCTCTAACAAGCTCCAATTTTTTTGAACCTTTTCCCATCTCAATAATATTGTATAGGGCTGTTATTGACCATGAATTGGGGTCCTAATTAAACCATACAGAACAATTGACCTTTCAGGCCAAATCTCCTAGGCAGCCGCCTAGGGCTCCGAAGCGATTTCGTAATTCACTCATATTTCTCTCTAAAAAGCTCTAATTTTTTTGAACCTTTTCCCATCTCAATAATATTATATAGGTCTGTTATTGACCATGAATTGGGGTCCTAATTCAACCAAACAAAAAAATTGTCCTTTCAGGCCAAATCTCCTAGGCAGCTGCCTAGGGCTCCGAAGCGATTTCGTAATTCACTCATATTTCTCTCTAACATGCTCTAATTTTTTTGATCCTTTTCCCATCTCAATAATATTATATAGGGCTGTTATTGACCATGAATTGGGGTCCTAATTCAACCAAACAAAAAAATTGACCTTTCAGGCCAAATCTCCTAGGCAGCTACCTAGGGCTCCGAAGCGATCTCGTAATTCACTCATATTTCTTTCTAACAAGCTTTAATTTTTTTGATCCTTTTCCCATCTCAATAATATTATATAGGGCTGTTATTGACCATGAATTGGGGTCCTAATTCAACCAAACAAAAAAATTGACCTTTCAGGCAAAATCTCCTAGGCAGCTGCCTAGGGCTCCGAAGCGATCTCGTAATTCAGTCATATTTCTCCCTAACAAGCTCTAATTTTTTTGAACCTTTTCCCATCTCAATAATATTGTATAGGGCTATTATTGACCATGAATTGGGGTCCTAATTCAACCAAACAAAAAAATTGACCTTTCAGGCCAAATCTCCTAGGCAGCTGCCTAGGGCTCCGAAGCGATCTCGTAATTCACTCATATTTCTCTGTAACAAGCTCCAATTTTTTTGAACCTTTTCCCATCTCAATAATATTATATAGGGCTGTTAATGACCATGAATTGGGGTCCTAATTCAACCATACAGAAAAATTGACCTTTCAGGCCAAATCTCCTAGGCAGCTGCCTAGGGCTCCGAAGCGATTTCGTAATTCACTCATATTTCTCTCTAACAAGCTCCAATTTTTTTGAACCTTTTCCCATCTCAATAATATTATATAGGTCTGTTGTTGACCATGAATTGGGGTCCTAATTCAACCAAACAAAAAAATTGTCCTTTCAGGCCAAATCTCCTAGGCAGCTGCCTAGGGCTCCGAAGCGATTTCGTAATTCACTCATATTTCTCTCTAAAATGCTCTAATTTTTTTGAACCTTTTCCCATCTCTATAATATTATATAGGGCTGTTATTGACCATGAATTGGGGTCCTAATTCAACCAAAAAAAAAAATTGACCTTTCAGGCCAAATCTCCTAGGGTGCTACCTAGGGCTCCGAAGCGATCTCGTAATTCACTCATATTTCTTTCTAACAAGCTTTAATTTTTTTGATCCTTTTCCCATCTCAATAATATTATATAGGGCTGTTATTGACCATGAATTGGGGTCCTAATTCAACCAAACAAAAAAAGTGACCTTTCAGGCCAAATCTCCTAGGCAGCTGCCTAGGGCTCCGAAGCGATCTCGTAATTCAGTCATATTTCTCCCTAACAAGCTCTAATTTTATTGAACCTTTTCCCATCTCAATAATATTATATAGGGCTATTATTGACCATGAATTGGGGTCCTAATTCAGCCAAACAAAAAAATTGACCTTTCAGGCCAAATCTCCTAGGCAGCTGCCTAGGGCTCCGAAGCGATTTCGTAATTCACTCATATTTCTCTCTAACAAGCTCCAATTTTTTTGAACCTTTTCCCATCTCAATAATATTGTATAGGGCTATTATTGACCATGAATTGGGGTCCTAATTCAACCAAACAAAAAAATTGACCTTTCAGGCCAAATCTCCTAGGCTGCTGCCTAGGGCTCCGAAGCGATCTCGTAATTCACTCATATTTCTCTCTAACAAGCTCTAATTTTTTTGATCCTTTTCCCATCTCAATAATATTATATAGGTCTGTTATTGACCATGAATTGGGGTCCTAATTCAACCAAACAAAAAAATTGTCCTTTCAGGCCAAATCTCCTAGGCAGCTGCCTAGGGCTCCGAAGCGATTTCGTAATTCACTCATATTTCTCTCTAACAAGCTCCAATTTTTTTGAACCTTTTCCCATCTCAATAATATTGTATAGGGCTATTATTGACCATGAATTGGGGTCCTAATTAAACCATACAGAACAATTGACCTTTCAGGCCAAATCTCCTAGGCAGCTGCCTAGGGCTCCGAAGCGATTTCGTAATTCACTCATATTTCTCTCTAAAAAGCTCTAATTTTTTTGAACCTTTTCCCATCTCAATAATATTATATAGGTCTGTTATTGACCATGAATTGGGGTCCTAATTCAACCAAACAAAAAAATTGTCCTTTCAGGCCAAATCTCCTAGGCAGCTGCCTAGGGCTCCGAAGCGATTTCGTAATTCACTCATATTTCTCTCTAAAATGCTCTAATTTTTTTGAACCTTTTCCCATCTCTATAATATTATATAGGGCTGTTATTGACCATGAATTGGGGTCCTAATTCAACCAAAAAAAAAAATTGACCTTTCAGGCCAAATCTCCTAGGGAGCTACCTAGGGCTCCGAAGCGATCTCGTAATTCACTCATATTTCTTTCTAACAAGCTTTAATTTTTTTGATCCTTTTCCCATCTCAATAATATTATATAGGGCTGTTATTGACCATGAATTGGGGTCCTAATTCAACCAAACAAAAAAATTGACCTTTCAGGCCAAATCTCCTAGGCAGCTGCCTAGGGCTCCGAAGCGATCTCGTAATTCAGTCATATTTCTCCCTAACAAGCTCTAATTTTTTTGAACCTTTTCCCATCTCAATAATATTGTATAGGGCTATTATTGACCATGAATTGGGGTCCTAATTCAACCAAACAAAAAAATTGACCTTTCAGGCCAAATCTCCTAGGCAGCTGCCTAGGGCTCCGAAGCGATCTCGTAATTCACTCATATTTCTCTCTAACAAGCTCTAATTTTTTTGATCCTTTTCCCATCTCAATAATATTATATAGGGCTGTTAATGACCATGAATTGGGGTCCTAATTCAACCAAACAAAAAAATTGACCTTTCAGGCCAAATCTCCTAGGCAGCTGCCTAGGGCTCCGAAGCGATTTCGTAATTCACTCATATTTCTCTCTAACAAACTCCAATTTTTTTGAACCTTTTCCCATCTCAATAATATTGTATTGGGCTATTATTGACCATGAATTGGGGTCCTAATTAAACCATACAGAAAAATTGACCTTTCAGGCCAAATCTCCTAGGCAGCTGCCTAGGGCTCCGAAGCGATTTCGTAATTCACTCATATTTCTTTCTAACAAGCTTTAATTTTTTTGATCCTTTTCCCATCTCAATAATATTATATAGGGCTGTTATTGACCATGAATTGGGGTCCTAATTCAACCAAACAAAAAAATTGACCTTTCAGGCCAAATCTCCTAGGCAGCTGCCTAGGGCTCCGAAGCGATCTCGTAATTCAGTCATATTTCTCTCTAAAATGCTCTAATTTTTTTGAACCTTTTCCCATCTCAATAATATTATATAGGGCTTTTATTGACCATGAATTGGGGTTCTAATTCAGCCAAACAAAAAAATTGACCTTTCAGGCCAAATCTCCTAGGCAGCCGCCTAGGGCTCCGAAGCGATTTCGTAATTCACTCATATTTCTCTCTAACAAGCTCTAATTTTTTTGAACCTTTTCCCATCTCAATAATATTATATAGGGCTATTATTGACCATGAATTTGGGTCCTAATTCAGCCCAATAAAAAAATTGACCTTTCAGGCCAAATCTCCAAGGCAGCTGCCTAGGGCTCCTAAGCGATTTCGTAATTCACTCATATTTCTCCCTAACAAGCTCTAATTTTTTTGAACCTTTTCCCATCTCAATAATATTATATAGGGCTATTATTGACCATGAATTGGGGTCCTAATTCAGCCAAACAAAAAAATTGACCTTTCAGGCCAAATCTCCTAGGCAGCAGCCTAGGGCTCCGAAGCGATTTCGTAATTCACTCATATTTCTCTCTAACAAGCTCTAATTTTTTTGAACCTTTTCCCATCTCAATAATATTATATAGGGCTATTATTGACCATGAATTTGGGTCCTAATTCAACCCAATAAAAAAATTGACCTTTCAGGCCAAATCTCCAAGGCAGCTGCCTAGGGCTCCTAAGCGATCTCGTAATTCACTCATATTTCTCTCTAACATGCTCTAATTTTTTTGATCCTTTTCCCATCTCAATAATATTATATAGGGCTGTTAATGACCATGAATTTGGGTCCTAATTCAACCAAACAAAAAAATTGACCTTTCAGGCCAAATCTCCTAGGCAGCTGCCTAGGGCTCCGAAGCGATTTCGTAATTCACTCATATTTCTCTCTAACAAGCTCCAATTTTTTTGAACCTTTTCCCATCTCAATAATATTGTATAGGGCTATTATTGACCATGAATTGGGGTCCTAATTAAACCATACAAAAAAATTGACCTTTCAGGCCAAATCTCCTAGGCAGCTGCCTAGGGCTCCGAAGTGATCTCGTAATTCACTCATATTTCTCTCTAACAAGCTCTAATTTTTTTGATCCTTTTCCCATCTCAATAATATTATATAGGTCTGTTATTGACCATGAATTAGGGTCCTAATTCAACCAAACAAAAAAATTGTCCTTTCAGGCCAAATCTCCTAGGCAGCTGCCTAGGGCTCCGAAGCGATTTCGTAATTCACTCATATTTCTCTCTAAAATGCTCTAATTTTTTTGAACCTTTTCCCATCTCTATAATATTATATAGGGCTGTTATTGACCATGAATTGGGGTCCTAATTCAACCAAAAAAAAAAATTGACCTTTCAGGCCAAATCTCCTAGGGAGCTACCTAGGGCTCCGAAGCGATCTCGTAATTCACTCATATTTCTTTCTAACAAGCTTTAATTTTTTTGATCCTTTTCCCATCTCAATAATATTATATAGGGCTGTTATTGACCATGAATTGGGGTCCTAATTCAACCAAACAAAAAAATTGACCTTTCAGGCCAAATCTCCTAGGCAGCTGCCTAGGGCTCCGAAGCGATCTCGTAATTCAGTCATATTTCTCCCTAACAAGCTCTAATTTTTTTGAACCTTTTCCCATCTCAATAATATTATATAGGGCTATTATTGACCATGAATTGGGGTCCTAATTCAGCCAAACAAAAAAATTGACCTTTCAGGCCAAATCTCCTAGGCAGCAGCCTAGGGCTCCGAAGCGATTTCGTAATTCACTCATATTTCTCTCTAACAAGCTCTAATTTTTTTGAACCTTTTCCCATCTCAATAATATTATATAGGGCTATTATTGACCATGAATTTGGGTCCTAATTCAACCCAATAAAAAAATTGACCTTTCAGGCCAAATCTCCAAGGCAGCTGCCTAGGGCTCATAAGCGATCTCGTAATTCACTCATATTTCTCTCTAACATGCTCTAATTTTTTTGATCCTTTTCCCATCTCAATAATATTATATAGGGCTGTTAATGACCATGAATTGGGGTCCTAATTCAACCAAACAAAAAAATTGACCTTTCAGGCCAAATCTCCTAGGCAGCTGCCTAGGGCTCCGAAGCGATTTCGTAATTCACTCATATTTCTCTCTAACAAGCTTCAATTTTTTTGAACCTTTTCCCATCTCAATAATATTTTATAGGGCTATTATTGACCATGAATTGGGGTCCTAATTAAACCATACAAAAAAATTGACCTTTCAGGCCAAATCTCCTAGGCAACTGCCTAGGGCTCCGAAGCGATTTCGTAATTCACTCATATTTCTCTCTAAAAAGCTCTAATTTTTTTGAACCTTTTCCCATCTCAATAATATTATATAGGGCTGTTATTGACCATGAATTGGGGTCCTAATTCAACCAAACAAAAAAATTGACCTTTCAGGCCAAATCTCCTAGGCAGCTGCCTAGGGCTCCGAAGTGATCTCGTAATTCACTCATATTTCTCTCTAACAAGCTCTAATTTTTTTGATCCTTTTCCCATCTCAATAATATTATATAGGGCTATTATTGACCATGAATTGGGGTCCTAATTCAACCAAACAAAAAAATTGACCTTTCGAGCCAAATCTCCTAGGCAGCTGCCTAGGGCTCCGAAGCGATTTCGTAATTCACTCATATTTCTCTCTAAAAAGCTCTAATTTTTTTGAACCTTTTCCCATCTCAATAATATTATATAGGGCTGTTATTGACCATGAATTGGGGTCCTAATTCAACCAAACAAAAAAATTGACCTTTCAGGACAAATCTCCTAGGCAGCTGCCTAGGGCTCCGTAGTGATCTCGTAATTCACTCATATTTCTCTCTAACAAGCTCTAATTTTTTTGATCCTTTTCCCATCTCAATAATATTATATAGGGCTATTATTGACCATGAATTGGGGTCCTAATTCAACCAAACAAAAAAATTGACCTTTCAGGCCAAATCTCCTAGGCAGCTGCCTAGGGCTCCGAAGCGATTTCGTAATTCACTCATATTTCTCTCTAAAAAGCTCTAAATTTTTTGAACCTTTTCCCATCTCAATAATATTATATAGGGCTGTTATTGACCATGAATTGGGGTCCTAATTCAACCAAACAAAAAGATTGACCTTTCAAGCCAAATCTCCTAGGCAGCTGCCTAGGGCTCCGAAGCGATTTCGTAATTCACTGATATTTCTCCCTAACAAGCTCTAATTTTTTTGAACCTTTTCCCATCTCAATAATATTATATAGGGCTGTTATTGACCATGAATTGGGGTCCTAATTCAACCAAACAAAAAAATTGACCTTTCAGGCCAAATCTCCTAGGCAGCTGCCTAGGGCTCCGAAGTGATCTCGTAATTCACTCATATTTCTCTCTAACAAGCTCTAATTTTTTTGATCCTTTTCCCATCTCAATAATATTATATAGGGCTATTATTGACCATGAATTGGGGTCCTAATTCAACCAAACAAAAAAATTGACCTTTCAGGCCAAATCTCCTAGGCAGCTGCCTATGGCTCCGAAGCGATCTCGTATTTCACTCATATTTCTCTCTAAAAAGCTCTAATTTTTTTGAACCTTTTCCCATCTCAATAATATTATATAGGGCTGTTATTGACCATGAATTGGGGTCCTAATTCAACCCAATAAAAAAATTGACCTTTCAGGCCAAATCTCCAAGGCAGCTGCCTAGGGCTCATAAGCGATCTCGTAATTCACTCATATTTCTCTCTAACATGCTCTAATTTTTTTGATCCTTTTCCCATCTCAATAATATTATATAGGGCTGTTAATGACCATGAATTGGGGTCCTAATTCAACCAAACAAAAAAATTGACCTTTCAGGCCAAATCTCCTAGGCAGCTGCCTAGGGCTCCGAAGCGATTTCGTAATTCACTCATATTTCTCTCTAACAAGCTCCAATTTTTTTGAACCTTTTCCCATCTCAATAATATTTTATAGGGCTATTATTGACCATGAATTGGGGTCCTAATTAAACCATACAAAAAAATTGACCTTTCAGGCCAAATCTCCTAGGCAACTGCCTAGGGCTCCGAAGCGATTTCGTAATTCACTCATATTTCTCTCTAAAAAGCTCTAATTTTTTTGAACCTTTTCCCATCTCAATAATATTATATAGGGCTGTTATTGACCATGAATTGGGGTCCTAATTCAACCAAACAAAAAAATTGACCTTTCAGGCCAAATCTCCTAGGCAGCTGCCTAGGGCTCCGAAGTGATCTCGTAATTCACTCATATTTCTCTCTAACAAGCTCTAATTTTTTTGATCCTTTTCCCATCTCAATAATATTATATAGGGCTATTATTGACCATGAATTGGGGTCCTAATTCAACCAAACAAAAAAATTGACCTTTCGAGCCAAATCTCCTAGGCAGCTGCCTAGGGCTCCGAAGCGATTTCGTAATTCACTCATATTTCTCTCTAAAAAGCTCTAATTTTTTTGAACCTTTTCCCATCTCAATAATATTATATAGGGCTGTTATTGACCATGAATTGGGGTCCTAATTCAACCAAACAAAAAAATTGACCTTTCAGGACAAATCTCCTAGGCAGCTGCCTAGGGCTCCGTAGTGATCTCGTAATTCACTCATATTTCTCTCTAACAAGCTCTAATTTTTTTGATCCTTTTCCCATCTCAATAATATTATATAGGGCTATTATTGACCATGAATTGGGGTCCTAATTCAACCAAACAAAAAAATTGACCTTTCAGGCCAAATCTCCTAGGCAGCTGCCTAGGGCTCCGAAGCGATTTCGTAATTCACTCATATTTCTCTCTAAAAAGCTCTAAATTTTTTGAACCTTTTCCCATCTCAATAATATTATATAGGGCTGTTATTGACCATGAATTGGGGTCCTAATTCAACCAAACAAAAAGATTGACCTTTCAAGCCAAATCTCCTAGGCAGCTGCCTAGGGCTCCGAAGCGATTTCGTAATTCACTGATATTTCTCCCTAACAAGCTCTAATTTTTTTGAACCTTTTCCCATCTCAATAATATTATATAGGGCTGTTATTGACCATGAATTGGGGTCCTAATTCAACCAAACAAAAAAATTGACCTTTCAGGCCAAATCTCCTAGGCAGCTGCCTAGGGCTCCGAAGTGATCTCGTAATTCACTCATATTTCTCTCTAACAAGCTCTAATTTTTTTGATCCTTTTCCCATCTCAATAATATTATATAGGGCTATTATTGACCATGAATTGGGGTCCTAATTCAACCAAACAAAAAAATTGACCTTTCAGGCCAAATCTCCTAGGCAGCTGCCTATGGCTCCGAAGCGATCTCGTATTTCACTCATATTTCTCTCTAAAAAGCTCTAATTTTTTTGAACCTTTTCCCATCTCAATAATATTATATAGGGCTGTTATTGACCATGAATTGGGGTCCTAATTCAACCAAACAAAAAAATTGACCTTTCAGGACAAATCTCCTAGGCAGCTGCCTAGGGCTCCGTAGTGATCTCGTAATTCACTCATATTTCTCTCTAACAAGCTCTAATTTTTTTGATCCTTTTCCCATCTCAATAATATTATATAGGGCTATTATTGACCATGAATTGGGGTCCTAATTCAACCAAACAAAAAAATTGACCTTTCAGGCCAAATCTCCTAGGCAGCTGCCTAGGGCTCCGAAGCGATTTCGTAATTCACTCATATTTCTCTCTAAAAAGCTCTAAATTTTTTGAACCTTTTCCCATCTCAATAATATTATATAGGGCTGTTATTGACCATGAATTGGGGTCCTAATTCAACCAAACAAAAAGATTGACCTTTCAAGCCAAATCTCCTAGGCAGCTGCCTAGGGCTCCGAAGCGATTTCGTAATTCACTGATATTTCTCCCTAACAAGCTCTAATTTTTTTGAACCTTTTCCCATCTCAATAATATTATATAGGGCTGTTATTGACCATGAATTGGGGTCCTAATTCAACCAAACAAAAAAATTGACCTTTCAGGCCAAATCTCCTAGGCAGCTGCCTAGGGCTCCGAAGTGATCTCGTAATTCACTCATATTTCTCTCTAACAAGCTCTAATTTTTTTGATCCTTTTCCCATCTCAATAATATTATATAGGGCTATTATTGACCATGAATTGGGGTCCTAATTCAACCAAACAAAAAAATTGACCTTTCAGGCCAAATCTCCTAGGCAGCTGCCTATGGCTCCGAAGCGATCTCGTATTTCACTCATATTTCTCTCTAAAAAGCTCTAATTTTTTTGAACCTTTTCCCATCTCAATAATATTATATAGGGCTGTTATTGACCATGAATTGGGGTCCTAATTCAACCAAACAAAAAAATTGACCTTTCAGGCCAAATCTCCTAGGCAGCTGCCTAGGGCTCCGAAGTGATCTCGTAATTCACTCATATTTCTCTCTAACAAGCTCTAATTTTTTTGATCCTTTTCCCATCTCAATAATATTATATAGGGCTATTATTGACCATGAATTGGGGTCCTAATTCAACCAAACAAAAAAATTGACCTTTCAGGCCAAATCTCCTAGGCAGCTGCCTAGGGCTCCGAAGCGATTTCGTAATTCACTCATATTTCTCTCTAAAAAGCTCTAATTTTTTTGAACCTTTTCCCATCTCAATAATATTATATAGGGCTGTTATTGACCATGAATTGGGGTCCTAATTCAACCAAACAAAAAAATTGACCTTTCAGGCCAAATCTCCTAGGCAGCTGCCTAGGGCTCCGAAGTGATCTCGTAATTCACTCATATTTCTCTCTAACAAGCTCTAATTTTTTTTATCCTTTTCCCATCTCAATAATATTATATAGGGCTATTATTGACCATGAATTGGGGTCCTAATTCAACCAAACAAAAAAATTGACCTTTCAGGCCAAATCTCCTAGGCAGCTGCCTAGGGCTCCGAAGCGATTTCGTAATTCACTCATATTTCTCTCTAAAAAGCTCTAAATTTTTTGAACCTTTTCCCATCTCAATAATATTATATAGGGCTGTTATTGACCATGAATTGGGGTCCTAATTCAACCAAACAAAAAAATTGACCTTTCAGGCCAAATCTCCTAGGGAGCTACCTAGGGCTCCGAAGCGATCTCGTAATTCACTCATATTTCTTTCTAACAAGCTTTAATTTTTTTGATCCTTTTCCCATCTCAATAATATTATATAGGGCTGTTATTGACCATGAATTGGGGTCCTAATTCAACCAAACCAAAAAATTGACCTTTCATGCCAAATCTCCTAGGCAGCTGCCTAGGGCTCCGAAGCGATCTCGTAATTCAGTCATATTTCTCCCTAACAAGCTCTAATTTTTTTGAACCTTTTCCCATCTCAATAATATTATATAGGGCTATTATTGACCATGAATTGGGGTCCTAATTCAGCCAAACAAAAAAATTGACCTTTCAGGCCAAATCTCCTAGGCAGCAGCCTAGGGCTCCGAAGCGATTTCGTAATTCACTCATATTTCTCTCTAACAAGCTCTAATTTTTTTGAACCTTTTCCCATCTCAATAATATTATATAGGGCTATTATTGACCATGAATTTGGGTCCTAATTCAACCCAATAAAAAAATTGACCTTTCAGGCCAAATCTCCAAGGCAGCTGCCTAGGGCTCATAAGCGATCTCCTAATTCACTCATATTTCTGTCTAACATGCTCTAATTTTTTTGATCCTTTTCCCATCTCAATAATATTATATAGGGCTGTTAATGACCATGAATTGGGGTCCTAATTCAACCAAACAAAAAAATTGACCTTTCAGGCCAAATCTCCTAGGCAGCTGCCTAGGGCTCCGAAGCGATTTCGTAATTCACTCATATTTCTCTCTAACAAGCTCCAATTTTTTTGAACCTTTTCCCATCTCAATAATATTTTATAGGGCTATTATTGACCATGAATTGGGGTCCTAATTAAACCATACAAAAAAATTGACCTTTCAGGCCAAATCTCCTAGGCAACTGCCTAGGGCTCCGAAGCGATTTCGTAATTCACTCATATTTCTCTCTAAAAAGCTCTAATTTTTTTGAACCTTTTCCCATCTCAATAATATTATATAGGGCTGTTATTGACCATGAATTGGGGTCCTAATTCAACCAAACAAAAAAATTGACCTTTCAGGCCAAATCTCCTAGGCAGCTGCCTAGGGCTCCGAAGTGATCTCGTAATTCACTCATATTTCTTTCTAACAAGCTTTAATTTTTTTGATCCTTTTCCCATCTCAATAATATTATATAGGGCTGTTATTGACCATGAATTGGGGTCCTAATTCAACCAAACAAAAAAATTGACCTTTCATGCCAAATCTCCTAGGCAGCTGCCTAGGGCTCCGAAGCGATCTCGTAATTCAGTCATATTTCTCCCTAACAAGCTCTAATTTTTTTGAACCATTTCCCATCTCAATAATATTATATAGGGCTATTATTGACCATGAATTGGGGTCCTAATTCAGCCAAACAAAAAAATTGACCTTTCAGGCCAAATCTCCTAGGCAGCAGCCTAGGGCTCCGAAGCGATTTCGTAATTCACTCATATTTCTCTCTAACAAGCTCTAATTTTTTTGATCCTTTTCCCATCTCAATAATATTATATAGGGCTGTTATTGACCATGAATTGGGGTCCTAATTCAACCAAACAAAAAGATTGACCTTTCAGGCCAAATCTCCTAGGCAGCTGCCTAGGGCTCCGAAGCGATTTCGTAATTCACTGATATTTCTCCCTAACAAGCTCTAATATTTTTGAACCTTTTCCAATCTCAATAATATTATATAGGGCTATTATTGACCATGAATTGGGGTCCTAATTCAGCCAAACAAAAAAATTGACCTTTCAGGCCAAATCTCCTAGGCAGCTGCCTAGGGCTCCGAAGCGATTTCGTAATTCACTCATATTTCTCTCTAACAAGCTCTAATTTTTTTAAACCTTTTCCCATCTCAATAATATTATATAGGGCTATTATTGACCATGAATTTGGGTCCTAATTCAACCCAATAAAAAAATTGACCTTTCAGGCCAAATCTCCAAGGCAGCTGCCTAGGGCTCCTAAGCGATCTCGTAATTCACTCATATTTCTCTCTAACATGCTCTAATTTTTTTGATCCTTTTCCCATCTCAATAATATTATATAGGGCTGTTAATGACCATGAATTGGGGTCCTAATTCAACCAAACAAAAAAATTGACCTTTCAGGCCAAATCTCCTAGGCAGCTGCCTAGAACTCCGAATCGATTTCGTAATTCACTCATATTTCTCTCTAACAAGCTCTAATTTTTTTGAACCTTTTCCCATCTCAATAATATTATATAGGGCTATTATTGACCATGAATTTGGGTCCTAATTCAACCCAATAAAAAAATTGACCTTTCAGGCCAAATCTCCAAGGCAGCTGCCTAGGGCTCCTAAGCGATCTCGTAATTCACTCATATTTCTCTCTAACATGCTCTAATTTTTTTGATCCTTTTCCCATCTCAATAATATTATATAGGGCTGTTAATGACCATGAATTTGGGTCCTAATTCAACCAAACAAAAAAATTGACCTTTCAGGCCAAATCTCCTAGGCAGCTGCCTAGGGCTCCGAAGCGATTTCGTAATTCACTCATATTTCTCTTTAACAAGCTCCAATTTTTTTGAACCTTTTCCCATCTCAATAATTTTGTATAGGGCTATTATTGACCATGAATTGGGGTCCTAATTAAACCATACAAAAAAATTGACCTTTCAGGCCAAATCTCCTAGGCAGCTGCCAAGGGCTCCGAAACGATCTCGTAATTCACTCATATTTCTCTCTAACAAGCTCTAATTTTTTTGATCCTTTTCCCATCTCAATAATATTATATAGGTCTGTTATTGACCATGAATTAGGGTCCTAATTCAACCAAACAAAAAAATTGTCCTTTCAGGCCAAATCTCCTAGGCAGCTGCCTAGGGCTCCGAAGCGATTTCGTAATTCACTCATATTTCTCTCTAAAATGCTCTAATTTTTTTGAACCTATTCCCATCTCTATAATATTATATAGGGCTGTTATTGACCATGAATTGGGGTCCTAATTCAACCAAAAAAAAAAATTGACCTTTCAGGCCAAATCTCCTAGGGAGCTACCTAGGGCTCCGAAGCGATCTCGTAATTCACTCATATTTCTTTCTAACAAGCTTTAATTTTTTGATCCTTTTCCCATCTCAATAATATTATATAGGTCTGTTATTGACCATGAATTGGGGTCCTAATTCAACCAAACAAAAAAATTGACCTTTCAGGCCAAATCTCCTAGGCAGCTGCCTAGGGCTCCGAAGCGATCTCGAAATTCAGTCATATTTCTCCCTAACAAGCTCTAATTTTTTTGAACCTTTTCCCATCTCAATAATATTATATAGGGCTATTATTGACCATGAATTGGGGTCCTAATTCAGCCAAACAAAAAAATTGACCTTTCAGGCCAAATCTCCTAGGCAGCAGCCTAGGGCTCCGAAGCGATTTCGTAATTCACTCATATTTCTCTCTAACAAGCTCTAATTTTTTTGAACCTTTTCCCATCTCAATAATATTATATAGGGCTATTATTGACCATGAATTTGGGTCTTAATTCAACCCAATAAAAAAATTGACCTTTCAGGCCAAATCTCCAAGGCAGCTGCCTAGGGCTCATAAGCGATCTCGTAATTCACTCATATTTCTCTCTAACATGCTCTAATTTTTTTGATCCTTTTCCCATCTCAATAATATTATATAGGGCTGTTAATGACCATGAATTGGGGTCCTAATTCAACCAAACAAAAAAATTGACCTTTCAGGCCAAATCTCCTAGGCAGCTGCCTAGGGCTCCGAAGCGATTTCGTAATTCACTCATATTTCTCTCTAAAAAGCTCTAATTTTTTTGAACCTTTTCCCATCTCAATAATATTATATAGGGCTGTTATTGACCATGAATTGGGGTCCTAATTCAACCAAACAAAAAAATTGACCTTTCAGGCCAAATCTCCTAGGCAGCTGCCTAGGGCTCCGAAGTGATCTCGTAATTCACTCATATTTCTCTCTAACAAGCTCTAATTTTTTTGATCCTTTTCCCATCTCAATAATATTATATAGGGCTGTTATTGACCATGAATTGGGGTCCTAATTCAACCAAACAAAAAGATTGACCTTTCAGGCCAAATCTCCTAGGCAGCTGCCTAAGGTTCCGAAGCGATTTCTTAATTCACTCATATTTCTCTCTAACAAGCTCTAATTTTTTTGATCCTTTTCCCATCTCAATAATATTATATAGGGCTGTTAATGACCAAGAAATGGGGTCCTAATTCAACCAAACAAAAAAATTGACCTTTCAGGCCAAATCTCCTAGGCAGCTACCTAGGGCTCCGAAGCGATTTCGTAATTCACTCATATTTCTCTCTAACAAGCTCCAATTTTTTTGAACCTTTTCCCATCTCAATAATATTGTATAGGGCTATTATTGACCATGAATTGGGGTCCTAATTCAACCAAACAAAAAAATTGACCTTTCAGGACAAATCTCCTAGGCAGCTGCCTAGGGCTCCGAAGTGATCTCGTAATTCACTCATATTTCTCTCTAACAAGCTCTAATTTTTTTGATCCTTCTCCCATCTCAATAATATTATATAGGGCTATTATTGACCATGAATTGGGGTCCTAATTCAACCAAACAAAAAAATTGACCTTTCAGGCCAAATCTCCTAGGCAGCTGCCTAGGGCTCCGAAGCGATCTCGTAATTCAGTCATATTTCTCCCTAACAAGCTCTAATTTTTTTGAACCTTTTCCCATGTCAATAATATTATATAGGGCTATTATTTACCATGAATTGGGGTCCTAATTCAGCCAAACAAAAAAATTGACCTTTCAGGCCAAATCTCCTAGGCAGCTGCCTAGGGCTCCGAAGCGATTTCGTAATTCACTCATATTTCTCTCTAAGAAGCTCTAATTATTTTGAACCTTTTCCCATCTCAATAATATTATATAGGGCTATTATTGACCATGAATTTGGGTCCTAATTCAACCCAATAAAAAAATTGACCTTTCAGGCCAAATCTCCAAGGCAGCTGCCTAGGGCTCCTAAGCGATCTCGTAATTCACTCATATTTCTCTCTAACAAGCTCCAATTTTTTTGAACCTTTTCCCATCTCAATAATATTGTATAGGGCTATTATTGACCATGAATTGGGGTCCTAATTCAACCAAACAAAAAAATTGACCTTTCAGGACAAATCTCCTAGGCAGCTGCCTAGGGCTCCGAAGTGATCTCGTAATTCACTCATATTTCTCTCTTACAAGCTCTAATTTTTTTGATCTTCTCCCATCTCAATAATATTATATAGGGCTATTATTGACCATGAATTGGGGTCCTAATTCAGCCAAACAAAAAAATTGACCTTTCAGGCCAAATCTCCTAGGCAGCTGCCTAGGGCTCCGAAGCGATCTCGTAATTCAGTCATATTTCTCCCTAACAAGCTCTAATTTTTTTGAACCTTTTCCCATGTCAATAATATTATATAGGGCTATTATTTACCATGAATTGGGGTCCTAATTCAGCCAAACAAAAAAATTGACCTTTCAGGCCAAATCTCCTAGGCAGCTGCCTAGGGCTCCGAAGCGATTTCGTAATTCACTCATATTTCTCTCTAAGAAGCTCTAATTATTTTGAACCTTTTCCCATCTCAATAATATTATATAGGGCTATTATTGACCATCAATTGGGGTCCTAATTCAACCAAACAAAAAAATTGACCTTTCAGGCCAAATCTCCTAGGCAGCTGCCTTAGGCTCCGAAGCGATTTCGTAATTCACTCATATTTCTCTCTAACAAGCTCCAATTTTTTTGAAACTTTTCCCATCTCAATAATATTGTATAGGGCTATTATTGACCATGAATTGGGGTCCTAATTCAACCATACAAAAAAATTGACCTTTCAGGCCAAATCTCCTAGGCAGATGCCTAGGGCTCCGAAGCGATTTCGTAATTCACTCATATTTCTCTCTAAAAAGCTCTAATTTTTTTGAACCTTTTCCCATCTCAATAATATTATATAGGGCTGTTATTGACCATGAATTGGGGTCCTAATTCAACCAAACATAAAAATTGACCTTTCAGGCCAAATCTCCTAGGGAGCTACCTAGGGCTCCGAAGCGATCTCGTAATTCACTCATATTTCTTTCTAACAAGCTTTAATTTTTTTGATCCTTTTCCCATCTCAATAATATTATATAGGTCTGTTATTGACCATGAATTGGGGTCCTAATTCAACCAAACAAAAAAATTGACCTTTCAGGCCAAATCTCCTAGGCAGCTGCCTAGGGCTCCGAAGCGATCTCGTAATTCAGTCATATTTCTCCCTAACAAGCTCTAATTTTTTTGAACCTTTTCCCATCTCAATAATATTATATAGGGCTATTATTGACCATGAATTGGGGTCCTAATTCAGCCAAACAAAAAAATTGACCTTTCAGGCCAAATCTCCTAGGCAGGAGCCTAGGGCTCCGAAGCGATTTCGTAATTCACTCATATTTCTCTCTAACAAGCTCTAATTTTTTTGAACCTTTTCCCATCTCAATAATATTATATAGGGCTATTATTGACCATGAATTTGGGTCTTAATTCAACCCAATAAAAAAATTGACCTTTCAGGCCAAATCTCCAAGGCAGCTGCCTAGGGCTCATAAGCGATCTCGTAATTCACTCATATTTCTCTCTAACATGCTCTAATTTTTTTGATCCTTTTCCCATCTCAATAATATTATATAGGGCTGTTAATGACCATGAATTGGGGTCCTAATTCAACCAAACAAAAAAATTGACCTTTCAGGCCAAATCTCCTAGGCAGCTGCCTAGGGCTCCGAAGCGATTTCGTAATTCACTCATATTTCTCTCTAAAAAGCTCTAATTTTTTTGAACCTTTTCCCATCTCAATAATATTATATAGGGCTGTTATTGACCATGAATTGGGGTCCTAATTCAACCAAACAAAAAAATTGACCTTTCAGGCCAAATCTCCTAGGCAGCTGCCTAGGGCTACGAAGTGATCTCGTAATTCACTCATATTTCTCTCTAACAAGCTCCAATTTTTTTGAACCTTTTCCCATCTCAATAATATTGTATAGGGCTATTATTGACCATGAATTGGGGTCCTAATTCAACCAAACAAAAAAATTGACCTTTCAGGACAAATCTCCTAGGCAGCTGCCTAGGGCTCCGAAGTGATCTCGTAATTCACTCATATTTCTCTCTTACAAGCTCTAATTTTTTTGATCTTCTCCCATCTCAATAATATTATATAGGGCTATTATTGACCATGAATTGGGGTCCTAATTCAACCAAACAAAAAAATTGACCTTTCAGGCCAAATCTCCTAGGCAGCTGCCTAGGGCTCCGAAGCGATCTCGTAATTCAGTCATATTTCTCCCTAACAAGCTCTAATTTTTTTGAACCTTTTCCCATGTCAATAATATTATATAGGGCTATTATTTACCATGAATTGGGGTCCTAATTCAGCCAAACAAAAAAATTGACCTTTCAGGCCAAATCTCCTAGGCAGCTGCCTAGGGCTCCGAAGCGATTTCGTAATTCACTCATATTTCTCTCTAAGAAGCTCTAATTATTTTGAACCTTTTCCCATCTCAATAATATTATATAGGGCTATTATTGACCATGAATTGGGGTCCTAATTCAACCAAACAAAAAAATTGACCTTTCAGGCCAAATCTCCTAGGCAGCTGCCTTAGGCTCCGAAGCGATTTCGTAATTCACTCATATTTCTCTCTAACCAGCTCCAATTTTTTTGAACCTTTTCCCATCTCAATAATATTGTATAGGGCTATTATTGACCATGAATTGGGGTCCTAATTCAACCATACAAAAAAATTGACCTTTCAGGCCAAATCTCCTAGGCAGATGCCTAGGGCTCCGAAGCGATTTCGTAATTCACTCATATTTCTCTCTAAAAAGCTCTAATTTTTTTGAACCTTTTCCCATCTCAATAATATTATATAGGGCTGTTATTGACCATGAATTGGGGTCCTAATTCAACCAAACAAAAAAATTGACCTTTCAGGCCAAATCTCCTAGGGAGCTACCTAGGGCTCCGAAGCGATCTCGTAATTCACTCATATTTCTTTCTAACAAGCTTTAATTTTTTTGATCCTTTTCCCATCTCAATAATATTATATAGGTCTGTTATTGACCATGAATTGGGGTCCTAATTCAACCAAACAAAAAAATTGACCTTTCAGGCCAAATCTCCTAGGCAGCTGCCTAGGGCTCCGAAGCGATCTCGTAATTCAGTCATATTTCTCCCTAACAAGCTCTAATTTTTTTGAACCTTTTCCCATCTCAATAATATTATATAGGGCTATTATTGACCATGAATTGGGGTCCTAATTCAGCCAAACAAAAAAATTGACCTTTCAGGCCAAATCTCCTAGGCAGCAGCCTAGGGCTCCGAAGCGATTTCGTAATTCACTCATATTTCTCTCTAACAAGCTCTAATTTTTTTGAACCTTTTCCCATCTCAATAATATTATATAGGGCTATTATTGACCATGAATTTGGGTCTTAATTCAACCCAATAAAAAAATTGACCTTTCAGGCCAAATCTCCAAGGCAGCTGCCTAGGGCTCATAAGCGATCTCGTAATTCACTCATATTTCTCTCTAACATGCTCTAATTTTTTTGATCCTTTTCCCATCTCAATAATATTATATAGGGCTGTTAATGACCATGAATTGGGGTCCTAATTCAACCAAACAAAAAAATTGACCTTTCAGGCCAAATCTCCTAGGCAGCTGCCTAGGGCTCCGAAGCGATTTCGTAATTCACTCATATTTCTCTCTAAAAAGCTCTAATTTTTTTGAACCTTTTCCCATCTCAATAATATTATATAGGGCTGTTATTGACCATGAATTGGGGTCCTAATTCAACCAAACAAAAAAATTGACCTTTCAGGCCAAATCTCCTAGGCAGCTGCCTAGGGCTCCGAAGTGATCTCGTAATTCACTCATATTTCTCTCTAACAAGCTCTAATTTTTTTGATCCTTTTCCCATCTCAATAATATTATATAGGGCTGTTATTGACCATGAATTGGGGTCCTAATTCAACCAAACAAAAAGATTGACCTTTCAGGCCAAATCTCCTAGGCAGCTGCCTAAGGTTCCGAAGCGATTTCTTAATTCACTCATATTTCTCTCTAACAAGCTCTAATTTTTTTGATCCTTTTCCCATCTCAATAATATTATATAGGGCTGTTAATGACCAAGAAATGGGGTCCTAATTCAACCAAACAAAAAAATTGACCTTTCAGGCCAAATCTCCTAGGCAGCTACCTAGGGCTCCGAAGCGATTTCGTAATTCACTCATATTTCTCTCTAACAAGCTCCAATTTTTTTGAACCTTTTCCCATCTCAATAATATTGTATAGGGCTATTATTGACCATGAATTGGGGTCCTAATTCAACCAAACAAAAAAATTGACCTTTCAGGACAAATCTCCTAGGCAGCTGCCTAGGGCTCCGAAGTGATCTCGTAATTCACTCATATTTCTCTCTAACAAGCTCTAATTTTTTTGATCCTTCTCCCATCTCAATAATATTATATAGGGCTATTATTGACCATGAATTGGGGTCCTAATTCAACCAAACAAAAAAATTGACCTTTCAGGCCAAATCTCCTAGGCAGCTGCCTAGGGCTCCGAAGCGATCTCGTAATTCAGTCATATTTCTCCCTAACAAGCTCTAATTTTTTTGAACCTTTTCCCATGTCAATAATATTATATAGGGCTATTATTTACCATGAATTGGGGTCCTAATTCAGCCAAACAAAAAAATTGACCTTTCAGGCCAAATCTCCTAGGCAGCTGCCTAGGGCTCCGAAGCGATTTCGTAATTCACTCATATTTCTCTCTAAGAAGCTCTAATTATTTTGAACCTTTTCCCATCTCAATAATATTATATAGGGCTATTATTGACCATGAATTGGGGTCCTAATTCAACCAAACAAAAAAATTGACCTTTCAGGCCAAATCTCCTAGGCAGCTGCCTTAGGCTCCGAAGCGATTTCGTAATTCACTCATATTTCTCTCTAACAAGCTCCAATTTTTTTGAACCTTTTCCCATCTCAATAATATTGTATAGGGCTATTATTGACCAGAATTGGGGTCCTAATTCAACCATACAAAAAAATTGACCTTTCAGGCCAAATCTCCTAGGCAGATGCCTAGGGCTCCGAAGCGATTTCGTAATTCACTCATATTTCTCTCTAAAAAGCTCTAATTTTTTTGAACCTTTTCCCATCTCAATAATATTATATAGGGCTGTTATTGACCATGAATTGGGGTCCTAATTCAACCAAACAAAAAAATTGACCTTTCAGGCCAAATCTCCTAGGCAGCTGCCTAGGGCTCCGAAGCGATTTCGTAATTCACTCATATTTCTCTCTAACAAGCTCCAATTTTTTTGAACCTTTTCCCATCTCAATAATATTGTATAGGGCTATTATTGACCATGAATTGGGGTCCTAATTCAACCATACAAAAAAATTGACCTTTCAGGCCAAATCTCCTAGGCAGCTGCCAAAGGCTCCGAAACAATCTCGTAATTCACTCATATTTCTCTCTAACAAGCTCGAATTTATTTGATCCTTTTCCCATCTCAATAATATTATATAGGGCTGTTATTGACTATGAATTGGGGTCCTAATTCAACCAAACAAAAAAATTGACCTTTCAGGCCAAATCTCCTAGGCAGCTGCCTATGGCTCCGAAGTGATCTCGTAATTCACTCATATTTCTCTCTAACAAGCTCTAATTTTTTTGATCCTTTTCCCATCTCAATAATATTATATAGGGCTATTATTGACCATGAATTGGGGTCCTAATTCAACCAAACAAAAAAATTGACCTTTCAGGCCAAATCTCCTAGGCAGCTGCCTAGGGCTCCGAAGCGATTTCGTAATTCACTCATATTTCTCTCTAAAAAGCTCTAAATTTTTTGAACCTTTTCCCAGCTCTATAATATTATATAGGGCTATTATTGACCATGAATTTGGGTCCTAATTCAACCCAATAAAAAAATTGACCTTTCAGGCCAAATCTCCAAGGCAGCTGCCTAGGGCTCCTAAGCGATCTCGTAATTCACTCATATTTCTCTCTAACAAGCTCCAATTTTTTTGAACCTTTTCCCATCTCAATAATATTGTATAGGGCTATTATTGACCATGAATTGGGGTCCTGATTCAACCAAACAAAGAAATTGACCTTTCAGGACAAATCTCCTAGGCAGCTGCCTAGGGCTCCGAAGTGATCTCGTAATTCACTCATATTTCTCTCTTACAAGCTCTAATTTTTTTGATCTTCTCCCATCTCAATAATATTATATAGGGCTATTATTGAACATGAATTGGGGTCCTAATTCAACCAAACAAAAAAATTGACCTTTCAGGCCAAATCTCCTAGGCAGCTGCCTAGGGCTCCGAAGCGATTTCGTAATTCACTCATATTTCTCTCTAAAAAGCTCTAAATTTTTTGAACCTTTTCCCATCTCTATAATATTATATAGGGCTATTATTGACCATGAATTTGGGTCCTAATTCAACCCAATAAAAAAATTGACCTTTCAGGCCAAATCTCCAAGGCAGCTGCCTAGGGCTCCTAAGCGATCTCGTAATTCACTCATATTTCTCTCTAACAAGCTCCAATTTTTTTGAACCTTTTCCCATCTCAATAATATTGTATAGGGCTATTATTGACCATGAATTGGGGTCCTAATTCAACCAAACAAAGAAATTGACCTTTCAGGACAAATCTCCTAGGCAGCTGCCTAGGGCTCCGAAGTGATCTCGTAATTCACTCATATTTCTCTCTTACAAGCTCTAATTTTTTTGATCTTCTCCCATCTCAATAATATTATATAGGGCTATTATTGACCATGAATTGGGGTCCTAATTCAACCAAACAAAAAAATTGACCTTTCAGGCCAAATCTCCTAGGCAGCTGCCTAGGGCTCCGAAGCGATCTCGTAATTCAGTCATATTTCTCCCTAACAAGCTCTAATTTTTTTGAACCTTTTCCCATGTCAATAATATTATATAGGGCTATTATTTACCATGAATTGGGGTCCTAATTCAGCCAAACAAAAAAATTGACCTTTCAGGCCAAATCTCCTAGGCAGCTGCCTAGGGCTCCGAAGCGATTTCGTAATTCACTCATATTTCTCTCTAAGAAGCTCTAATTATTTTGAACCTTTTCCCATCTCAATAATATTATATAGGGCTATTATTGACCATGAATTGGGGTCCTAATTCAACCAAACAAAAAAATTGACCTTTCAGGCCAAATCTCCTAGGCAGCTGCCTTAGGCTCCGAAGCGATTTCGTAATTCACTCATATTTCTCTCTAACATGCTCCAATTTTTTTGAACCTTTTCCCATCTCAATAATATTGTATAGGGCTATTATTGACCAGAATTGGGGTCCTAATTCAACCATACAAAAAAATTGACCTTTCAGGCCAAATCTCCTAGGCAGATGCCTAGGGCTCCGAAGCGATTTCGTAATTCACTCATATTTCTCTCTAAAAAGCTCTAATTTTTTTGAACCTTTTCCCATCTCAATAATATTATATAGGGCTGTTATTGACCATGAATTGGGGTCCTAATTCAACCAAACAAAAAAATTGACCTTTCAGGCCAAATCTCCTAGGCAGCTGCCTAGGGCTCCGAAGCGATTTCGTAATTCACTCATATTTCTCTCTAACAAGCTCCAATTTTTTTGAACCTTTTCCCATCTCAATAATATTGTATAGGGCTATTATTGACCATGAATTGGGGTCCTAATTCAACCATACAAAAAAATTGACCTTTCAGGCCAAATCTCCTAGGCAGCTGCCAAAGGCTCCGAAACAATCTCGTAATTCACTCATATTTCTCTCTAACAAGCTCGAATTTATTTGATCCTTTTCCCATCTCAATAATATTATATAGGGCTGTTATTGACTATGAATTGGGGTCCTAATTCAACCAAACAAAAAAATTGACCTTTCAGGCCAAATCTCCTAGGCAGCTGCCTATGGCTCCGAAGTGATCTCGTAATTCACTCATATTTCTCTCTAACAAGCTCTAATTTTTTTGATCCTTTTCCCATCTCAATAATATTATATAGGGCTATTATTGACCATGAATTGGGGTCCTAATTCAACCAAACAAAAAAATTGACCTTTCAGGCCAAATCTCCTAGGCAGCTGCCTAGGGCTCCGAAGCGATTTCGTAATTCACTCATATTTCTCTCTAAAAAGCTCTAAATTTTTTGAACCTTTTCCCAGCTCTATAATATTATATAGGGCTATTATTGACCATGAATTTGGGTCCTAATTCAACCCAATAAAAAAATTGACCTTTCAGGCCAAATCTCCAAGGCAGCTGCCTAGGGCTCCTAAGCGATCTCGTAATTCACTCATATTTCTCTCTAACAAGCTCCAATTTTTTTGAACCTTTTCCCATCTCAATAATATTGTATAGGGCTATTATTGACCATGAATTGGGGTCCTGATTCAACCAAACAAAGAAATTGACCTTTCAGGACAAATCTCCTAGGCAGCTGCCTAGGGCTCCGAAGTGATCTCGTAATTCACTCATATTTCTCTCTTACAAGCTCTAATTTTTTTGATCTTCTCCCATCTCAATAATATTATATAGGGCTATTATTGAACATGAATTGGGGTCCTAATTCAACCAAACAAAAAAATTGACCTTTCAGGCCAAATCTCCTAGGCAGCTGCCTAGGGCTCCGAAGCGATTTCGTAATTCACTCATATTTCTCTCTAAAAAGCTCTAAATTTTTTGAACCTTTTCCCATCTCTATAATATTATATAGGGCTATTATTGACCATGAATTTGGGTCCTAATTCAACCCAATAAAAAAATTGACCTTTCAGGCCAAATCTCCAAGGCAGCTGCCTAGGGCTCCTAAGCGATCTCGTAATTCACTCATATTTCTCTCTAACAAGCTCCAATTTTTTTGAACCTTTTCCCATCTCAATAATATTGTATAGGGCTATTATTGACCATGAATTGGGGTCCTAATTCAACCAAACAAAGAAATTGACCTTTCAGGACAAATCTCCTAGGCAGCTGCCTAGGGCTCCGAAGTGATCTCGTAATTCACTCATATTTCTCTCTTACAAGCTCTAATTTTTTTGATCTTCTCCCATCTCAATAATATTATATAGGGCTATTATTGACCATGAATTGGGGTCCTAATTCAACCAAACAAAAAAATTGACCTTTCAGGCCAAATCTCCTAGGCAGCTGCCTAGGGCTCCGAAGCGATCTCGTAATTCAGTCATATTTCTCCCTAACAAGCTCTAATTTTTTTGAACCTTTTCCCATGTCAATAATATTATATAGGGCTATTATTTACCATGAATTGGGGTCCTAATTCAGCCAAACAAAAAAATTGACCTTTCAGGCCAAATCTCCTAGGCAGCTGCCTAGGGCTCCGAAGCGATTTCGTAATTCACTCATATTTCTCTCTAAGAAGCTCTAATTATTTTGAACCTTTTCCCATCTCAATAATATTATATAGGGCTATTATTGACCATGAATTGGGGTCCTAATTCAACCAAACAAAAAAATTGACCTTTCAGGCCAAATCTCCTAGGCAGCTGCCTTAGGCTCCGAAGCGATTTCGTAATTCACTCATATTTCTCTCTAACATGCTCCAATTTTTTTGAACCTTTTCCCATCTCAATAATATTGTATAGGGCTATTATTGACCATGAATTGGGGTCCTAATTCAACCATACAAAAAAATTGACCTTTCAGGCCAAATCTCCTAGGCAGATGCCTAGGGCTCCGAAGCGATTTCGTAATTCACGCATATTTCTCTCTAAAAAGCTCTAATTTTTTTGAACCTTTTCCCATCTCAATAATATTATATAGGGCTGTTATTGACCATGAATTGGGGTCCTAATTCAACCAAACAAAAAAATTGACCTTTCAGGCCAAATCTCCTAGGCAGCTGCCTAGGGCTCCGAAGCGATTTCGTAATTCACTCATATTTCTCTCTAACAAGCTCCAATTTTTTTGAACCTTTTCCCATCTCAATAATATTGTATAGGGCTATTATTGACCATGAATTGGGGTCCTAATTCAACCATACAAAAAAATTGACCTTTCAGGCCAAATCTCCTAGGCAGCTGCCAAAGGCTCCGAAACAATCTCGTAATTCACTCCTATTTCTCTATAACAAGCTCGAATTTATTTGATCCTTTTCCCATCTCAATAATATTATATAGGGCTGTTATTGACTATGAATTGGGGTCCTAATTCAACCAAACAAAAAAATTGACCTTTCAGGCCAAATCTCCTAGGCAGCTGCCTATGGCTCCGAAGTGATCTCGTAATTCACTCATATTTCTCTCTAACAAGCTCTAATTTTTTTGATCCTTTTCCCATCTCAATAATATTATATAGGGCTATTATTGACCATGAATTGGGGTCCTAATTCAACCAAACAAAAAAATTGACCTTTCAGGCCAAATCTCCTAGGCAGCTGCCTAGGGCTCCGAAGCGATTTCGTAATTCACTCATATTTCTCTCTAAAAAGCTCTAAATTTTTTGAACCTTTTCCCATCTCAATAATATTATATAGGGCTGTTATTGACCATGAATTGGGGTCCTAATTCAACCAAACAAAAAAATTGACCTTTCAGGCCAAATCTCCTAGGCAGCTGCCAAGGGCTCCGAAACGATCTCGTAATTCACTCATATTTCTCTCTAACAAGCTCTAATTTTTTTGATCCTTTTCCCATCTCAATAATATTATATAGGGCTGTTATTGACCATGAATTGGGGTCCTAATTCAACCAAACAAAAAGATTGACCTTTCAGGCCAAATCTCCTAGGCAGCAGCCTAAGGTTCCGAAGCGATTTCTTAATTCACTCATATTTCTCTCTAACAAGCTCTAATTTTTTTGATCCTTTTCCCATCTCAATAATATTATATAGGGCTGTTAATGACCAAGAAATGGGGTCCTAATTCAACCAAACAAAAAAATTGACCTTTCAGGCCAAATCTCCTAGGCAGCTGCCTAGGGCTCCGAAGCGATTTCGTAATTCACTCATATTTCTCTCTAACAAGCTCCAATTTTTTTGAACCTTTTCCCATCTCAATAATATTGTATAGGGCTATTATTGACCATGAATTGGGGTCCTAATTCAACCAAACAAAAAAATTGACCTTTCAGGACAAATCTCCTAGGCAGCTGCCTAGGGCTCCGAAGTGATCTCGTAATTCACTCATATTTCTCTCTAACAAGCTCTAATTTTTTTGATCCTTCTCCCATCTCAATAATATTATATAGGGCTATTATTGACCATGAATTGGGGTCCTAATTCAACCAAACAAAAAAATTGACCTTTCAGGCCAAATCTCCTAGGCAGCTGCCTAGGGCTCCGAAGCGATCTCGTAATTCAGTCATATTTCTCCCTAACAAGCTCTAATTTTTTTGAACCTTTTCCCATGTCAATAATATTATATAGGGCTATTATTTACCATGAATTGGGGTCCTAATTCAGCCAAACAAAAAAATTGACCTTTCAGGCCAAATCTCCTAGGCAGCTGCCTAGGGCTCCGAAGCGATTTCGTAATTCACTCATATTTCTCTCTAAGAAGCTCTAATTATTTTGAACCTTTTCCCATCTCAATAATATTATATAGGGCTATTATTGACCATGAATTTGGGTCCTAATTCAACCCAATAAAAAAATTGACCTTTCAGGCCAAATCTCCAAGGCAGCTGCCTAGGGCTCCTAAGCGATCTCGTAATTCACTCATATTTCTCTCTAACAAGCTCCAATTTTTTTGAACCTTTTCCCATTTCAATAATATTGTATAGGGATATTATTGACCATGAATTGGGGTCCTAATTCAACCAAACAAAAAAATTGACCTTTCAGGAAAAATCTCCTAGGCAGCTGCCTAGGGCTCCGAAGTGATCTCGTAATTCACTCATATTTCTCTCTAACAAGCTCTAATTTTTTTGATCCTTCTCCCATCTCAATAATATTATATAGGGCTATTATTGACCATGAATTGGGGTCCTAATTCAACCCAATAAAAAAATTGACCTTTCAGGCCAAATCTCCAAGGCAGCTGCCTAGGGCTCCTAAGCGATCTCGTAATTCACTCATATTTCTCTCTAACATGCTCTAATTTTTTTGATCCTTTTCCCATCTCAATAATATTATATAGGGCTGTTAATGACCATGAATTGGGGTCCTAATTCAACCAAACAAAAAAATTGTCCTTTCAGGCCAAATCTCCTAGGCAGCTGCCTAGGGCTCCGAAGCGATTTCGTAATTCACTCATATTTCTCTCTAACAAGCTCCAATTTTTTTGAACCTTTTCCCATCTCAATAATATTGTATAGGGCTATTATTGACCATGAATTGGGGTCCTAATTCAACCAAACAAAAAAATTGACCTTTCAGGCCAAATCTCCTAGGCAGCTGCCTAGGGCTCCGAAGCGATTTCGTAATTCACTCATATTTCTCTCTAACAAGCTCCAATTTTTTTGAACCTTTTCCCATCTCAATAATATTGTATAGGGCTATTATTGACCATGAATTGGGGTCCTAATTCAACCAAACAAAAAAATTGACCTTTCAGGACAAATCTCCTAGGCAGCTGCCTAGGGCTCCGAAGTGATCTCGTAATTCACTCATATTTCTCTCTAACAAGCTCTAATTTTTTTGATCCTTCTCCCATCTCAATAATATTATATAGGGCTATTATTGACCATGAATTGGGGTCCTAATTCAACCAAACAAAAAAATTGACCTTTCAGGCCAAATCTCCTAGGCAGCTGCCTAGGGCTCCGAAGCGATTTCGTAATTCACTCATATTTCTCTCTAAGAAGCTCTAATTATTTTGAACCTTTTCCCATCTCAATAATATTATATAGGGCTATTATTGACCATGAATTTGGGTCCTAATTCAACCCAATAAAAAAATTGACCTTTCAGGCCAAATCTCCAAGGCAGCTGCCTAGGGCTCCTAAGCGATCTCGTAATTCACTCATATTTCTCTCTAACATGCTCTAATTTTTTTGATCCTTTTCCCATCTCAATAATATTATATAGGGCTGTTAATGACCATGAATTGGGGTCCTAATTCAACCAAACAAAAAAATTGACCTTTCAGGCCAAATCTCCTAGGCAGCTGCCTAGGGCTCCGAAGCGATTTCGTAATTCACTCATATTTCTCTCTAACAAGCTCCAATTTTTTTGAACCTTTTCCCATCTCAATAATATTGTATAGGGCTATTATTGACCATGAATTGGGGTCCTAATTCAACCATACAAAAAAATTGACCTTTCAGGCCAAATCTCCTAGGCAGCTGCCTAGGGCTTCGAAGCGATTTCGTAATTCACTCATATTTCTCTCTAAAAAGCTCTAATTTTTTTTAACCTTTTCCCATCTCAATAATATTATATAGGTCTGTTATTGACCATGAATTGGGGTCCTAATTCAACCAAACAAAAAAATTGACCTTTCAGGCCAAATCTCCTAGGCAGCTGCCTAGGGCTCCGAAGTGATCTCGTAATTCACTCATTTTTCTCTCTAACAAGCTCTAATTTTTTTGATCCTTTTCCCATCTCAATAATATTATATAGGGCTATTATTGACCATGAATTGGGGTCCTAATTCAACCAAACAAAAAAATTGACCTTTCAGGCCAAATCTCCTAGGCAGCTGCCTAGGGCTCCGAAGCGATTTCGTAATTCACTCATATTTCTCTCTAAAAAGATCTAAATTTTTTGAACCTTTTCCCATCTCAATAATATTATATAGGGCTGTTATTGACCATGAATTGGGGTCCTAATTCAACCAAACAAAAAAATTGACCTTTCAGGCCAAATCTCCTAGGCAGCTGCCTAGGGCTCCGAAGTGATCTCGTAATTCACTCATATTTCTCTCTAACAAGCTCTAATTTTTTTGATCCTTCTCCCATCTCAATAATATTATATAGGGCTATTATTGACCATGAATTGGGGTCCTAATTCAACCAAACAAAAAAATTGACCTTTCAGGCCAAATCTCCTAGGCAGCTGCCTAGGGCTCCGAAGCGATTTCGTAATTCACTCATATTTCTCTCTAAGAAGCTCTAATTATTTTGAACCTTTTCCCATCTCAATAATATTATATAGGGCTATTATTGACCATGAATTTGGGTCCTAATTCAACCCAATAAAAAAATTGACCTTTCAGGCCAAATCTCCAAGGCAGCTGCCTAGGGCTCCTAAGCGATCTCGTAATTCACTCATATTTCTCTCTAACATGCTCTAATTTTTTTGATCCTTTTCCCATCTCAATAATATTATATAGGGCTGTTAATGACCATGAATTGGGGTCCTAATTCAACCAAACAAAAAAATTGACCTTTCAGGCCAAATCTCCTAGGCAGCTGCCTAGGGCTCCGAAGCGATTTCGTAATTCACTCATATTTCTCTCTAACAAGCTCCAATTTTTTTGAACCTTTTCCCATCTCAATAATATTGTATAGGGCTATTATTGACCATGAATTGGGGTCCTAATTCAACCATACAAAAAAATTGACCTTTCAGGCCAAATCTCCTAGGCAGCTGCCTAGGGCTTCGAAGCGATTTCGTAATTCACTCATATTTCTCTCTAAAAAGCTCTAATTTTTTTTAACCTTTTCCCATCTCAATAATATTATATAGGTCTGTTATTGACCATGAATTGGGGTCCTAATTCAACCAAACAAAAAAATTGACCTTTCAGGCCAAATCTCCTAGGCAGCTGCCTAGGGCTCCGAAGTGATCTCGTAATTCACTCATTTTTCTCTCTAACAAGCTCTAATTTTTTTGATCCTTTTCCCATCTCAATAATATTATATAGGGCTATTATTGACCATGAATTGGGGTCCTAATTCAACCAAACAAAAAAATTGACCTTTCAGGCCAAATCTCCTAGGCAGCTGCCTAGGGCTCCGAAGCGATTTCGTAATTCACTCATATTTCTCTCTAAAAAGATCTAAATTTTTTGAACCTTTTCCCATCTCAATAATATTATATAGGGCTGTTATTGACCATGAATTGGGGTCCTAATTCAACCAAACAAAAAAATTGACCTTTCAGGCCAAATCTCCTAGGCAGCTGCCAAGGGCTCCGAAACGATCTCGTAATTCACTCATATTTCTCTCTAACAAGCTCTAATTTTTTTGATCCTTTTCCCATCTCAATAATATTATATAGGGCTGTTATTGTCCATGAATTGGGGTCCTAATTCAACCAAACAAAAAGATTGACCTTTCAGGCCAAATCTCCTAGGCAGCTGCCTAAGGTTCCGAAGCGATTTCTTAATTCACTCATATTTCTCTCTAACAAGCTCTAATTTTTTTGATCCTTTTCCCATCTCAATAATATTATATAGGGCTGTTAATGACCAAGAATGGGGTCCTAATTCAACCAAACAAAAAAATTGACCTTTCAGGCCAAATCTCCTAGGCAGCTGCCAAGGGCTCCGAAACAATCTCGTAATTCACTCATATTTCTCTCTAACAAGCTCGAATTTATTTGATCCTTTTCCCATCTCAATAATATTATATAGGGCTGTTATTGACCATGAATTGGGGTCCTAATTCAACCAAACAAAAAAATTGACCTTTCAGGCCAAATCTCCTAGGGAGCTGCCTAGGGCTCCGAAGCGATTTCGTAATTCACTCATATTTCTCTCTAAAAAGCTCTAATTTTTTTGAACCTTTTCCCATCTCAATAATATTATATAGGGCTGTTATGGACCATGAATTGGGGTCCTAATTCAACCAAACAATAAAATTGACCTTTCAGGCCAAATCTCCTAGGCAGCTGCCTAGGGCTCCGAAGCGATTTCGTAATTCACTCATATTTCTCTCTAACAAGCTCCAATTTTTTTGAACCTTTTCCCATCTCAATAATATTGTATAGGGCTATTATTGACCATGAATTGGGGTCCTAATTCAACCAAACAAAAAAATTGACCTTTCAGGCCAAATCTCCTAGGCAGCTGCCTAGGGCTCCGAAGCGATCTCGTAATTCACTCATATTTCTCTCTAACAAGCTCCAATTTTTTTGAACCTTTTCCCATTTCAATAATATTGTATAGGGATATTATTGACCATGAATTGGGGTCCTAATTCAACCAAACAAAAAAATTGACCTTTCAGGAAAAATCTCCTAGGCAGCTGCCTAGGGCTCCGAAGTGATCTCGTAATTCACTCATATTTCTCTCTAACAAGCTCTAATTTTTTTGATCCTTCTCCCATCTCAATAATATTATATAGGGCTATTATTGACCATGAATTGGGGTCCTAATTCAACCCAATAAAAAAATTGACCTTTCAGGCCAAATCTCCAAGGCAGCTGCCTAGGGCTCCTAAGCGATCTCGTAATTCACTCATATTTCTCTCTAACATGCTCTAATTTTTTTGATCCTTTTCCCATCTCAATAATATTATATAGGGCTGTTAATGACCATGAATTGGGGTCCTAATTCAACCAAACAAAAAAATTGTCCTTTCAGGCCAAATCTCCTAGGCAGCTGCCTAGGGCTCCGAAGCGATTTCGTAATTCACTCATATTTCTCTCTAACAAGCTCCAATTTTTTTGAACCTTTTCCCATCTCAATAATATTGTATAGGGCTATTATTGACCATGAATTGGGGTCCTAATTCAACCAAACAAAAAAATTGACCTTTCAGGCCAAATCTCCTAGGCAGCTGCCTAGGGCTCCGAAGCGATTTCGTAATTCACTCATATTTCTCTCTAACAAGCTCCAATTTTTTTGAACCTTTTCCCATCTCAATAATATTGTATAGGGCTATTATTGACCATGAATTGGGGTCCTAATTCAACCAAACAAAAAAATTGACCTTTCAGGACAAATCTCCTAGGCAGCTGCCTAGGGCTCCGAAGTGATCTCGTAATTCACTCATATTTCTCTCTAACAAGCTCTAATTTTTTTGATCCTTCTCCCATCTCAATAATATTATATAGGGCTATTATTGACCATGAATTGGGGTCCTAATTCAACCAAACAAAAAAATTGACCTTTCAGGCCAAATCTCCTAGGCAGCTGCCTAGGGCTCCGAAGCGATTTCGTAATTCACTCATATTTCTCTCTAAGAAGCTCTAATTATTTTGAACCTTTTCCCATCTCAATAATATTATATAGGGCTATTATTGACCATGAATTTGGGTCCTAATTCAACCCAATAAAAAAATTGACCTTTCAGGCCAAATCTCCAAGGCAGCTGCCTAGGGCTCCTAAGCGATCTCGTAATTCACTCATATTTCTCTCTAACATGCTCTAATTTTTTTGATCCTTTTCCCATCTCAATAATATTATATAGGGCTGTTAATGACCATGAATTGGGGTCCTAATTCAACCAAACAAAAAAATTGACCTTTCAGGCCAAATCTCCTAGGCAGCTGCCTAGGGCTCCGAAGCGATTTCGTAATTCACTCATATTTCTCTCTAACAAGCTCCAATTTTTTTGAACCTTTTCCCATCTCAATAATATTGTATAGGGCTATTATTGACCATGAATTGGGGTCCTAATTCAACCATACAAAAAAATTGACCTTTCAGGCCAAATCTCCTAGGCAGCTGCCTAGGGCTTCGAAGCGATTTCGTAATTCACTCATATTTCTCTCTAAAAAGCACTAATTTTTTTTAACCTTTTCCCATCTCAATAATATTATATAGGTCTGTTATTGACCATGAATTGGGGTCCTAATTCAACCAAACAAAAAAATTGACCTTTCAGGCCAAATCTCCTAGGCAGCTGCCTAGGGCTCCGAAGTGATCTCGTAATTCACTCATTTTTCTCTCTAACAAGCTCTAATTTTTTTGATCCTTTTCCCATCTCAATAATATTATATAGGGCTATTATTGACCATGAATTGGGGTCCTAATTCAACCAAACAAAAAAATTGACCTTTCAGGCCAAATCTCCTAGGCAGCTGCCTAGGGCTCCGAAGCGATTTCGTAATTCACTCATATTTCTCTCTAAAAAGATCTAAATTTTTTGAACCTTTTCCCATCTCAATAATATTATATAGGGCTGTTATTGACCATGAATTGGGGTCCTAATTCAACCAAACAAAAAAATTGACCTTTCAGGCCAAATCTCCTAGGCAGCTGCCAAGGGCTCCGAAACGATCTCGTAATTCACTCATATTTCTCTCTAACAAGCTCTAATTTTTTTGATCCTTTTCCCATCTCAATAATATTATATAGGGCTGTTATTGTCCATGAATTGGGGTCCTAATTCAACCAAACAAAAAGATTGACCTTTCAGGCCAAATCTCCTAGGCAGCTGCCTAAGGTTCCGAAGCGATTTCTTAATTCACTCATATTTCTCTCTAACAAGCTCTAATTTTTTTGATCCTTTTCCCATCTCAATAATATTATATAGGGCTGTTAATGACCAAGAATGGGGTCCTAATTCAACCAAACAAAAAAATTGACCTTTCAGGCCAAATCTCCTAGGCAGCTGCCAAGGGCTCCGAAACAATCTCGTAATTCACTCATATTTCTCTCTAACAAGCTCGAATTTATTTGATCCTTTTCCCATCTCAATAATATTATATAGGGCTGTTATTGACCATGAATTGGGGTCCTAATTCAACCAAACAAAAAAATTGACCTTTCAGGCCAAATCTCCTAGGGAGCTGCCTAGGGCTCCGAAGCGATTTCGTAATTCACTCATATTTCTCTCTAAAAAGCTCTAATTTTTTTGAACCTTTTCCCATCTCAATAATATTATATAGGGCTGTTATGGACCATGAATTGGGGTCCTAATTCAACCAAACAATAAAATTGACCTTTCAGGCCAAATCTCCTAGGCAGCTGCCTAGGGCTCCGAAGCGATTTCGTAATTCACTCATATTTCTCTCTAACAAGCTCCAATTTTTTTGAACCTTTTCCCATCTCAATAATATTGTATAGGGCTATTATTGACCATGAATTGGGGTCCTAATTCAACCAAACAAAAAAATTGACCTTTCAGGCCAAATCTCCTAGGCAGCTGCCTAGGGCTCCGAAGCGATCTCGTAATTCACTCATATTTCTCTCTAACAAGCTCTAATTTTTTTGATCCTTTTCCCGTCTCAATAATATTATATAGGGCTGTTATTGACCATGAATTGGGGTCCTAATTCAACCAAACAAAAAAATTGACCTTTCAGGCCAAATCTCCTAGGCAGCTGCCTAGGGCTCCGAAGCGATTTCGTAATTCACTCATATTTCTCTCTAAAAAGCTCTAATTTTTTTGAACCTTTTCCCATCTCAATAATATTATATAGGGCTGTTATTGACCATGAATTGGGGTCCTAATTCAACCAAAAAAAAAAATTGACCTTTCAGGCCAAATCTCCTAGGGAGCTGCCTAGGGCTCCGAAGCGATCTCGTAATTCACTCATATTTCTTTCTAACAAGATTTAATTTTTTTGATCCTTTTCCCATCTCAATAATATTATATAGGGCTGTTATTGACCATGAATTGGGGTCCTAATTCAACCAAACAAAAAAATTGACCTTTCAGGCCAAATCTCCTAGGCAGCTGCCTAGGGCTCCGAAGCGATCTCGTAATTCAGTCATATTTCTCCCTAACAAGCGCTAATTTTTTTGAACCTTTTCCCATCTCAATAATATTATATAGGGCTATTATTGACCATGAATTGGGGTCCTAATTCAGCCAAACAAAAAAATTGACCTTTCAGGCCAAATCTCCTAGGGAGCTGCCTAGGGCTCCGAAGCGATCTCGTAATTCACTCATATTTCTTTCTAACAAGATTTAATTTTTTTGATCCTTTTCCCATCTCAATAATATTATATAGGGCTGTTATTGACCATGAATTGGGGTCCTAATTCAACCAAACAAAAAAATTGACCTTTCAGGCCAAATCTCCTAGGCAGCTGCCTAGGGCTCCGAAGCGATCTCGTAATTCAGTCATATTTCTCCCTAACAAGCGCTAATTTTTTTGAACCTTTTCCCATCTCAATAATATTATATAAGGCTATTATTGACCATGAATTGGGGTCCTAATTCAGCCAAACAAAAAAATTGACCTTTCAGGCCAAATCTCCTAGGCAGCTGCCTAGGGCTCCGAAGCGATCTCGTAATTCACTCATATTTCTCTCTAACATGGTCTAATTTTTTTGAACCTTTTCCCATCTTAATAATATTATATACAGCTATTATTGACCATGAATTGTTGTCCTAATTCAACCAAACAAAAAAATTGACCTTTCAGACCAAATCTCCTAGGCAGCAGCCTAGGGCTCCGAAGCGATCTCGTAATTCACTCATATTTCTCTCTAACAAGCTCTAATTTTTTTGATCCATTTCCCATCTCAATAATATTATATAGGGCTGTTAATGACCATGAATTGGGGTCCTAATTCAACCAAACAAAAAAATTGACCTTTCAGGCCAAATCTCCTAGGCAGCTGCCTAGGGCTCCGAAGCGATTTCGTAATTCACTCATATTTCTCTCTAAAAAGCTCTAATTTTTTTGAACCTTTTCCCATCTCAATAATATTATATATGGCTGTTATTGACCATGAATTGGGGTCCTAATTCAACCAAACAAAAAAATTGACCTTTCAGGCCAAATCTCCTAGGCAGCTGCCTAGGGCTCCGAAGCGATCTCGTAATTCACTCATATTTCTCTCTAACAAGCTCTAATTTTTTTGATCCTTTTCCCGTCTCAATAATATTATATAGGGCTGTTATTGACCATGAATTGGGGTCCTAATTCAACCAAACAAAAAAATTGACCTTTCAGGCCAAATCTCCTAGGCAACTGCCTAGGGCTCCGAAGCGATTTCGTAATTCACTCATATTTCTCTCTAAAAAGCTCTAATTTTTTTGAACCTTTTCCCATCTCAATAATATTATATAGGGCTGTTATTGACCATGAATTGGGGTCCTAATTCAACAAAAAAAAGAAATTGACCTTTCAGGCCAAATCTCCTAGGGAGCTGCCTAGGGCTCCGAAGCGATCTCGTAATTCACTCATATTTCTTTCTAACAAGATTTAATTTTTTTGATCCTTTTCCCATCTCAATAATATTATATAGGGCTGTTATTGACCATGAATTGGGGTCCTAATTCAACCAAACAAAAAAATTGACCTTTCAGGCCAAATCTCCTAGGCAGCTGCCTAGGGCTCCGAAGCGATCTCGTAATTCAGTCATATTTCTCCCTAACAAGCGCTAATTTTTTTGAACCTTTTCCCATCTCAATAATATTATATAGGGCTATTATTGACCATGAATTGGGGTCCTAATTCAGCCAAACAAAAAAATTGACCTTTCAGGCCAAATCTCCTAGGGAGCTGCCTAGGGCTCCGAAGCGATCTCGTAATTCACTCATATTTCTTTCTAACAAGATTTAATTTTTTTGATCCTTTTCCCATCTCAATAATATTATATAGGGCTGTTATTGACCATGAATTGGGGTCCTAATTCAACCAAACAAAAAAATTGACCTTTCAGGCCAAATCTCCTAGGCAGCTGCCTAGGGCTCCGAAGCGATCTCGTAATTCAGTCATATTTCTCCCTAACAAGCGCTAATTTTTTTGAACCTTTTCCCATCTCAATAATATTATATAGGGCTATTATTGACCATGAATTGGGGTCCTAATTCAGCCAAACAAAAAAATTGACCTTTCAGGCCAAATCTCCTAGGCAGCTGCCTAGGGCTCCGAAGCGATCTCGTAATTCACTCATATTTCTCTCTAACATGGTCTAATTTTTTTGAACCTTTTCCCATCTTAATAATATTATATACAGCTATTATTGACCATGAATTGTTGTCCTAATTCAACCAAACAAAAAAATTGACCTTTCAGACCAAATCTCCTAGGCAGCAGCCTAGGGCTCCGAAGCGATCTCGTAATTCACTCATATTTCTCTCTAACAAGCTCTAATTTTTTTGATCCATTTCCCATCTCAATAATATTATATAGGGCTGTTAATGACCTTGAATTGGGGTCCTAATTCAACCAAACAAAAAAATTGACCTTTCAGGCCAAATCTCCTAGGCAGCTGCCTAGGGCTCCGAAGCGATTTCGTAATTCACTCATATTTCTCTCTAAAAAGCTCTAATTTTTTTGAACCTTTTCCCATCTCAATAATATTATATAGGGCTGTTATTGACCATGAATTGGGGTCCTAATTCAACCAAACAAAAAAATTGACCTTTCAGGCCAAATCTCCTAGGCAGCTGCCTAGGGCTCCGAAGCGATCTCGTAATTCACTCATATTTCTCTCTAACAAGCTCTAATTTTTTTGATCCTTTTCCCGTCTCAATAATATTATATAGGGCTGTTATTGACCATGAATTGGGGTCCTAATTCAACCAAACAAAAAAATTGACCTTTCAGGCCAAATCTCCTAGGCAGCTGCCTAGGGCTCCGAAGCGATTTCGTAATTCACTCATATTTCTCTCTAAAAAGCTGTAATTTTTTTGAACCTTTTCCCATCTCAATAATATTATATAGGGCTGTTATTGACCATGAATTGGGGTCCTAATTCATCCAAACAAAAAAATTGACCTTTCAGGCCAAATCTCCTAGGCAGCTGCCTAGGGCTCCGAAGCGATTTCGTAATTCACTCATATTTCTCTCTAAAAAGCTCTAATTTTTTTGAACCTTTTCCCATCTCAATAATATTATATAGGGCTGTTATTGACCATGAATTGGGGTCCTAATTCAAACAAACAAAAAAATTGACCTTTCAGGCCAAATCTCCTAAGCAGCGGCCTAGGGCTCCGAAGCGATCTCGTAATTCACTCATATTTCTCTCTAACAAGGTCTAATTTTTTTGATCCTTTTCCCATCTCAATAATATTTTATAGGGCTATTATTGACCATGAATTGGGGTCCTAATTCAGCCAAACCAAAAAATGGACCTTTCAGGCCAAATCTCCTAGGCAGCTGCCTAGGGCTCCGAAGCGATCTCGTAATTCACTCATATTTCTCTCTAACATGGTCTAATTTTTTTGAACCTTTTCCCATCTTAATAATATTATATAGAGCTATTATTGACCATGAATTGGGGTCCTAATTCAACCAAACAAAAAAATTGACCTTTCAGGCCAAATCTCCTAGGCAGCTGCCAAGGGCTCCGAAACAATCTCGTAATTCACTCATATTTCTCTCTAACAAGCTCGAATTTTTTTGATCCTTTTCCCATCTCAATAATATTATATAGGGCTGTTATTGACCATGAATTGGGGTCCTAATTCAACCAAACAAAAAAATTGACCTTTCAGGCCAAATCTCCTAGGGTGCTGCCTAGGGCTCCGAAGCGATTTCGTAATTCACTCATATTTCTCTCTAAAAAGCTCTAATTTTTTTGAACCTTTTCCCATCTCAATAATATTATTTAGGGCTGTTATTGACCATGAATTGGGGTCCTAATTCAACCAAACAATAAAATTGACCTTTCAGGCCAAATCTCCTAGGCAGCTGCCTAGGGCTCCGAAGCGATTTCGTAATTCACTCATATTTCTCTCTAACAAGCTCCAATTTTTTAGAACCTTTTCCCATCTCAATAATATTGTATAGGGCTATTATTGACCATGAATTGGGGTCCTAATTCAACCAAACAAAAAAATTGACCTTTCAGGCCAAATCTCCTAGGCAGCTGCCTAGGGCTCCGAAGCGATCTCGTAATTCACTCATATTTCTCTCTAACAAGCTCTAATTTTTTTGATCCTTTTCCCGTCTCAATAATATTATATAGGGCTGTTATTGACCATGAATTGGGGTCCTAATTCAACCAAACAAAAAAATTGACCTTTCAGGCCAAATCTCCTAGGCAGCTGCCTAGGGCTCCGAAGCGATTTCGTAATTCACTCATATTTCTCTCTAAAAAGCTCTAATTTTTTTGAACCTTTTCCCATCTCAATAATATTATATAGGGCTGTTATTGACCATGAATTGGGGTCCTAATTCAACCAAAAAAAAAAATTGACCTTTCAGGCCAAATCTCCTAGGGAGCTGCCTAGGGCTCCGAAGCGATCTCGTAATTCACTCATATTTCTTTCTAACAAGATTTAATTTTTTTGATCCTTTTCCCATCTCAATAATATTATATAGGGCTGTTATTGACCATGAATTGGGGTCCTAATTCAACCAAACAAAAAAATTGACCTTTCAGGCCAAATCTCCTAGGCAGCTGCCTAGGGCTCCGAAGCGATCTCGTAATTCAGTCATATTTCTCCCTAACAAGCGCTAATTTTTTTGAACCTTTTCCCATCTCAATAATATTATATAGGGCTATTATTGACCATGAATTGGGGTCCTAATTCAGCCAAACAAAAAAATTGACCTTTCAGGCCAAATCTCCTAGGGAGCTGCCTAGGGCTCCGAAGCGATCTCGTAATTCACTCATATTTCTTTCTAACAAGATTTAATTTTTTTGATCCTTTTCCCATCTCAATAATATTATATAGGGCTGTTATTGACCATGAATTGGGGTCCTAATTCAACCAAACAAAAAAATTGACCTTTCAGGCCAAATCTCCTAGGCAGCTGCCTAGGGCTCCGAAGCGATCTCGTAATTCAGTCATATTTCTCCCTAACAAGCGCTAATTTTTTTGAACCTTTTCCCATCTCAATAATATTATATAGGGCTATTATTGACCATGAATTAGGGTCCTAATTCAGCCAAACAAAAAAATTGACCTTTCAGGCCAAATCTCCTAGGCAGCTGCCTAGGGCTCCGAAGCGATCTCGTAATTCACTCATATTTCTCTCTAACATGGTCTAATTTTTTTGAACCTTTTCCCATATTAATAATATTATATACAGCTATTATTGACCATGAATTGTTGTCCTAATTCAACCAAACAAAAAAATTGACCTTTCAGACCAAATCTCCTAGGCAGCAGCCTAGGGCTCCGAAGCGATCTCGTAATTCACTCATATTTCTCTCTAACAAGCTCTAATTTTTTTGATCCATTTCCCATCTCAATAATATTATATAGGGCTGTTAATGACCATGAATTGGGGTCCTAATTCAACCAAACAAAAAAATTGACCTTTCAGGCCAAATCTCCTAGGCAGCTGCCTAGGGCTCCGAAGCGATTTCGTAATTCACTCATATTTCTCTCTAAGAAGCTCTAATTTTTTTGAACCTTTTCCCATCTCAATAATATTATATAGGGCTGTTATTGACCATGAATTGGGGTCCTAATTCAACCAAACAAAAAAATTGACCTTTCAGGCCAAATCTCCTAGGCAGCTGCCTAGGGCTCCGAAGTGATCTCGTAATTCACTCATATTTCTCTCTAACAAGCTCTAATTTTTTTGATCCTTTTCCCATCTCAATAATATTATATAGGGCTATTATTGACCATGAATTGGGGTCCTAATTCAACCAAACAAAAAAATTGACCTTTCAGGCCAAATCTCCTAGGCAGCTGCCTAAGGTTCCGAAGCGATTTCGTAATTCACTCATATTTCTCTCTAACAAGCTCTAATTATTTTGATCCTTTTCCCATCTCAATAATATTATATAGGGCTGTTAATGACCATGAATTGGGGTCCTAATTCAAACAAACAAAAAAATTGACCTTTCAGGCCAAATCTCCTAAGCAGCGGCCTAGGGCTACGAAGCGATCTCGTAATTCACTCATATTTCTCTCTAACAAGGTCTAATTTTTTTGATCCTTTTCCCATCTCAATAATATTTTATAGGGCTATTATTGACCATGAATTGGGGTCCTAATTCAGCCAAACAAAAAAATGGAACTTTCAGGCCAAATCTCCTAGGCAGCTGCCTAGGGCTCCGAAGCGATCTCGTAATTCACTCATATTTCTCTCTAACATGGTCTAATTTTTTTGAACCTTTTCCCATCTTAATAATATTATATAGAGCTATTATTGACCATGAATTGGGGTCCTAATTCAACCAAACAAAAAAATTGACCTTTCAGGCCAAATCTCCTAAGCAGCTGCCTAGGGCTCCGAAGCGATCTCGTAATTCACTCATATTTCTCTCTAACAAGCTCTAATTTTTTTGATCCATTTCCCATCTCAATAATATTTTATAGGGCTATTATTGACCATGAATTGGGGTCCTAATTCAGCCAAACAAAAAAATTGACCTTTCAGGCCAAATCTCCTAGGCAGCTGCCTAGGGCTCCGAAGCGATCTCGTAATTCACTCATATTTCTCTCTAACATGGTCTAATTTTTTTGAACCTTTTCCCATCTTAATAATATTATATACAGCTATTATTGACCATGAATTGTTTTCCTAATTCAACCGAACAAAAAAATTGACCTTTCAGGCCAAATCTCCTAGGCAGCAGCCTAGGGCTCCGAAGCGATCTCGTAATTCACTGATATTTCTCTCTAACAAGCTCTAATTTTTTTGATCCATTTCCCATCTCAATAATATTATATAGGGCTGTTAATGACCATGAATTGGGGTCCTAATTCAACCAAACAAAAAAATTGACCTTTCAGGCCAAATCTCCTAGGCAGCTGCCTAGGGCTCCGAAGCGATTTCGTAATTCACTCATATTTCTCTCTAAAAAGCTCTAATTTTTTTGAACCTTTTCCCATCTCAATAATATTATATAGGGCTGTTATTGACCATGAATTGGGGTCCTAATTCAACCAAACAAAAAAATTGACCTTTCAAGCCAAATCTCCTAGGCAGCTGCCTAGGGCTCCGAAGTGATCTCGTAATTCACTCATATTTCTCTCTAACAAGCTCTAATTTTTTTGATCCTTTTCCCATCTCAATAATATTATATAGGGCTATTATTGACCATGAATTGGGGTCCTAATTAAACCAAACAAAAAAATTGACCTTTCAGGCCAAATCTCCTACGCAGCTGCCTAAGGTTCCGAAGCGATTTCGTAATTCACTCATATTTCTCTCTAACAAGCTCTAATTTTTTTGATCCTTTTCCCATCTCAATAATATTATATAGGGCTGTTAATGACCATGAATTGGGGTCCTAATTCAAACAAACAAAAAAATTGACCTTTCAGGCCAAATCTCCTAAGCAGCGGCCTAGGGCTCCGAAGCGATCTCGTAATTCACTCATATTTCTCTCTAACAAGGTCTAATTTTTTTGATCCTTTAATTTTTTTGATCCTTTTCCCATCTCAATAATATTATATAGGGCTGTTATTGACCATGAATTGGGGTCCTAATTCAACCAAACAAAAAAATTGACCTTTCAGGCCAAATCTCCTAGGCAGCTGCCTAGGGCTCCGAAGCGATCTCGTAATTCAGTCATATTTCTCCCTAACAAGCGCTAATTTTTTTGAACCTTTTCCCATCTCAATAATATTATATAGGGCTATTATTGACCATGAATTGGGGTCCTAATTCAGCCAAACAAAAAAATTGACCTTTCAGGCCAAATCTCCTAGGCAGCTGCCTAGGGCTCCGAAGCGATCTCGTAATTCACTCATATTTCTCTCTAACATGGTCTAATTTTTTTGAACCTTTTCCCATCTTAATAATATTATATACAGCTATTATTGACCATGAATTGTTGTCCTAATTCAACCAAACAAAAAAATTGACCTTTCAGACCAAATCTCCTAGGCAGCAGCCTAGGGCTCCGAAGCGATCTCGTAATTCACTCATATTTCTCTCTAACAAGCTCTAATTTTTTTGATCCATTTCCCATCTCAATAATATTATATAGGGCTGTTAATGACCATGAATTGGGGTCCTAATTCAACCAAACAAAAAAATTGACCTTTCAGGCCAAATCTCCTAGGCAGCTGCCTAGGGCTCCGAAGCGATTTCGTAATTCACTCATATTTCTCTCTAAAAAGCTCTAATTTTTTTGAACCTTTTCCCATCTCAATAATATTATATAGGGCTGTTATTGACCATGAATTGGGGTCCTAATTCAACCAAACAAAAAAATTGACCTTTCAGGCCAAATCTCCTAGGCAGCTGCCTAGGGCTCCGAAGTGATCTCGTACTTCACTCATATTTCTCTCTAACAAGCTCTAATTTTTTTGATCCTTTTCCCATCTCAATAATATTATATAGGGCTATTATTGACCATGAATTGGGGTCCTAATTCAACCAAACAAAAAAATTGACCTTTCAGGCCAAATCTCCTAGGCAGCTGCCTAAGGTTCCGAAGCGATTTCGTAATTCACTCATATTTCTCTCTAACAAGCTCTAATTTTTTTGATCCTTTTCCCATCTCAATAATATTATATAGGGCAGTTAATGACCATGAATTGGGGTCCTAATTCAAACAAACAAAAAAATTGACCTTTCAGGCCAAATCTCCTAAGCAGCGGCCTAGGGCTCCGAAGCGATCTCGTAATTCACTCATATTTCTCTCTAACAAGGTCTAATTTTTTTGATCCTTTTCCCATCTCAATAATATTTTATAGGGCTATTATTGACCATGAATTGGGGTCCTAATTCAGCCAAACCAAAAAATGGACCTTTCAGGCCAAATCTCCTAGGCAGCTGCCTAGGGCTCCGAAGCGATCTCGTAATTCACTCATATTTCTCTCTAACATGGTCTAATTTTTTTGAACCTTTTCCCATCTTAATAATATTATATAGAGCTATTATTGACCATGAATTGGGGTCCTAATTCAACCAAACAAAAAAATTGACCTTTCAGGCCAAATCTCCTAGGCAGCTGCCAAGGGCTCCGAAACAATCTCGTAATTCACTCATATTTCTCTCTAACAAGCTCGAATTTTTTTGATCCTTTTCCCATCTCAATAATATTATATAGGGCTGTTATTGACCATGAATTGGGGTCCTAATTCAACCAAACAAAAAAATTGACCTTTCAGGCCAAATCTCCTAGGGAGCTGCCTAGGGCTCCGAAGCGATTTCGTAATTCACTCATATTTCTCTCTAAAAAGCTCTAATTTTTTTGAACCTTTTCCCATCTCAATAATATTATTTAGGGCTGTTATTGACCATGAATTGGGGTCCTAATTCAACCAAACAATAAAATTGACCTTTCAGGCCAAATCTCCTAGGCAGCTGCCTAGGGCTCCGAAGCGATTTCGTAATTCACTCATATTTCTCTCTAACAAGCTCCAATTTTTTAGAACCTTTTCCCATCTCAATAATATTGTATAGGGCTATTATTGACCATGAATTGGGGTCCTAATTCAACCAAACAAAAAAATTGACCTTTCAGGCCAAATCTCCTAGGCAGCTGCCTAGGGCTCCGAAGCGATCTCGTAATTCACTCATATTTCTCTCTAACAAGCTCTAATTTTTTTGATCCATTTCCCATCTCAATAATATTTTATAGGGCTATTATTGACCATGAATTGGGGTCCTAATTCAGCCAAACAAAAAAATTGACCTTTCAGGCCAAATCTCCTAGGCAGCTGCCTAGGGCTCCGAAGCGATCTCGTAATTCACTCATATTTCTCTCTAACATGGTCTAATCTTTTTGAACCTTTTCCCATCTTAATAATATTATATACAGCTATTATTGACCATGAATTGTTTTCCTAATTCAACCGAACAAAAAAATTGACCTTTCAGGCCAAATCTCCTAGGCAGCAGCCTAGGGCTCCGAAGCGATCTCGTAATTCACTGATATTTCTCTCTAACAAGCTCTAATTTTTTTGATCCATTTCCCATCTCAATAATATTATATAGGGCTGTTAATGACCATGAATTGGGGTCCTAATTCAACCAAACAAAAAAATTGACCTTTCAGGCCAAATCTCCTAGGCAGCTGCCTAGGGCTCCGAAGCGATTTCGTAATTCACTCATATTTCTCTCTAAAAAGCTCTAATTTTTTTGAACCTTTTCCCATCTCAATAATATTATATAGGGCTGTTATTGACCATGAATTGGGGTCCTAATTCAACCAAACAAAAAAATTGACCTTTCAAGCCAAATCTCCTAGGCAGCTGCCTAGGGCTCCGAAGTGATCTCGTAATTCACTCATATTTCTCTCTAACAAGCTCTAATTTTTTTGATCCTTTTCCCATCTCAATAATATTATATAGGGCTATTATTGACCATGAATTGGGGTCCTAATTAAACCAAACAAAAAAATTGACCTTTCAGGCCAAATCTCCTACGCAGCTGCCTAAGGTTCCGAAGCGATTTCGTAATTCACTCATATTTCTCTCTAACAAGCTCTAATTTTTTTGATCCTTTTCCCATCTCAATAATATTATATAGGGCTGTTAATGACCATGAATTGGGGTCCTAATTCAAACAAACAAAAAAATTGACCTTTCAGGCCAAATCTCCTAAGCAGCGGCCTAGGGCTCCGAAGCGATCTCGTAATTCACTCATATTTCTCTCTAACAAGGTCTAATTTTTTTGATCCTTTAATTTTTTTGATCCTTTTCCCATCTCAATAATATTATATAGGGCTGTTATTGACCATGAATTGGGGTCCTAATTCAACCAAACAAAAAAATTGACCTTTCAGGCCAAATCTCCTAGGCAGCTGCCTAGGGCTCCGAAGCGATCTCGTAATTCAGTCATATTTCTCCCTAACAAGCGCTAATTTTTTTGAACCTTTTCCCATCTCAATAATATTATATAGGGCTATTATTGACCATGAATTGGGGTCCTAATTCAGCCAAACAAAAAAATTGACCTTTCAGGCCAAATCTCCTAGGCAGCTGCCTAGGGCTCCGAAGCGATCTCGTAATTCACTCATATTTCTCTCTAACATGGTCTAATTTTTTTGAACCTTTTCCCATCTTAATAATATTATATACAGCTATTATTGACCATGAATTGTTGTCCTAATTCAACCAAACAAAAAAATTGACCTTTCAGACCAAATCTCCTAGGCAGCAGCCTAGGGCTCCGAAGCGATCTCGTAATTCACTCATATTTCTCTCTAACAAGCTCTAATTTTTTTGATCCATTTCCCATCTCAATAATATTATATAGGGCTGTTAATGACCATGAATTTGGGTCCTAATTCAACCAAACAAAAAAATTGACCTTTCAGGCCAAATCTCCTAGGCAGCTGCCTAGGGCTCCGAAGCGATTTCGTAATTCACTCATATTTCTCTCTAAAAAGCTCTAATTTTTTTGAACCTTTTCCCATCTCAATAATATTATATAGGGCTGTTATTGACCATGAATTGGGGTCCTAATTCAACCAAACAAAAAAATTGACCTTTCAGGCCAAATCTCCTAGGCAGCTGCCTAGGTCTCCGAAGTGATCTCGTAATTCACTCATATTTCTCTCTAACAAGCTCTAATTTTTTTGATCCTTTTCCCATCTCAATAATATTATATAGGGCTATTATTGACCATGAATTGGGGTCCTAATTCAGCCAAACAAAAAAATTGACCTTTCAGGCCAAATCTCCTAGGCAGCTGCCTAAGGTTCCGAAGCGATTTCGTAATTCACTCATATTTCTCTCTAACAAGCTCTAATTATTTTGATCCTTTTCCCATCTCAATAATATTATATAGGGCTGTTAATGACCATGAATTGGGGTCCTAATTCAAACAAACAAAAAAATTGACCTTTCAGGCCAAATCTCCTAAGCAGCGGCCTAGGGCTACGAAGCGATCTCGTAATTCACTCATATTTCTCTCTAACAAGGTCTAATTTTTTTGATCCTTTTCCCATCTCAATAATATTTTATAGGGCTATTATTGACCATGAATTGGGGTCCTAATTCAGCCAAACAAAAAAATGGAACTTTCAGGCCAAATCTCCTAGGCAGCTGCCTAGGGCTCCGAAGCGATCTCGTAATTCACTCATATTTCTCTCTAACATGGTCTAATTTTTTTGAAGCTTTTCCCATCTTAATAATATTATATAGAGCTATTATTGACCATGAATTGGGGTCCTAATTCAACCAAACAAAAAAATTGACCTTTCAGGCCAAATCTCCTAGGCAGCTGCCTAGGGCTCCGAAGCGATCTCGTAATTCACTCATATTTCTCTCTAACAAGCTCTAATTTTTTTGAAGCTTTTCCCATCTCAATAATATTATATAGGGCTATTATTGACCATGAATTGGGGTCCTAATTCAGCCAAACAAAAAAATTGACCTTTCAGGCCAAATCTCCTAGGCAGCTGCCTAGGGCTCCGAAGCGATCTCGTAATTCACTCATATTTCTCTCTAACATGGTCTAATTTTTTTGAACCTTTTCCCATCTTAATAATATTATATAGAGCTATTATTGACCATGAATTGGGGTCCTAATTCAACCAAACAAAAAAATTGACCTTTCAGGCCAAATCTCCTAGGCAGCAGCCTAGGGCTCCGAAGCGATCTCGTAATTCACTCAAATTTCTCTCTAACAAGCTCTAATTTTTTTGATCCATTTCCCATCTCAATAATATTATATAGGGCTGTTATTGACCATGAATTGGGGTCCTAATTCTACCAAACAAAAAAATTGACCTTTCAGGCCAAATCTCCTAGGCAGCTGCCTAGGGCTCCGAAGCGATCTCGTAATTCACTCATATTTCTCTCTAACAAGCTTTAATTTTTTTGATCCTTTTCCCATCTCAATAATATTATATAGGGCTGTTATTGACCATGAATTGGGGTCCTAATTCAACCAAACAAAAAAATTGACCTTTCAGGCCAAATCTCCTAGGCAGCTGCCTAGGGCTCCGAAGCGATCTCGTAATTCACTCATATTTCTCTCTAACAAGCTCTAATTTTTTTGATCCATTTCCCATCTCAATAATATTATATAGGGCTGTTATTGACCATGAATTGGGGTCCTAATTCAACCAAACAAAAAAATTGACCTTTCAGGCCAAATCTCCTAGGCAGCTTCCTAGGGCTCCGAAGCGATCTCGTAATTCACTCATATTTCTCTCTAACAAGCTTTAATTTTTTTGATCCTTTTCCCATCTCAATAATATTATATAGGGCTGTTATTGACCATGAATTGGGGTCCTAATTCAACCAAACAAAAAAATTGACCTTTCACGCCAAATCTCCTAGGCAGCTGCCTAGGGCTCCGAAGCGATCTCGTAATTCACTCATATTTCTCTCTAACAAGCTTTAATTTTTTTGATCCTTTTCCCATCTCAATAATATTATATAGGGCTGTGATTGACCATGAATTGGGGTCCTAATTCAACCAAACAAAAAAATTGACCTTTCAGGCCAAATCTCCTAGGCAGCTGCCTAGGGCTCCGTAGCGATCTCGTAATTCACTCATATTTCTCTCTAACAAGCTCTAATTTTTTTGATCCACTTCCCATCTCAATAATATTATATAGGGCTGTTGTTGACCATGAATTGGGGTCCTAATTCAACCAAACAAAAAAATTGACCTTTCAGGCCAAATCTCCTAGGCAGCTGCCTAGGGCTCCGAAGCGATCTCGTAATTCACTCATATTTCTCTCTAACAAGCTTTAATTTTTTTGATCCTTTTCCCATCTCAATAATATTATATATGGCTGTTATTGACCATAAATTGGGGTCCTAATTCAACCAAACAAAAAAATGGACCTTTAAGGCCAAATCTCCTAGGCAGCTGCCTAGGGCTCCGAAGCGATCTCGTAATTCACTCATATTTCTCTCTAACAAGCTTAAATTTTTTTGATCCTTTTCCCATCTCAATAATATTATATAGGGCTGTTATTGACCATGAATTGGGGTCCTAAGTCAACCAAACAAAAAAATTGACCTTTCAGGCCAAATCTCCTAGGCAGCTGCCTAGGGCTCCGTAGCGATCTCGTAATTCGGTCATATTTCTCCCTAACAAGCTCTAATTTATTTGAAGCTTTTCCCATCTCAATAATATTATATAGGGCTATTATTGACCATGAATTGGGGTCCTAATTCAGCCAAACAAAAAAATTGACCTTTCAGGCCAAATCTCCTAGGCAGCTGCGTAGGGCTCCGAAGCGATCTCGTAATTCACTCAAATTTCCCTCTAACAAGCTCTAATTTTTTTGATCCATTTCCCATCTCAATAATATTATATAGGGCTGTTATTGACCATGAATTGGGGTACTAATTCAACCAAAAAAAAAAATTGACCTTTCAGGCCAAATCTCCTAGGCAGCCTAGGGCTCCGAAGCGATCTCGTAATTCACTCATATTTCTCTCTAACAAGCTTTAATTTTTTTGATCCTTTTCCCATCTCAATAATATTATATAGGGCTGTTATTGACCATGAATTGGGTTCCTAATTCAACCAAACAAAAAAATTGACCTTTCAGGCCAAATCTCCTAGGCAGCTGCCTAGGGCTCCGAAGCGATCTCGTAATTCACTCATATTTCTCTCTAACAAGCTCTAATTTTTTTGATCCATTTCCCATCTCTATAATATTATATAGGGCTGTTATTGACCATGAATTGGGGTCCTAAGTCAACCAAACAAAAAAATTGACCTTTCAGGCCAAATCTCCTATGCAGCTGCCTAGGGCTCCGAAGCGATCTCGTAATTCACTCATATTTCACTCTAACAAGCTTTAATTTTTTTGATCCTTTTCCCATCTCAATAATATTATATAGGTCTGTTATTGACCATGAATTGGGGTCCTAATTCAACCAAACAAAAAAATTGACCTTTCAGGCCAAATCTCCTAGGCAGCTGCCTAGGGCTCCGTAGCGATCTCGTAATTCACTCAAATTTCTCTCTAACAAGCTCTAATTTTTTTGATCCATTTCCCATCTCAATAATATTATATAGGGCTGTTATTGACCATGAATTGGGGTCCTAATTCAACCAAACAAAAAAATTGACCTTTCAGGCCAAATCTCCTAGGCATCTGCCTAGGGCTCCGAAGCGATCTCGTAATTCACTCATATTTCTCTCTAACAAGCTTTAATTTTTTTTATCCTTTTCCCATCTTAACAATATTATATAGAGCTATTATTGACCACGAATTGGGGTCCTAATTCAACCAAACAAAAAAATTGACCTTTCAGGCCAAATCTCCTAGGCAGCTGCCTAGGGCTCCGAAGCGATCTCGTAATTCACTCATATTTCTCTCTAACAAGCTCTAATTTTTTTGATCCATTTCCCATCTCAATAATATTATATAGGGCTGTTATTGACCATGAATTGGGGTCCTAATTCAACCAAACAAAAAAATTGACCTTTCAGGCCAAATCTCCTAGGCAGCTGCCTAGGGCTCCGAAGCGATTTCGTAATTCACTCATATTTCTCTCTAAAAAGCTCTAATTTTTTTGAACCATTTCCCATCTCAATAATATTATATAGGGCTGTTATTGACCATGAATTGGGGTCCTAATTCAACCAAACAAAAAAATTGACCTTTCAGGCCAAATCTCCTAGGCAGCTGCCTAGGGCTCCGAAGCGATTTCGTAATTCACTCATATTTCTCTCTAAAAATCTCTAATTTTTTGGAACCTTTTCCCATCTCAATAATATTATATAGGGCTGTTGTTGACCATGAATTGGGGTCCTAATTCAACCAAACAAAAAAATTGACCTTTCAGGCCAAATCTCCTAGGCAGCTGCCTAGGGCTCCGAAGCGATTTCGTAATTCACTCATATTTCTCTCTAACAAGCTCTAATTTTTTTGAACCTTTTCCCATCTCAATAATATTATATAGGGCTATTATTGACCATGAATTTGGGTCCTAATTCAACCAAACAAAAAAATTGACCTTTCAGGCCAAATCTCCTAGGCAGCTGCCTAGGGCTCCGAAGCGATCTCGTAATTCACTCATATTTCACTCTAACAAGCTTTAATTTTTTTGATCCTTTTCCCATCTCAATAATATTATATAGGGCTGTTATTGACCATGAATTGGGGTCCTAATTCAACCAAACAAAAAAATTGACCTTTCAGGCCAAATCTCCTAGGCAGCTGCCTAGGGCTCCGTAGCGATCTCGTAATTCACTCAAATTTCTCTCTAACAAGCTCTAATTTTTTTGATCCATTTCCCATCTCAATAATATTATATAGGGCTGTTATTGACCATGAATTGGGGTCCTAATTCAACCAAACAAAAAAATTGACCTTTCAGGCCAAATCTCCTAGGCATCTGCCTAGGGCTCCGAAGCGATCTCGTAATTCACTCATATTTCTCTCTAACAAGCTTTAATTTTTTTTTTCCTTTTCCCATCTTAATAATATTATATAGAGCTATTATTGACCACGAATTGGGGTCCTAATTCAACCAAACAAAAAAATTGACCTTTCAGGCCAAATCTCCTAGGCAGCTGCCTAGGGCTCCGAAGCGATCTCGTAATTCACTCATATTTCTCTCTAACAAGCTCTAATTTTTTTGATCCATTTCCCATCTCAATAATATTATATAGGGCTGTTATTGACCATGAATTGGGGTCCTAATTCAACCAAACAAAAAAATTGACCTTTCAGGCCAAATCTCCTAGGCAGCTGCCTAGGGCTCCGAAGCGATTTCGTAATTCACTCATATTTCTCTCTAAAAAGCTCTAATTTTTTTGAACCATTTCCCATCTCAATAATATTATATAGGGCTGTTATTGACCATGAATTGGGGTCCTAATTCAACCAAACAAAAAAATTGACCTTTCAGGCCAAATCTCCTAGGCAGCTGCCTAGGGCTCCGAAGCGATTTCGTAATTCACTCATATTTCTCTCTAAAAATCTCTAATTTTTTGGAACCTTTTCCCATCTCAATAATATTATATAGGGCTGTTGTTGACCATGAATTGGGGTCCTAATTCAACCAAACAAAAAAATTGACCTTTCAGGCCAAATCTCCTAGGCAGCTGCCTAGGGCTCCGAAGCGATTTCGTAATTCACTCATATTTCTCTCTAACAAGCTCTAATTTTTTTGAACCTTTTCCCATCTCAATAATATTATATAGGGCTATTATTGACCATGAATTTGGGTCCTAATTCAACCAAACAAAAAAATTGACCTTTCAGGCCAAATCTCCAAGGCAGCTGCCTAGGGCTCCGAAGCGATCTCGTAATTCACTCATATTTCTCTCTAACAAGCTTTAATTTTTTTGATCCTTTTACCATCTCAATAATATTATATAGGGCTGTTATTGACAATGAAATGGGGTCCTAATTCAACCAAACAAAAAAATTGACCTTTCTGGCCAAATCTCCTAGGCAGCTGCCTAGGGCTCCGAAGCGATCTCGTAATTCACTCATATTTCTTTCTAACAAGCTCTAATTTTTTTGATCCATTTCCCATCTCAATAATATTATATAGGGCTGTTATTGACCATGAATTGGGGTCCTAATTCAACCAAACAAAAAAATTGACCTTTCAGGCCAAATCTCCTAGGCAGGTGCCTAGGGCTCCGAAGCGATCTCGTAATTCACTCATATTTCTCTCTAACAAGCTTTAATTTTTTTGATCCTTTTCCCATCTCAATAATATTATATAGGGCTGTTATTGACCATGAATTGGGGTCCTAATTCAACCAAACAAAAAAATTGACCTTTCAGGCCAAATCCCCTAGGCAGCTGCCTAGGGCTCCGTAGCGATCTCGTAATTCAGTCATATTTCTCCCTAACAAGCTCTAATTTTTTTGAAGCTTTTCCCATCTAAATAATATTATATAGGGCTATTATTGACCATGAATTGGGGTCCTAATTCAGCCAAACAAAAAGATTGACCTTTCAGGCCAAATCTCCTAGGCAGCTGCCTAGGGCTCCGAAGCGATCTCGTAATTCACTCAAATTTCTCTCTAACAAGCTCTAATATTTTTGATCCATTTCCCATCTCAATAATATTATATAGGGCTGTTATTGACCATGAATTGGGGTCCTAATTCTACCAAACAAAAAAATTGACCTTTCAGGCCAAATCTCCTATGCAGCAGCTTAGGGCTCCGAAGCGATCTCGTAATTCACTCATATTTCTCTCTAACAAGCTTTAATTTTTTTGATCCTTTTCCCATCTCAATAATATTATATAGGGCTGTTATTGACCATGAATTGGGGTCCTAATTCAACCAAACAAAAAAATTGACCTTTCAGGCCAAATCTCCTAGGCAGCTGCCTAGGGCTCCGAAGCGATCTCGTAATTCACTCATATTTCTCTCTAACAAGCTCTAATTTTTTTGATCCATTTCCCATCTCAATAATATTATATAGGGCTGTTATTGACCATGAATTGGGGTCCTAATTCAACCAAACAAAAAAATTGACCTTTCAGGCCAAATCTCCTAGGCAGCTGCCTAGGGCTCCGAAGCGATTTCGTAATTCACTCATATTTCTCTCTAACAATCTCTAATTTTTTTGAACCTTTTCCCATCTCAATAATATTATATAGGGCTATTATTGACCATGAATTTGGGTCCTAATTCAACCAAACAAAAAAATTGACCTTTCAGGCCAAATCTCCTAGGCAGCTGCCTAGGGCTCCGAAGCGATCTCGTAATTCACTCATATTTCACTCTAACAAGCTTTAATTTTTTTGATCCTTTTCCCATCTCAATAATATTATATAGGGCTGTTATTGACCATGAATTGGGGTCCTAATTCAACCAAACAAAAAAATTGACCTTTCAGGCCAAATCTCCTAGGCAGCTGCCTTGGGCTCCGTAGCGATCTCGTAATTCACTCAAATTTCACTCTAACAAGCTCTAATTTTTTTGATCCATTTCCCATCTCAATAATATTATATAGGGCTGTTATTGACCATGAATTGGGGTCCTAATTCTACCAAACAAAAAAATTGACCTTTCAGGCCAAATCTCCTAGGCATCTGCCTAGGGCTCCGAAGCGATCTCGTAATTCACTTATATTTCTCTCTAACAAGCTTTAATTTTTTTTATCCTTTTCCCATCTTAATAATATTATATAGAGCTATTATTGACCACGAATTGGGGTCCTAATTCAACCAAACAAAAAAATTGACCTTTCAGGCCAAATCTCCTAGGCAGCTGCCTAGGGCTCCGAAGCGATCTCGTAATTCACTCATATTTCTCTCTAACAAGCTCTAATTTTTTTGATCCATTTCCCATCTCAATAATATTATATAGGGCTGTTATTGACCATGAATTGGGGTCCTAATTCAACCAAACAAAAAAATTGACCTTTCAGGCCAAATCTCCTAGGCAGCTGCCTAGGGCTCCGAAGCGATTTCGTAATTCACTCATATTTCTCTCTAAAAAGCTCTAATTTTTTTGAACCATTTCCCATCTCAATAATATTATATAGGGCTGTTATTGACCATGAATTGGGGTCCTAATTCAACCAAACAAAAAAATTGACCTTTCAGGCCAAATCTCCTAGGCAGCTGCCTAGGGCTCCGAAGCGATTTCGTAATTCACTCATATTTCTCTCTAAAAATCTCTAATTTTTTGGAACCTTTTCCCATCTCAATAATATTATATAGGGCTGTTGTTGACCATGAATTGGGGTCCTAATTCAACCAAACAAAAAAATTGACCTTTCAGGCCAAATCTCCTAGGCAGCTGCCTAGGGCTCCGAAGCGATTTCGTAATTCACTCATATTTCTCTCTAACAAGCTCTAATTTTTTTGAACCTTTTCCCATCTCAATAATATTATATAGGGCTATTATTGACCATGAATTTGGGTCCTAATTCAACCAAACAAAAAAATTGACCTTTCAGGCCAAATCTCCAAGGCAGCTGCCTAGGGCTCCGAAGCGATCTCGTAATTCACTCATATTTCTCTCTAACAAGCTTTAATTTTTTTGATCCTTTTACCATCTCAATAATATTATATAGGGCTGTTATTGACAATGAATTTGGGTCCTAATTCAACCAAACAAAAAAATTGACCTTTCTGGCCAAATCTCCTAGGCAGCTGCCTAGGGCTCCGAAGCGATCTCGTAATTCACTCATATTTCTCTCTAACAAGCTCTAATTTTTTTGATCCATTTCCCATCTCAATAATATTATATAGGGCTGTTATTGACCATGAATTGGGGTCCTAATTCAACCAAACAAAAAAATTGACCTTTCAGGCCAAATCTCCTAGGCAGGTGCCTAGGGCTCCGAAGCGATCTCGTAATTCACTCATATTTCTCTCTAACAAGCTTTAATTTTTTTGATCCTTTTCCCATCTCAATAATATTATATAGGGCTGTTATTGACCATGAATTGGGGTCCTAATTCAACCAAACAAAAAAATTGACCTTTCAGGCCAAATCCCCTAGGCAGCTGCCTAGGGCTCCGTAGCGATCTCGTAATTCAGTCATATTTCTCCCTAACAAGCTCTAATTTTTTTGAAGCTTTTCCCATCTAAATAATATTATATAGGGCTATTATTGACCATGAATTGGGGTCCTAATTCAGCCAAACAAAAAGATTGACCTTTCAGGCCAAATCTCCTAGGCAGTTGCCTAGGGCTCCGAAGCGATCTCGTAATTCACTCATATTTCTCTCTAACATGGTCTAATTTTTTTGAACCTTTTCCCATCTTAATAATATTATATAGTGCTATTATTGACCATGAATTGGGGTCCTAATTCAACCAAACAAAAAAATTGACCTTTCAGGCCAAATCTCCTAGGCAGCTGCCTAGGGCTCCGAAGCGATCTCGTAATTCACTCAAATTTCTCTCTAACAAGCTCTAATATTTTTGATCCATTTCCCATCTCAATAATATTATATAGGGCTGTTATTGACCATGAATTGGGGTCCTAATTCTACCAAACAAAAAAATTGACCTTTCAGGCCAAATCTCCTAGGCAGCAGCTTAGGGCTCCGAAGCGATCTCGTAATTCACTCATATTTCTCTCTAACAAGCTTTAATTTTTTTGATCCTTTTACCATCTCAATAATATTATATAGGGCTGTTATTGACAATGAATTGGGGTCCTAATTCAACCAAACAAAAAAATTGACCTTTCTGGCCAAATCTCCTAGGCAGCTGCCTAGGGCTCCGAAGCGATCTCGTAATTCACTCATATTTCTCTCTAACAAGCTCTAATTTTTTTGATCCATTTCCCATCTCAATAATATTATATAGGGCTGTTATTGACCATGAATTGGGGTCCTAATTCAACCAAACAAAAAAATTGACCTTTCAGGCCAAATCTCCTAGGCAGGTGCCTAGGGCTCCGAAGCGATCTCGTAATTCACTCATATTTCTCTCTAACAAGCTTTAATTTTTTTGATCCTTTTCCCATCTCAATAATATTATATAGGGCTGTTATTGACCATGAATTGGGGTCCTAATTCAACCAAACAAAAAAATTGACCTTTCAGGCCAAATCCCCTAGGCAGCTGCCTAGGGCTCCGTAGCGATCTCGTAATTCAGTCATATTTCTCCCTAACAAGCTCTAATTTTTTTGAAGCTTTTCCCATCTAAATAATATTATATAGGGCTATTATTGACCATGAATTGGGGTCCTAATTCAGCCAAACAAAAAGATTGACCTTTCAGGCCAAATCTCCTAGGCAGCTGCCTAGGGCTCCGAAGCGATTTCGTAATTCACTCATATTTCTCTCTAAAAAGCTCTAATTTTTTTGAACCATTTCCCATCTCAATAATATTATATAGGGCTGTTATTGACCATGAATTGGGGTCCTAATTCAACCAAACAAAAAAATTGACCTTTCAGGCCAAATCTCCTAGGCAGCTGCCTAGGGCTCCGAAGCGATTTCGTAATTCACTCATATTTCTCTCTAAAAATCTCTAATTTTTTGGAACCTTTTCCCATCTCAATAATATTATATAGGGCTGTTGTTTACCATGAATTGGGGTCCTAATTCAACCAAACAAAAAAATTGACCTTTCAGGCCAAATCTCCTAGGCAGCTGCCTAGGGCTCCGAAGCGATTTCGTAATTCACTCATATTTCTCTCTAACAAGCTCTAATTTTTTTGAACCTTTTCCCATCTCAATAATATTATATAGGGCTATTATTGACCATGAATTTGGGTCCTAATTCAACCAAACAAAAAAATTGACCTTTCAGGCCAAATCTCCAAGGCAGCTGCCTAGGGCTCCGAAGCGATCTCGTAATTCACTCATATTTCTCTCTAACAAGCTTTAATTTTTTTGATCCTTTTACCATCTCAATAATATTATATAGGGCTGTTATTGACAATGAATTTGGGTCCTAATTCAACCAAACAAAAAAATTGACCTTTCTGGCCAAATCTCCTAGGCAGCTGCCTAGGGCTCCGAAGCGATCTCGTAATTCACTCATATTTCTCTCTAACAAGCTCTAATTTTTTTGATCCATTTCCCATCTCAATAATATTATATAGGGCTGTTATTGACCATGAATTGGGGTCCTAATTCAACCAAACAAAAAAATTGACCTTTCAGGCCAAATCTCCTAGGCAGGTGCCTAGGGCTCCGAAGCGATCTCGTAATTCACTCATATTTCTCTCTAACAAGCTTTAATTTTTTTGATCCTTTTCCCATCTCAATAATATTATATAGGGCTGTTATTGACCATGAATTGGGGTCCTAATTCAACCAAACAAAAAAATTGACCTTTCAGGCCAAATCCCCTAGGCAGCTGCCTAGGGCTCCGTAGCGATCTCGTAATTCAGTCATATTTCTCCCTAACAAGCTCTAATTTTTTTGAAGCTTTTCCCATCTAAATAATATTATATAGGGATATTATTGACCATGAATTGGGGTCCTAATTCAGCCAAACAAAAAGATTGACCTTTCAGGCCAAATCTCCTAGGCAGTTGCCTAGGGCTCCGAAGCGATCTCGTAATTCACTCATATTTCTCTCTAACATGGTCTAATTTTTTTGAACCTTTTCCCATCTTAATAATATTATATAGAGCTATTATTGACCATGAATTGGGGTCCTAATTCAACCAAACAAAAAAATTGACCTTTCAGGCCAAATCTCCTAGGCAGCTGCCTAGGGCTCCGAAGCGATCTCGTAATTCACTCAAATTTCTCTCTAACAAGCTCTAATATTTTTGATCCATTTCCCATCTCAATAATATTATATAGGGCTGTTATTGACCATGAATTGGGGTCCTAATTCTACCAAACAAAAAAATTGACCTTTCAGGCCAAATCTCCTAGGCAGCAGCTTAGGGCTCCGAAGCGATCTCGTAATTCACTCATATTTCTCTCTAACAAGCTTTAATTTTTTTGTTCCTTTTACCATCTCAATAATATTATATAGGGCTGTTATTGACAATGAATTGGGGTCCTAATTCAACCAAACAAAAAAATTGACCTTTCTGGCCAAATCTCCTAGGCAGCTGCCTAGGGCTCCGAAGCGATCTCGTAATTCACTCATATTTCTCTCTAACAAGCTCTAATTTTTTTGATCCATTTCCCATCTCAATAATATTATATAGGGCTGTTATTGACCATGAATTGGGGTCCTAATTCAACCAAACAAAAAAATTGACCTTTCAGGCCAAATCTCCTAGGCAGGTGCCTAGGGCTCCGAAGCGATCTCGTAATTCACTCATATTTCTCTCTAACAAGCTTTAATTTTTTTGATCCTTTTCCCATCTCAATAATATTATATAGGGCTGTTATTGACCATGAATTGGGGTCCTAATTCAACCAAACAAAAAAATTGACCTTTCAGGCCAAATCCCCTAGGCAGCTGCCTAGGGCTCCGTAGCGATCTCGTAATTCAGTCATATTTCTCCCTAACAAGCTCTAATTTTTTTGAAGCTTTTCCCATCTAAATAATATTATATAGGGCTATTATTGACCATGAATTGGGGTCCTAATTCAGCCAAACAAAAAGATTGACCTTTCAGGCCAAATCTCCTAGGCAGCTGCCTAGGGCTCCGAAGCGATCTCGTAATTCACTCATATTTCTCTCTAACATGGTCTAATTTTTTTGAACCTTTTCCCATCTTAATAATATTATATAGAGCTATTATTGACCATGAATTGGGGTCCTAATTCAACCAAACAAAAAAATTGACCTTTCAGGCCAAATCTCCTAGGCAGCTGCCTAGGGCTCCGAAGCGATCTCGTAATTCACTCAAATTTCTCTCTAACAAGCTCTAATTTTTTTGATCCATTTCCCATCTCAATAATATTATATAGGGCTGTTATTGACCATGAATTGGGGTCCTAATTCAACCAAACAAAAAAATTGACCTTTCAGGCCAAATCTCCTAGGCAGCTGCCTAGGGCTCCGAAGCGATTTCGTAATTCACTCATATTTCTCTCTAACAAGCTCTAATTTTTTTGAACCTTTTCCCATCTCAATAATATTATATAGGGCTATTATTGACCATGAATTTGGGTCCTAATTCAACCAAACAAAAAAATTGACCTTTCAGGCCAAATCTCCTAGGCAGCTGCCTAGGGCTCCGAAGCGATCTCGTAATTCACTCATATTTCACTCTAACAAGCTTTAATTTTTTTGATCCTTTTCCCATCTCAATAATATTATATAGGGCTGTTATTGACCATGAATTGGGGTCCTAATTCAACCAAACAAAAAAATTGACCTTTCAGGCCAAATCTCCTAGGCAGCTGCCTTGGGCTCCGTAGCGATCTCGTAATTCACTCAAATTTCACTCTAACAAGCTCTAATTTTTTTGATCCATTTCCCATCTCAATAATATTATATAGGGCTGTTATTGACCATGAATTGGGGTCCTAATTCTACCAAACAAAAAAATTGACCTTTCAGGCCAAATCTCCTAGGCATCTGCCTAGGGCTCCGAAGCGATCTCGTAATTCACTCATATTTCTCTCTAACAAGCTTTAATTTTTTTTATCCTTTTCCCATCTTAATAATATTATATAGAGCTATTATTGACCACGAATTGGGGTCCTAATTCAACCAAACAAAAAAATTGACCTTTCAGGCCAAATCTCCTAGGCAGCTGCCTAGGGCTCCGAAGCGATCTCGTAATTCACTCATATTTCTCTCTAACAAGCTCTAATTTTTTTGATCCATTTCCCATCTCAATAATATTATATAGGGCTGTTATTGACCATGAATTGGGGTCCTAATTCAACCAAACAAAAAAATTGACCTTTCAGGCCAAATCTCCTAGGCAGCTGCCTAGGGCTCCGAAGCGATTTCGTAATTCACTCATATTTCTCTCTAAAAAGCTCTAATTTTTTTGAACCATTTCCCATCTCAATAATATTATATAGGGCTGTTATTGACCATGAATTGGGGTCCTAATTCAACCAAACAAAAAAATTGACCTTTCAGGCCAAATCTCCTAGGCAGCTGCCTAGGGCTCCGAAGCGATTTCGTAATTCACTCATATTTCTCTCTAAAAATCTCTAATTTTTTGGAACCTTTTCCCATCTCAATAATATTATATAGGGCTGTTGTTGACCATGAATTGGGGTCCTAATTCAACCAAACAAAAAAATTGACCTTTCAGGCCAAATCTCCTAGGCAGCTGCCTAGGGCTCCGAAGCGATTTCGTAATTCACTCATATTTCTCTCTAACAAGCTCTAATTTTTTTGAACATTTTCCCATCTCAATAATATTATATAGGGCTATTATTGACCATGAATTTGGGTCCTAATTCAACCAAACAAAAAAATTGACCTTTCAGGCCAAATCTCCAAGGCAGCTGCCTAGGGCTCCGAAGTGATCTCGTAATTCACTCATATTTCTCTCTAACAAGCTTTAATTTTTTTGATCCTTTTACCATCTCAATAATATTATATAGGGCTGTTATTGACAATGAATTTGGGTCCTAATTCAACCAAACAAAAAAATTGACCTTTCTGGCCAAATCTCCTAGGCAGCTGCCTAGGGCTCCGAAGCGATCTCGTAATTCACTCATATTTCTCTCTAACAAGCTCTAATTTTTTTGATCCATTTCCCATCTCAATAATATTATATAGGGCTGTTATTGACCATGAATTGGGGTCCTAATTCAACCAAACAAAAAAATTGACCTTTCAGGCCAAATCTCCTAGGCAGGTGCCTAGGGCTCCGAAGCGATCTCGTAATTCACTCATATTTCTCTCTAACAAGCTTTAATTTTTTTGATCCTTTTCCCATCTCAATAATATTATATAGGGCTGTTATTGACCATGAATTGGGGTCCTAATTCAACCAAACAAAAAAATTGACCTTTCAGGCCAAATCCCCTAGGCAGCTGCCTAGGGCTCCGTAGCGATCTCGTAATTCAGTCATATTTCTCTCTAACAAGCTATAATTTTTTTGAACCTTTTCCCATCTTAATAATATTATATAGAGCTATTATTGACCATGAATTGGGGTCCTAATTCAACCAAACAAAAAAATTGACCTTTCAGGCCAAATCTCCTAGGCAGCTGCCTAGGGCTCCGAAGCGATCTCGTAATTCACTCAAATTTCTCTCTAACAAGCTCTAATATTTTTGATCCATTTCCCATCTCAATAATATTATATAGGTCTGTTATTGACCATGAATTGGGGTCCTAATTCTACCAAACAAAAAAATTGACCTTTCAGGCCAAATCTCCTAGGCAGCAGCTTAGGGCTCCGAAGCGATCTCGTAATTCACTCATATTTCTCTCTAACAAGCTTTAATTTTTTTGATCCTTTTCCCATCTCAATAATATTATATAGGGCTGTTATTGACCATGAATTGGGGTCCTAATTCAACCAAACAAAAAAATTGACCTTTCAGGCCAAATCTCCTAGGCAGCTGCCTAGGGCTCCGAAGCGATCTCGTAATTCACTCATATTTCTCTCTAACAAGCTCTAATTTTTTTGATCCATTTCCCATCTCAATAATATTATATAGGGCTGTTATTGACCATGAATTGGGGTCCTAATTCAACCAAACAAAAAAATTGACCTTTCAGGCCAAATCTCCTAGGCAGCTGCCTAGGGCTCCGAAGCGATTTCGTAATTCACTCATATTTCTCTCTAACAAGCTCTAATTTTTTTGAACCTTTTCCCATCTCAATAATATTATATAGGGCTATTATTGACCATGAATTTGGGTCCTAATTCAACCAAACAAAAAAATTGACCTTTCAGGCCAAATCTCCTAGGCAGCTGCCTAGGGCTCCGAAGCGATCTCGTAATTCACTCATATTTCACTCTAACAAGCTTTAATTTTTTTGATCCTTTTCCCATCTCAATAATATTATATAGGGCTGTTATTGACCATGAATTGGGGTCCTAATTCAACCAAACAAAAAAATTGACCTTTCAGGCCAAATCTCCTAGCCAGCTGCCTTGGGCTCCGTAGCGATCTCGTAATTCACTCAAATTTCACTCTAACAAGCTCTAATTTTTTTGATCCATTTCCCATCTCAATAATATTATATAGGGCTGTTATTGACCATGAATTGGGGTCCTAATTCTACCAAACAAAAAAATTGACCTTTCAGGCCAAATCTCCTAGGCATCTGCCTAGGGCTCCGAAGCGATCTCGTAATTCACTCATATTTCTCTCTAACAAGCTTTAATTTTTTTTATCCTTTTCCCATCTTAATAATATTATATAGAGCTATTATTGACCACGAATTGGGGTCCTAATTCAACCAAACAAAAAAATTGACCTTTCAGGCCAAATCTCCTAGGCAGCTGCCTAGGGCTCCGAAGCGATCTCGTAATTCACTCATATTTCTCTCTAACAAGCTCTAATTTTTTTGATCCATTTCCCATCTCAATAATATTATATAGGGCTGTTATTGACCATGAATTGGGGTCCTAATTCAACCAAACAAAAAAATTGACCTTTCAGGCCAAATCTCCTAGGCAGCTGCCTAGGGCTCCGAAGCGATTTCGTAATTCACTCATATTTCTCTCTAAAAAGCTCTAATTTTTTTGAACCATTTCCCATCTCAATAATATTATATAGGGCTGTTATTGACCATGAATTGGGGTCCTAATTCAACCAAACAAAAAAATTGACCTTTCAGGCCAAATCTCCTAGGCAGCTGCCTAGGGCTCCGAAGCGATTTCGTAATTCACTCATATTTCTCTCTAAAAATCTCTAATTTTTTGGAACCTTTTCCCATCTCAATAATATTATATAGGGCTGTTGTTGACCATGAATTGGGGTCCTAATTCAACCAAACAAAAAAATTGACCTTTCAGGCCAAATCTCCTAGGCAGCTGCCTAGGGCTCCGAAGCGATTTCGTAATTCACTCATATTTCTCTCTAACAAGCTCTAATTTTTTTGAACCTTTTCCCATCTCAATAATATTATATAGGGCTATTATTGACCATGAATTTGGGTCCTAATTCAACCAAACAAAAAAATTGACCTTTCAGGCCAAATCTCCAAGGCAGCTGCCTAGGGCTCCGAAGCGATCTCGTAATTCACTCATATTTCTCTCTAACAAGCTTTAATTTTTTTGATCCTTTTACCATCTCAATAATATTATATAGGGCTGTTATTGACAATGAATTTGGGTCCTAATTCAACCAAACAAAAAAATTGACCTTTCTGGCCAAATCTCCTAGGCAGCTGCCTAGGGCTCCGAAGCGATCTCGTAATTCACTCATATGTCTCTCTAACAAGCTCTAATTTTTTTGATCCATTTCCCATCTCAATAATATTATATAGGGCTGTTATTGACCATGAATTGGGGTCCTAATTCAACCAAACAAAAAAATTGACCTTTCAGGCCAAATCTCCTAGGCAGGTGCCTAGGGCTCCGAAGCGATCTCGTAATTCACTCATATTTCTCTCTAACAAGCTTTAATTTTTTTGATCCTTTTCCCATCTCAATAATATTATATAGGGCTGTTATTGACCATGAATTGGGGTCCTAATTCAACCAAACAAAAAAATTGACCTTTCAGGCCAAATCCCCTAGGCAGCTGCCTAGGGCTCCGTAGCGATCTCGTAATTCAGTCATATTTCTCCCTAACAAGCTCTAATTTTTTTGAAGCTTTTCCCATCTAAATAATATTATATAGGGCTATTATTGACCATGAATTGGGGTCCTAATTCAGCCAAACAAAAAGATTGACCTTTCAGGCCAAATCTCCTAGGCAGTTGCCTAGGGCTCCGAAGCGATCTCGTAATTCACTCATATTTCTCTCTAACATGGTCTAATTTTTTTGAACCTTTTCCCATCTTAATAATATTATATAGAGCTATTATTGACCATGAATTGGGGTCCTAATTCAACCAAACAAAAAAATTGACCTTTCAGGCCAAATCTCCTAGGCAGCTGCCTAGGGCTCCGAAGCGATCTCGTAATTCACTCAAATTTCTCTCTAACAAGCTCTAATATTTTTGATCCATTTCCCATCTCAATAATATTATATAGGGCTGTTATTGACCATGAATTGGGGTCCTAATTCTACCAAACAAAAAAATTGACCTTTCAGGCCAAATCTCCTAGGCAGCAGCTTAGGGCTCCGAAGCGATCTCGTAATTCACTCATATTTCACTCTAACAAGCTTTAATTTTTTTGATCCTTTTCCCATCTCAATAATATTATATAGGGCTGTTATTGACCATGAATTGGGGTCCTAATTCAACCAAACAAAAAAATTGACCTTTCAGGCCAAATCTCCTAGCCAGCTGCCTTGGGCTCCGTAGCGATCTCGTAATTCACTCAAATTTCACTCTAACAAGCTCTAATTTTTTTGATCCATTTCCCATCTCAATAATATTATATAGGGCTGTTATTGACCATGAATTGGGGTCCTAATTCTACCAAACAAAAAAATTGACCTTTCAGGCCAAATCTCCTAGGCATCTGCCTAGGGCTCCGAAGCGATCTCGTAATTCACTCATATTTCTCTCTAACAAGCTTTAATTTTTTTTATCCTTTTCCCATCTTAATAATATTATATAGAGCTATTATTGACCACGAATTGGGGTCCTAATTCAACCAAACAAAAAAATTGACCTTTCAGGCCAAATCTCCTAGGCAGCTGCCTAGGGCTCCGAAGCGATCTCGTAATTCACTCATATTTCTCTCTAACAAGCTCTAATTTTTTTGATCCATTTCCCATCTCAATAATATTATATAGGGCTGTTATTGACCATGAATTGGGGTCCTAATTCAACCAAACAAAAAAATTGACCTTTCAGGCCAAATCTCCTAGGCAGCTGCCTAGGGCTCCGAAGCGATTTCGTAATTCACTCATATTTCTCTCTAAAAAGCTCTAATTTTTTTGAACCATTTCCCATCTCAATAATATTATATAGGGCTGTTATTGACCATGAATTGGGGTCCTAATTCAACCAAACAAAAAAATTGACCTTTCAGGCCAAATCTCCTAGGCAGCTGCCTAGGGCTCCGAAGCGATTTCGTAATTCACTCATATTTCTCTCTAAAAATCTCTAATTTTTTGGAACCTTTTCCCATCTCAATAATATTATATAGGGCTGTTGTTGACCATGAATTGGGGTCCTAATTCAACCAAACAAAAAAATTGACCTTTCAGGCCAAATCTCCTAGGCAGCTGCCTAGGGCTCCGAAGCGATTTCGTAATTCACTCATATTTCTCTCTAACAAGCTCTAATTTTTTTGAACCTTTTCCCATCTCAATAATATTATATAGGGCTATTATTGACCATGAATTTGGGTCCTAATTCAACCAAACAAAAAAATTGACCTTTCAGGCCAAATCTCCAAGGCAGCTGCCTAGGGCTCCGAAGCGATCTCGTAATTCACTCATATTTCTCTCTAACAAGCTTTAATTTTTTTGATCCTTTTACCATCTCAATAATATTATATAGGGCTGTTATTGACAATGAATTTGGGTCCTAATTCAACCAAACAAAAAAATTGACCTTTCTGGCCAAATCTCCTAGGCAGCTGCCTAGGGCTCCGAAGCGATCTCGTAATTCACTCATATGTCTCTCTAACAAGCTCTAATTTTTTTGATCCATTTCCCATCTCAATAATATTATATAGGGCTGTTATTGACCATGAATTGGGGTCCTAATTCAACCAAACAAAAAAATTGACCTTTCAGGCCAAATCTCCTAGGCAGGTGCCTAGGGCTCCGAAGCGATCTCGTAATTCACTCATATTTCTCTCTAACAAGCTTTAATTTTTTTGATCCTTTTCCCATCTCAATAATATTATATAGGGCTGTTATTGACCATGAATTGGGGTCCTAATTCAACCAAACAAAAAAATTGACCTTTCAGGCCAAATCCCCTAGGCAGCTGCCTAGGGCTCCGTAGCGATCTCGTAATTCAGTCATATTTCTCCCTAACAAGCTCTAATTTTTTTGAAGCTTTTCCCATCTAAATAATATTATATAGGGCTATTATTGACCATGAATTGGGGTCCTAATTCAGCCAAACAAAAAGATTGACCTTTCAGGCCAAATCTCCTAGGCAGTTGCCTAGGGCTCCGAAGCGATCTCGTAATTCACTCATATTTCTCTCTAACATGGTCTAATTTTTTTGAACCTTTTCCCATCTTAATAATATTATATAGAGCTATTATTGACCATGAATTGGGGTCCTAATTCAACCAAACAAAAAAATTGACCTTTCAGGCCAAATCTCCTAGGCAGCTGCCTAGGGCTCCGAAGCGATCTCGTAATTCACTCAAATTTCTCTCTAACAAGCTCTAATATTTTTGATCCATTTCCCATCTCAATAATATTATATAGGGCTGTTATTGACCATGAATTGGGGTCCTAATTCTACCAAACAAAAAAATTGACCTTTCAGGCCAAATCTCCTAGGCAGCAGCTTAGGGCTCCGAAGCGATCTCGTAATTCACTCATATTTCTCTCTAACAAGCTTTAATTTTTTTGATCCTTTTCCCATCTCAATAATATTATATAGGGCTGTTATTGACCATGAATTGGGGTCCTAATTCAACCAAACAAAAAAATTGACCTTTCAGGCCAAATCTCCTAGGCAGCTGCCTAGGGCTCCGAAGCGATCTCGTAATTCACTCATATTTCTCTCTAACAAGCTCTAATTTTTTTGATCCATTTCCCATCTCAATAATATTATATAGGGCTGTTATTGACCATGAATTGGGGTCCTAATTCAACCAAACAAAAAAATTGACCTTTCAGGCCAAATCTCCTAGGCAGCTGCCTAGGGCTCCGAAGCGATTTCGTAATTCACTCATATTTCTCTCTAACAAGCTCTAATTTTTTTGAACCTTTTCCCATCTCAATAATATTATATAGGGCTATTATTGACCATGAATTTGGGTCCTAATTCAACCAAACAAAAAAATTGACCTTTCAGGCCAAATCTCCTAGGCAGCTGCCTAGGGCTCCGAAGCGATCTCGTAATTCACTCATATTTCACTATAACAAGCTTTAATTTTTTTGATCCTTTTCCCATCTCAATAATATTATATAGGGCTGTTATTGACCATGAATTGGGGTCCTAATTCAACCAAACAAAAAAATTGACCTTTCAGGCCAAATCTCCTAGGCAGCTGCCTTGGGCTCCGTAGCGATCTCGTAATTCACTCAAATTTCACTCTAACAAGCTCTAATTTTTTTGATCCATTTCCCATCTCAATAATATTATATAGGGCTGTTATTGACCATGAATTGGGGTCCTAATTCTACCAAACAAAAAAATTGACCTTTCAGGCCAAATCTCCTAGGCATCTGCCTAGGGCTCCGAAGCGATCTCGTAATTCACTCATATTTCTCTCTAACAAGCTTTAATTTTTTTTATCCTTTTCCCATCTTAATAATATTATATAGAGCTATTATTGACCACGAATTGGGGTCCTAATTCAACCAAACAAAAAAATTGACCTTTCAGGCCAAATCTCCTAGGCAGCTGCCTAGGGCTCCGAAGCGATCTCGTGATTCACTCATATTTCTCTCTAACAAGCTCTAATTTTTTTGATCCATTTACCATCTCAATAATATTATATAGGGCTGTTATTGACCATGAATTGGGGTCCTAATTCAACCAAACAAAAAAATTGACCTTTCAGGCCAAATCTCCTAGGCAGCTGCCTAGGGCTCCGAAGCGATTTCGTAATTCACTCATATTTCTCTCTAAAAAGCTCTAATTTTTTTGAACCATTTCCCATCTCAATAATATTATATAGGGCTGTTATTGACCATGAATTGGGGTCCTAATTCAACCAAACAAAAAAATTGACCTTTCAGGCCAAATCTCCTAGGCAGCTGCCTAGGGCTCCGAAGCGATTTCGTAATTCACTCATATTTCTCTCTAAAAATCTCTAATTTTTTGGAACCTTTTCCCATCTCAATAATATTATATAGGGCTGTTGTTGACCATGAATTGGGGTCCTAATTCAACCAAACAAAAAAATTGACCTTTCAGGCCAAATCTCCTAGGCAGCGGCCTAGGGCTCCGAAGCGATTTCGTAATTCACTCATATTTCTCTCTAACAAGCTCTAATTTTTTTGAACCTTTTCCCATCTCAATAATATTATATAGGGCTATTATTGACCATGAATTTGGGTCCTAATTCAACCAAACAAAAAAATTGACCTTTCAGGCCAAATCTCCAAGGCAGCTGCCTAGGGCTCCGAAGCGATCTCGTAATTCACTCATATTTCTCTCTAACAAGCTTTAATTTTTTTGATCCTTTTACCATCTCAATAATATTATATAGGGCTGTTATTGACAATGAATTTGGGTCCTAATTCAACCAAACAAAAAAATTGACCTTTCTGGCCAAATCTCCTAGGCAGCTGCCTAGGGCTCCGAAGCGATCTCGTAATTCACTCATATTTCTCTCTAACAAGCTCTAATTTTTTTGATCCATTTCCCATCTCAATAATATTATATAGGGCTGTTATTGACCATGAATTGGGGTCCTAATTCAACCAAACAAAAAAATTGACCTTTCAGGCCAAATCTCCTAGGCAGGTGCCTAGGGCTCCGAAGCGATCTCGTAATTCACTCATATTTCTCTCTAACAAGCTTTAATTTTTTTGATCCTTTTCCCATCTCAATAATATTATATAGGGCTGTTATTGACCATGAATTGGGGTCCTAATTCAACCAAACAAAAAAATTGACCTTTCAGGCCAAATCCCCTAGGCAGCTGCCTAGGGCTCCGTAGCGATCTCGTAATTCAGTCATATTTCTCCCTAACAAGCTGTAATTTTTTTGAAGCTTTTCCCATCTAAATAATATTATATAGGGCTATTATTGACCATGAATTGGGGTCCTAATTCAGCCAAACAAAAAAATTGACCTTTCAGGCCAAATCTCCTAGGCAGCTGCCTAGGGCTCCGAAGCGATCTCGTAATTCACTCATATTTCTCTCTAACATGGTCTAATTTTTTTGAACCTTTTCCCATCTTAATAATATTATATAGAGCTATTATTGACCATGAATTGGGGTCCTAATTCAACCAAACAAAAAAATAGACCTTTCAGGCCAAATCTCCTAGGCAGCTGCCTAGGGCTCCGAAGCGATCTCGTAATTCACTCAAATTTCTCTCTAACAAGCACTAATATTTTTGATCCATTTCCCATCTCAATAATATTATATAGGGCTGTTATTGACCATGAATTGGGGTCCTAATTCTACCAAACAAAAAAATTGACCTTTCAGGCCAAATCTCCTAGGCAGCAGCTTAGGGCTCCGAAGCGATCTCGTAATTCACTCATATTTCTCTCTAACAAGCTTTAATTTTTTTGATCCTTTTCCCATTTCAATAATATTATATAGGGCTGTTATTAACCATGAATTGGGGTCCTAATTCAACCAAACAAAAAAATTGACCTTTCAGGCCAAATCTCCTAGGCAGCTGCCTAGGGCTCCGAAGCGATCTCGTAATTCACTCATATTTCTCTCTAACAAGCTCTAATTTTTTTGATCCATTTCCCATCTCAATAATATTATATAGGGCTGTTATTGACCATGAATTGGGGTCCTAATTCAACCAAACAAAAAAATTGACCTTTCAGGCCAAATCTCCTAGGCAGCTGCCTAGGGCTCCGAAGCGATCTCGTAATTCACTCATATTTCTCTCTAACAAGCTTTAATTTTTTTGATCCTTTTACCATCTCAATAATATTATATAGGGCTGTTATTGACAATGAATTTGGGTCCTAATTCAACCAAACAAAAAAATTGACCTTTCTGGCCAAATCTCCTAGGCAGCTGCCTAGGGCTCCGAAGCGATCTCGTAATTCACTCATATTTCTCTCTAACAAGCTCTAATTTTTTTGATCCATTTCCCATCTCAATAATATTATATAGGGCTGTTATTGACCATGAATTGGGGTCCTAATTCAACCAAACAAAAAAATTGACCTTTCAGGCCAAATCTCCTAGGCAGGTGCCTAGGGCTCCGAAGCGATCTCGTAATTCACTCATATTTCTCTCTAACAAGCTTTAATTTTTTTGATCCTTTTCCCATCTCAATAATATTATATAGGGCTGTTATTGACCATGAATTGGGGTCCTAATTCAACCAAACAAAAAAATTGACCTTTCAGGCCAAATCCCCTAGGCAGCTGCCTAGGGCTCCGTAGCGATCTCGTAATTCAGTCATATTTCTCCCTAACAAGCTGTAATTTTTTTGAAGCTTTTCCCATCTAAATAATATTATATAGGGCTATTATTGACCATGAATTGGGGTCCTAATTCAGCCAAACAAAAAAATTGACCTTTCAGGCCAAATCTCCTAGGCAGCTGCCTAGGGCTCCGAAGCGATCTCGTAATTCACTCATATTTCTCTCTAACATGGTCTATTTTTTTTGAACCTTTTCCCATCTTAATAATATTATATAGAGCTATTATTGACCATGAATTGGGGTCCTAATTCAACCAAACAAAAAAATTGACCTTTCAGGCCAAATCTCCTAGGCAGCTGCCTAGGGCTCCGAAGCGATCTCGTAATTCACTCAAATTTCTCTCTAACAAGCACTAATATTTTTGATCCATTTCCCATCTCAATAATATTATATAGTGCTGTTATTGACCATGAATTGGGGTCCTAATTCTACCAAACAAAAAAATTGACCTTTCAGGCCAAATCTCCTAGGCAGCAGCTTAGGGCTCCGAAGCGATCTCGTAATTCACTCATATTTCTCTCTAACAAGCTTTAATTTTTTTGATCCTTTTCCCATCTCAATAATATTATATAGGGCTGTTATTGACCATGAATTGGGGTCCTAATTCAACCAAACAAAAAAATTGACCTTTCAGGCCAAATCTCCTAGGCAGCTGCCTAGGGCTCCGAAGCGATCTCGTAATTCACTCATATTTCTCTCTAACAAGCTCTAATTTTTTTGATCCATTTCCCATCTCAATAATATTATATAGGGCTGTTATTGACCATGAATTGGGGTCCTAATTCAACCAAACAAAAAAATTGACCTTTCAGGCCAAATCTCCTAGGCAGCTGCCTAGGGCTCCGAAGCGATCTCGTAATTCACTCATATTTCTCTCTAACAAGCTTTAATTTTTTTGATCCTTTTCCCATCTCAATAATATTTTATAGGGCTATTAATGACCATGAATTGGGGTCCTAATTCAACCAAACAAAAAAATTGACCTTTCAGGCCAAATCTCCAAGGCAGCTGCCTAGGGCTCCGAAGCGATCTCGTAATTCACTCATATTTCTCTCTAACAAGCTTTAATTTTTTTGATCCTTTTACCATCTCAATAATATTATATAGGGCTGTTATTGACAATGAATTTGGGTCCTAATTCAACCAAACAAAAAAATTGACCTTTCTGGCCAAATCTCCTAGGCAGCTGCCTAGGGCTCCGAAGCGATCTCGTAATTCACTCATATTTCTCTCTAACAAGCTTTAATTTTTTTGATCCTTTTCCCATCTCAATAATATTATATAGGGCTGTTATTGACCATGAATTGGGGTCCTAATTCAACCAAACAAAAAAATTGACCTTTCAGGCCAAATCTCCTAGGCAGCTGCCTAGGGCTCCGAAGCGATCTCGTAATTCACTCATATTTCTCTCTAACAAGCTTTAATTTTTTTGATCCTTTTCCCATCTCAATAATATTATATAGGGCTGTTATTGACCATGAATTGGGGTCCTAAGTCAACCAAACAAAAAAATTGACCTTTCAGGCCAAATCTCCTAGGCAGTTGCCTAGGGCTCCGTAGCGATCTCGTAATTCAGTCATATTTCTCCCTAACAAGCTCTAATTTTTTTGAAGCTTTTCCCATCTCAATAATATTATGTAGGGCTATTTTTGACCATGAATTGGGGTCCTAATTCAGCCAAACAAAAAAATTGACCTTTCAGGCCAAATCTCCTAGGCAGCTGCCTAGGGCTCCGAAGCGATCTCGTAATTCACTCTTATTTCTCTCTAACGAGCTCTAATTTTTTTGATCCATTTCCCATCTCAATAATATTATATAGGGCTGTTATTGACCATGAATTGGGGTCCTAATTCAACCAAACAAAAAAATTGACCATTCAGGCCAAATCTCCTAGGCTGCCTAGGGCTCCGAAGCGATTTCGTAATTCACTTATATTTCTCTCTAAAAAGCTCTAATTTTTTTGAACCTTTTCCCATCTCAATAATATTATATAGGGCTGTTATTGACCATGAATTGGGGTCCTAATTCAACCAAACAAAAAAATTGACCTTTCAGGCCAAATCTCCTAGGCAGCTGCCTAGGGCTCCGAAGCGATTTCGTAATTCACTCTTATTTCTCTCTAAAAATCTCTAATTTTTTTGAACCTTTTCCCATCTCAATAATATTATATAGGGCTGTTGTTGACCATGAATTGGGGTCCTAATTCAACCAAACAAAAAAATTGACCTTTCAGGCCAAATCTCTTAGGTAGCTGCCTAGGGCTCCGAAGCGATTTCGTAATTCACTCATATTTCTCTCTAACAAGCTCTAATTTTTTTGAACCTTTTCCCATCTCAATAATATTATATAGGGCTATTATTGACCATGAATTTGGGTCCTAATTCAACCAAACAAAAAAATTAACCTTTCAGGCCAAATCTCCAAGGCAGCTGCCTAGGGCTCCGAAGCGATCTCGTAATTCACTCATATTTCTCTCTAACATGCTCTAATTTTTTTGATCCTTTTCCCATCTCAATAATATTATATAGGGCTGTTAATGACCATGAATTGGGGTCCTAATTCAACCAAACAAAAAAATTGACCTTTCTGGCCAAATCTCCTAGGCAGCTGCCTAGGGCTCCGAAGCGATCTCGTAATTCACTCATATTTCTCTCTAACAAGCTTTAATTTTTTTGATCCTTTTCCCATCTCAATAATATTATATAGGGCTGTTATTGACCATGAATTGGGGTCCTAATTCAACCAAACAAAAAAATTGACCTTTCAGGCCAAATCCCCTAGGCAGCTGCCTAGGGCTCCGTAGCGATCTCGTAATTCAGTCATATTTCTCCCTAACAAGCTGTAATTTTTTTGAAGCTTTTCCCATCTAAATAATATTATATAGGGCTATTATTGACCATGAATTGGGGTCCTAATTCAGCCAAACAAAAAAATTGACCTTTCAGGCCAAATCTCCTAGGCAGCTGCCTAGGGCTCCGAAGCGATCTCGTAATTCACTCATATTTCTCTCTAACATGGTCTATTTTTTTTGAACCTTTTCCCATCTTAATAATATTATATAGAGCTATTATTGACCATGAATTGGGGTCCTAATTCAACCAAACAAAAAAATTGACCTTTCAGGCCAAATCTCCTAGGCAGCTGCCTAGGGCTCCGAAGCGATCTCGTAATTCACTCAAATTTCTCTCTAACAAGCACTAATATTTTTGATCCATTTCCCATCTCAATAATATTATATAGTGCTGTTATTGACCATGAATTGGGGTCCTAATTCTACCAAACAAAAAAATTGACCTTTCAGGCCAAATCTCCTAGGCAGCAGCTTAGGGCTCCGAAGCGATCTCGTAATTCACTCATATTTCTCTCTAACAAGCTTTAATTTTTTTGATCCTTTTCCCATCTCAATAATATTATATAGGGCTGTTATTGACCATGAATTGGGGTCCTAATTCAACCAAACAAAAAAATTGACCTTTCAGGCCAAATCTCCTAGGCAGCTGCCTAGGGCTCCGAAGCGATCTCGTAATTCACTCATATTTCTCTCTAACAAGCTCTAATTTTTTTGATCCATTTCCCATCTCAATAATATTATATAGGGCTGTTATTGACCATGAATTGGGGTCCTAATTCAACCAAACAAAAAAATTGACCTTTCAGGCCAAATCTCCTAGGCAGCTGCCTAGGGCTCCGAAGCGATCTCGTAATTCACTCATATTTCTCTCTAACAAGCTTTAATTTTTTTGATCCTTTTCCCATCTCAATAATATTTTATAGGGCTATTAATGACCATGAATTGGGGTCCTAATTCAACCAAACAAAAAAATTGACCTTTCAGGCCAAATCTCCAAGGCAGCTGCCTAGGGCTCCGAAGCGATCTCGTAATTCACTCATATTTCTCTCTAACAAGCTTTAATTTTTTTGATCCTTTTACCATCTCAATAATATTATATAGGGCTGTTATTGACAATGAATTTGGGTCCTAATTCAACCAAACAAAAAAATTGACCTTTCTGGCCAAATCTCCTAGGCAGCTGCCTAGGGCTCCGAAGCGATCTCGTAATTCACTCATATTTCTCTCTAACAAGCTTTAATTTTTTTGATCCTTTTCCCATCTCAATAATATTATATAGGGCTGTTATTGACCATGAATTGGGGTCCTAATTCAACCAAACAAAAAAATTGACCTTTCAGGCCAAATCTCCTAGGCAGCTGCCTAGGGCTCCGAAGCGATCTCGTAATTCACTCATATTTCTCTCTAACAAGCTTTAATTTTTTTGATCCTTTTCCCATCTCAATAATATTATATAGGGCTGTTATTGACCATGAATTGGGGTCCTAAGTCAACCAAACAAAAAAATTGACCTTTCAGGCCAAATCTCCTAGGCAGTTGCCTAGGGCTCCGTAGCGATCTCGTAATTCAGTCATATTTCTCCCTAACAAGCTCTAATTTTTTTGAAGCTTTTCCCATCTCAATAATATTATGTAGGGCTATTTTTGACCATGAATTGGGGTCCTAATTCAGCCAAACAAAAAAATTGACCTTTCAGGCCAAATCTCCTAGGCAGCTGCCTAGGGCTCCGAAGCGATCTCGTAATTCACTCTTATTTCTCTCTAACGAGCTCTAATTTTTTTGATCCATTTCCCATCTCAATAATATTATATAGGGCTGTTATTGACCATGAATTGGGGTCCTAATTCAACCAAACAAAAAAATTGACCATTCAGGCCAAATCTCCTAGGCTGCCTAGGGCTCCGAAGCGATTTCGTAATTCACTTATATTTCTCTCTAAAAAGCTCTAATTTTTTTGAACCTTTTCCCATCTCAATAATATTATATAGGGCTGTTATTGACCATGAATTGGGGTCCTAATTCAACCAAACAAAAAAATTGACCTTTCAGGCCAAATCTCCTAGGCAGCTGCCTAGGGCTCCGAAGCGATTTCGTAATTCACTCTTATTTCTCTCTAAAAATCTCTAATTTTTTTGAACCTTTTCCCATCTCAATAATATTATATAGGGCTGTTGTTGACCATGAATTGGGGTCCTAATTCAACCAAACAAAAAAATTGACCTTTCAGGCCAAATCTCTTAGGTAGCTGCCTAGGGCTCCGAAGCGATTTCGTAATTCACTCATATTTCTCTCTAACAAGCTCTAATTTTTTTGAACCTTTTCCCATCTCAATAATATTATATAGGGCTATTATTGACCATGAATTTGGGTCCTAATTCAACCAAACAAAAAAATTAACCTTTCAGGCCAAATCTCCAAGGCAGCTGCCTAGGGCTCCGAAGCGATCTCGTAATTCACTCATATTTCTCTCTAACATGCTCTAATTTTTTTGATCCTTTTCCCATCTCAATAATATTATATAGGGCTGTTAATGACCATGAATTGGGGTCCTAATTCAACCAAACAAAAAAATTGACCTTTCTGGCCAAATCTCCTAGGCAGCTGCCTAGGGCTCCGAAGCGATCTCGTAATTCACTCATATTTCTCTCTAACAAGCTTTAATTTTTTTGATCCTTTTACCATCTCAATAATATTATATAGGGCTGTTATTGACCATGAATTGGGGTCCTAATTCAACCAAACAAAAAAATTGACCTTTCAGGCCAAATCTCCTAGGCTGCTGCCTAGGGCTCCGTAGCGATCTCGTAATTCAGTCCTATTTCTCCCTAACAAGCTCTAATTTTTTTGAAGCTTTTCCCATCTCAATAATATTATATAGGGCTATTATTGACCATGAATTGGGGTCCTAATTCAGCCAAACAAAAAAATTGACCTTTCAGGCCAAATCTCCTAGGCAGTTGCCTAGGGCTCCGAAGCGATCTCGTAATTCACTCTTATTTCTCTCTAACGAGCTCTAATTTTTTTGATCCATTTCCCATCTCAATAATATTATATAGGGCTGTTATTGACCATGAATTGGGGTCCTAATTCAACCAAACAAAAAAATTGACCATTCAGGCCAAATCTCCTAGGCTGCCTAGGGCTCCGAAGCGATTTCGTAATTCACTCATATTTTTTCTCTAAAAAGCTCTAATTTTTTTGAACCTTTTCCCATCTCTATAATATTATATAGGGCTGTTATTGACCATGAATTGGGGTCCTAATTCAACCAAACAAAAAAATTGACCTTTCAGGCCAAATCTCCTAGGCAGCTGCCTAGGGCTCCGAAGCGATTTCGTAATTCACTCTTATTTCTCTCTAACAAGCTCTAATTTTTTTGAACCTTTTCCCATCTCAATAATATTATATAGGGCTATTATTGACCATGAATTTGGGTCCTAATTCAACCAACCAAAAAAATTAACCTTTCAGGCCAAATCTCCAAGGCAGCTGCCTAGGGCTCCGAAGCGATCTCGTAATTCACTCATATTTCTCTCTAACATGCTCTAATTTTTTTGATCCTTTTCCCATCTCAATAATATTATATAGGGCTGTTAATGACCATGAATTGGGGTCCTAATTCAACCAAACAAAAAAATTGACCTTTCAGGCCAAATCTCCTAGGCAGCTGCCTAGGGCTCCGAAGCGATCTCGTAATTCACTCATATTTCTCTCTAACAAGCTTTTATTTTTTTGATCCTTTTACCATCTCAATAATATTATATAGGGCTGTTATTGACCATGAATTGGGGTCCTAATTCAACCAAACAAAAAAATTGACCTTTCAGGCCAAATCTCCTAGGCTGCTGCCTAGGGCTCCGAAGCGATCTCGTAATTCACTCATATTTCTCTCTAACAAGCTCTAATTTTTTTGAACCTTTTCCCATGTCAATAATATTATATAGGGCTATTATTGACCATGAATTTGGGTCCTAATTCAACCAACCAAAAAAATTAACCTTTCAGGCCAAATCTCCAAGGCAGCTGCCTAGGGCTCCGAAGCGATCTCGTAATTCACTCATATTTCTCTCTAACATGCTCTAATTTTTTTGATCCTTTTCCCATCTCAATAATATTATATAGGGCTGTTAATGACCATGAATTGGGGTCCTAATTCAACCAAACAAAAAAATTGACCTTTCAGGCCAAATCTCCTAGGCAGCTGCCTAGGGCTCCGAAGCGATCTCGTAATTCACTCATATTTCTCTCTAACAAGCTTTTATTTTTTTGATCCTTTTACCATCTCAATAATATTATATAGGGCTGTTATTGACCATGAATTGGGGTCCTAATTCAACCAAACAAAAAAATTGACCTTTCAGGCCAAATCTCCTAGGCTGCTGCCTAGGGCTCCGAAGCGATCTCGTAATTCACTCATATTTCTCTCTAACAAGCTCTAATTTTTTTGATCCATTTCCCATCTCAATAATATTATATAGGGCTGTTGTTGACCATGAATTGGGGTCCTAATTCAACCAAACAAAAAAATTGACCTTTCAGGCCAAATCTCCTAGGCAGCTGCCTAGGGCTCCGAAGCGATCTCGTAATTCACTCATATTTCTCTCTAACAAGCTTTAATTTTTTTGATCCTTTTCCCATCTCAATAATATTATATAGGGCTGTTATTGACCATGAATTGGGGTCCTAATTCAACCAAACAAAAAAATTGACCTTTCAGGCCAAATCCCATAGGCAGCAGCCTAGGGCTCCGTAGCGATCTCGTAATTCAGTCATATTTCTCCCTAACAAGCTCTAATTTTTTTGAAGCTTTTCCCATCTCAATAATATTATATAGGGCTATTATTGACCATGAATTGGGGTCCTAATTCAGCCAAACAAAAAAATTGACCTTTCAGGCCAAATCTCCTAGGCAGCTGCCTAGGGCTCCGAAGCGATCTCGTAATTCACTCATATTTCTCTCTAACATGGTCTAATTTTTTTGAACCTTTTCCCATCTTAATAATATTATATAGAGCTATTATTGACCATGAATTGGGGTCCTAATTCAACCAAACAAAAAAATTGACCTTTCAGGCCAAATCTCCTAGGCCGCTGCCTAGGGCTCCGAAGCGATCTCGTAATTCACTCATATTTCTCTCTAAAAATCTCTAATTTTTTTGAACCTTTTCCCATCTCAATAATATTATATAGGGCTGTTATTGACCATGAATTGGGGTCCTAATTCAACCAAACAAAAAAATTGACCTTTCAGGCCAAATCTCCTAGGCAGCTGCCTAGGGCTCCGAAGCGATTTCGTAATTCACTCATATTTCTCTCTAACAAGCTCTAATTTTTTTGAACCTTTTCCCATCTCAATAATATTAAATAGGGCTATTATTGACCATGAATTTGGGTCCTAATTCAACCAAACAAAAAAATTGACCTTTCAGGCCAAATCTCCTAGGCAGCTGCCTAGGGCTCCGAAGCGATCTCGTAATTCACTCATATTTCTCTCTAACAAGCTTTAATTTTTTTGATCCTTTTCCCATCTCAATAATATTATATAGGGCTGTTATTGACCATGAATTGGGGTCCTAATTCAACCAAACAAAAAAATTGACCTTTCAGGCCAAATCTCCTAGGCAGCTGCCTAGGGCTCCGAAGCGATCTCGTAATTCACTCATATTTCTCTCTAACAAGCTTTAATTTTTTTGATCCTTTTCCCATCTCAATAATATTATATAGGGCTGTTGTTGACCATGAATTGGGGTCCTAATTCAACCAAACAAAAAAATTGACCTTTCAGGCCAAATCTCCTAGGCAGCTGCCTAGGGCTCCGAAGCGATTTCGTAATTCACTCATATTTCTCTCTAACAAGCTCTAATTTTTTTGAACCTTTTCCCATCTCAATAATATTATATAGGGCTATTATTGACCATGAATTTGGGTCCTAATTCAACCAAACAAAAAAATTGACCTTTCAGGCCAAATCTCCAAGGCAGCTGCCTAGGGCTCCGAAGCGATCTCGTAATTCACTCATATTTCTCTCTAACATGCTCTAATTTTTTTGATCCTTTTCCCATCTCAATAATATTATATAGGGCTGTTAATGACCATGAATTGGGGTCCTAATTCAACCAAACAAAAAAATTGACCTTTCAGGCCAAATCTCCTAGGCAGCTGCCTAGGGCTCCGAAGCGATCTCGTAATTCACTCATATTTCTCTCTAACAAGCTTTAATTTTTTTGATCCTTTTACCATCTCAATAATATTATATAGGGCTGTTATTGACCATGAATTGGGGTCCTAATTCAACCAAACAAAAAAATTGACCTTTCAGGCCAAATCTCCTAGGCTGCTGCCTAGGGCTCCGAAGCGATCTCGTAATTCACTCATATTTCTCTCTAACAAGCTCTAATTTTTTTGATCCATTTCCCATCTCAATAATATTATATAGGGCTGTTATTGACCATGAATTGGGGTCCTAATTCAACCAAACAAAAAAATTGACCTTTCAGGCCAAATCTCCTAGGCAGCTGCCTAGGGCTCCGAAGCGATCTCGTAATTCACTCATATTTCTCTCTAACAAGCTTTAATTTTTTTGATCCTTTTCCCATCTCAATAATATTATATAGGGCTGTTATTGACCATGAATTGGGGTCCTAATTCAACCAAACAAAAAAATTGACCTTTCAGGCCAAATCCCCTAGGCAGCTGCCTAGGGCTCCGTAGCGATCTCGTAATTCAGTCATATTTCTCCCTAACGTGCTCTAATTTTTTTGAAGCTTTTCCCATCTCAATAATATTATATAGGGCTATTATTGACCATGAATTGGGGTCCTAATTCAGCCAAACAAAAAAATTGACCTTTCAGGCCAAATCTCCTAGGCAGCTGCCTAGGGCTCCGAAGCGATCTCGTAATTCACTCATATTTCTCTCTAACATTGTCTAATTTTTTTGAACCTTTTCCCATCTTAATAATATTATATAGGGCTGTTATTGACCATGAATTGGGGTCCTAATTCAACCAAACAAAAAAATTGACCTTTCAGGCCAATTCTCCTAGGCAGCTGCCTAGGGCTCCGAAGAGATTTCGTAATTCACTCATATTTCTCTCTAAAAAGCTCTAATTTTTTTGAACCTTTTCCCATCTCAATAATATTATATAGGGCTGTTATTGACCATGAATTGGGGTCCTAATTCAACCAAACAAAAAAATTGACCTTTCAGGCCAAATCTCCTAGGCAGCTGCCTAGGGCTCCGTAGCGATCTCGTAATTCACTCAAATTTCTCCCTAACAAGCTCTAATTTTTTTGATCCATTTCCCATCTCAATAATATTATATAGGGCTGTTGTTGACCATTAATTGGGGTCCTAATTCAACCAAACAAAAAAATTGACCTTTCAGGCCAAATCTCCTAGGCAGCTGCCTAGGGCTCCGAAGCGATCTCGTAATTCACTCATACTTCTCTCTAACAAGCTTTAATTTTTTTGATCCTTTTCCCATCTCAATAATATTATATAGGGCTGTTATTGACCATGAATTGGGGTCCTAATTCAACCAAACAAAAAAATTGACCTTTCAGGCCAAATCCCCTAGGCAGCTGCCTAGGGCTCCGTAGCGATCTCGTAATTCAGTCATATTTCTCCCTAACGTGCTCTAATTTTTTTGAAGCTTTTCCCATCTCAATAATATTATATAGGGCTATTATTGACCATGAATTGGGGTCCTAATTCAGCCAAACAAAAAAATTGACCTTTCAGGCCAAATCTCCTAGGCAGCTGCCTAGGGCTCCGAAGCGATCTCGTAATTCACTCATATTTCTCTCTAACATGGTCTAATTTTTTTGAACCTTTTCCCATCTTAATAATATTATATAGAGCTATTATTGACCATGAATTGGGGTCCTAATTCAACCAAACAAAAAAATTGACCTTTCAGGCCAAATCTCCTAGGCAGCTGCCTAGGGCTCCGAAGCGATCTCGTAATTCACTCATATTTCTCTCTAACAAGCTCTAATTTTTTTGATCCATTTCCCATCTCAATAATATTATATAGGGCTGTTATTGACCATGAATTGGGGTCCTAATTCAACCAAACAAAAAAATTGACCTTTCAGGCCAAATCTCCTAGGCAGCTGCCTAGGGCTCCGAAGCGATTTCGTAATTCACTCATATTTCTCTCTAACAAGCTCTAATTTTTTTGAACCTTTTCCCATCTCAATAATATTATATAGGGCTAATATTGACCATGAATTTGGGTCCTAATTCAACCAAACAAAAAAATTGACCTTTCAGGCCAAATCTCCAAGGCAGCTGCCTAGGGCTCCGAAGCGATCTCGTAATTCACTCATATTTCTCTCTATAATGCTCTAATTTTTTTGATCCTTTTCCCATCTCAATAATATTATATAGGGCTGTTAATGACCATGAATTGGGGTCCTAATTCAACCAAACAAAAAAATTGACCTTTCAGGCCAAATCTCCTAGGCAGCTGCCTAGGGCTCCGAAGCGATCTCGTAATTCACTCATATTTCTCTCTAACAAGCTTTAATTTTTTTGATCCTTTTACAATCTCAATAATATTATATAGGGCTGTTATTGACCATGAATTGGGGTCCTAATTCAACCAAACAAAAAAATTGACCTTTCAGGCCAAATCTCCTAGGCTGCTGCCTAGGGCTCCGAAGCGATCTCGTAATTCACTCATATTTCTCTCTAACAAGCTCTAATTTTTTTGATCCATTTCCCATCTCAATAATATTATATAGGGCTGTTATTGACCATGAATTGGGGTCCTAATTCAACCAAACAAAAAAATTGACCTTTCAGGCCAAATCTCCTAGGCAGCTGCCTAGGGCTCCGAAGCGATCTCGTAATTCACTCACATTTCTCTCTAACAAGCTTTAATTTTTTTGATCCTTTTCCCATCTCAATAATATTTTATAGGGCTGTTATAGACCATGAATTGGGGTCCTAATTCAACCAAACAAAAAAATTGACCTTTCTGGCCAAATCCCCTAGGCAGCTGCCTAGGGCTCCGTAGCGATCTCGTAATTCAGTCATATTTCTCCCTAACAAGCTCTAATTTTTTTTAAGCTTTTCCCATCTCAATAATATTATATAGGGCTATTATTGACCATGAATTGGGGTCCTAATTCAGCCAAACAAAAAAATTGACCTTTCAGGCCAAATCTCCAAGGCAGCTGCCTAGGGCTCCGAAGCGATCTCGTAATTCACTCATATTTCTCTCTATAATGCTCTAATTTTTTTGATCCTTTTCCCATCTCAATAATATTATATAGGGCTGTTAATGACCATGAATTGGGGTCCTAATTCAACCAAACAAAAAAATTGACCTTTCAGGCCAAATCTCCTAGGCAGCTGCCTAGGGCTCCGAAGCGATCTCGTAATTCACTCATATTTCTCTCTAACAAGCTTTAATTTTTTTGATCCTTTTACCATCTCAATAATATTATATAGGGCTGTTATTGACCATGAATTGGGGTCCTAATTCAACCAAACAAAAAAATTGACCTTTCAGGCCAAATCTCCTAGGCTGCTGCCAAGGGCTCCGAAGCGATCTCGTAATTCACTCATATTTCTCTCTAACAAGCTCTAATTTTTTTGATCCATTTCCCATCTCAATAATATTATATAGGGCTGTTATTGACCATGAATTGGGGTCCTAATTCAACCAAACAAAAAAATTGACCTTTCAGGCCAAATCTCCTAGGCAGCTGCTTAGGGCTCCGAAGCGATCTCGTAATTCACTCATATTTCTCTCTAACAAGCTTTAATTTTTTTGATCCTTTTCCCATCTCAATAATATTTTATAGGGCTGTTATTGACCATGAATTGGGGTCCTAATTCAACCAAACAAAAAAATTGACCTTTCAGGCCAAATCCCCTAGGCAGGTGCCTAGGGCTCCGTAGCGATCTCGTAATTCAGTCATATTTCTCCCTAACAAGCTCTAATTTTTTTGAAGCTTTTCCCATCTCAATAATATTATATAGGGCTATTATTGACCATGAATTGGGGTCCTAATTCAGCCAAACAAAAAAATTGACCTTTCAGGCCAAATCTCCAAGGCAGCTGCCTAGGGCTCCGAAGCGATCTCGTAATTCACTCATATTTCTCTCTATAATGCTCTAATTTTTTTGATCCTTTTCCCATATCAATAATATTATATAGGGCTGTTAATGACCATGAATTGGGGTCCTAATTCAACCAAACAAAAAAATTGACCTTTCAGGCCAAATCTCCTAGGCAGCTGCCTAGGGCTCCGAAGCGATCTCGTAATTCACTCATATTTCTCTCTAACAAGCTTTAATTTTTTTGATCCTTTTACCACCTCAATAATATTATATAGGGCTGTTATTGACCATGAATTGGGGTCCTAATTCAACCAAACAAAAAAATTGACCTTTCAGGCCAAATCTCCTAGGCTGCTGCCTAGGGCTCCGAAGCGATCTCGTAATTCACTCATATTTCTCTCTAACAAGCTCTAATTTTTTTGATCCATTTCCCATCTCAATAATATTATACTGGGCTGTTATTGACCATGAATTGGGGTCCTAATTCAACCAAACAAAAAAATTGACCTTTCAGGCCAAATCTCCTAGGCAGCTGCCTAGGGCTCCGAAGCGATTTTGTAATTCACTCATATTTCTCCCTAAAAAGCTCTAATTTTTTTTAACCTTTTCCCATCTCAATAATATTATATAGGGCTGTTATTGACCATGAATTGGGGTCCTAATTCAACCAAACAAAAAAATTGACCTTTCAGGCCAAATCCCCTAGGCAGCTGCCTAGGGCTCCGTAGCGATCTCGTAATTCAGTCATATTTCTCCCTAACAAGCTCTAATTTTTTTGAAGCTTTTCCCATCTCAATAATATTATATAGGGCTATTATTGACCATGAATTGGGGTCCTAATTAAGCCAAACAAAAAAATTGACCTTTCAGGCCAAATCTCCTAGGCAGCTGCCTAGGGCTCCGAAGCGATCTCGTAATTCACTCATATTTCTCTCTAACATGGTCTAATTTTTTTGAACCTTTTCCCATCTTAATAATATTATATAGAGCTATTATTGACCATGAATTGGGGTCCTAATTCAACCAAACAAAAAAATTGGCCTTTCAGGCCAAATCTCCTAGGCAGCTGCCTAGGGCTCCGAAGCGATCTCGTAATTCACTCATATTTCTCTCTAACAAGCTCTAATTTTTTTGATCCATTTCCCATCTCAATAATATTATATAGGGCTGTTATTGACCATGAATTGGGGTCCTAATTCAACCAAACAAAAAAATTGACCTTTCAGGCCAAATCTCCTAGGCAGCTGCCTAGGGCTCCGAAGCGATCTCGTAATTCACTCATATTTCTCTCTAACAAGCTTTAATTTTTTTGATCCTTTTCCCATCTCAATAATATTATATAGGGCTGTTATTGACCATGAATTGGGGTCCTAATTCAACCAAACAAAAAAATTGACCTTTCAGGCCAAATCCCCTAGGCAGCTGCCTAGGGCTCCGTAGCGATCTCGTAATTCAGTCATATTTCTCCTTAACAAGCTCTAATTTTTTTGAAGCTTTTCCCATCTCAATAATATTATATAGGGCTATTATTGACCATGAATTGGGGTCCTAATTCAGCCAAACAAAAAAATTGACCTTTCAGGCCAAATCTCCTAGGCAGCTGCCTAGGGCTCCGAAGCGATCTCGTAATTCACTCATATTTCTCTCTAACATTGTCTAATTTTTTTGAACCTTTTCCCATCTTAATAATATTATATAGAGCTATTATTGACCATGAATTGGGGTCCTAATTCAACCAAACAAAAAAATTGACCTTTCAGGCCAAATCTCCTAGGCAGCTGCCTAGGGCTCCGAAGCGATCTCGTAATTCACTCATATTTCTCTCTAACAAGCTTTAATTTTTTTGATCCTTTTACCATGTCAATAATATTATATAGGGCTGTTATTGACCATGAATTGGGGTCCTAATTCAACCAAACAAAAAAATTGACCTTTCAGGCCAAATCTCCTAGGCTGCTGCCTAGGGCTCCGAAGCGATCTCGTAATTCACTCATATTTCTCTCTAACAAGCTCTAATTTTTTTGATCCATTTCCCATCTCTATAATATTATATAGGGCTGTTATTGACCATGAATTGGGGTCCTAATTCAACCAAACAAAAAAATTGACCTTTCAGGCCAAATCTCCTAGGCAGCTGCCTAGGGCTCCGAAGCGATCTCGTAATTCACTCACATTTCTCTCTAACAAGCTTTAATTTTTTTGATCCTTTTCCCATCTCAATAATATTTTATAGGGCTGTTATAGACCATGAATTGGGGTCCTAATTCAACCAAACAAAAAAATTGACCTTTCAGGCCAAATCCCCTAGGCAGCTGCCTAGGGCTCCGTAGCGATCTCGTAATTCAGTCATATTTCTCCCTAACAAGCTCTAATTTTTTTTAAGCTTTTCCCATCTCAATAATATTATATAGGGCTATTATTGACCATGAATTGGGGTCCTAATTCAGCCAAACAAAAAAATTGACCTTTCAGGCCAAATCTCCAAGGCAGCTGCCTAGGGCTCCGAAGCGATCTCGTAATTCACTCATATTTCTCTCTATAATGCTCTAATTTTTTTGATCCTTTTCCCATCTCAATAATATTATATAGGGCTGTTAATGACCATGAATTGGGGTCCTAATTCAACCAAACAAAAAAATTGACCTTTCAGGCCAAATCTCCTAGGCAGCTGCCTAGGGCTCCGAAGCGATCTCGTAATTCACTCATATTTCTCTCTAACAAGCTTTAATTTTTTTGATCCTTTTACCATCTCAATAATATTATATAGGGCTGTTATTGACCATGAATTGGGGTCCTAATTCAACCAAACAAAAAAATTGACCTTTCAGGCCAAATCCCCTAGGCAGCTGCCTAGGGCTCCGTAGCGATCTCGTAATTCAGTCATATTTCTCCCTAACAAGCTCTAATTTTTTTGAAGCTTTTCCCATCTCAATAATATTATATAGGGCTATTATTGACCATGAATTGGGGTCCTAATTCAGCCAAACAAAAAAATTGACCTTTCAGGCCAAATCTCCAAGGCAGCTGCCTAGGGCTCCGAAGCGATCTCGTAATTCACTCATATTTCTCTCTATAATGCTCTAATTTTTTTGATCCTTTTCCCATATCAATAATATTATATAGGGCTGTTAATGACCATGAATTGGGGTCCTAATTCAACCAAACAAAAAAATTGACCTTTCAGGCCAAATCTCCTAGGCAGCTGCCTAGGGCTCCGAAGCGATCTCGTAATTCACTCATATTTCTCTCTAACAAGCTTTAATTTTTTTGATCCTTTTACCACCTCAATAATATTATATAGGGCTGTTATTGACCATGAATTGGGGTCCTAATTCAACCAAACAAAAAAATTGACCTTTCAGGCCAAATCTCCTAGGCTGCTGCCTAGGGCTCCGAAGCGATCTCGTAATTCACTCATATTTCTCTCTAACAAGCTCTAATTTTTTTGATCCATTTCCCATCTCAATAATATTATACTGGGCTGTTATTGACCATGAATTGGGGTCCTAATTCAACCAAACAAAAAAATTGACCTTTCAGGCCAAATCTCCTAGGCAGCTGCCTAGGGCTCCGAAGCGATTTTGTAATTCACTCATATTTCTCCCTAAAAAGCTCTAATTTTTTTTAACCTTTTCCCATCTCAATAATATTATATAGGGCTGTTATTGACCATGAATTGGGGTCCTAATTCAACCAAACAAAAAAATTGACCTTTCAGGCCAAATCCCCTAGGCAGCTGCCTAGGGCTCCGTAGCGATCTCGTAATTCAGTCATATTTCTCCCTAACAAGCACTAATTTTTTTGAAGCTTTTCCCATCTCAATAATATTATATAGGGCTATTATTGACCATGAATTGGGGTCCTAATTAAGCCAAACAAAAAAATTGACCTTTCAGGCCAAATCTCCTAGGCAGCTGCCTAGGGCTCCGAAGCGATCTCGTAATTCACTCATATTTCTCTCTAACATGGTCTAATTTTTTTGAACCTTTTCCCATCTTAATAATATTATATAGAGCTATTATTGACCATGAATTGGGGTCCTAATTCAACCAAACAAAAAAATTGGCCTTTCAGGCCAAATCTCCTAGGCAGCTGCCTAGGGCTCCGAAGCGATCTCGTAATTCACTCATATTTCTCTCTAACAAGCTCTAATTTTTTTGATCCATTTCCCATCTCAATAATATTATATAGGGCTGTTATTGACCATGAATTGGGGTCCTAATTCAACCAAACAAAAAAATTGACCTTTCAGGCCAAATCTCCTAGGCAGCTGCCTAGGGCTCCGAAGCGATCTCGTAATTCACTCATATTTCTCTCTAACAAGCTTTAATTTTTTTGATCCTTTTCCCATCTCAATAATATTATATAGGGCTGTTATTGACCATGAATTGGGGTCCTAATTCAACCAAACAAAAAAATTGACCTTTCAGGCCAAATCCCCTAGGCAGCTGCCTAGGGCTCCGTAGCGATCTCGTAATTCAGTCATATTTCTCCTTAACAAGCTCTAATTTTTTTGAAGCTTTTCCCATCTCAATAATATTATATAGGGCTATTATTGACCATGAATTGGGGTCCTAATTCAGCCAAACAAAAAAATTGACCTTTCAGGCCAAATCTCCTAGGCAGCTGCCTAGGGCTCCGAAGCGATCTCGTAATTCACTCATATTTCTCTCTAACATTGTCTAATTTTTTTGAACCTTTTCCCATCTTAATAATATTATATAGAGCTATTATTGACCATGAATTGGGGTCCTAATTCAACCAAACAAAAAAATTGACCTTTCAGGCCAAATCTCCTAGGCAGCTGCCTAGGGCTTCGAAGCGATCTCGTAATTCACTCATATTTCTCTCTAACAAGCTCTAATTTTTTTGATCCATTTCCCATCTCAATAATATTATATAGGGCTGTTATTGACCATGAATTGGGGTCCTAATTCAACCAAACAAAAAAATTGACCTTTCAGGCCAAATCTCCTAGGCAGCTGCCTAGGGCTCCGAAGAGATTTCGTAATTCACTCATATTTCTCTCTAAAAAGCTCTAATTTTTTTGAACCTTTTCCCATCTCAATAATATTATATAGGGCTGTTATTGACCATGAATTGGGGTCCTAATTCAACCAAACAAAAAAATTGACCTTTCAGGCCAAATCTCCTAGGCAGCTGCCTAGGGCTCCGAAGCGATCTCGTAATTCACTCATATTTCTCTCTAACAAGCTTTAATTTTTTTGATCCTTTTCCCATCTCAATAATATTATATAGGGCTGTTATTGACCATGAATTGGGGTCCTAATTCAACCAAACAAAAAAATTGACCTTTCAGGCCAAATCCCCTAGGCAGCTGCCTAGGGTTCCGTAGCGATCTCGTAATTCAGTCATATTTCTCCCTAACGTGCTCTAATTTTTTTGAAGCTTTTCCCATCTCAATAATATTATATAGGGCTATTATTGACCATGAATTGGGGTCCTAATTCAGCCAAACAAAAAAATTGACCTTTCAGGCCAAATCTCCTAGGCAGCTGCCTAGGGCTCCGAAGCGATCTCGTAATTCACTCATATTTCTCTCTAACATGGTCTAATTTTTTTGAACCTTTTCCCATCTTAATAATATTATATAGAGATATTATTGACCATGAATTGGGGTCCTAATTCAACCAAACAAAAAAATTGACCTTTCAGGCCAAATCTCCTAGGCAGCTGCCTAGGGCTCCGAAGCGATCTCGTAATTCACTCATATTTCTCTCTAACAAGCTCTAATTTTTTTGATCCATTTCCCATCTCAATAATATTATATAGGGCTGTTATTGACCATGAATTGGGGTCCTAATTCAACCAAACAAAAAAATTGACCTTTCAGGCCAAATCTCCTAGGCAGCTGCCTAGGGCTCTGAAGCGATTTCGTAATTCACTCATATTTCTCTCTAACAAGCTCTAATTTTTTTGAACCTTTTCCCATCTCAATAATATTATATAGGGCTATTATTGACCATGAATTTGGGTCCTAATTCAACCAAACAAAAAAATTGACCTTTCAGGCCAAATCCCCTAGGCAGCGGCCTAGGGCTCCGTAGCGATCTCGTAATTCAGTCATATTTCTCCCTAACAAGCTCTAATTTTTTTGAAGCTTTTCCCATCTCAATAATATTATATAGGGCTATTATTGACCATGAATTGGGGTCCTAATTCAGCCAAACAAAAAAATTGACCTTTCAGGCCAAATCTCCAAGGCAGCTGCCTAGGGCTCCGAAGCGATCTCGTAATTCACTCATATTTCTCTCTATAATGCTCTAATTTTTTTGATCCTTTTCCCATCTCAATAATATTATATAGGGCTGTTAATGACCATGAATTGGGGTCCTAATTCAACCAAACAAAAAAATTGACCTTTCAGGCCAAATCTCCTAGGCAGCTGCCTAGGGCTCCGAAGCGATCTCGTAATTCACTCATATTTCTCTCTAACAAGCTTTAATTTTTTTGATCCTTTTACCATCTCAATAATATTATATAGGGCTGTTATTGACCATGAATTGGGGTCCTAATTCAACCAAACAAAAAAATTGACCTTTCAGGCCAAATCTCCTAGGCTGCTGCCTAGGGCTCCGAAGCGATCTCGTAATTCACTCATATTTCTCTCTAACAAGCTCTAATTTTTTTGATCCATTTCCCATCTCAATAATATTATATTGGGCTGTTATTGACCATGAATTGGGGTCCTAATTCAACCAAACAAAAAAATTGACCTTTCAGGCCAAATCTCCTAGGCAGCTGCCTAGGGCTCCGAAGCGATCTCGTAATTCACTCATATTTCTCTCTAACAAGCTTTAATTTTTTTGATCCTTTTCCCATCTCAATAATATTATATAGGGCTGTTATTGACCATGAATTGGGGTCCTAATTCAACCAAACAAAAAAATTGACCTTTCAGGCCAAATCCCCTAGGCAGCTGCCTAGGGCTCCGTAGCGATCTCGTAATTCAGTCATATTTCTCCCTAACAAGCTCTAATATTTTTGAAGCTTTTCCCATCTCAATAATATTATATAGGGCTATTATTGACCATGAATTGGGGTCCTAATTAAGCCAAACAAAAAAATTGACCTTTCAGGCCAAATCTCCTAGGCAGCTGCCTAGGGCTCCGAAGCGATCTCGTAATTCACTCATATTTCTCTCTAACATGGTCTAATTTTTTTGAACCTTTTCCCATCTTAATAATATTATATAGAGCTATTATTGACCATGAATTGGGGTCCTAATTCAACCAAACAAAAAAATTGGCCTTTCAGGCCAAATCTCCTAGGCAGCTGCCTAGGGCTCCGAAGCGATCTCGTAATTCACTCATATTTCTCTCTAACAAGCTCTAATTTTTTTGATCCATTTCCCATCTCAATAATATTATATAGGGCTGTTATTGACCATGAATTGGGGTCCTAATTCAACCAAACAAAAAAATTGACCTTTCAGGCCAAATCTCCTAGGCAGCTGCCTAGGGCTCCGAAGCGATCTCGTAATTCACTCATATTTCTCTCTAACAAGCTTTAATTTTTTTGATCCTTTTCCCATCTCAATAATATTATATAGGGCTGTTATTGACCATGAATTGGGGTCCTAATTCAACCAAACAAAAAAATTGACCTTTCAGGCCAAATCCCCTAGGCAGCTGCCTAGGGCTCCGTAGCGATCTCGTAATTCAGTCATATTTCTCCTTAACAAGCTCTAATTTTTTTGAAGCTTTTCCCATCTCAATAATATTATATAGGGCTATTATTGACCATGAATTGGGGTCCTAATTCAGCCAAACAAAAAAATTGACCTTTCAGGCCAAATCTCCTAGGCAGCTGCCTAGGGCTCCGAAGCGATCTCGTAATTCACTCATATTTCTCTCTAACATTGTCTAATTTTTTTGAACCTTTTCCCATCTTAATAATATTATATAGAGCTATTATTGACCATGAATTGGGGTCCTAATTCAACCAAACAAAAAAATTGACCTTTCAGGCCAAATCTCCTAGGCAGCTGCCTAGGGCTTCGAAGCGATCTCGTAATTCACTCATATTTCTCTCTAACAAGCTCTAATATTTTTGATCCATTTCCCATCTCAATAATATTATATAGGGCTGTTATTGACCATGAATTGGGGTCCTAATTCAACCAAACAAAAAAATTGACCTTTCAGGCCAAATCTCCTAGGCAGCTGCCTAGGGCTCCGAAGAGATTTCGTAATTCACTCATATTTCTCTCTAAAAAGCTCTAATTTTTTTGAACCTTTTCCCATCTCAATAATATTATATAGGGCTGTTATTGACCATGAATTGGGGTCCTAATTCAACCAAACAAAAAAATTGACCTTTCAGGCCAAATCTCCTAGGCAGCTGCCTAGGGCTCCGTAGCGATCTCGTAATTCACTCAAATTTCTCTCTAACAAGCTCTAATTTTTTTGATCCATTTCCCATCTCAATAATATTATATAGGGCTGTTGTTGACCATGAATTGGGGTCCTAATTCAACCAAACAAAAAAATTGACCTTTCAGGCCAAATCTCCTAGGCAGCTGCCTAGGGCTCCGAAGCGATCTCGTAATTCACTCATATTTCTCTCTAACAAGCTTTAATTTTTTTGATCCTTTTCCCATCTCAATAATATTATATAGGGCTGTTATTGACCATGAATTGGGGTCCTAATTCAACCAAACAAAAAAATTGACCTTTCAGGCCAAATCCCCTAGGCAGCTGCCTAGGGTTCCGTAGCGATCTCGTAATTCAGTCATATTTCTCCCTAACGTGCTCTAATTTTTTTGAAGCTTTTCCCATCTCAATAATATTATATAGGGCTATTATTGACCATGAATTGGGGTCCTAATTCAGCCAAACAAAAAAATTGACCTTTCAGGCCAAATCTCCTAGGCAGCTGCCTAGGGCTCCGAAGCGATCTCGTAATTCACTCATATTTCTCTCTAACATGGTCTAATTTTTTTGAACCTTTTCCCATCTTAATAATATTATATAGAGATATTATTGACCATGAATTGGGGTCCTAATTCAACCAAACAAAAAAATTGACCTTTCAGGCCAAATCTCCTAGGCAGCTGCCTAGGGCTCCGAAGCGATCTCGTAATTCACTCATATTTCTCTCTAACAAGCTCTAATTTTTTTGATCCATTTCCCATCTCAATAATATTATATAGGGCTGTTATTGACCATGAATTGGGGTCCTAATTCAACCAAACAAAAAAATTGACCTTTCAGGCCAAATCTCCTAGGCAGCTGCCTAGGGCTCCGAAGCGATTTCGTAATTCACTCATATTTCTCTCTAACAAGCTCTAATTTTTTTGAACCTTTTCCCATCTCAATAATATTATATAGGGCTATTATTGACCATGAATTTGGGTCCTAATTCAACCAAACAAAAAAATTGACCTTTCAGGCCAAATCTCCAAGGCAGCTGCCTAGGGCTCCGAAGCGATCTCGTAATTCACTCATATTTCTCTCTAACATGCTCTAATTTTTTTGATCCTTTTCCCATCTCAATAATATTATATAGGGCTGTTAATGACCATGAATTGGGGTCCTAATTCAACCAAACAAAAAAATTGACCTTTCAGGCCAAATCTCCTAGGCAGCTGCCTAGGGCTGCGAAGCGATCTCGTAATTCACTCATATTTCTCCCTAACAAGCTTTAATTTTTTTGATCCTTTTACCATCTCAATAATATTATATAGGGCTGTTATTGACCATGAATTGGGGTCCTAATTCAACCAAACAAAAAAATTGACCTTTCAGGCCAAATCTCCTAGGCTGCTGCCTAGGGCTCCGAAGCGATCTCGTAATTCACTCATATTTCTCTCTAACAAGCTCTAATTTTTTTGATCCATTTCCCATCTCAATAATATTATATAGGGCTGTTATTGACCATGAATTGGGGTCCTAATTCAACCAAACAAAAAAATTGACCTTTCAGGCCAAATCTCCTAGGCAGCTGCCTAGGGCTCCGAAGCGATCTCGTAATTCACTCATATTTCTCTCTAACAAGCTTTAATTTTTTTGATCCTTTTCCCATCTCAATAATATTATATAGGGCTGTTATTGACCATGAATTGGGGTCCTAATTCAACCAAACAAAAAAATTGACCTTTCAGGCCAAATCCCCTAGGCAGCTGCCTAGGGCTCCGTAGCGATCTCGTAATTCAGTCATATTTCTCCCTAACAAGCTCTAATTTTTTTGAAGCTTTTCCCATCTCAATAATATTATATAGGGCTATTATTGACCATGAATTGGGGTCCTAATTCAGCCAAACAAAAAAATTGACCTTTCAGGCCAAATCTCCTAGGCAGAGCTGCCTAGGGCTCCGAAGCGATCTCGTAATTCACTCATATTTCTCTCTAACATGGTCTAATTTTTTTGAACCTTTTCCCATCTTAATAATATTATATAGAGCTATTATTGACCATGAATTGGGGTCCTAATTCAACCAAACAAAAAAATTGGCCTTTCAGGCCAAATCTCCTAGGCAGCTGCCTAGGGCTCCGAAGGGATCTCGTAATTCACTCATATTTCTCTCTAACAAGCTCTAATTTTTTTGATCCATTTCCCATCTCAATAATATTATATAGGGCTGTTATTGACCATGAATTGGGGTCCTAATTCAACCAAACAAAAAAATTGACCTTTCAGGCCAAATCTCCTAGGCAGCTGCCTAGGGCTCCGAAGAGATTTCGTAATTCACTCATATTTCTCTCTAAAAAGCTCTAATTTTTTTGAACCTTTTCCCATCTCAATAATATTATATAGGGCTGTTATTGACCATGAATTGGGGTCCTAATTCAACCAAACAAAAAAATTGACCTTTCAGGCCAAATCTCCTAGGCAGCTGCCTAGGGCTCCGTAGCGATCTCGTAATTCACTCAAATTTCTCTCTAACAAGCTCTAATTTTTTTGATCCATTTCCCATCTCAATAATATTATATAGGGCTGTTGTTGACCATGAATTGGGGTCCTAATTCAACAAAACAAAAAAATTGACCTTTCAGGCCAAATCTCCTAGGCAGCTGCCTAGGGCTCCGAAGCGATCTCGTAATTCACTCATATTTCTCTCTAACAAGCTTTAATTTTTTTGATCCTTTTCCCATCTCAATAATATTATATAGGGCTGTTATTGACCATGAATTGGGGTCCTAATTCAACCAAACAAAAAAATTGACCTTTCAGGCCAAATCTCCTAGGCAGCTGCCTAGGGCTCCGAAGCGATCTCGTAATTCACTCATATTTCTCTCTAACAAGCTTTAATTTTTTTGATCCTTTTCCCATCTCAACAATATTATAAAGGGCTGTTATTGACCATGAATTGGGGTCCTAAGTCAACCAAACAAAAAAATTGACCTTTCAGGCCAAATCTCCTAGGCTGCTGCCTAGGGCTCCGTAGCGATCTCGTAATTCAGTCATATTTCTCTCTAACAAGCTCTAATTTTTTTGAAGCTTTTCCCATCTCAATAATATTATATAGGGCTCTTATTGACCATGAATTGGGGTCCTAATTCAACCAAACAAAAAAATTGACCTTTCAGGCCAAATCTCCTAGGCAGCGGCCTAGGGCTCCGAAGAGATTTCGTAATTCACTCATATTTCTCTCTAAAAAGCTCTAATTTTTTTGAACCTTTTCCCATCTCAATAATATTATATAGGGCTGTTATTGACCATGAATTGGGGTCCTAATTCAACCAAACAAAAAAATTGACCTTTCAGGCCAAATCTCCTAGGCAGCTGCCTAGGGCTCCGAAGCGATTTCGTAATTAACTCATATTTCTCTCTAAAAAGCTCTAATTTTTTTGAACCTTTTCCCATATCAATAATATTATATAGGGCTGTTGTTGACCATGAATTGGGGTCCTAATTCAACCAAACAAAAAAATTGACCTTTCAGGCCAAATCTCCTAGGCAGCTGCCTAGGGCTCCGAAGCGATTTCGTAATTCACTCATATTTCTCTCTAACAAGCTCTAATTTTTTTGAACCTTTTCCCATCTCAATAATATTATATAGGGCTATTATTGACCATGAATTTGGGTCCTAATTCAACCAAACAAAAAAATTGACCTTTCAGGCCAAATCTCCAAGGCAGCTGCCTAGGGCTCCGAAGCGATATCGTAATTCACTCATATTTCTCTCTAACATGCTCTAATTTTTTTGAACCTTTTCCCATCTCAATAATATTATATAGGGCTGTTAATGACCATGAATTGGGGTCCTAATTCAACCAAACAAAAAAATTGACCTTTCAGGCCAAATCTCCTAGGCAGCTGCCTAGGGCTCCGAAGCGATCTCGTAATTCACTCATATTTCTCTCTAACATGCTCTTATTTTTTTGATCCTTTTCCCATCTCAATAATATTATATAGGGCTGTTAATGACCATGAATTGGGGGTCCTAATTCAACCAAACAAAAAAATTGACCTTTCAGGCCAAATCTCTTAGGCAGCTGCCTAGGGCTCCGAAGTGATCTCGTAATTCAGTCATATTTCTCCCTAACAAGCTCTAATTTTTTTGAACCTTTTCCCATCTCAATAATATTATATAGGGCTGTTATTGAATATGAATTGGGGTCCTAATTCAACCAAACAAAAAAATTGACCTTTCTGGCCAAATCTCCAAGGCAGCTGCCTAGGGCTCCGAAGCGATCTCGTAATTCACTCATATTTCTCTCTAACAAGCTTTAATTTTTTTGATCCTTTTACCATCTCAATAATATTATATAGGGCTGTTATTGACCATGAATTGGGGTCCTAATTCAACCAAACAAAAAAATTGGCCTTTCAGGCCAAATCTCCTAGGCAGTTGCCTAGGGCTCCGAAGCGTTCTCGTAATTCAGTCATATTTCTCCCTAACAAGCTCTAATTTTTTTGAACCTTTTCCCATCTCAATAATATTATATAGGGCTATTATTGACCATGAATTGGGGTCCTCATTCAGCCAAACAAAAAAATTGACCTTTCAGGCCAAATCTCCTAGGCAGCTGGCTAGGGCTCCGAAGCGATCTCGTAATTCACTCATATTTCTCTCTAACATGGTCTAATTTTTTTTAAACCTTTTCCCATCTTAATAATATTATATAGAGCTATTATTGACCATGAATTGGGTTCCTAATTCAACCAAACAAAAAAATTGACCTTTCAGGCCAAATCTCCTAGGCAGCTGCCTAGGGCTCCGAAGCGATCTCGTAATTCACTCATATTTCTCTCTAACAAGCTCTAATTTTTTTGATCCATTTCCCATCTCAATAATATTATATAGGGCTGTTATTGACCATGAATTGGGGTCCTAATTCAACCAAACAAAAAAATTGACCTTTCAGGCCAAATCTCCTAGGCAGCTGCCTAGGTCTCCGAAGCGATCTCGTAATTCACTCATATTTCTCTCTAACAAGCTTTAATTTTTTTGATCCTTTTCCCATCTCAATAATATTATATAGGGCTGTTATTGACCATGAATTGGGGTCCTAATTCAACCAAACAAAAAAATTGACCTTTCAGGCCAAATCCCCTAGGCAGCTGCCTAGGGCTCCGTAGCGATCTCGTAATTCAGTCATATTTCTCCCTAACAAGCTCTAATTTTTTTGAACCTTTTCCCATCTCAATAATATTATATAGGGCTATTATTGACCATGAATTGGGGTCCTAATTCAGCCAAACAAAAAAATTGACCTTTCAGGCCAAATCTCCTAGGCAGCTGCCTAGGGCTCCGAAGCGATCTCGTAATTCACTCATATTTCTCTCTAACATGGTCTAATTTTTTTGAACCTTTTCCCATCTTAATAATATTATATAGAGCTATTATTGACCATGAATTGGGGTCCTAATTCAACCAAACAAAAAAATTGTCCTTTCAGGCCAAATCTCCTAGGCAGCAGCCTAGGGCTCCGAAGCGATCTCGTAATTCACTCAAATTTCTCTCTAACAAGCTCTAATTTTTTTGATCCATTTCCCATCTCAATAATATTATATAGGGCTGTTATTGACCATGAATTGGGGTCCTAATTCAACCAAACAAAAAAATTGACCTTTCAGGCCAAATCTCCTAGGCAGCTGCCTAGGGCTCCGAAGCGATCTCGTAATTCACTCATATTTCTCTCTAACAAGCTTTAATTTTTTTGATCCTTTTCCCATCTCAATAATATTATATAGGGCTGTTATTGACCATGAATTGGGGTCCTAATTCAACCAAACAAAAAAATTGACCTTTCAGGCCAAATCTCCTAGGCAGCTGCCTAGGGCTCCGAAGCGATCTCGTAATTCACTCATATTTCTCTCTAACAAGCTCTAATTTTTTTGATCCATTTCACATCTCAATAATATTATATAGGGCTGTTATTGACCATGAATTGGGGTCCTAATTCAACCAAACAAAAAAATTGACCTTTCAGGCCAAATCTCCTAGGCAGCTGCCTAGGGCTCCGAAGCGATTTCGTAATTCACTCATATTTCTCTGTAAAAAGCTCTAATTTTTTTGAACCTTTTCCCATCTCAATAATATTATACAGGGCTGTTATTGACCATGAATTGGGGTCCTAATTCAACCAAACAAAAAAATTGACCTTTCAGGCCAAATCTCCTAGGCAGCTGCCTAGGGCTCCGAAGCGATCTCGTAATTCACTCATATTTCTCTCTAACATGGTCTAATTTTTTTGAACCTTTTCCCATCTTAATAATATTATATAGAGATATTATTGACCATGAATTGGGGTCCTAATTCAACCAAACAAAAAAATTGACCTTTCAGGCCAAATCTCCTAGGCAGCTGCCTAGGGCTCCGAAGCGATCTCGTAATTCACTCATATTTCTCTCTAACAAGCTCTAATTTTTTTGATCCATTTCACATCTCAATAATATTATATAGGGCTGTTATTGACCATGAATTGGGGTCCTAATTCAACCAAACAAAAAAATTGACCTTTCAGGCCAAATCTCCTAGGCAGCTGCCTAGGGCTCCGAAGCGATTTCGTAATTCACTCATATTTCTCTGTAAAAAGCTCTAATTTTTTTGAACCTTTTCCCATCTCAATAATATTATACAGGGCTGTTATTGACCATGAATTGGGGTCCTAATTCAACCAAACAAAAAAATTGACCTTTCAGGCCAAATCTCCTAGGCAGCTGCCTAGGGCTCCGAAGATATTTCATAATTCACTCATATATATCTCTAACAAGCTCTAATTTTTTTGAACCTTTTCCCATCTCAATTATATTATATAGGGCTGTTATTGACCATGAATTGGGGTCCTAATTCAACCAAACAAAAAAATTGACCTTTCAGGCCAAATCTCCTAGGCAGCTGCCTAGGGCTCCGAAGCGATTTCGTAATTTACTCATATTTCTCTCTAAAAAGCTCTAATTTTTTTGATCCTTTTCCCATCTCAATAATATTATATAGGGCTGTTATTGACCATGAATTGGGGTCCTAATTCAACCAAACAAAAAAATTGACCTTTCAGGCCAAATCTCTTAGGCAGCTGCCTAGGGCTCCGAAGTAATCTCGTAATTCAGTCATATTTCTCCCTAACAAGCTCTAATTTTTTTGAACCTTTTCCCATCTCAATAATATTATATAGGGCTGTTATTGAATATGAATTGGGGTCCTAATTCAACCAAACAAAAAAATTGACCTTTCAGGCCAAATCTCCTAGGCAGCTGCCTAGGGCTCCGAAGCGATCTCGTAATTCACTCATATTTCTCTCTAACATGGTCTAATTTTTTTGAACCTTTTCCCATCTTAATAATATTATATAGAGCTATTATTGACCATGAATTGGGGTCCTAATTCAACCAAACAAAAAAATTGTCCTTTCAGGCCAAATCTCCTAGGCAGCAGCCTAGGGCTCCGAAGCGATCTCGTAATTCACTCAAATTTCTCTCTAACAAGCTCTAATTTTTTTGATCCATTTCCCATCTCAATAATATTATATAGGGCTGTTATTGACCATGAATTGGGGTCCTAATTCAACCAAACAAAAAAATTGACCTTTCAGGCCAAATCTCCTAGGCAGCTGCCTAGGGCTCCGAAGCGATCTCGTAATTCACTCATATTTCTCTCTAACAAGCTTTAATTTTTTTGATCCTTTTCCCATCTCAATAATATTATATAGGGCTGTTATTGACCATGAATTGGGGTCCTAATTCAACCAAACAAAAAAATTGACCTTTCAGGCCAAATCTCCTAGGCAGCTGCCTAGGGCTCCGAAGAGATCTCGTAATTCACTCATATTTCTCTCTAACAAGCTCTAATTTTTTTTATCCTTTTCCCATCTCAATAATATTATATAGGGCTATTATTGACCATGAATTGGGGTCCTAATTCAGCCAAACAAAAAAATTGACCTTTCAGGCCAAATCTCCTAGGCAGCTGCCTAGGGCTCCGAAGCGATCTCGTAATTCACTCATATTTCTCTCTAACATGGTCTAATTTTTTTGAACCTTTTCCCATCTTAATAATATTATATAGAGATATTATTGACCATGAATTGGGGTCCTAATTCAACCAAACAAAAAAATTGACCTTTCAGGCCAAATCTCCTAGGCAGCTGCCTAGGGCTCCGAAGCGATCTCGTAATTCACTCATATTTCTCTCTAACAAGCTCTAATTTTTTTGATCCATTTCACATCTCAATAATATTATATAGGGCTGTTATTGACCATGAATTGGGGTCCTAATTCAACCAAACAAAAAAATTGACCTTTCAGGCCAAATCTCCTAGGCAGCTGCCTAGGGCTCCGAAGCGATTTCGTAATTCACTCATATTTCTCTGTAAAAAGCTCTAATTTTTTTGAACCTTTTCCCATCTCAATAATATTATACAGGGCTGTTATTGACCATGAATTGGGGTCCTAATTCAACCAAACAAAAAAATTGACCTTTCAGGCCAAATCTCCTAGGCAGCTGCCTAGGGCTCCGAAGATATTTCATAATTCACTCATATATATCTCTAACAAGCTCTAATTTTTTTGAACCTTTTCCCATCTCAATTATATTATATAGGGCTGTTATTGACCATGAATTGGGGTCCTAATTCAACCAAACAAAAAAATTGACCTTTCAGGCCAAATCTCCTAGGCAGCTGCCTAGGGCTCCGAAGCGATTTCGTAATTTACTCATATTTCTCTCTAAAAAGCTCTAATTTTTTTGATCCTTTTCCCATCTCAATAATATTATATAGGGCTGTTATTGACCATGAATTGGGGTCCTAATTCAACCAAACAAAATAATTGACCTTTCAGGCCAAATCTCTTAGGCAGCTGCCTAGGGCTCCGAAGTGATCTCGTAATTCAGTCATATTTCTCCCTAACAAGCTCTAATTTTTTTGAACCTTTTCCCATCTCAATAATATTATATAGGGCTGTTATTGAATATGAATTGGGGTCCTAATTCAACCAAACAAAAAAATTGACCTTTCTGGCCAAATCTCCAAGGCAGCTGCCTAGGGCTCCGAAGCGATCTCGTAATTCACTCATATTTCTCTCTAACAAGCTTTAATTTTTTTGATCCTTTTACCATCTCAATAATATTATATAGGGCTGTTATTGACCATGAATTGGGGTCCTAATTCAACCAAACAAAAAAATTGGCCTTTCAGGCCAAATCTCCTAGGCAGTTGCCTAGGGCTCCGAAGCGTTCTCGTAATTCAGTCATATTTCTCCCTAACAAGCTCTAATTTTTTTGAACCTTTTCCCATCTCAATAATATTATATAGGGCTATTATTGACCATGAATTGGGGTCCTCATTCAGCCAAACAAAAAAATTGACCTTTCAGGCCAAATCTCCTAGGCAGCTGGCTAGGGCTCCGAAGCGATCTCGTAATTCACTCATATTTCTCTCTAACATGGTCTAATTTTTTTTAAACCTTTTCCCATCTTAATAATATTATATAGAGCTATTATTGACCATGAATTGGGTTCCTAATTCAACCAAACAAAAAAATTGACCTTTCAGGCCAAATCTCCTAGGCAGCTGCCTAGGGCTCCGAAGCGATCTCGTAATTCACTCATATTTCTCTCTAACAAGCTCTAATTTTTTTGATCCATTTCCCATCTCAATAATATTATATAGGGCTGTTATTGACCATGAATTGGGGTCCTAATTCAACCAAACAAAAAAATTGACCTTTCAGGCCAAATCTCCTAGGCAGCTGCCTAGGTCTCCGAAGCGATCTCGTAATTCACTCATATTTCTCTCTAACAAGCTTTAATTTTTTTGATCCTTTTCCCATCTCAATAATATTATATAGGGCTGTTATTGACCATGAATTGGGGTCCTAATTCAACCAAACAAAAAAATTGACCTTTCGGGCCAAATCCCCTAGGCAGCTGCCTAGGGCTCCGTAGCGATCTCGTAATTCAGTCATATTTCTCCCTAACAAGCTCTAATTTTTTTGAACCTTTTCCCATCTCAATAATATTATATAGGGCTATTATTGACCATGAATTGGGGTCCTAATTCAGCCAAACAAAAAAATTGACCTTTCAGGCCAAATCTCCTAGGCAGCTGCCTAGGGCTCCGAAGCGATCTCGTAATTCACTCATATTTCTCTCTAACATGGTCTAATTTTTTTGAACCTTTTCCCATCTTAATAATATTATATAGAGCTATTATTGACCATGAATTGGGGTCCTAATTCAACCAAACAAAAAAATTGTCCTTTCAGGCCAAATCTCCTAGGCAGCAGCCTAGGGCTCCGAAGCGATCTCGTAATTCACTCAAATTTCTCTCTAACAAGCTCTAATTTTTTTGATCCATTTCCCATCTCAATAATATTATATAGGGCTGTTATTGACCATGAATTGGGGTCCTAATTCAACCAAACAAAAAAATTGACCTTTCAGGCCAAATCTCCTAGGCAGCTGCCTAGGGCTCCGAAGCGATCTCGTAATTCACTCATATTTCTCTCTAACAAGCTTTAATTTTTTTGATCCTTTTCCCATCTCAATAATATTTTATAGGGCTGTTATTGACCATGAATTGGGGTCCTAATTCAACCAAACAAAAAAATTGACCTTTCAGGCCAAATCTCCTAGGCAGCTGCCTAGGGCTCCGAAGCGATTTCGTAATTTACTCATATTTCTCTCTAAAAAGCTCTAATTTTTTTGATCCTTTTCCCATCTCAATAATATTATATAGGGCTGTTATTGACCATGAATTGGGGTCCTAATTCAACCAAACAAAATAATTGACCTTTCAGGCCAAATCTCTTAGGCAGCTGCCTAGGGCTCCGAAGTGATCTCGTAATTCAGTCATATTTCTCCCTAACAAGCTCTAATTTTTTTGAACCTTTTCCCATCTCAATAATATTATATAGGGCTGTTATTGAATATGAATTGGGGTCCTAATTCAACCAAACAAAAAAATTGACCTTTCTGGCCAAATCTCCAAGGCAGCTGCCTAGGGCTCCGAAGCGATCTCGTAATTCACTCATATTTCTCTCTAACAAGCTTTAATTTTTTTGATCCTTTTACCATCTCAATAATATTATATAGGGCTGTTATTGACCATGAATTGGGGTCCTAATTCAACCAAACAAAAAAATTGGCCTTTCAGGCCAAATCTCCTAGGCAGTTGCCTAGGGCTCCGAAGCGTTCTCGTAATTCAGTCATATTTCTCCCTAACAAGCTCTAATTTTTTTGAACCTTTTCCCATCTCAATAATATTATATAGGGCTATTATTGACCATGAATTGGGGTCCTCATTCAGCCAAACAAAAAAATTGACCTTTCAGGCCAAATCTCCTAGGCAGCTGGCTAGGGCTCCGAAGCGATCTCGTAATTCACTCATATTTCTCTCTAACATGGTCTAATTTTTTTTAAACCTTTTCCCATCTTAATAATATTATATAGAGCTATTATTGACCATGAATTGGGTTCCTAATTCAACCAAACAAAAAAATTGACCTTTCAGGCCAAATCTCCTAGGCAGCTGCCTAGGGCTCCGAAGCGATCTCGTAATTCACTCATATTTCTCTCTAACAAGCTCTAATTTTTTTGATCCATTTCCCATCTCAATAATATTATATAGGGCTGTTATTGACCATGAATTGGGGTCCTAATTCAACCAAACAAAAAAATTGACCTTTCAGGCCAAATCTCCTAGGCAGCTGCCTAGGTCTCCGAAGCGATCTCGTAATTCACTCATATTTCTCTCTAACAAGCTTTAATTTTTTTGATCCTTTTCCCATCTCAATAATATTATATAGGGCTGTTATTGACCATGAATTGGGGTCCTAATTCAACCAAACAAAAAAATTGACCTTTCGGGCCAAATCCCCTAGGCAGCTGCCTAGGGCTCCGTAGCGATCTCGTAATTCAGTCATATTTCTCCCTAACAAGCTCTAATTTTTTTGAACCTTTTCCCATCTCAATAATATTATATAGGGCTATTATTGACCATGAATTGGGGTCCTAATTCAGCCAAACAAAAAAATTGACCTTTCAGGCCAAATCTCCTAGGCAGCTGCCTAGGGCTCCGAAGCGATCTCGTAATTCACTCATATTTCTCTCTAACATGGTCTAATTTTTTTGAACCTTTTCCCATCTTAATAATATTATATAGAGCTATTATTGACCATGAATTGGGGTCCTAATTCAACCAAACAAAAAAATTGTCCTTTCAGGCCAAATCTCCTAGGCAGCAGCCTAGGGCTCCGAAGCGATCTCGTAATTCACTCAAATTTCTCTCTAACAAGCTCTAATTTTTTTGATCCATTTCCCATCTCAATAATATTATATAGGGCTGTTATTGACCATGAATTGGGGTCCTAATTCAACCAAACAAAAAAATTGACCTTTCAGGCCAAATCTCCTAGGCAGCTGCCTAGGGCTCCGAAGCGATCTCGTAATTCACTCATATTTCTCTCTAACAAGCTTTAATTTTTTTGATCCTTTTCCCATCTCAATAATATTTTATAGGGCTGTTATTGACCATGAATTGGGGTCCTAATTCAACCAAACAAAAAAATTGACCTTTCAGGCCAAATCTCCTAGGCAGCTGCCTAGGGCTCCGAAGAGATCTCGTAATTCACTCATATTTCTCTCTAACAAGCTCTAATTTTTTTTATCCTTTTCCCATCTCAATAATATTATATAGGGCTATTATTGACCATGAATTGGGGTCCTAATTCAGCCAAACAAAAAAATTGACCTTTCAGGCCAAATCTCCTAGGCAGCTGCCTAGGGCTCCGAAGCGATCTCGTAATTCACTCATATTTCTCTCTAACATGGTCTAATTTTTTTGAACCTTTTCCCATCTTAATAATATTATATAGAGATATTATTGACCATGAATTGGGGTCCTAATTCAACCAAACAAAAAAATTGACCTTTCAGGCCAAATCTCCTAGGCAGCTGCCTAGGGCTCCGAAGCGATCTCGTAATTCACTCATATTTCTCTCTAACAAGCTCTAATTTTTTTGATCCATTTCACATCTCAATAATATTATATAGGGCTGTTATTGACCATGAATTGGGGTCCTAATTCAACCAAACAAAAAAATTGACCTTTCAGGCCAAATCTCCTAGGCAGCTGCCTAGGGCTCCGAAGCGATTTCGTAATTCACTCATATTTCTCTGTAAAAAGCTCTAATTTTTTTGAACCTTTTCCCATCTCAATAATATTATACAGGGCTGTTATTGACCATGAATTGGGGTCCTAATTCAACCAAACAAAAAAATTGACCTTTCAGGCCAAATCTCCTAGGCAGCTGCCTAGGGCTCCGAAGATATTTCATAATTCACTCATATATATCTCTAACAAGCTCTAATTTTTTTGAACCTTTTCCCATCTCAATTATATTATATAGGGCTGTTATTGACCATGAATTGGGGTCCTAATTCAACCAAACAAAAAAATTGACCTTTCAGGCCAAATCTCCTAGGCAGCTGCCTAGGGCTCCGAAGCGATTTCGTAATTTACTCATATTTCTCTCTAAAAAGCTCTAATTTTTTTGATCCTTTTCCCATCTCAATAATATTATATAGGGCTGTTATTGACCATGAATTGGGGTCCTAATTCAACCAAACAAAAAAATTGACCTTTCAGGCCAAATCTCTTAGGCAGCTGCCTAGGGCTCCGAAGTGATCTCGTAATTCAGTCATATTTCTCCCTAACAAGCTCTAATTTTTTTGAACCTTTTCCCATCTCAATAATATTATATAGGGCTGTTATTGAATATGAATTGGGGTCCTAATTCAACCAAACAAAAAAATTGACCTTTCTGGCCAAATCTCCTAGGCAGCTGCCTAGGGCTCCGAAGCGATTTCATAATTCACTCATATTTATCTCTAACAAGCTCTAATTTTTTTGAACATTTTCCCATCTCAATAATATTATATAGGGCTGTTAATGACCATGAATTGGGGACCTAATTCAACCAAACAAAAAAATTGACCTTTCAGGCCAAATTTCCTAGGCCGCTGCCTAGGTCTCCGGAGCGATTTCGTAATTCACTCATATTTTTCTCTAACAAGCTCTAATTTTTTTGAACCTTTTCCCATCTCAATAATATTATATAGGGCTATTATTGACCATGAATTGGGGTCCTAATTCAACCAAACAAAAAAATTGACCTATCAGGCCAAATCTCCTGCCTATGGCTCCGAAGCGTTCTCGTAATTCACTCATATTTCTCTCTAACAAGCTCTAATTTTTTTGATCCTTTTCCCATCTCAATAATATTATATAGGGCTGTTATTGACCATTAATTGGGGTCCTAATTCAACCAAACAAAAAAATTGACCTTTCAGGCCAAATCTCCTAGGCCGCTGCCTAGGGCTCCGGAGCGATTTCGTAATCCACTCATATTTCTCTCTAACAAGCTCTAATTTTTTTGAACCATTTCAAATCTCAATAATATTATATAGGGCTATTATTGACCATGAATTGGGGTCCTAATTCAACCAAACAAAAAAATTGACCTTTCAGGCCAAATCTCCTAGGCAGCTGCCTAGGGCTCCGAAGCGATTTCGTAATTCACTCATATTTCTCTCTAAAAAGCTCTAATTTTTTTGAACCTTTTCCCATCTCAATAATATTATATAGGGCTGTTATTGACCATGAATTGGGGTCCTAATTCAACCAAACAAAAAAATTGACCTTTCAGGCCAAATCTCCTAGGCAGCTGCCTAAGGCTCCGAAGATATTTCATAATTCACTCATATTTCTCTCTAACAAGCTCTAATTTTTTTGATCCATTTCCCATCTCAATAATATTATATAGGGCTGTTATTGACCATGAATTGGGGTCCTAATTCAACCAAACAAAAAAATTGACCTTTCAGGCCAAATCTCCTAGGCAGCTGCCTAGGGCTCCGAAGATATTTCATAATTCACTCATATTTCTCTCTAACAAGCTCTAATTTTTTTGATCCATTTCCCATCTCAATAATATTATATAGGGCTGTTATTGACCATGAATTGGGGTCCTAATTCAACCAAACAAAAAAATTGACCTTTCAGGCCAAATCTCCTAGGCAGCTGCCTAGGGCTCCGAAGAGATTTCGTAATTCACTCATATTTCTCTCTAAAAAGCTCTAATTTTTTTGAACCTTTTCCCATCTCAATAATATTATATAGGGCTGTTATTGACCATGAATTGGGGTCCTAATTCAACCAAACAAAAAAATTGACCTTTCAGGCCAAATCTCCTAGGCCGCTGCCTAGGGCTCCGAAGCGATCTCGTAATTCCCTCATATTTCTCTCTAACAAGCTTTAATTTTTTTGATCCTTTTCCCATTTCAATAATATTATATAGGGCTGTTATTGACCATGAATTGGGGTCCTAATTCAACCAAACAAAAAAATTGACCTTTCAGGCCAAATCTCCTAGGCAGCTGCCTAGGGCTCCGAAGCGATTTCGTAATTCACTCATATTTCTCTGTAAAAAGCTCTAATTTTTTTGAACCTTTTCCCATCTCAATAATATTATACAGGGCTGTTATTGACCATGAATTGGGGTCCTAATTCAACCAAACAAAAAAATTGACCTTTCAGGCCAAATCTCCTAGGCAGCTGCCTAGGGCTCCGAAGATATTTCATAATTCACTCATATATATCTCTAACAAGCTCTAATTTTTTTGAACCTTTTCCCATCTCAATTATATTATATAGGGCTATTATTGACCATGAATTGGGGTCCTAATTCAACCAAACAAAAAAATTGACCTTTCAGGCCAAATCTCCTAGGCAGTTGCCTAGGGCTCCGAAGCGATTTCGTAATTTACTCATATTTCTCTCTAAAAAGCTCTAATTTTTTTGATCCTTTTCCCATCTCAATAATATTATATAGGGCTGTTATTGACCATGAATTGGGGTCCTAATTCAACCAAACAAAAAAATTGACCTTTCAGGCCAAATCTCTTAGGCAGCTGCCTAGGGCTCCGAAGTGATCTCGTAATTCAGTCATATTTCTCCCTAACAAGCTCTAATTTTTTTGAACCTTTTCCCATCTCAATAATATTATATAGGGCTGTTATTGAATATGAATTGGGGTCCTAATTCAACCAAACAAAAAAATTGACCTTTCAGGCCAAATCTCCTAGGCAGCTGCCTAGGGCTCCGAAGCGATCTCGTAATTCACTCATATTTCTCTCTAACAAGCTTTAATTTTTTTGATCCTTTTCCCATCTCAATAATATTTTATAGGGCTGTTATTGACCATGAATTGGGGTCCTAATTCAACCAAACAAAAAAATTGACCTTTCAGGCCAAATCTCCTAGGCAGCTGCCTAGGGCTCCGAAGCGATTTCGTAATTTACTCATATTTCTCTCTAAAAAGCTCTAATTTTTTTGATCCTTTTCCCATCTCAATAATATTATATAGGGCTGTTATTGACCATGAATTGGGGTCCTAATTCAACCAAACAAAATAATTGACCTTTCAGGCCAAATCTCTTAGGCAGCTGCCTAGGGCTCCGAAGTGATCTCGTAATTCAGTCATATTTCTCCCTAACAAGCTCTAATTTTTTTGAACCTTTTCCCATCTCAATAATATTATATAGGGCTGTTATTGAATATGAATTGGGGTCCTAATTCAACCAAACAAAAAAATTGACCTTTCTGGCCAAATCTCCAAGGCAGCTGCCTAGGGCTCCGAAGCGATCTCGTAATTCACTCATATTTCTCTCTAACAAGCTTTAATTTTTTTGATCCTTTTACCATCTCAATAATATTATATAGGGCTGTTATTGACCATGAATTGGGGTCCTAATTCAACCAAACAAAAAAATTGGCCTTTCAGGCCAAATCTCCTAGGCAGTTGCCTAGGGCTCCGAAGCGTTCTCGTAATTCAGTCATATTTCTCCCTAACAAGCTCTAATTTTTTTGAACCTTTTCCCATCTCAATAATATTATATAGGGCTATTATTGACCATGAATTGGGGTCCTCATTCAGCCAAACAAAAAAATTGACCTTTCAGGCCAAATCTCCTAGGCAGCTGGCTAGGGCTCCGAAGCGATCTCGTAATTCACTCATATTTCTCTCTAACATGGTCTAATTTTTTTTAAACCTTTTCCCATCTTAATAATATTATATAGAGCTATTATTGACCATGAATTGGGTTCCTAATTCAACCAAACAAAAAAATTGACCTTTCAGGCCAAATCTCCTAGGCAGCTGCCTAGGGCTCCGAAGCGATCTCGTAATTCACTCATATTTCTCTCTAACAAGCTCTAATTTTTTTGATCCATTTCCCATCTCAATAATATTATATAGGGCTGTTATTGACCATGAATTGGGGTCCTAATTCAACCAAACAAAAAAATTGACCTTTCAGGCCAAATCTCCTAGGCAGCTGCCTAGGTCTCCGAAGCGATCTCGTAATTCACTCATATTTCTCTCTAACAAGCTTTAATTTTTTTGATCCTTTTCCCATCTCAATAATATTATATAGGGCTGTTATTGACCATGAATTGGGGTCCTAATTCAACCAAACAAAAAAATTGACCTTTCGGGCCAAATCCCCTAGGCAGCTGCCTAGGGCTCCGTAGCGATCTCGTAATTCAGTCATATTTCTCCCTAACAAGCTCTAATTTTTTTGAACCTTTTCCCATCTCAATAATATTATATAGGGCTATTATTGACCATGAATTGGGGTCCTAATTCAGCCAAACAAAAAAATTGACCTTTCAGGCCAAATCTCCTAGGCAGCTGCCTAGGGCTCCGAAGCGATCTCGTAATTCACTCATATTTCTCTCTAACATGGTCTAATTTTTTTGAACCTTTTCCCATCTTAATAATATTATATAGAGCTATTATTGACCATGAATTGGGGTCCTAATTCAACCAAACAAAAAAATTGTCCTTTCAGGCCAAATCTCCTAGGCAGCAGCCTAGGGCTCCGAAGCGATCTCGTAATTCACTCAAATTTCTCTCTAACAAGCTCTAATTTTTTTGATCCATTTCCCATCTCAATAATATTATATAGGGCTGTTATTGACCATGAATTGGGGTCCTAATTCAACCAAACAAAAAAATTGACCTTTCAGGCCAAATCTCCTAGGCAGCTGCCTAGGGCTCCGAAGCGATCTCGTAATTCACTCATATTTCTCTCTAACAAGCTTTAATTTTTTTGATCCTTTTCCCATCTCAATAATATTTTATAGGGCTGTTATTGACCATGAATTGGGGTCCTAATTCAACCAAACAAAAAAATTGACCTTTCAGGCCAAATCTCCTAGGCAGCTGCCTAGGGCTCCGAAGAGATCTCGTAATTCACTCATATTTCTCTCTAACAAGCTCTAATTTTTTTTATCCTTTTCCCATCTCAATAATATTATATAGGGCTATTATTGACCATGAATTGGGGTCCTAATTCAGCCAAACAAAAAAATTGACCTTTCAGGCCAAATCTCCTAGGCAGCTGCCTAGGGCTCCGAAGCGATCTCGTAATTCACTCATATTTCTCTCTAACATGGTCTAATTTTTTTGAACCTTTTCCCATCTTAATAATATTATATAGAGATATTATTGACCATGAATTGGGGTCCTAATTCAACCAAACAAAAAAATTGACCTTTCAGGCCAAATCTCCTAGGCAGCTGCCTAGGGCTCCGAAGCGATCTCGTAATTCACTCATATTTCTCTCTAACAAGCTCTAATTTTTTTGATCCATTTCACATCTCAATAATATTATATAGGGCTGTTATTGACCATGAATTGGGGTCCTAATTCAACCAAACAAAAAAATTGACCTTTCAGGCCAAATCTCCTAGGCAGCTGCCTAGGGCTCCGAAGCGATTTCGTAATTCACTCATATTTCTCTGTAAAAAGCTCTAATTTTTTTGAACCTTTTCCCATCTCAATAATATTATACAGGGCTGTTATTGACCATGAATTGGGGTCCTAATTCAACCAAACAAAAAAATTGACCTTTCAGGCCAAATCTCCTAGGCAGCTGCCTAGGGCTCCGAAGATATTTCATAATTCACTCATATATATCTCTAACAAGCTCTAATTTTTTTGAACCTTTTCCCATCTCAATTATATTATATAGGGCTGTTATTGACCATGAATTGGGGTCCTAATTCAACCAAACAAAAAAATTGACCTTTCAGGCCAAATCTCCTAGGCAGCTGCCTAGGGCTCCGAAGCGATTTCGTAATTTACTCATATTTCTCTCTAAAAAGCTCTAATTTTTTTGATCCTTTTCCCATCTCAATAATATTATATAGGGCTGTTATTGACCATGAATTGGGGTCCTAATTCAACCAAACAAAAAAATTGACCTTTCAGGCCAAATCTCTTAGGCAGCTGCCTAGGGCTCCGAAGTGATCTCGTAATTCAGTCATATTTCTCCCTAACAAGCTCTAATTTTTTTGAACCTTTTCCCATCTCAATAATATTATATAGGGCTGTTATTGAATATGAATTGGGGTCCTAATTCAACCAAACAAAAAAATTGACCTTTCTGGCCAAATCTCCTAGGCAGCTGCCTAGGGCTCCGAAGCGATTTCATAATTCACTCATATTTATCTCTAACAAGCTCTAATTTTTTTGAACATTTTCCCATCTCAATAATATTATATAGGGCTGTTAATGACCATGAATTGGGGACCTAATTCAACCAAACAAAAAAATTGACCTTTCAGGCCAAATTTCCTAGGCCGCTGCCTAGGTCTCCGGAGCGATTTCGTAATTCACTCATATTTTTCTCTAACAAGCTCTAATTTTTTTGAACCTTTTCCCATCTCAATAATATTATATAGGGCTATTATTGACCATGAATTGGGGTCCTAATTCAACCAAACAAAAAAATTGACCTATCAGGCCAAATCTCCTGCCTATGGCTCCGAAGCGTTCTCGTAATTCACTCATATTTCTCTCTAACAAGCTCTAATTTTTTTGATCCTTTTCCCATCTCAATAATATTATATAGGGCTGTTATTGACCATTAATTGGGGTCCTAATTCAACCAAACAAAAAAATTGACCTTTCAGGCCAAATCTCCTAGGCCGCTGCCTAGGGCTCCGGAGCGATTTCGTAATCCACTCATATTTCTCTCTAACAAGCTCTAATTTTTTTGAACCATTTCAAATCTCAATAATATTATATAGGGCTATTATTGACCATGAATTGGGGTCCTAATTCAACCAAACAAAAAAATTGACCTTTCAGGCCAAATCTCCTAGGCAGCTGCCTAGGGCTCCGAAGCGATTTCGTAATTCACTCATATTTCTCTCTAAAAAGCTCTAATTTTTTTGAACCTTTTCCCATCTCAATAATATTATATAGGGCTGTTATTGACCATGAATTGGGGTCCTAATTCAACCAAACAAAAAAATTGACCTTTCAGGCCAAATCTCCTAGGCAGCTGCCTAGGGCTCCGAAGATATTTCATAATTCACTCATATTTCTCTCTAACAAGCTCTAATTTTTTTGATCCATTTCCCATCTCAATAATATTATATAGGGCTGTTATTGACCATGAATTGGGGTCCTAATTCAACCAAACAAAAAAATTGACCTTTCAGGCCAAATCTCCTAGGCAGCTGCCTAGGGCTCCGAAGATATTTCATAATTCACTCATATTTCTCTCTAACAAGCTCTAATTTTTTTGATCCATTTCCCATCTCAATAATATTATATAGGGCTGTTATTGACCATGAATTGGGGTCCTAATTCAACCAAACAAAAAAATTGACCTTTCAGGCCAAATCTCCTAGGCAGCTGCCTAGGGCTCCGAAGAGATTTCGTAATTCACTCATATTTCTCTCTAAAAAGCTCTAATTTTTTTGAACCTTTTCCCATCTCAATAATATTATATAGGGCTGTTATTGACCATGAATTGGGGTCCTAATTCAACCAAACAAAAAAATTGACCTTTCAGGCCAAATCTCCTAGGCCGCTGCCTAGGGCTCCGAAGCGATCTCGTAATTCCCTCATATTTCTCTCTAACAAGCTTTAATTTTTTTGATCCTTTTCCCATCTCAATAATATTATATAGGGCTGTTATTGACCATGAATTGGGGTCCTAATTCAACCAAACAAAAAAATTGACCTTTCAGGCCAAATCTCCTAGGCAGCTGCCTAGGGCTCCGAAGCGATTTCGTAATTCACTCATATTTCTCTGTAAAAAGCTCTAATTTTTTTGAACCTTTTCCCATCTCAATAATATTATACAGGGCTGTTATTGACCATGAATTGGGGTCCTAATTCAACCAAACAAAAAAATTGACCTTTCAGGCCAAATCTCCTAGGCAGCTGCCTAGGGCTCCGAAGATATTTCATAATTCACTCATATATATCTCTAACAAGCTCTAATTTTTTTGAACCTTTTCCCATCTCAATTATATTATATAGGGCTATTATTGACCATGAATTGGGGTCCTAATTCAACCAAACAAAAAAATTGACCTTTCAGGCCAAATCTCCTAGGCAGTTGCCTAGGGCTCCGAAGCGATTTCGTAATTTACTCATATTTCTCTCTAAAAAGCTCTAATTTTTTTGATCCTTTTCCCATCTCAATAATATTATATAGGGCTGTTATTGACCATGAATTGGGGTCCTAATTCAACCAAACAAAAAAATTGACCTTTCAGGCCAAATCTCTTAGGCAGCTGCCTAGGGCTCCGAAGTGATCTCGTAATTCAGTCATATTTCTCCCTAACAAGCTCTAATTTTTTTGAACCTTTTCCCATCTCAATAATATTATATAGGGCTGTTATTGAATATGAATTGGGGTCCTAATTCAACCAAACAAAAAAATTGACCTTTCTGGCCAAATCTCCTAGGCAGCTGCCTAGGGCTCCGAAGCGATTTCATAATTCACTCATATTTATCTCTAACAAGCTCTAATTTTTTTAAACATTTTCCCATCTCAATAATATTATATAGGTCTGTTAATGACCATGAATTGGGGACCTAATTCAACCAAACAAAAAAATTGACCTTTCAGGCCAAATTTCCTAGGCCGCTGCCTAGGGCTCCGGAGCGATTTCGTAATTCACTCATATTTTTCTCTAACAAGCTCTAATTTTTTTGAACCTTTTCCCATCTCAATAATATTATATAGGGCTATTATTGACCATGAATTGGGGTCCTAATTCAACCAAACAAAAAAATTGACCTATCAGGCCAAATCTCCTGCCTATGGCTCCGAAGCGTTCTCGTAATTCACTCATATTTCTCTCTAACAAGCTCTAATTTTTTTGATCCTTTTCCCATCTCAATAATATTATATAGGGCTGTTATTGACCATTAATTGGGGTCCTAATTCAACCAAACAAAAAAATTGACCTTTCAGGCCAAATCTCCTAGGCCGCTGCTTAGGGCTCCGAAGCGATTTCGTAATTCACTCATATTTCTCTCTAAAAAGCTCTAATTTTTTTGAACCTTTTCCCATCTCAATAATATTATATAGGGCTGTTATTGACCATGAATTGGGGTCCTAATTCAACCAAACAAAAAAATTGACCTTTCAGGCCAAATCTCCTAGGCAGCTGCCTAGGGCTCCGAAGATATTTCATAATTCACTCATATTTCTCTCTAACAAGCTCTAATTTTTTTGATCCATTTCCCATCTCAATAATATTATATAGGGCTGTTATTGACCATGAATTGGGGTCCTAATTCAACCAAACAAAAAAATTGACCTTTCAGGCCAAATCTCCTAGGCAGCTGCCTAGGGTTCCGAAGAGATTTCGTAATTCACTCATATTTCTCTCTAAAAAGCTCTAATTTTTTTGAACCTTTTCCCATCTCAATAATATTATATAGGGCTGTTATTGACCATGAATTGGGGTCCTAATTCAACCAAACAAAAAAATTGACCTTTCAGGCCAAATCTCCTAGGCCGCTGCCTAGGGCTCCGAAGCGATCTCGTAATTCCCTCATATTTCTCTCTAACAAGCTTTAATTTTTTTGATCCTTTTCCCATCTCAATAATATTATATAGGGCTGTTATTGACCATGAATTGGGGTCCTAATTCAACCAAACAAAAAAATTGACCTTTCAGGCCAAATCTCCTAGGCAGCTGCCTAGGGCTCCGAAGATATTTCATAATTCACTCATATTTCTCTCTAACAAGCTCTAATTTTTTTGATCCATTTCCCATCTCAATAATATTATATAGGGCTGTTATTGACCATGAATTGGGGTCCTAATTCAACCAAACAAAAAAATTGACCTTTCAGGCCAAATCTCCTAGGCAGCTGCCTAGGGCTCCGAAGAGATTTCGTAATTCACTCATATTTCTCTCTAAAAAGCTCTAATTTTTTTGAACCTTTTCCCATCTCAATAATATTATATAGGGCTGTTATTGACCATGAATTGGGGTCCTAATTCAACCAAACAAAAAAATTGACCTTTCAGGCCAAATCTCCTAGGCCGCTGCCTAGGGCTCCGAAGCGATCTCGTAATTCCCTCATATTTCTCTCTAACAAGCTTTAATTTTTTTGATCCTTTTCCCATCTCAATAATATTATATAGGGCTGTTATTGACCATGAATTGGGGTCCTAATTCAACCAAACAAAAAAATTGACCTTTCAGGCCAAATCTCCTAGGCAGCTGCCTAGGGCTCCGAAGCGATTTCGTAATTCACTCATATTTCTCTGTAAAAAGCTCTAATTTTTTTGAACCTTTTCCCATCTCAATAATATTATACAGGGCTGTTATTGACCATGAATTGGGGTCCTAATTCAACCAAACAAAAAAATTGACCTTTCAGGCCAAATCTCCTAGGCAGCTGCCTAGGGCTCCGAAGATATTTCATAATTCACTCATATATATCTCTAACAAGCTCTAATTTTTTTGAACCTTTTCCCATCTCAATTATATTATATAGGGCTGTTATTGACCATGAATTGGGGTCCTAATTCAACCAAACAAAAAAATTGACCTTTCAGGCCAAATCTCCTAGGCAGTTGCCTAGGGCTCCGAAGCGATTTCGTAATTTACTCATATTTCTCTCTAAAAAGCTCTAATTTTTTTGATCCTTTTCCCATCTCAATAATATTATATAGGGCTGTTATTGACCATGAATTGGGGTCCTAATTCAACCAAACAAAAAAATTGACCTTTCAGGCCAAATCTCTTAGGCAGCTGCCTAGGGCTCCGAAGTGATCTCGTAATTCAGTCATATTTCTCCCTAACAAGCTCTAATTTTTTTGAACCTTTTCCCATCTCAATAATATTATATAGGGCTGTTATTGAATATGAATTGGGGTCCTAATTCAACCAAACAAAAAAATTGACCTTTCTGGCCAAATCTCCTAGGCAGCTGCCTAGGGCTCCGAAGCGATTTCATAATTCACTCATATTTATCTCTAACAAGCTCTAATTTTTTTGAACATTTTCCCATCTCAATAATATTATATAGGGCTGTTAATGACCATGAATTGGGGACCTAATTCAACCAAACAAAAAAATTGACCTTTCAGGCCAAATTTCCTAGGCCGCTGCCTAGGGCTCCGGAGCGATTTCGTAATTCACTCATATTTTTCTCTAACAAGCTCTAATTTTTTTGAACCTTTTCCCATCTCAATAATATTATATAGGGCTATTATTGACCATGAATTGGGGTCCTAATTCAACCAAACAAAAAAATTGACCTATCAGGCCAAATCTCCTGCCTATGGCTCCGATGCGTTCTCGTAATTCACTCATATTTCTCTCTAACAAGCTCTAATTTTTTTGATCCTTTTCCCATCTCAATAATATTATATAGGGCTGTTATTGACCATGAATTGGGGTCCTAATTCAACCAAACAAAAAAATTGACCTTTCAGTCCAAATCTCCTAGGCCGCTGCCTAGGGCTCCGGAGCGATTTCGTAATTCACTCATATTTCTCTCTAACAACTCTAATTTTTTTGAACCATTTCAAATCTCAATAATATTATATAGGGCTGTTATTGACCATGAATTGGTGTCCTAATTCAACCAAACAAAAAAATTTACCTTTCAGGCCAAATCTCCTAGGCAGCTGCCTAGGGCTCCGAAGCGATTTCGTAATTCACTCATATTTCTCTCTAAAAAGCTCTAATTTTTTTGAACCTTTTCCCATCTCAATAATATTATATAGGGCTGTTGTTGACCTTGAATTGGGGTCCTAATTCAACCAAACAAAAAAATTGACCTTTCAGGCCAAATCTCCTAGGCAGCTGCCTAGGGCTCCAAAGCGATTTCGTAATTCACTCATATTTCTCTCTAACAAGCTCTAATTTTTTTGAACCTTTTCCCATCTCAATAATATTATATAGGGCTATTATTGACCATGAATTGGGGTCCTAATTCAACCAAACAAAAAAATTGACCTTTCAGGCCAAATCTCCAAGGCAGCTGCCTAGGGCTCCGAAGCGATCTCGTAATTCACTCATATTTCTCTCTAACATGCTCTAATTTTTTTGATCCATTTCCCATCTCAATAATATTATATAGGGCTGTTATTGACCATGAATTGGGGTCCTAATTCAACCAAACAAAAAAATTGACCTTTCAGGCCAAATCTCCTAGGCAGCTGCCTAGGGCTCCGAAGCGATCTCGTAATTCCCTCATATTTCTCTCTAACAAGCTTTAATTTTTTTGATCCTTTTCCCATCTCAATAATATTATATAGGGCTGTTATTGACCATGAATTGGGGTCCTAATTCAACCAAACAAAAAAATTGACCTTTCAGGCCAAATCTCCTAGGCAGCAGCCTAGGGCTCCGTAGCGATCTCGTAATTCACTCAAATTTCTCTCTAACAAGCTCTAATTTTTTTGATCCATTTCCCATCTCAATAATATTATATAGGGCTGTTATTGACCATGAATTGGGGTCCTAATTCAACCAAACAAAAAAATTGACCTTTCAGGCCAAATCTCCTAGGCAGCTGCCTAGGGCTCCGAAGCGATCTCGTAATTCACTCATATTTCTCTCTAACAAGCTTTAATTTTTTTGATCCTTTTCCCATCTCAATAATATTATATAGGGCTGTTATTGACCATGAATTGGGGTCCTAATTCAACCAAACAAAAAAATTGACCTTTCAGGCCAAATCTCCTAGGCAGCTGCCTAGGGCTCCGAAGCGATCTCGTAATTCACTCATATTTCTCTCTAACAAGCTTTAATTTTTTTGATCCTTTTCCCATCTCAATAATATTATATAGGGCTGTTATTGACCATGAATTGGGGTCCTAAGTCAACCAAACAAAAAAATTGACCTTTCAGGCCAAATCTCCTAGGCAGCTGCCTAGGGCTCCGTAGCGATCTCGTAATTCAGTCATATTTCTCCCTAACAAGCTCTAATTTTTTTGAAGATTTTCCCATCTCAATAATATTATATAGGGCTATTATTGACCATGAATTGGGGTCCTAATTCAGCCAAACAAAAAAATTGACCTTTCAGGCCAAATCTCCTAGGCAGCTGCCTAGGGCTCCAAAGCGATCTCGTAATTCACTCTTATTTCTCTCTAACAAGCTCTAATTTTTTTGATCCATTTCCCATCTCAATAATATTATATAGGGCTGTTATTGACCATGAATTGGGGTCCTAATTCAACCAAACAAAAAAATTGACCTTTCAGGCCAAATCTCTTAGGCAGCTGCCTAGGGCTCCGAAGTGATCTCGTAATTCAGTCATATTTCTCCCTAACAAGCTCTAATTTTTTTGAACCTTTTCCCATCTCAATAATATTATATAGGGCTGTTATTGAATATGAATTGGGGTCCTAATTCAACCAAACAAAAAAATTGACCTTTCTGGCCAAATCTCCTAGGCAGCTGCCTAGGGCTCCGAAGCGATTTCATAATTCACTCATATTTATCTCTAACAAGCTCTAATTTTTTTGAACATTTTCCCATCTCAATAATATTATATAGGGCTGTTAATGACCATGAATTGGGGACCTAATTCAACCAAACAAAAAAATTGACCTTTCAGGCCAAATTTCCTAGGCCGCTGCCTAGGGCTCCGGAGCGATTTCGTAATTCACTCATATTTTTCTCTAACAAGCTCTAATTTTTTTGAACCTTTTCCCATCTCAATAATATTATATAGGGCTATTATTGACCATGAATTGGGGTCCTAATTCAACCAAACAAAAAAATTGACCTATCAGGCCAAATCTCCTGCCTATGGCTCCGAAGCGTTCTCGTAATTCACTCATATTTCTCTCTAACAAGCTCTAATTTTTTTGATCCTTTTCCCATCTCAATAATATTATATAGGGCTGTTATTGACCATGAATTGGGGTCCTAATTCAACCAAACAAAAAAATTGACCTTTCAGTCCAAATCTCCTAGGCCGCTGCCTAGGGCTCCGGAGCGATTTCGTAATTCACTCATATTTCTCTCTAACAACTCTAATTTTTTTGAACCATTTCAAATCTCAATAATATTATATAGGGCTGTTATTGACCATGAATTGGTGTCCTAATTCAACCAAACAAAAAAATTTACCTTTCAGGCCAAATCTCCTAGGCAGCTGCCTAGGGCTCCGAAGCGATTTCGTAATTCACTCATATTTCTCTCTAAAAAGCTCTAATTTTTTTGAACCTTTTCCCATCTCAATAATATTATATAGGGCTGTTGTTGACCTTGAATTGGGGTCCTAATTCAACCAAACAAAAAAATTGACCTTTCAGGCCAAATCTCCTAGGCAGCTGCCTAGGGCTCCAAAGCGATTTCGTAATTCACTCATATTTCTCTCTAACAAGCTCTAATTTTTTTGAACCTTTTCCCATCTCAATAATATTATATAGGGCTATTATTGACCATGAATTGGGGTCCTAATTCAACCAAACAAAAAAATTGACCTTTCAGGCCAAATCTCCAAGGCAGCTGCCTAGGGCTCCGAAGCGATCTCGTAATTCACTCATATTTCTCTCTAACATGCTCTAATTTTTTTGATCCATTTCCCATCTCAATAATATTATATAGGGCTGTTATTGACCATGAATTGGGGTCCTAATTCAACCAAACAAAAAAATTGACCTTTCAGGCCAAATCTCCTAGGCAGCTGCCTAGGGCTCCGAAGCGATCTCGTAATTCCCTCATATTTCTCTCTAACAAGCTTTAATTTTTTTGATCCTTTTCCCATCTCAATAATATTATATAGGGCTGTTATTGACCATGAATTGGGGTCCTAATTCAACCAAACAAAAAAATTGACCTTTCAGGCCAAATCTCCTAGGCAGCAGCCTAGGGCTCCGTAGCGATCTCGTAATTCACTCAAATTTCTCTCTAACAAGCTCTAATTTTTTTGATCCATTTCCCATCTCAATAATATTATATAGGGCTGTTATTGACCATGAATTGGGGTCCTAATTCAACCAAACAAAAAAATTGACCTTTCAGGCCAAATCTCCTAGGCAGCTGCCTAGGGCTCCGAAGCGATCTCGTAATTCACTCATATTTCTCTCTAACAAGCTTTAATTTTTTTGATCCTTTTCCCATCTCAATAATATTATATAGGGCTGTTATTGACCATGAATTGGGGTCCTAATTCAACCAAACAAAAAAATTGACCTTTCAGGCCAAATCTCCTAGGCAGCTGCCTAGGGCTCCGAAGCGATCTCGTAATTCACTCATATTTCTCTCTAACAAGCTTTAATTTTTTTGATCCTTTTCCCATCTCAATAATATTATATAGGGCTGTTATTGACCATGAATTGGGGTCCTAAGTCAACCAAACAAAAAAATTGACCTTTCAGGCCAAATCTCCTAGGCAGCTGCCTAGGGCTCCGTAGCGATCTCGTAATTCAGTCATATTTCTCCCTAACAAGCTCTAATTTTTTTGAAGATTTTCCCATCTCAATAATATTATATAGGGCTATTATTGACCATGAATTGGGGTCCTAATTCAGCCAAACAAAAAAATTGACCTTTCAGGCCAAATCTCCAAGGCAGCTGCCTAGGGCTCCGAAGCGATCTCGTAATTCACTCATATTTCTCTCTAACATGCTCTAATTTTTTTGATCCATTTCCCATCTCAATAATATTATATAGGGCTGTTATTGACCATGAATTTGGGTCCTAATTCAACCAAACAAAAAAATTGACCTTTCAGGCCAAATCTCCTAGGCAGCTGCCTAGGGCTCCGAAGAGATTTCGTAATTCACTCATATTTCTCTCTAAAAAGCTCTAATTTTTTTGAACCTTTTCCCATCTCAATAATATTATATAGGGCTGTTATTGACCATGAATTGGGGTCCTAATTCAACCAAACAAAAAAATTGACCTTTCAGGCCAAATCTCCTAGGCCGCTGCCTAGGGCTCCGAAGCGATCTCGTAATTCCCTCATATTTCTCTCTAACAAGCTTTAATTTTTTTGATCCTTTTCCCATCTCAATAATATTATATAGGGCTGTTATTGACCATGAATTGGGGTCCTAATTCAACCAAACAAAAAAATTGACCTTTCAGGCCAAATCTCCTAGGCCGCTGCTTAGGGCTCCGAAGCGATTTCGTAATTCACTCATATTTCTCTCTAAAAAGCTCTAATTTTTTTGAACCTTTTCCCATCTCAATAATATTATATAGGGCTGTTATTGACCATGAATTGGGGTCCTAATTCAACCAAACAAAAAAATTGACCTTTCAGGCCAAATCTCCTAGGCAGCTGCCTAGGGCTCCGAAGATATTTCATAATTCACTCATATTTCTCTCTAACAAGCTCTAATTTTTTTGATCCATTTCCCATCTCAATAATATTATATAGGGCTGTTATTGACCATGAATTGGGGTCCTAATTCAACCAAACAAAAAAATTGACCTTTCAGGCCAAATCTCCTAGGCAGCTGCCTAGGGCTCCGAAGAGATTTCGTAATTCACTCATATTTCTCTCTAAAAAGCTCTAATTTTTTTGAACCTTTTCCCATCTCAATAATATTATATAGGGCTGTTATTGACCATGAATTGGGGTCCTAATTCAACCAAACAAAAAAATTGACCTTTCAGGCCAAATCTCCTAGGCCGCTGCCTAGGGCTCCGAAGCGATCTCGTAATTCCCTCATATTTCTCTCTAACAAGCTTTAATTTTTTTGATCCTTTTCCCATCTCAATAATATTATATAGGGCTGTTATTGACCATGAATTGGGGTCCTAATTCAACCAAACAAAAAAATTGACCTTTCAGGCCAAATCTCCTAGGCAGCTGCCTAGGGCTCCGAAGCGATTTCGTAATTCACTCATATTTCTCTGTAAAAAGCTCTAATTTTTTTGAACCTTTTCCCATCTCAATAATATTATACAGGGCTGTTATTGACCATGAATTGGGGTCCTAATTCAACCAAACAAAAAAATTGACCTTTCAGGCCAAATCTCCTAGGCAGCTGCCTAGGGCTCCGAAGATATTTCATAATTCACTCATATATATCTCTAACAAGCTCTAATTTTTTTGAACCTTTTCCCATCTCAATTATATTATATAGGGCTGTTATTGACCATGAATTGGGGTCCTAATTCAACCAAACAAAAAAATTGACCTTTCAGGCCAAATCTCCTAGGCAGTTGCCTAGGGCTCCGAAGCGATTTCGTAATTTACTCATATTTCTCTCTAAAAAGCTCTAATTTTTTTGATCCTTTTCCCATCTCAATAATATTATATAGGGCTGTTATTGACCATGAATTGGGGTCCTAATTCAACCAAACAAAAAAATTGACCTTTCAGGCCAAATCTCTTAGGCAGCTGCCTAGGGCTCCGAAGTGATCTCGTAATTCAGTCATATTTCTCCCTAACAAGCTCTAATTTTTTTGAACCTTTTCCCATCTCAATAATATTATATAGGGCTGTTATTGAATATGAATTGGGGTCCTAATTCAACCAAACAAAAAAATTGACCTTTCTGGCCAAATCTCCTAGGCAGCTGCCTAGGGCTCCGAAGCGATTTCATAATTCACTCATATTTATCTCTAACAAGCTCTAATTTTTTTGAACATTTTCCCATCTCAATAATATTATATAGGGCTGTTAATGACCATGAATTGGGGACCTAATTCAACCAAACAAAAAAATTGACCTTTCAGGCCAAATTTCCTAGGCCGCTGCCTAGGGCTCCGGAGCGATTTCGTAATTCACTCATATTTTTCTCTAACAAGCTCTAATTTTTTTGAACCTTTTCCCATCTCAATAATATTATATAGGGCTATTATTGACCATGAATTGGGGTCCTAATTCAACCAAACAAAAAAATTGACCTATCAGGCCAAATCTCCTGCCTATGGCTCCGAAGCGTTCTCGTAATTCACTCATATTTCTCTCTAACAAGCTCTAATTTTTTTGATCCTTTTCCCATCTCAATAATATTATATAGGGCTGTTATTGACCATGAATTGGGGTCCTAATTCAACCAAACAAAAAAATTGACCTTTCAGGCCAAATCTCCTAGGCCGCTGCCTAGGGCTCCGGAGCGATTTCGTAATTCACTCATATTTCTCTCTAACAACTCTAATTTTTTTGAACCATTTCAAATCTCAATAATATTATATAGGGCTGTTATTGACCATGAATTGGTGTCCTAATTCAACCAAACAAAAAAATTTACCTTTCAGGCCAAATCTCCTAGGCAGCTGCCTAGGGCTCCGAAGCGATTTCGTAATTCACTCATATTTCTCTCTAAAAAGCTCTAATTTTTTTGAACCTTTTCCCATCTCAATAATATTATATAGGGCTGTTGTTGACCTTGAATTGGGGTCCTAATTCAACCAAACAAAAAAATTGACCTTTCAGGCCAAATCTCCTAGGCAGCTGCCTAGGGCTCCAAAGCGATTTCGTAATTCACTCATATTTCTCTCTAACAAGCTCTAATTTTTTTGAACCTTTTCCCATCTCAATAATATTATATAGGGCTATTATTGACCATGAATTGGGGTCCTAATTCAACCAAACAAAAAAATTGACCTTTCAGGCCAAATCTCCAAGGCAGCTGCCTAGGGCTCCGAAGCGATCTCGTAATTCACTCATATTTCTCTCTAACATGCTCTAATTTTTTTGATCCATTTCCCATCTCAATAATATTATATAGGGCTGTTATTGACCATGAATTGGGGTCCTAATTCAACCAAACAAAAAAATTGACCTTTCAGGCCAAATCTCCTAGGCAGCTGCCTAGGGCTCCGAAGCGATCTCGTAATTCCCTCATATTTCTCTCTAACAAGCTTTAATTTTTTTGATCCTTTTCCCATCTCAATAATATTATATAGGGCTGTTATTGACCATGAATTGGGGTCCTAATTCAACCAAACAAAAAAATTGACCTTTCAGGCCAAATCTCCTAGGCAGCTGCCTAGGGCTCCGTAGCGATCTCGTAATTCACTCAAATTTCTCTCTAACAAGCTCTAATTTTTTTGATCCATTTCCCATCTCAATAATATTATATAGGGCTGTTATTGACCATGAATTGGGGTCCTAATTCAACCAAACAAAAAAATTGACCTTTCAGGCCAAATCTCCTAGGCAGCTGCCTAGGGCTCCGAAGCGATCTCGTAATTCACTCATATTTCTCTCTAACAAGCTTTAATTTTTTTGATCCTTTTCCCATCTCAATAATATTATATAGGGCTGTTATTGACCATGAATTGGGGTCCTAATTCAACCAAACAAAAAAATTGACCTTTCAGGCCAAATCTCCTAGGCAGCTGCCTAGGGCTCCGAAGCGATCTCGTAATTCACTCATATTTCTCTCTAACAAGCTTTAATTTTTTTGATCCTTTTCCCATCTCAATAATATTATATAGGGCTGTTATTGACCATGAATTGGGGTCCTAAGTCAACCAAACAAAAAAATTGACCTTTCAGGCCAAATCTCCTAGGCAGCTGCCTAGGGCTCCGTAGCGATCTCGTAATTCAGTCATATTTCTCCCTAACAAGCTCTAATTTTTTTGAAGATTTTCCCATCTCAATAATATTATATAGGGCTATTATTGACCATGAATTGGGGTCCTAATTCAGCCAAACAAAAAAATTGACCTTTCAGGCCAAATCTCCTAGGCAGCTGCCTAGGGCTCCAAAGCGATCTCGTAATTCACTCTTATTTCTCTCTAACAAGCTCTAATTTTTTTGATCCATTTCCCATCTCAATAATATTATATAGGGCTGTTATTGACCATGAATTGGGGTCCTAATTCAACCAAACAAAAAAATTGACCTTTCAGGCCAAATCTCCTAGGCTGCCTAGGGCTCCGAAGCGATTTCGTAATTCACTCATATTTCTCTCTAAAAAGCTCTAATTTTTTTGAACCTTTTCCCATCTCAATAATATTATATAGGGCTGTTATTGACCATGAATTGGTGTCCTAATTCAACCAAACAAAAAAATTTACCTTTCAGGCCAAATCTCCTAGGTAGCTGCCTAGGGCTCCGAAGCGATTTCGTAATTCACTCATATTTCTCTCTAAAAATCTCTAATTTTTTTGAACCTTTTCCCATCTCAATAATATTATATAGGGCTGTTGTTGACCTTGAATTGGGGTCCTAATTCAACCAAACAAAAAAATTGACCTTTCAGGCCAAATCTCCTCGGCAGCTGCCTAGGGCTCCAAAGCGATTTCGTAATTCACTCATATTTCTCTCTAACAAGCTCTAATTTTTTTGAACCTTTTCCCATCTCAATAATATTATATAGGGCTATTATTGACCATGAATTTGGGTCCTAATTCAACCAAACAAAAAAATTGACCTTTCAGGCCAAATCTCCAAGGCAGCTGCCTAGGGCTCCGAAGCGATCTCGTAATTCACTCATATTTCTCTCTAACATGCTCTAATTTTTTTGATCCTTTTCCCATCTCAATAATATTATATAGGGCTGTTAATGACCATGAATTGGGGTCCTAATTCAACCAAACAAAAAAATTGACCTTTCAGGCCAAATCTCCTAGGCAGCTGCCTAGGGCTCCGAAGCGATCTCGTAATTCACTCATATTTCTCTCTAACAAGCTTTAATTTTTTTGATCCTTTTACCATCTCAATAATATTATATAGGGCTGTTATTGACCATGAATTGGGGTCCTAATTCAACCAAACAAAAAAATTGACCTTTCAGGCCAAATCTCCTAGGCAGCTGCCTTGGGCTCCGAAGCGATCTCGTAATTCACTCATATTTCCCTCTAACAAGCTCTAATTTTTTTGATCCATTTCCCATCTCAATAATATTATATAGGGCTGTTATTGACCATGAATTGGGGTCCTAATTCAACCAAACAAAAAAATTGACCTTTCAGGCCAAATCTCCTAGGCAGCTGCCTAGGGCTCCGAAGCGATCTCGTAATTCACTCATATTTCTCTCTAACAAGCTTTAATTTTTTTGATCCTTTTCCCATCTCAATAATATTATATAGGGCTGTTATTGACCATGAATTGGGGTCCTAAGTCAACCAAACAAAAAAATTGACCTTTCAGGCCAAATCTCCTAGGCAGCTGCCTAGGGCTCCGTAGCGATCTCGTAATTCAGTCATATTTCTCCCTAACAAGCTCTAATTTTTTTGAAGATTTTCCCATCTCAATAATATTATATAGGGCTATTATTGACCATGAATTGGGGTCCTAATTCAGCCAAACAAAAAAATTGACCTTTCAGGCCAAATCTCCTAGGCAGCTGCCTAGGGCTCCGAAGAGATTTCGTAATTCACTCATATTTCTCTCTAAAAAGCTCTAATTTTTTTGAACCTTTTCCCATCTCAATAATATTATATAGGGCTGTTATTGACCATGAATTGGGGTCCTAATTCAACCAAACAAAAAAATTGACCTTTCAGGCCAAATCTCCTAGGCCGCTGCCTAGGGCTCCGAAGCGATCTCGTAATTCCCTCATATTTCTCTCTAACAAGCTTTAATTTTTTTGATCCTTTTCCCATCTCAATAATATTATATAGGGCTGTTATTGACCATGAATTGGGGTCCTAATTCAACCAAACAAAAAAATTGACCTTTCAGGCCAAATCTCCTAGGCAGCTGCCTAGGGCTCCGAAGCGATTTCGTAATTCACTCATATTTCTCTGTAAAAAGCTCTAATTTTTTTGAACCTTTTCCCATCTCAATAATATTATACAGGGCTGTTATTGACCATGAATTGGGGTCCTAATTCAACCAAACAAAAAAATTGACCTTTCAGGCCAAATCTCCTAGGCAGCTGCCTAGGGGTCCGAAGATATTTCATAATTCACTCATATATATCTCTAACAAGCTCTAATTTTTTTGAACCTTTTCCCATCTCAATTATATTATATAGGGCTGTTATTGACCATGAATTGGGGTCCTAATTCAACCAAACAAAAAAATTGACCTTTCAGGCCAAATCTCCTAGGCAGTTGCCTAGGGCTCCGAAGCGATTTCGTAATTTACTCATATTTCTCTCTAAAAAGCTCTAATTTTTTTGATCCTTTTCCCATCTCAATAATATTATATAGGGCTGTTATTGACCATGAATTGGGGTCCTAATTCAACCAAACAAAAAAATTGACCTTTCAGGCCAAATCTCTTAGGCAGCTGCCTAGGGCTCCGAAGTGATCTCGTAATTCAGTCATATTTCTCCCTAACAAGCTCTAATTTTTTTGAACCTTTTCCCATCTCAATAATATTATATAGGGCTGTTATTGAATATGAATTGGGGTCCTAATTCAACCAAACAAAAAAATTGACCTTTCTGGCCAAATCTCCTAGGCAGCTGCCTAGGGCTCCGAAGCGATTTCATAATTCACTCATATTTATCTCTAACAAGCTCTAATTTTTTTGAACATTTTCCCATCTCAATAATATTATATAGGGCTGTTAATGACCATGAATTGGGGACCTAATTCAACCAAACAAAAAAATTGACCTTTCAGGCCAAATTTCCTAGGCCGCTGCCTAGGGCTCCGGAGCGATTTCGTAATTCACTCATATTTTTCTCTAACAAGCTCTAATTTTTTTGAACCTTTTCCCATCTCAATAATATTATATAGGGCTATTATTGACCATGAATTGGGGTCCTAATTCAACCAAACAAAAAAATTGACCTATCAGGCCAAATCTCCTGCCTATGGCTCCGAAGCGTTCTCGTAATTCACTCATATTTCTCTCTAACAAGCTCTAATTTTTTTGATCCTTTTCCCATCTCAATAATATTATATAGGGCTGTTATTGACCATGAATTGGGGTCCTAATTCAACCAAACAAAAAAATTGACCTTTCAGGCCAAATCTCCTAGGCCGCTGCCTAGGGCTCCGGAGCGATTTCGTAATTCACTCATATTTCTCTCTAACAACTCTAATTTTTTTGAACCATTTCAAATCTCAATAATATTATATAGGGCTGTTATTGACCATGAATTGGTGTCCTAATTCAACCAAACAAAAAAATTTACCTTTCAGGCCAAATCTCCTAGGCTGCTGCCTAGGGCTCCGAAGCGATTTCGTAATTCACTCATATTTCTCTCTAAAAAGCTCTAATTTTTTTGAACCTTTTCCCATCTCAATAATATTATATAGGGCTGTTGTTGACCTTGAATTGGGGTCCTAATTCAACCAAACAAAAAAATTGACCTTTCAGGCCAAATCTCCTAGGCAGCTGCCTAGGGCTCCAAAGCGATTTCGTAATTCACTCATATTTCTCTCTAACAAGCTCTAATTTTTTTGAACCTTTTCCCATCTCAATAATATTATATAGGGCTATTATTGACCATGAATTGGGGTCCTAATTCAACCAAACAAAAAAATTGACCTTTCAGGCCAAATCTCCAAGGCAGCTGCCTAGGGCTCCGAAGCGATCTCGTAATTCACTCATATTTCTCTCTAACATGCTCTAATTTTTTTGATCCATTTCCCATCTCAATAATATTATATAAGGCTGTTATTGACCATGAATTGGGGTCCTAATTCAACCAAACAAAAAAATTGACCTTTCAGGCCAAATCTCCTAGGCAGCTGCCTAGGGCTCCGAAGCGATCTCGTAATTCCCTCATATTTCTCTCTAACAAGCTTTAATTTTTTTGATCCTTTTCCCATCTCAATAATATTATATAGGGCTGTTATTGACCATGAATTGGGGTCCTAATTCAACCAAACAAAAAAATTGACCTTTCAGGCCAAATCTCCTAGGCAGCTGCCTAGGGCTCCGTAGCGATCTCGTAATTCACTCTAATTTCTCTCTAACAAGCTCTAATTTTTTTGATCCATTTCCCATCTCAATAATATTATATAGGGCTGTTATTGACCATGAATTGGGGTCCTAATTCAACCAAACAAAAAAATTGACCTTTCAGGCCAAATCTCCTAGGCAGCTGCCTAGGGCTCCGAAGCGATCTCGTAATTCACTCATATTTCTCTCTAACAAGCTTTAATTTTTTTGATCCTTTTCCCATCTCAATAATATTATATAGGGCTGTTATTGACCATGAATTGGGGTCCTAATTCAACCAAACAAAAAAATTGACCTTTCAGGCCAAATCTCCTAGGCAGCTGCCTAGGGCTCCGAAGCGATCTCGTAATTCACTCATATTTCACTCTAACAAGCTTTTATTTTTTTGATCCTTTTCCCATCTCAATAATATTATATAGGGCTGTTATTGACCATGAATTGGGGTCCTAAGTCAACCAAACAAAAAAATTGACCTTTCAGGCCAAATCTCCTAGGCAGCTGCCTAGGGCTCCGTAGCGTTCTCGTAATTCAGTCATATTTCTCCCTAACAAGCTCTAATTTTTTTGAAGATTTTCCCATCTCAATAATATTATATAGGGCTATTATTGACCATGAATAGGGGTCCTAATTCAGCCAAACAAAAAAATTGACCTTTCAGGCCAAATCTCCTAGGCAGCTGCCTAGGGCTCCAAAGCGATCTCGTAATTCACTCTTATTTCTCTCTAACAAGCTCTAATTTTTTTGATCCATTTCCCATCTCAATAATATTATATAGGGCTGTTATTGACCATGAATTGGGGTCCTAATTCAACCAAACAAAAAAATTGACCTTTCAGGCCAAATCTCCTAGGCTGCCTAGGGCTCCGAAGCGATTTCGTAATTCACTCATATTTCTCTCTAAAAAGCTCTAATTTTTTTGAACCTTTTCCCATCTCAATAATATTATATAGGGCTGTTATTGACCATGAATTGGTGTCCTAATTCAACCAAACAAAAAAATTTACCTTTCAGGCCAAATCTCCTAGGTAGCTGCCTAGGGCTCCGAAGCGATTTCGTAATTCACTCATATTTCTCTCTAAAAATCTCTAATTTTTTTGAACCTTTTCCCATCTCAATAATATTATATAGGGCTGTTGTTGACCTTGAATTGGGGTCCTAATTCAACCAAACAAAAAAATTGACCTTTCAGGCCAAATCTCCTCGGCAGCTGCCTAGGGCTCCAAAGCGATTTCGTAATTCACTCATATTTCTCTCTAACAAGCTCTAATTTTTTTGAACCTTTTCCCATCTCAATAATATTATATAGGGCTATTATTGACCATGAATTTGGGTCCTAATTCAACCAAACAAAAAAATTGACCTTTCAGGCCAAATCTCCAAGGCAGCTGCCTAGGGCTCCGAAGCGATCTCGTAATTCACTCATATTTCTCTCTAACATGCTCTAATTTTTTTGATCCTTTTCCCATCTCAATAATATTATATAGGGCTGTTAATGACCATGAATTGGGGTCCTAATTCAACCAAACAAAAAAATTGACCTTTCAGGCCAAATCTCCTAGGCAGCTGCCTAGGGCTCCGAAGCGATCTCGTAATTCACTCATATTTCTCTCTAACAAGCTTTAATTTTTTTGATCCTTTTACCATCTCAATAATATTATATAGGGCTGTTATTGACCATGAATTGGGGTCCTAATTCAACCAAACAAAAAAATTGACCTTTCAGGCCAAATCTCCTAGGCAGCTGCCTTGGGCTCCGAAGCGATCTCGTAATTCACTCATATTTCCCTCTAACAAGCTCTAATTTTTTTGATCCATTTCCCATCTCAATAATATTATATAGGGCTGTTATTGACCATGAATTGGGGTCCTAATTCAACCAAACAAAAAAATTGACCTTTCAGGCCAAATCTCCTAGGCAGCTGCCTAGGGCTCCGAAGCGATCTCGTAATTCACTCATATTTCTCTCTAACAAGCTTTAATTTTTTTGATCCTTTTCCCATCTCAATAATATTATATAGGGCTGTTATTGACCATGAATTGGGGTCCTAAGTCAACCAAACAAAAAAATTGACCTTTCAGGCCAAATCTCCTAGGCAGCTGCCTAGGGCTCCGTAGCGATCTCGTAATTCAGTCATATTTCTCCCTAACAAGCTCTAATTTTTTTGAAGATTTTCCCATCTCAATAATATTATATAGGGCTATTATTGACCATGAATTGGGGTCCTAATTCAGCCAAACAAAAAAATTGACCTTTCAGGCCAAATCTCCTAGGCAGCTGCCTAGGGCTCCGAAGAGATTTCGTAATTCACTCATATTTCTCTCTAAAAAGCTCTAATTTTTTTGAACCTTTTCCCATCTCAATAATATTATATAGGGCTGTTATTGACCATGAATTGGGGTCCTAATTCAACCAAACAAAAAAATTGACCTTTCAGGCCAAATCTCCTAGGCCGCTGCCTAGGGCTCCGAAGCGATCTCGTAATTCCCTCATATTTCTCTCTAACAAGCTTTAATTTTTTTGATCCTTTTCCCATCTCAATAATATTATATAGGGCTGTTATTGACCATGAATTGGGGTCCTAATTCAACCAAACAAAAAAATTGACCTTTCAGGCCAAATCTCCTAGGCAGCTGCCTAGGGCTCCGAAGCGATTTCGTAATTCACTCATATTTCTCTGTAAAAAGCTCTAATTTTTTTGAACCTTTTCCCATCTCAATAATATTATACAGGGCTGTTATTGACCATGAATTGGGGTCCTAATTCAACCAAACAAAAAAATTGACCTTTCAGGCCAAATCTCCAAGGCAGCTGCCTAGGGCTCCGAAGCGATCTCGTAATTCACTCATATTTCTCTCTAACATGCTCTAATTTTTTTGATCCATTTCCCATCTCAATAATATTATATAGGGCTGTTATTGACCATGAATTGGGGTCCTAATTCAACCAAACAAAAAAATTGACCTTTCAGGCCAAATCTCCTAGGCAGCTGCCTAGGGCTCCGAAGCGATCTCGTAATTCACTCATATTTCTCTCTAACAAGCTTTAATTTTTTTGATCCTTTTCCCATCTCAATAATATTATATAGGGCTGTTATTGACCATGAATTGGGGTCCTAAGTCAACCAAACAAAAAAATTGACCTTTCAGGCCAAATCTCCTAGGCAGCTGCCTAGGGCTCCGTAGCGATCTCGTAATTCAGTCATATTTCTCCCTAACAAGCTCTAATTTTTTTGAAGATTTTCCCATCTCAATAATATTATATAGGGCTATTATTGACCATGAATTGGGGTCCTAATTCAACCAAACAAAAAAATTGACCTTTCAGGCCAAATCTCCTAGGCAGCTGCCTAGGGCTCCGAAGCGATTTCGTAATTCACTCATATTTCTCTCTAAAAAGCTCTAATTTTTTTGAACCTTTTCCCATCTCAATAATATTATATAGGGCTGTTATTGACCATGAATTGGGGTCCTAATTCAACCAAACAAAAAAATTGACCTTTCAGGCCAAATCTCCTAGGCAGCTGCCTAGGGCTCCGAAGAAATTTCATAATTCACTCATATATATCTCTAACAAGCTCTAATTTTAATGAACCTTTTCCCATTTCAATTATATTATATAGGGCTGTTAATGACCATGAATTGGGGTCCTAATTCAAACAAACAAAAAAATTGACCTTTCAGGCCAAATCTCCTAGGCAGCTGCCTAGGGCTCCGAAGCGATCTCGTAATTCACTCATATTTCTCTCTAACAAGCTCTAATTTTTTTGATCCATTTCCCATCTCAATAATATTATATAGGGCTGTTATTGACCATGAATTGGGGTCCTAATTCAACCAAACAAAAAAATTGACCTTTCAGGCCAAATCTCCTAGGCAGCTGCCTAGGGCTCCGAAGAGATTTCGTAATTCACTCATATTTCTCTGTAAAAAGCTCTAATTTTTTTGAACCTTTTCCCATCTCAATAATATTATATAGGGCTGTTATTGACCATGAATTGGGGTCCTAATTCAACCAAACAAAAAAATTGACCTTTCAGGCCAAATCTCCTAGGCAGCTGCCTAGGGCTCCGAAGCGATCTCGTAATTCCCTCATATTTCTCTCTAACAAGCTTTAATTTTTTTGATCCTTTTCCCATCTCAATAATATTATATAGGGCTGTTATTTACCATGAATTGGGGTCCTAATTCAACCAAACAAAAAAATTGACCTTTCAGGCCAAATCTCCTAGGCAGCTGCCTAGGGCTCCGAAGCGATTTCGTAATTCACTCATATTTCTCTGTAAAAAGCTCTAATTTTTTTGAACCTTTTCCCATCTCAATAATATTATACAGGGCTGTTATTGACCATGAATTGGGGTCCTAATTCAACCAAACAAAAAAATTGACCTTTCAGGCCAAATCTCCTAGGCAGCTGCCTAGGGCTCCGAAGATATTTCATAATTCACTCGTATATATCTCTAACAAGCTCTAATTTTTTTGAACCTTTTCCCATCTCAATTATATTATATAGGGCTGTTATTGACCATGAATTGGGGTCCTAATTCCACCAAACAAAAAAATTGACCTTTCAGGCCAAATCTCCTAGGCAGTTGCCTAGGGCTCCGAAGCGATTTCGCAATTTACTCATATTTCTCTCTAAAAAGCTCTAATTTTTTTGATCCTTTTCCCATCTCAATAATATTATATAGGGCTGTTATTGACCATGAATTGGGGTCCTAATTCAACCAAACAAAAAAATTGACCTTTCAGGCCAAATCTCTTAGGCAGCTGCCTAGGGCTCCGAAGTGATCTCGTAATTCAGTCATATTTCTCCCTAACAAGCTCTAATTTTTTTGAACCTTTTCCCATCTCAATAATATTATATAGGGCTGTTATTGAATATGAATTGGGGTCCTAATTCAACCAAACAAAAAAATTGACCTTTCTGGCCAAATCTCCTAGGCAGCTGCCTAGGGCTCCGAAGCGATTTCATAATTCACTCATATTTATCTCTAACAAGCTCTAATTTTTTTGAACATTTTCCCATCTCAATAATATTATATAGGGCTGTTAATGACCATGAATTGGGGACCTAATTCAACCAAACAAAAAAATTGACCTTTCAGGCCAAATTTCCTAGGCCGCTGCCTAGGGCTCCGGAGCGATTTCGTAATTCACTCATATTTTTCACTAACAAGCTCTAATTTTTTTGAACCTTTTCCCATCTCAATAATATTATATAGGGCTATTATTGACCATGAATTGGGGTCCTAATTCAACCAAACAAAAAAATTGACCTATCAGGCCAAATCTCCTGCCTATGGCTCCGAAGCGTTCTCGTAATTCACTCATATTTCTCTCTAACAAGCTCTAATTTTTTTGATCCTTTTCCCATCTCAATAATATTATATAGGGCTGTTATTGACCATGAATTGGGGTCCTAATTCAACCAAACAAAAAAATTGACCTTTCAGGCCAAATCTCCTAGGCCGCTGCCTAGGGCTCCGGAGCGATTTCGTAATTCACTCATATTTCTCTCTAACAAGCTCTAATTTTTTTGAACCATTTCAAATCTCAATAATATTATATAGGGCTGTTATTGACCATGAATTGGTGTCCTAATTCAACCAAACAAAAAAATTTACCTTTCAGGCCAAATCTCCTAGGCAGCTGCCTAGGGCTCCGAAGCGATTTCGTAATTCACTCATATTTCTCTCTAAAAAGCTCTAATTTTTTTGAACCTTTTCCCATCTCAATAATATTATATAGGGCTGTTGTTGACCTTGAATTGGGGTCCTAATTCAACCAAACAAAAAAATTGACCTTTCAGGCCAAATCTCCTAGGCAGCTGCCTAGGGCTCCAAAGCGATTTGGTAATTCACTCATATTTCTCTCTAACAAGCTCTAATTTTTTTGAACCTTTTCCCATCTAAATAATATTATATAGGGCTATTATTGACCATGAATTGGGGTCCTAATTCAACCAAACAAAAAAATTGACCTTTCAGGCCAAATCTCCAAGGCAGCTGCCTAGGGCTCCGAAGCGATCTCGTAATTCACTCATATTTCTCTCTAACATGCTCTAATTTTTTTGATCCATTTCCCATCTCAATAATATTATATAGGGCTGTTATTGACCATGAATTGGGGTCCTAATTCAACCAAACAAAAAAATTGACCTTTCAGGCCAAATCTCCTAGGCAGCTGCCTAGGGCTCCGAAGCGATCTCGTAATTCCCTCATATTTCTCTCTAACAAGCTTTAATTTTTTTGATCCTTTTCCCATCTCAATAATATTATATAGGGCTGTTATTGACCATGAATTGGGGTCCTAATTCAACCAAACAAAAAAATTGACCTTTCAGGCCAAATCTCCTAGGCAGCTGCCTAGGGCTCCGTAGCGATCTCGTAATTCACTCAAATTTCTCTCTAACAAGCTCTAATTTTTTTGATCCATTTCCCATCTCAATAATATTATATAGGGCTGTTATTGACCATGAATTGGGGTCCTAATTCAACCAAACAAAAAAATTGACCTTTCAGGCCAAATCTCCTAGGCAGCTGCCTAGGGCTCCGAAGCGATCTCGTAATTCACTCATAATTCTCTCTAACAAGCTTTAATTTTTTTGATCCTTTTCCCATCTCAATAATATTATATAGGGCTGTTATTGACCATGAATTGGGGTCCTAATTCAACCAAACAAAAAAATTGACCTTTCAGGCCAAATCTCCTAGGCAGCTGCCTAGGGCTCCGAAGCGATCTCGTAATTCACTCATATTTCTCTCTAACAAGCTTTAATTTTTTTGATCCTTTTCCCATCTCAATAATATTATATAGGGCTGTTATTGACCATGAATTGGGGTCCTAAGTCAACCAAACAAAAAAATTGACCTTTCAGGCCAAATCTCCTAGGCAGCTGCCTAGGGCTCCGTAGCGATCTCGTAATTCAGTCATATTTCTCCCTAACAAGCTCTAATTTTTTTGAAGATTTTCCCATCTCAATAATATTATATAGGGCTATTATTGACCATGAATTGGGGTCCTAATTCAGCCAAACAAAAAAATTGACCTTTCAGGCCAAATCTCCTAGGCAGCTGCCTAGGGCTCCAAAGCGATCTCGTAATTCACTCTTATTTCTCTCTAACAAGCTCTAATTTTTTTGATCCATTTCCCATCTCAATAATATTATATAGGGCTGTTATTGACCATGAATTGGGGTCCTAATTCAACCAAACAAAAAAATTGACCTTTCAGGCCAAATCTCCTAGGCTGCCTAGGGCTCCGAAGCGATTTCGTAATTCACTCATATTTCTCTCTAAAAAGCTCTAATTTTTTTGAACCTTTTCCCATCTCAATAATATTATATAGGGCTGTTATTGACCATGAATTGGTGTCCTAATTCAACCAAACAAAAAAATTTACCTTTCAGGCCAAATCTCCTAGGTAGCTGCCTAGGGCTCCGAAGCGATTTCGTAATTCACTCATATTTCTCTCTAAAAATCTCTAATTTTTTTGATCCTTTTCCCATCTCAATAATATTATATAGGGCTGTTAATGACCATGAATTGGGGTCCTAATTCAACCAAACAAAAAAATTGACCTTTCAGGCCAAATCTCCTAGGCAGCTGCCTAGGGCTCCGAAGCGATCTCGTAATTCACTCATATTTCTCTCTAACAAGCTTTAATTTTTTTGATCCATTTACCATCTCAATAATATTATATAGGGCTGTTATTGACCATGAATTGGGGTCCTAATTCAACCAAACAAAAAAATTGACCTATCAGGCCAAATCTCCTAGGCAGCTGCCTTGGGCTCCGAAGCGATCTCGTAATTCACTCATATTTCCCTCTAACAAGCTCTAATTTTTTTGATCCATTTCCCATCTCAATAATATTATATAGGGCTGTTATTGACCATGAATTGGGGTCCTAATTCAACCAAACAAAAAAATTGACCTTTCAGGCCAAATCTCCTAGGCAGCTGCCTAGGGCTCCGAAGCGATCTCGTAATTCACTCATATTTCTCTCTAACAAGCTTTAATTTTTTTGATCCTTTTCCCATCTCAATAATATTATATAGGGCTGTTATTGACCATGAATTGGGGTCCTAATTCAACCAAACAAAAAAATTGACCTTCCAGGCCAAATCCCCTAGGCAGCTGCCTAAGGCTCCGTAGCGATCTCGTAATTCAGTCATATTTCTCCCTAACAAGCTCTAATTTTTTTGAACCTTTTCCCATCTCAATAATATTATATAGGGCTATTATTGACCATGAATTGGGGTCCTAATTCAGCCAAACAAAAAAATTGACCTTTCAGGCCAAATCTCCTAGGCAGCTGCCTAGGGCTCCGAAGCGATCTCGTAATTCACTCATATTTCTCTCTAACAAGCTCTAATTTTTTTGATCCATTTCCCATCTCAATAATATTATATAGGGCTGTTATTGACCATGAATTGGGGTCCTAATTCAACCAAACAAAAAAATTGACCTTTCAGGCCAAATCTCCTAGGCAGCTGCCTAGGGCTCCGAAGCGATTTCGTAATTTACTCATATTTCTCTCTAAAAAGCTCTAATTTTTTTGATCCTTTTACCATCTCAATAATATTATATAGGGCTGTTATTGACCATGAATTGGGGTCCTAATTCAACCAAACAAAAAAATTGACCTTTCAGGCCAAATCTCCTAGGCAGCTGCCTAGGGCTCCGAAGCGATCTCGTAATTCACTCATATTTCTCTCTAACAAGCTCTAATTTTTTTGATCCATTTCCCATCTCAATAATATTATATAGGGCTGTTATTGACCATGAATTGGGGTCCTAATTCAACCAAACAAAAAAATTGACCTTTCAGGCCAAATCTCCTAGGCAGCTGCCTAGGGCTCCGAAGCGATCTCGTAATTCACTCATATTTCTCTCTAACATGGTCTAATTTTTTTGAACCTTTTCCCATCTTAATAATATTATATAGAGCTATTATTGACCATGAATTGGGGTCCTAATTCAACCAAACAAAAAAATTGACCTTTCAGGCCAAATCTCCTAGGCAGCTGCCTAGGGCTCCGAAGCGATCTCGTAATTCACTCATATTTCTCTCTAACAAGCTCTAATTTTTTTGATCCATTTCCCATCTCAATAATATTATATAGGGCTGTTATTGACCATGAATTGGGGTCCTAATTCAACCAAACAAAAAAATTGACCTTTCAGGCCAAATCTCCTAGGCAGCTGCCTAGGGCTCCGAAGCGATTTCGTAATTTACTCATATTTCTCTCTAAAAAGCTCTAATTTTTTTGATCCTTTTACCATCTCAATAATATTATATAGGGCTGTTATTGACCATGAATTGGGGTCCTAATTCAACCAAACAAAAAAATTGACCTTTCAGGCCAAATCTCCAAGGCAGCTGCCTAGGGCTCCGAAGCGATCTCGTAATTCACTCATATTTCTCTCTAACATGCTCTAATTTTTTTGATCCTTTTCCCATCTCAATAATATTATATAGGGCTGTTAATGACCATGAATTGGGGTCCTAATTCAACCAAACAAAAAAATTGACCTTTCAGGCCAAATCTCCTAGGCAGCTGCCTAGGGCTCCGAAGCGATCTCGTAATTCACTCATATTTCTCTCTAACAAGCTTTAATTTTTTTGATCCTTTTACCATCTCAATAATATTATATAGGGCTGTTATTGACCATGAATTGGGGTCCTAATTCAACCAAACAAAAAAATTGACCTTTCAGGCCAAATCTCCTAGGCAGTTCCCTAGGGCTCCGAAGAGTTCTCGTAATTCAGTCATATTTCTCCCTAACAAGCTCTAATTTTTTTGAACCTTTTCCCATCTCAATAATATTATATAGGGCTATTATTGACCATGAATTGGGGTCCTAATTCAGCCAAACAAAAAAATTGACCTTTCAGGCCAAATCTCCTAGGCAGCTGCCTAGGGCTCCGAAGCGATCTCGTAATTCACTCATATTTCTCTCTAACATGGTCTAATTTTTTTGAACCTTTTCCCATCTTAATAATATTATATAGAGCTATTATTGACCATGAATTGGGGTCCTAATTCAACCAAACAAAAAAATTGACCTTTCAGGCCAAATCTCCTAGGCAGCTGCCTAGGGCTCCGAAGCGATCTCGTAATTCACTCATATTTCTCTCTAACAAGCTCTAATTTTTTTGATCCATTTCCCATCTCAATAATATTATATAGGGCTGTTATTGACCATGAATTGGGGTCCTAATTCAACCAAACAAAAAAATTGACCTTTCAGGCCAAATCTCCTAGGCAGCTGCCTAGGGCTCCGAAGCGATTTCGTAATTCACTCATATTTCTCTCTAAAAAGCTCTAATTTTTTTGAACCTTTTCCCATCTCAATAATATTATATAGGGCTGTTATTGACCATGAATTGGGGTCCTAATTCAACCAAACAAAAAAATTGACCTTTCAGGCCAAATCTCCTAGGCAGCTGCCTAGGGCTCCGAAGCGATCTCGTAATTCACTCATATTTCTCTCTAACATGCTCTAATTTTTTTGATCCTTTTCCCATCTCAATAATATTATATAGGGCTGTTAATGACCATGAATTGGGGTCCTAATTCAACCAAACAAAAAAATTGACCTTTCAGGCCAAATCTCCTAGGCAGCTGCCTAGGGCTCCGAAGCGATCTCGTAATTCACTCATATTTCTCTCTAACAAGCTTTAATTTTTTTGATCCTTTTACCATCTCAATAATATTATATAGGGCTGTTATTGACCATGAATTGGGGTCCTAATTCAACCAAACAAAAAAATTGACCTTTCAGGCCAAATCTCCTAGGCAGCTGCCTAGGGCTCCGAAGCGATCTCGTAATTCACTCATATTTCTCTCTAACATGGTCTAATTTTTTTGAACCTTTTCCCATCTTAATAATATTATATAGAGCTATTATTGACCATGAATTGGGGTCCTAATTCAACCAAACAAAAAAATTGACCTTTCAGGCCAAATCTCCTAGGCAGCTGCCTAGGGCTCCGAAGCGATCTCGTAATTCACTCATATTTCTCTCTAACAAGCTCTAATTTTTTTGATCCATTTCCCATCTCAATAATATTATATAGGGCTGTTATTGACCATGAATTGGGGTCCTAATTCAACCAAACAAAAAAATTGACCTTTCAGGCCAAATCTCCTAGGCAGCTGCCTAGGGCTCCGAAGCGATTTCGTAATTTACTCATATTTCTCTCTAAAAAGCTCTAATTTTTTTGATCCTTTTACCATCTCAATAATATTATATAGGGCTGTTATTGACCATGAATTGGGGTCCTAATTCAACCAAACAAAAAAATTGACCTTTCAGGCCAAATCTCCAAGGCAGCTGCCTAGGGCTCCGAAGCGATCTCGTAATTCACTCATATTTCTCTCTAACATGCTCTAATTTTTTTGATCCTATTCCCATCTCAATAATATTATATAGGGCTGTTAATGACCATGAATTGGGGTCCTAATTCAACCAAACAAAAAAATTGACCTTTCAGGCCAAATCTCCTAGGCAGCTGCCTAGGGCTCCGAAGCGATCTCGTAATTCACTCATATTTCTCTCTAACAAGCTTTAATTTTTTTGATCCTTTTACCATCTCAATAATATTATATAGGGCTGTTATTGACCATGAATTGGGGTCCTAATTCAACCAAACAAAAAAATTGACCTTTCAGGCCAAATCTCCTAGGCAGTTGCCTAGGGCTCCGAAGAGTTCTCGTAATTCAGTCATATTTCTCCCTAACAAGCTCTAATTTTTTTGAACCTTTTCCCATCTCAATAATATTATATAGGGCTATTATTGACCATGAATTGGGGTCCTAATTCAGCCAAACAAAAAAATTGACCTTTCAGGCCAAATCTCCTAGGCAGCTGCCTAGGGCTCCGAAGCGATCTCGTAATTCACTCATATTTCTCTCTAACATGGTCTAATTTTTTTGAACCTTTTCCCATCTTAATAATATTATATAGAGCTATTATTGACCATGAATTGGGGTCCTAATTCAACCAAACAAAAAAATTGACCTTTCAGGCCAAATCTCCTAGGCAGCTGCCTAGGGCTCCGAAGCGATCTCGTAATTCACTCGTATTTCACTCTAACAAGCTCTAATTTTTTTGATCCATTTCCCATCTCAATAATATTATATAGGGCTGTTATTGACCATGAATTGGGGTCCTAATTCAACCAAACAAAAAAATTGACCTTTCAGGCCAAATCTCCTAGGCAGCTGCCTAGGGCTCCGAAGCGATTTCGTAATTCACTCATATTTCTCTCTAAAAAGCTCTAATGTTTTTGAACCTTTTCCCATCTCAATAATATTATATAGGGCTGTTATTGACCATGAATTGGGGTCCTAATTCAACCAAACAAAAAAATTGACCTTTCAGGCCAAATCTCCTAGGCAGCTGCCTAGGGCTCCGAAGCGATCTCGTAATTCACTCATATTTCTCTCTAACATGCTCTAATTTTTTTGATCCTTTTCCCATCTCAATAATATTATATAGGGCTGTTAATGACCATGAATTGGGGTCCTAATTCAACCAAACAAAAAAATTGACCTTTCAGGCCAAATCTCCTAGGCAGCTGCCTAGGGCTCCGAAGCGATCTCGTAATTCACTCATATTTCTCTCTAACAAGCTTTAATTTTTTTGATCCTTTTACCATCTCAATAATATTATATAGGGCTGTTATTGACCATGAATTGGGGTCCTAATTCAACCAAACAAAAAAATTGACCTTTCAGGCCAAATCTCCTAGGCAGCTGCCTAGGGCTCCGAAGCGATCTCGTAATTCACTCATATTTCTCTCTAACAAGCTTTAATTTTTTTGATCCTTTTCCCATCTCAATAATATTATATAGGGCTGTTATTGACCATGAATTGGGGTCCTAATTCAACCAAACAAAAAAATTGACCTTTCAGGCCAAATCTCCTAGGCAGCTGCCTAGGGCTCCGAAGCGATCTCGTAATTCACTCATATTTCTCTCTAACAAGCTTTAATTTTTTTGATCCTTTTCCCATCTCAATAATATTATATAGGGCTGTTATTGACCATGAATTGGGGTCCTAAGTCAACCAAACAAAAAAATTGACCTTTCAGGCCAAATCTCCTAGGCAGTTGCCTAGGGCTCCGTAGCGATCTCGTAATTCAGTCATATTTCTCCCTAACAAGCTCTAATTTTTTTGAAGATTTTCCCATCTCAATAATATTATATAGGGCTATTATTGACCATGAATTGGGGTCCTAATTCAGCCAAACAAAAAAATTGACCTTTCAGGCCAAATCTCCTAGGCAGCTGCCTAGGGCTCCGAAGCGATCTCGTAATTCACTCTTATTTCTCTCTAACAAGCTCTAATTTTTTTGAAGATTTTCCCATCTCAATAATATTATATAGGGCTGTTATTGACCATGAATTGGGGTCCTAATTCAACCAAACAAAAAAATTGACCTTTCAGGCCAAATCTCCTAGGCTGCCTAGGGCTCCGAAGCGATTTCGTAATTCACTCATATTTCTCTCTAAAAAGCTCTAATTTTTTTGAACCTTTTCCCATCTCAATAATATTATATAGGGCTGTTATTGACCATGAATTGGTGTCCTAATTCAACCAAACAAAAAAATTTACCTTTCAGGCCAAATCTCCTAGGTAGCTGCCTAGGGCTCCGAAGCGATTTCGTAATTCACTCATATTTCTCTCTAAAAATCTCTAATTTTTTTGAACCTTTTCCCATCTCAATAATATTATATAGGGCTGTTGTTGACCTTGAATTGGGGTCCTAATTCAACCAAACAAAAAAATTGACCTTTCAGGCCAAATCTCCTAGGCAGCTGCCTAGGGCTCCAAAGCGATTTCGTAATTCACTCATATTTCTCTCTAACAAGCTCTAATTTTTTTGAACCTTTTCCCATCTCAATAATATTATATAGGGCTATTATTGACCATGAATTTGGGTCCTAATTCAACCAAAAAAAAAAAATTGACCTTTCAGGCCAAATCTCCAAGGCAGCTGCCTAGGGCTCCGAAGCGATCTCGTAATTCACTCATATTTCTCTCTAACATGCTCTAATTTTTTTGATCCTTTTCCCATCTCAATAATATTATATAGGGCTGTTAATGACCATGAATTGGGGTCCTAATTCAACCAAACAAAAAAATTGACCTTTCAGGCCAAATCTCCTAGGCAGCTGCCTAGGGCTCCGAAGCGATCTCGTAATTCACTCATATTTCTCTCTAACAAGCTTTAATTTTTTTGATCCTTTTACCATCTCAATAATATTATATTGGGCTGTTATTGACCATGAATTGGGGTCCTAATTCAACCAAACAAAAAAATTGACCTTTCAGGCCAAATCTCCTAGGCAGCTGCCTTGGGCTCCGAAGCGATCTCGTAATTCACTCATATTTCCCTCTAACAAGCTCTAATTTTTTTGATCCATTTCCCATCTCAATAATATTATATAGGTCTGTTATTGACCATGAATTGGGGTCCTAATTCAACCAAACAAAAAAATTGACCTTTCAGGCCAAATCTCCTAGGCAGCTGCCTAGGGCTCCGAAGCGATCTCGTAATTCACTCATATTTCTCTCTAACAAGCTTTAATTTTTTTGATCCTTTTCCCATCTAAATAATATTATATAGGGCTGTTATTGACCATGAATTGGGGTCCTAATTCAACCAAACAAAAAAATTGACCTTTCAGGCCAAATCTCCTAGGCAGCTACCTAGGGCTCCGAAGCGATCTCGTAATTCACTCATATTTCCCTCTAACAAGCTCTAATTTTTTTGATCCATTTCCCATCTCAATAATATTATATAGGGCTGTTATTGACCATGAATTGGGGTCCTAATTCAACCAAACAAAAAAATTGACCTTTCAGGCCAAATCTCCTAGGCAGCTGCCTAGGGCTCCGAAGCGATCTCGTAATTCACTCATATTTCTCTCTAACAAGCTTTAATTTTTTTGATCCTTTTCCCATCTAAATAATATTATATAGGGCTGTTATTGACCATGAATTGGGGTCCTAATTCAACCAAACAAAAAAATTGACCTTTCAGGCCAAATCCCCTAGGCAGCTGCCTAAGGCTCCGTAGCGATCTCGTAATTCAGTCATATTTCTCCCTAACAAGCTCTAATTTTTTTGAACCTTTTCCCATCTCAATAATATTATATAGGGCTATTATTGACCATGAATTGGGGTCCTAATTCAGCCAAACAAAAAAATTGACCCTTCAGGCCAAATCTCCTAGGCAGCTGCCTAGGGCTCCGAAGCGATCTCGTAATTCACTCATATTTCTCTCTAACATGGTCTAATTTTTTTGAACCTTTTCCCATCTTAATAATATTATATAGAGCTATTATTGACCATGAATTGGGGTCCTAATTCAACCAAACAAAAAAATTGACCTTTCAGGCCAAATCTCCTAGGCAGCTGCCTAAGGCTCCGTAGCGATCTCGTAATTCAGTCATATTTCTCCCTAACAAGCTCTAATTTTTTTGAACCTTTTCCCATCTCAATAATATTATATAGGGCTATTATTGACCATGAATTGGGGTCCTAATTCAGCCAAACAAAAAAATTGACCCTTCAGGCCAAATCTCCTAGGCAGCTGCCTAGGGCTCCGAAGCGATCTCGTAATTCACTCATATTTCTCTCTAACATGGTCTAATTTTTTTGAACCTTTTCCCATCTTAATAATATTATATAGAGCTATTATTGACCATGAATTGGGGTCCTAATTCAACCAAACAAAAAAATTGACCTTTCAGGCCAAATCTCCTAGGCAGCTGCCTAGGGCTCCGAAGCGATCTCGTAATTCACTCATATTTCTCTCTAACAAGCTCTAATTTTTTTGATCCATTTCCCATCTCAATAATATTATATAGGGCTGTTATTGACCATGAATTGGGGTCCTAATTCAACCAAACAAAAAAATTGACCTTTCAGGCCAAATCTCCTAGGCAGCTGCCTAGGGCTCCGAAGCGATCTCGTAATTCACTCATATTTCTCTCTAACAAGCTCTAATTTTTTTGATCCATTTCCCATCTCAATAATATTATATAGGGCTGTTATTGACCATGAATTGGGGTCCTAATTCAACCAAACAAAAAAATTGACCTTTCAGGCCAAATCTCCTAGGCAGCTGCCTAGGGCTCCGAAGCGATTTCGTAATTCACTCATATTTCTCTCTAAAAAGCGCTAATTTTTTTGAACCTTTTCCCATCTCAATAATATTATATAGGGCTGTTATTGACCATGAATTGGGGTCCTAATTCAACCAAACAAAAAAATTGACCTTTCAGACCAAATCTCCAAGGCAGCTGCCTAGGGCTCCGAAGCGATCTCGTAATTCACTCATATTTCTCTCTAACATGCTCTAATTTTTTTGATCCTTTTCCCATCTCAATAATATTATATAGGGCTGTTAATGACCATGAATTGGGGTCCTAATTCAACCAAACAAAAAAATTGACCTTTCAGGCCAAATCTCCTAGGCAGCTGCCTAGGGCTCCGAAGCGATCTCGTAATTCACTCATATTTCTCTCTAACAAGCTTTAATTTTTTTGATCCTTTTACCATCTCAATAATATTATATAGGGCTGTTATTGACCATGAATTGGGGTCCTAATTCAACCAAACAAAAAAATTGACCTTTCAGGCCAAATCTCCTAGGCAGTTGCCTAGGGCTCCGAAGCGTTCTCGTAATTCAGTCATATTTCTCCCTAACAAGCTCTAATTTTTTTGAACCTTTTCCCATCTCAATAATATTATATAGGGCTATTATTGACCATGAATTGGGGTCCTCATTCAGCCAAACAAAAAAATTGACCTTTCAGGCCAAATCTCCTAGGCAGCTGGCTAGGGCTCCGAAACGATCTCGTAATTCACTCATATTTCTCTCTAACATGGTCTAATTTTTTTGAACCTTTTCCCATCTCAATAATATTATATAGGGCTGTTATTGACCATGAATTGGGGTCCTAATTCAACCAAACAAAAAAATTGACCTTTCAGGCCAAATCTCCTAGGCAGCTGCCTAGGGCTCCGAAGCGATCTCGTAATTCACTCATATTTCTCTCTAACAAGCTTTAATTTTTTTGATCCTTTTCCCATCTAAATAATATTATATAGGGCTGTTATTGACCATGAATTGGGGTCCTAATTCAACCAAACAAAAAAATTGACCTTTCAGGCCAAATCTCCTAGGCAGCTGCCTAGGGCTCCAAAGCGATTTCGTAATTCACTCATATTTCTCTCTAACAAGCTCTAATTTTTTTGAACCTTTTCCCATCTCAATAATATTATATAGGGCTATTATTGACCATGAATTTGGGTCCTAATTCAACCAAACAAAAAAATTGACCTTTCAGGCCAAATCTCCAAGGCAGCTGCCTAGGGCTCCGAAGCGATCTCGTAATTCACTCATATTTCTCTCTAACATGCTCTAATTTTTTTGATCCTTTTCCCATCTCAATAATATTATATAGGGCTGTTAATGACCATGAATTGGGGTCCTAATTCAACCAAACAAAAAAATTGACCTTTCAGGCCAAATCTCCTAGGCAGCTGCCTAGGGCTCCGAAGCGATCTCGTAATTCACTCATATTTCTCTCTAACAAGCTTTAATTTTTTTGATCCTTTTACCATCTCAATAATATTATATTGGGCTGTTATTGACCATGAATTGGGGTCCTAATTCAACCAAACAAAAAAATTGACCTTTCAGGCCAAATCTCCTAGGCAGCTGCCTTGGGCTCCGAAGCGATCTCGTAATTCACTCATATTTCCCTCTAACAAGCTCTAATTTTTTTGATCCATTTCCCATCTCAATAATATTATATAGGGCTGTTATTGACCATGAATTGGGGTCCTAATTCAACCAAACAAAAAAATTGACCTTTCAGGCCAAATCTCCTAGGCAGCTGCCTAGGGCTCCGAAGCGATCTCGTAATTCACTCATATTTCTCTCTAACAAGCTTTAATTTTTTTGATCCTTTTCCCATCTAAATAATATTATATAGGGCTGTTATTGACCATGAATTGGGGTCCTAATTCAACCAAACAAAAAAATTGACCTTTCAGGCCAAATCTCCTAGGCAGCTGCCTAGGGCTCCAAAGCGATTTCGTAATTCACTCATATTTCTCTCTAACAAGCTCTAATTTTTTTGAACCTTTTCCCATCTCAATAATATTATATAGGGCTATTATTGACCATGAATTTGGGTCCTAATTCAACCAAACAAAAAAATTGACCTTTCAGGCCAAATCTCCAAGGCAGCTGCCTAGGGCTCCGAAGCGATCTCGTAATTCACTCATATTTCTCTCTAACATGCTCTAATTTTTTTGATCCTTTTCCCATCTCAATAATATTATATAGGGCTGTTAATGACCATGAATTGGGGTCCTAATTCAGCCAAACAAAAAAATTGACCTTTCAGGCCAAATCTCCTAGGCAGCTGCCTAGGGCTCCGAAGCGATCTCGTAATTCACTCATATTTCTCTCTAACAAGCTTTAATTTTTTTGATCCTTTTACCATCTCAATAATATTATATAGGGCTGTTAATGACCATGAATTGGGGTCCTAATTCAACCAAACAAAAAAATTGACCTTTCAGGCCAAATCTCCTAGGCAGCTGCCTAGGGCTCCGAAGCGATCTCGTAATTCACTCATATTTCTCTCTAACAAGCTTTAATTTTTTTGATCCTTTTTCCATCTCAATAATATTATATAGGGCTGTTATTGACCATGAATTGGGGTCCTAATTCAACCAAACAAAAAAATTGACCTTTCAGGCCAAATCTCCTAGGCAGTTGCCTAGGGCTCCGAAGCGTTCTCGTAATTCAGTCATATTTCTCCCTAACAAGCTCTAATTTTTTTGAACCTTTTCCCATCTCAATAATATTATATAGGGCTATTATTGACCATGAATTGGGGTCCTCATTCAGCCAAACAAAAAAATTGACCTTTCAGGCCAAATGTCCTAGGCAGCTGGCTAGGGCTCCGAAGCGATCTCGTAATTCACTCATATTTCTCTCTAACATGGTCTAATTTTTTTGAACCTTTTCCCATCTCAATAATATTATATAGGGCTGTTATTGACCATGAATTGGGGTCCTAATTCAACCAAACAAAAAAATTGACCTTTCAGGCCAAATCTCCTAGGCAGCTGCCTAGGGCTCCGAAGCGATCTCGTAATTCACTCATATTTCTCTCTAAAAATCTCTAATTTTTTTGAACCTTTTCCCATCTCAATAATATTATATAGGGCTGTTGTTGACCTTGAATTGGGGTCCTAATTCAACCAAACAAAAAAATTGACCTTTCAGGCCAAATCTCCTAGGCAGCTGCCTAGGGCTCCAAAGCGATTTCGTAATTCACTCATATTTCTCTCTAACAAGCTCTAATTTTTTTGAACCTTTTCCCATCTCAATAATATTATATAGGGCTATTATTGACCATGAATTTGGGTCCTAATTCAACCAAACAAAAAAATTGACCTTTCAGGCCAAATCTCCAAGGCAGCTGCCTAGGGCTCCGAAGCGATCTCGTAATTCACTCATATTTCTCTCTAACATGCTCTAATTTTTTTGATCCTTTTCCCATCTCAATAATATTATATAGGGCTGTTAATGACCATGAATTGGGGTCCTAATTCAACCAAACAAAAAAATTGACCTTTCAGGCCAAATCTCCTAGGCAGCTGCCTAGGGCTCCGAAGCGATCTCGTAATTCACTCATATTTCTCTCTAACAAGCTTTAATTTTTTTGATCCTTTTACCATCTCAATAATATTATATTGGGCTGTTATTGACCATGAATTGGGGTCCTAATTCAACCAAACAAAAAAATTGACCTTTCAGGCCAAATCTCCTAGGCAGCTGCCTTGGGCTCCGAAGCGATCTCGTAATTCACTCATATTTCCCTCTAACAAGCTCTAATTTTTTTGATCCATTTCCCATCTCAATAATATTATATAGGGCTGTTATTGACCATGAATTGGGGTCCTAATTCAACCAAACAAAAAAATTGACCTTTCAGGCCAAATCTCCTAGGCAGCTGCCTAGGGCTCCGAAGCGATCTCGTAATTCACTCATATTTCTCTCTAACAAGCTTTAATTTTTTTGATCCTTTTCCCATCTAAATAATATTATATAGGGCTGTTATTGACCATGAATTGGGGTCCTAATTCAACCAAACAAAAAAATTGACCTTTCAGGCCAAATCTCCTAGGCAGCTGCCTAGGGCTCCGAAGCGATCTCGTAATTCACTCATATTTCCCTCTAACAAGCTCTAATTTTTTTGATCCATTTCCCATCTCAATAATATTATATAGGGCTGTTATTGACCATGAATTGGGGTCCTAATTCAACCAAACAAAAAAATTGACCTTTCAGGCCAAATCTCCTAGGCAGTTGCCTAGGGCTCCGAAGCGATCTCGTAATTCACTCATATTTCTCTCTAACAAGCTTTAATTTTTTTGATCCTTTTCCCATCTAAATAATATTATATAGGGCTGTTATTGACCATGAATTGGGGTCCTAATTCAACCAAACAAAAAAATTGACCTTTCAGGCCAAATCCCCTAGGCAGCTGCCTAAGGCTCCGTAGCGATCTCGTAATTCAGTCATATTTCTCCCTAACAAGCTCTAATTTTTTTGAACCTTTTCCCATCTCAATAATATTATATAGGGCTATTATTGACCATGAATTGGGGTCCTAATTCAGCCAAACAAAAAAATTGACCCTTCAGGCCAAATCTCCTAGGCAGCTGCCTAGGGCTCCGAAGCGATCTCGTAATTCACTCATATTTCTCTCTAACATGGTCTAATTTTTTTGAACCTTTTCCCATCTTAATAATATTATATAGAGCTATTATTGACCATGAATTGGGGTCCTAATTCAACCAAACAAAAAAATTGACCTTTCAGGCCAAATCTCCTAGGCAGCTGCCTAGGGCTCCGAAGCGATCTCGTAATTCACTCATATTTCTCTCTAACAAGCTCTAATTTTTTTGATCCATTTCCCATCTCAATAATATTATATAGGGCTGTTATTGACCATGAATTGGGGTCCTAATTCAACCAAACAAAAAAATTGACCTTTCAGGCCAAATCTCCTAGGCAGCTGCCTAGGGCTCCGAAGCGATTTCGTAATTCACTCATATTTCTCTCTAAAAAGCTCTAATTTTTTTGAACCTTTTCCCATCTCAATAATATTATATAGGCTGTTATTGACCATGAATTGAGGTCCTAATTCAACCAAACAAAAAAATTGACCTTTCAGGCCAAATCTCCAAGGCAGCTGCCTAGGGCTCCGAAGCGATCTCGTAATTCACTCATATTTCTCTCTAACATGCTCTAATTTTTTTGATCCTCTTCCCATCTCAATAATATTATATAGGGCTGTAAATGACCATGAATTGGGGTCCTAATTCAACCAAACAAAAAAATTGACCTTTCAGGCCAAATCTCCTAGGCAGCTGCCTAGGGCTCCGAAGCGATCTCGTAATTCACTCATATTTCTCTCTAACAAGCTTTAATTTTTTTGATCCTTTTACCATCTCAATAATATTATATAGGGCTGTTATTGACCATGAATTGGGGTCCTAATTCAACCAAACAAAAAAATTGACCTTTCAGGCCAAATCTCCTAGGCAGTTGCCTAGGGCTCCGAAGAGTTCTCGTAATTCAGTCATATTTCTCCCTAACAAGCTCTAATTTTTTTGAACCTTTTCCCATCTCAATAATATTATATAGGGCTATTATTGACCATGAATTGGGGTCCTAATTCAGCCAAACAAAAAAATTGACCCTTCAGGCCAAATCTCCTAGGCTGCTGCCTAGGGCTCCGAAGCGATCTCGTAATTCACTCATATTTCTCTCTAACATGCTCTAATTTTTTTGATCCTTTTCCCATCTCAATAATATTATATAGGGCTGTTATTGACCATGAATTGGGGTCCTAATTCAACCAAACAAAAAAATTGACCTTTCAGGCCAAATCTCCTAGGCAGCTGCCTAGGGCTCCGAAGCGATTTCGTAATTCACTCATATTTCTCTCTAAAAAGCTCTAATTTTTTTAAACCTTTTCCCATCTTAATAATATTATATAGAGCTATTATTGACCATGAATTGGGGTCCTAATTCAACCAAACAAAAAAATTGACCTTTCAGGCCAAATCTCCTAGGCAGCAGCCTAGGGCTCCGAAGCGATCTCGTAATTCACTCATATTTCTCTCTAACATGGTCTAATTTTTTTGAACCTTTTCCCATCTTAATAATATTATATAGAGCTATTATTGACCATGAATTGGGGTCCTAATTCAACCAAACAAAAAAATTGACCTTTCAGGCCAAATCTCCTAGGCAGCTGCCTAGGGCTCCGAAGCGATCTCGTAATTCACTCATATTTCTCTCTAACAAGCTCTAATTTTTTTGATCCATTTCCCATCTCAATAATATTATATATGGCTGTTATTGACCATGAATTGGGGTCCTAATTCAACCAAACAAAAAAATTGACCTTTCAGGCCAAATCTCCTAGGCAGCTGCCTAGGGCTCCGAAGCGATTTCGTAATTCACTCATATTTCTCTCTAAAAAGCGCTAATTTTTTTGAACCTTTTCCCATCTCAATAATATTATATAGGGCTGTTATTGACCATGAATTGGGGTCCTAATTCAACCAAACAAAAAAATTGACCTTTCAGACCAAATCTCCAAGGCAGCTGCCTAGGGCTCCGAAGCGATCTCGTAATTCACTCATATTTCTCTCTAACATGCTCTAATTTTTTTGATCCTTTTCCCATCTCAATAATATTATATAGGGCTGTTAATGACCATGAATTGGGGTCCTAATTCAACCAAACAAAAAAATTGACCTTTCAGGCCAAATCTCCTAGGCAGCTGCCTAGGGCTCCGAAGCGATCTCGTAATTCACTCATATTTCTCTCTAACAAGCTTTAATTTTTTTGATCCTTTTACCATCTCAATAATATTATATAGGGCTGTTATTGACCATGAATTGGGGTCCTAATTCAACCAAACAAAAAAATTGACCTTTCAGGCCAAATCTCCTAGGCAGTTGCCTAGGGCTCCGAAGCGTTCTCGTAATTCAGTCATATTTCTCCCTAACAAGCTCTAATTTTTTTGAACCTTTTCCCATCTCAATAATATTATATAGGGCTATTATTGACCATGAATTGGGGTCCTCATTCAGCCAAACAAAAAAATTGACCTTTCAGGCCAAATCTCCTAGGCAGCTGGCTAGGGCTCCGAAGCGATCTCGTAATTCACTCATATTTCTCTCTAACATGGTCTAATTTTTTTGAACCTTTTCCCATCTTAATAATATTATATAGAGCTATTATTGACCATGAATTGGGTTCCTAATTCAACCAAACAAAAAAATTGACCTTTCAGGCCAAATCTCCTAGGCAGCTGCCTAGGGCTCCGAAGCGATCTCGTAATTCACTCATATTTCTCTCTAACAAGCTCTAATTTTTTTGATCCATTTCCCATCTCAATAATATTATATAGGGCTGTTACTGACCATGAATTGGGGTCCTAATTCAACCAAACAAAAAAATTGACCTTTCAGGCAAAATCTCCTAGGCAGCTGCCTAGGGCTCCGAAGCGATCTCGTAATTCACTCATATTTCTCTCTAACAAGCTTTAATTTTTTTGATCCTTTTCCCATCTCAATAATAATATATAGGGCTGTTATTGATCATAAATTGGGGTCCTAATTCAACCAAACAAAAAAATTGACCTTTCAGGCCAAATCCCCTAGGCAGCTGCCTAGGGCTCCGTAGCGATCTCGTAATTCAGTCATATTTCTCCCTAACAAGCTCTAATTTTTTTGAAGCTTTTCCCATCTCAATAATATTATATAGGGCTATTATTGACCATGAATTGGGGTCCTAATTCAGCCAAACAAAAAAATTGACCTTTCAGGCCAAATCTCCTAGGCAGCTGCCTAGGGCTCCGAAGCGATCTCGTAATTCACTCATATTTCTCTCTAACATGGTCTAATTTTTTTGAACCTTTTCCCATCTTAATAATATTATATAGAGCTATTATTGACCATGAATTGGGGTCCTAATTCAACCAAACAAAAAAATTGACCTTTCAGGCCAAATCTCCTAGGCAGCAGCCTAGGGCTCCGAAGCGATCTCGTAATTCACTCAAATTTCTCTCTAAAAAGCTCTAATTTTTTTGATCCATTTCCCATCTCAATAATATTATATAATGCTGTTATTGACCATGAATTGGGGTCCTAATTCAACCAAACAAAAAAATTGACCTTTCAGGCCAAATCTCCTAGGCAGCTGCCTAGGGCTCCGAAGCGATCTCGTAATTCACTCATATTTCTCTCTAACAAGCTTTAATTTTTTTGATCCTTTTCCCATCTCAATAATATTATATAGGGCTGTTATTGACCATGAATTGGGGTCCTAATTCAACCAAACAAAAAAATTGACCTTTCAGGCCAAATCTCCTAGGCAGCTGCCTAGGGCTCCGAAGAGATCTCGTAATTCACTCATATTTCTCTCTAACAAGCTCTAATTTTTTTGATCCTTTTCCCATCTCAATAATATTATATAGGGCTATTATTGACCATGAATTGGGGTCCTAATTCAGCCAAACAAAAAAATTGACCTTTCAGGCCAAATCTCCTAGGCAGCTGCCTAGGGCTCCGAAGCGATCTCGTAATTCACTCATATTTCTCTCTAACATGGTCTAATTTTTTTGAACCTTTTCCCATCTTAGTAATAATATATAGAGCTATTATTGACCATGAATTGGGGTCCTAATTCAACCAAACAAAAAAATTGACCATTCAGGCCAAATCTCCTAGGCAGCTGCCTAGGGCTCCGAAGCGATCTCGTAATTTACTCATATTTCTCTCTAACAAGCTCTAATTTTTTTGATCCATTTCCCATCTCAATAATATTATATAGGGCTGTTATTGACCATGAATTGGGGTCCTAATTCAACCAAACAAAAAAATTGACCTTTCAGGCCAAATCTCCTAGGCAGCTGCCTAGGGCTCCGAAGCGATTTCGTAATTCACTCATATTTCTCTCTAAAAAGCTCTAATTTTTTTGAACCTTTTCCCATCTCAATAATATTATACAGGGCTGTTATTGACCATGAATTGGGGTCCTAATTCAACCAAACAAAAAAATTGACCTTTCAGGACAAATCTCCTAGGCAGCTGCCTAGGGCTCCGAAGATATTTCATAATTTACTCATATATATCTCTAACAAGCTCTAATTTTTTTGAACCTTTTCCCATCTCAATTATATTATATAGGGCTGTTATTGAGCATGAATTGGGTTCCTAATTCAACCAAACGAAAAAATTGACCTTTCAGGCCAAATCTCCTAGGCAGCTGCCTAGGGCTCCGAAGCGATTTCGTAATTTACTCATATTTCTCTCTAAAAAGCTCTAATTTTTTTGATCCTTTTCCCATCTCAATAATATTATATAGGGCTGTTATTGACCATGAATTGGGGTCCTAATTCAACCAAACAAAAAAATTGACCTTTCAGGCCAAATCTCTTAGGCAGCTGCCTAGGGCTCCGAAGCGATCTCGTAATTCAGTCATATTTCTCCCTAACAAGCTCTAATTTTTTTGAACCTTTTCCCATCTCAATAATATTATATAGGGCTGTTATTGAATATGAATTGGGGTCCTAATTCAACCAAACAAAAAAATTGACCTTTCAGGCCAAATCTCCTAGGCAGCTGCCTAGGGCTCCGAAGCGATTTCATAATTCACTCATATTTATCTCTAACAAGCTCTAATTTTTTTGAACATTTTCCCATCTCAATAATATTATATAGGGCTGTTAATGACCATGAATTGGGGGACCTAATTCAACCAAACAAAAAAATTGACCTTTCAGGCCAAATCTCCTAGGCCGCTGCCTAGGGCTCCGGAGCGATTTCGTAATTCACTCATATTTTTCTCTAACAAGCTCTAATTTTTTTGAACCTTTTCCCATCTCAATAATATTATATAGGGCTATTATTGACCATGAATTGGGGTCCTAATTCAACCAAACAAAAAAATTGACCTATCAGGCCAAATCTCCTGCCTAGGGCTCCGAAGCGATCTCGTAATTCACTCATATTTCTCTCTAACAAGCTCTAATTTTTTTTATCCTTTTCCCATCTCAATAATATTATATAGGGCTGTTAGTGACCATGAATTGGGGTCCTAATTCAACCAAACAAAAAAATTGACCTTTCAGGCCAAATCTCCTAGGCCGCTGCCTAGGGCTCCGGAGCGATTTCGTAATTCACTCATATTTCTCTCTAACAAGCTCTAATTTTTTTGAACCTTTTCCCATCTCAATAATATTAAATAGGGCTATTATTGACCATGAAATGGGGTCCTAATTCAACCAAACAAAAAAATTGACCTTTCAGGCCAAATCTCCTAGGCAGCTGCCTAGGGCTCCGAAGCGATCTCGTAATTCACTCATATTTCTCTCTAACAAGCTCTAATTTTTTTGATCCTTTTCCCATCTCAATAATATTATATAGGGCTGTTATTGACCATGAATTGGGGTCCTAATTCAACCAAACAAAAAAATTGACCTTCCAGGCCAAATCTCCTAGGCAGCTGCCTAGGGCTCCGAAGATATTTCATAATTCACTCATATATATCTCTAACAAGCTCTAATTTTAATGAACCTTTTCCCATCTCAATTATATTATATAGGGCTGTTAATGACCATGAATTGGGGTCCTAATTCAACCAAACAAAAAAATTGACCTTTCAGGCCAAATCTCCTAGGCAGCTGCCTAGGGCTCCGAAGCGATCTCGTAATTCACTCATATTTCTCTCTAACAAGCTCTAATTTTTTTGATCCTTTTCCCATCTCAATAATATTATATAGGGCTGTTATTGACCTTGAATTGGGGTCCTAATTCAACCAAACAAAAAAATTGACCTTTCAGGCCAAATCTCCTAGGCCGCTGCCTAGGGCTCCAGAGCGATTTCGTAATTCACTCATATTTCTCTCTAACAAGCTCTAATTTTTTTGAACCTTTTCCCATCTCAATAATATTAAATAGGGCTATTATTGACCATGAAATGGGGTCCTAATTCAACCAAAAAAAAAAATTGACCTTTCAGGCCAAATCTCCTAGGCAGCTGCCTAGGGCTCCGAAGCGATCTCGTAATTCACTCGTATTTCTCTCTAAAAAGCTCTAATTTTTTTGATCCTTTTCCCATCTCAATAATATTATATAGGGCTGTTATTGACAATGAATTGGGGTCCTAATTCAACCAAACAAAAAAAATTGACCTTTCAGGCCAAATCTCCTAGGCAGCTGCCTAGGGCTCTAAAGCGATCTCGTAATTCAACCAAACAAAAAAATTGACCTTTCAGGCCAAATCTCCTAGGCAGCTGCCTAGGGCTCCGAAGCGATCTCGTAATTCACTCATATTTCTCTCTAACAAGCTCTAATTTTTTTGATCCATTTCCCATCTCAATAATATTATAAAGGGCTGTTATTGACCATGAATTGGGGTCCTAATTCAACCAAACAAAAAAATTGACCTTTCAGGCCAAATCTCCTAGGCAGCTGCCTAGGGCTCCGAAGCAATTTCGTAATTCACTCATATTTCTCTCTAAAAAGCTCTAATTTTTTTGAACCTTTTCCCATCTCAATAATATTATATAGGGCTGTTATTGACCATGAATTGGGGTCCTAATTCAACCAAACAAAAAAATTGACCTTTCAGGCCAAATCTCCAAGGCAGCTGCCTAGGGCTCCGAAGCGATCTCGTAATTCACTCATATTTCTCTCTAACATGCTCTAATTTTTTTGATCCTTTTCCCATCTCAATAATATTATATAGGGCTGTTAATGACCATGAATTGGGGTCCTAATTCAACCAAACAAAAAAATTGACCTTTCAGGCCAAATCTCCTAGGCAGCTGCCTAGGTCTCCGAAGATATTTCATAATTCACTCATATATATCTCTAACAAGCTCTAATTTTAATGAACCTTTTCCCATCTCAATTATATTATATAGGGCTGTTAATGACCATGAATTGGGGTCCTAATTCAACCAAACAAAAAAATTGACCTTTCAGGCCAAATCTCCTAGGCAGCTGCCTAGGGCTCCGAAGCGATCTCGTAATTCACTCATATTTCTCTCTAACAAGCTCTAATTTTTTTGATCCTTTTCCCATCTCTATAATATTATATAGGGCTGTTATTGACCTTGAATTGGGGTCCTAATTCAACCAAACAAAAAAATTGACCTTTCAGGCCAAATCTCCTAGGCCGCTGCCTAGGGCTCCAGAGCGATTTCGTAATTCACTCATATTTCTCTCTAACAAGCTCTAATTTTTTTGAACCTTTTCCCATCTCAATAATATTATATAGGGCTATTATTGACCATGAAATGGGGTCCTAATTCAACCAAACAAAAAAATTGACCTTTCAGGCCAAATCTCCTAGGCAGCTGCCTAGGGCTCCGAAGCGATCTCGTAATTCACTCGTATTTCTCTCTAAAAAGCTCTAATTTTTTTGATCCTTTTCCCATCTCAATAATATTATATAGGGCTGTTATTGACAATGAATTGGGGTCCTAATTCAACCAAACAAAAAAAATTGACCTTTCAGGCCAAATCTCCTAGGCAGCTGCCTAGGGCTCTAAAGCGATCTCGTAATTCAACCAAACAAAAAAATTGACCTTTCAGGCCAAATCTCCTAGGCAGCTGCCTAGGGCTCCGAAGCGATCTCGTAATTCACTCATATTTCTCTCTAACAAGCTCTAATTTTTTTGATCCATTTCCCATCTCAATAATATTATATAGGGCTGTTATTGACCATGAATTGGGGTCCTAATTCAACCAAACAAAAAAATTGACCTTTCAGGCCAAATCTCCTAGGCAGCTGCCTAGGGCTCCGAAGCAATTTCGTAATTCACTCATATTTCTCTCTAAAAAGCCCTAATTTTTTTGAACCTTTTCCCATCTCAATAATATTATATAGGGCTGTTATTGACCATGAATTGGGGTCCTAATTCAACCAAACAAAAAAATTGACCTTTCAGGCCAAATCTCCAAGGCAGCTGCCTAGGGCTCCGAAGCGATCTCGTAATTCACTCATATTTCTCTCTAACATGCTCTAATTTTTTTGATCCTTTTCCCATCTCAATAATATTATATAGGGCTGTTAATGACCATGAATTGGGGTCCTAATTCAACCAAACAAAAAATTTGACCTTTCAGGCCAAATCTCCTAGGCAGCTGCCTAGGGCTCCGAAGATATTTCATAATTCACTCATATATATCTCTAACAAGCTCTAATTTTAATGAACCTTTTCCCATCTCAATTATATTATATAGGGCTGTTAATGACCATGAATTGGGGTCCTAATTCAACCAAACAAAAAAATTGACCTTTCAGGCCAAATCTCCTAGGCAGCTGCCTAGGGCTCCGAAGCGATCTCGTAATTCACTCATATTTCTCTCTAACAAGCTCTAATTTTTTTGATCCTTTTCCCATCTCAATAATATTATATAGGGCTGTTATTGACCTTGAATTGGGGTCCTAATTCAACCAAACAAAAAAATTGACCTTTCAGGCCAAATCTCCTAGGCCGCTGCCTAGGGCTCCAGAGCGATTTCGTAATTCACTCATATTTCTCTCTAACAAGCTCTAATTTTTTTGAACCTTTTCCCATCTCAATAATATTATATAGGGCTATTATTGACCATGAAATGGGGTCCTAATTCAACCAAACAAAAAAATTGACCTTTCAGGCCAAATCTCCTAGGCAGCTGCCTAGGGCTCCGAAGCGATCTCGTAATTCACTCATATTTCTCTCTAAAAAGCTCTAATTTTTTTGATCCTTTTCCCATCTCAATAATATTATATAGGGCTGTTATTGACAATGAATTGGGGTCCTAATTCAACCAAACAAAAAAAATTGACCTTTCAGGCCAAATCTCCTAGGCAGCTGCCTAGGGCTCTAAAGCGATCTCGTAATTCAACCAAACAAAAAAATTGACCTTTCAGGCCAAATCTCCTAGGCAGCTGCCTAGGGCTCCGAAGCGATCTCGTAATTCACTCATATTTCTCTCTAACAAGCTCTAATTTTTTTGATCCATTTCCCATCTCAATAATATTATATAGGGCTGTTATTGACCATGAATTGGGGTCCTAATTCAACCAAACAAAAAAATTGACCTTTCAGGCCAAATCTCCTAGGCAGCTGCCTAGGGCTCCGAAGCAATTTCGTAATTCACTCATATTTCTCTCTAAAAAGCTCTAATTTTTTTGAACCTTTTCCCATCTCAATAATATTATATAGGGCTGTTATTGACCATGAATTGGGGTCCTAATTCAACCAAACAAAAAAATTGACCTTTCAGGCCAAATCTCCAAGGCAGCTGCCTAGGGCTCCGAAGCGATCTCGTAATTCACTCATATTTCTCTCTAACATGCTCTAATTTTTTTCATCCTTTTCCCATCTCAATAATATTATATAGGGCTGTTAATGACCATGAATTGGGGTCCTAATTCAACCAAACAAAAAAATTGACCTTTCAGGCCAAATCTCCTAGGCAGCTGCCTAGGGCTCCGAAGCGATCTCGTAATTCACTCATATTTCTCTCTAACAAGCTTTAATTTTTTTGATCCTTTTACCATCTCAATAATATTATATAGGGCTGTTATTGACCATGAATTGGGGTCCTAATTCAACCAAACAAAAAAATTGACCTTTCAGGCCAAATCTCCTAGGCAGTTGCCTAGGGCTCCGAAGCGTTCTCGTAATTCAGTCATATTTCTCCCTAACAAGCTCTAATTTTTTTGAACCTTTTCCCATCTCAATAATATTATATAGAGCTATTATTGACCATGAATTGGGTTCCTAATTCAACCAAACAAAAAAATTGACCTTTCAGGCCAAATCTCCTAGGCAGCTGCCTAGGGCTCCGAAGCGATCTCGTAATTCACTCATATTTCTCTCTAACAAGCTCTAATTTTTTTGATCCATTTCCCATCTCAATAATATTATATAGGGCTGTTACTGACCATGAATTGGGGTCCTAATTCAACCAAAAAAAAAAATTGACCTTTCAGGCCAAATCTCCTAGGCAGCTGCCTAGGGCTCCGAAGCGATCTCGTAATTCACTCATATTTCTCTCTAACAAGCTTTAATTTTTTTGATCCTTTTCCAATCTCAATAATATTATATAGGGCTGTTATTGTCCATGAATTGGGGTCCTAATTCAACCAAACAAAAAAATTGACCTTTCAGGCCAAATCTCCTAGGCAGCTGCCTAGGGCTCCGAAGCAATCTCGTAATTCACTCATATTTCTCTCTAACAAGCTCTAATTTTTTTGATCCATTTCCCATCTCAATAATATTATATAGGGCTGTTACTGACCATGAATTGGGGTCCTAATTCAACCAAACAAAATAATTGACCTTTCAGGCCAAATCTCCTAGGCAGCTGCCTAGGGCTCCGAAGCGATTTCGTAATTCACTCATATTTCTCTCTAAAAAGCTCTAATTTTTTTGAACCTTTTCCCATCTCAATAATATTATATAGGGCTGTTAATGACCATGAATTGGGGTCCTAATTCAACCAAACAAAAAAATTGACCTTTCAGGCCAAATCTCCTAGGCAGCTGCCTAGGGCTCCGAAGAGATCTCGTAATTCACTCATATTTCTCTCTAACAAGCTCTAATTTTTTTGATCCTTTTCCCATCTCAATAATATTATATAGGGCTATTATTGACCATGAATTGGGGTCCTCATTCAGCCAAACAAAAAAATTGACCTTTCAGGCCAAATCTCCTAGGCAGCTGGCTAGGGCTCCGAAGCGATCTCGTAATTCACTCATATTTCTCTCTAACATGGTCTAATTTTTTTGAACCTTTTCCCATCTTAATAATATTATATAGAGCTATTATTGACCATGAATTGGGTTCCTAATTCAACCAAACAAAAAAATTGACCTTTCAGGCCAAATCTCCTAGGCAGCTGCCTAGGGCTCCGAAGCGATCTCGTAATTCACTCATATTTCTCTCTAACAAGCTCTAATTTTTTTGATCCATTTCCCATCTCAATAATATTATATAGGACTGTTACTGACCATGAATTGGGGTCCTAATTCAACCAAACAAAAAAATTGACCTTTCAGGCCAAATCTCCTAGGCAGCTGCCTAGGGCTCCGAAGCGATCTCGTAATTCACTCATATTTCTCTCTAACAAGCTTTAATTTTTTTGATCCTTTTCCCATCTCAATAATATTATATAGGGCTGTTATTGACCATGAATTGGGGTCCTAATTCAACCAAACAAAAAAATTGACCTTTCAGGCCAAATCCCCTAGGCAGCTGCCTAGGGCTCCGTAGCGATCTCGTAATTCAGTCATATTTCTCCCTAACAAGCTCTAATTTTTTTGAAGCTTTTCCCATCCCAATAATATTATATAGGGCTATTATTGACCATGAATTGGGGTCCTAATTCAGCCAAACAAAAAAATTGACCTTTCAGGCCAAATCTCCTAGGCAGCTGCCTAGGGCTCCGAAGCGATCTCGTAATTCACTCATATTTCTCTCTAATATGGTCTAATTTTTTTGAACCTTTTCCCATCTTAATAATATTATATAGAGCTATTATTGACCATGAATAGGGGTCCTAATTCAACCAAACAAAAAAATTGACCTTTCAGGCCAAATCTCCTAGGCAGCAGCCTAGGGCTCCGAAGCGATCTCGTAATTCACTCAAATTTCTCTCTAAAAAGCTCTAATTTTTTTGATCCATTTCCCATCTCAATAATATTATATAGGGCTGTTATTGACCATGAATTGGGGTCCTAATTCAACCAAACAAAAAAATTGACCTTTCAGGCCAAATCTCCTAGGCAGCTGCCTAGGGCTCCGAAGAGATCTCGTAATTCACTCATATTTCTCTCTAACAAGCTCTAATTTTTTTGATCCTTTTCCCATCTCAATAATATTATATAGGGCTATTATTGACCATGAATTGGGGTCCTCATTCAGCCAAACAAAAAAATTGACCTTTCAGGCCAAATCTCCTAGGCAGCTGGCTAGGGCTCCGAAGCGATCTCGTAATTCACTCATATTTCTCTCTAACATGGTCTAATTTTTTTGAACCTTTTCCCATCTTAATAATATTATATAGAGCTATTATTGACCATGAATTGGGTTCCTAATTCAACCAAACAAAAAAATTGACCTTTCAGGCCAAATCTCCTAGGCAGCTGCCTAGGGCTCCGAAGCGATCTCGTAATTCACTCATATTTCTCTCTAACAAGCTCTAATTTTTTTGATCCATTTCCCATCTCAATAATATTATATAGGACTGTTACTGACCATGAATTGGGGTCCTAATTCAACCAAACAAAAAAATTGACCTTTCAGGCCAAATCTCCTAGGCAGCTGCCTAGGGCTCCGAAACGATCTCGTAATTCACTCATATTTCTCTCTAACAAGCTTTAATTTTTTTGATCCTTTTCCCATCTCAATAATATTATATAGGGCTGTTATTGACCATGAATTGGGGTCCTAATTCAACCAAACAAAAAAATTGACCTTTCAGGCCAAATCCCCTAGGCAGCTGCCTAGGGCTCCGTAGCGATCTCGTAATTCAGTCATATTTCTCCCTAACAAGCTCTAATTTTTTTGAAGCTTTTCCCATCTCAATAATATTATATAGGGCTATTATTGACCATGAATTGGGGTCCTAATTCAGCCAAACAAAAAAATTGACCTTTCAGGCCAAATCTCCTAGGCAGCTGCCTAGGGCTCCGAAGCGATCTCGTAATTCACTCATATTTCTCTCTAATATGGTCTAATTTTTTTGAACCTTTTCCCATCTTAATAATATTATATAGAGCTATTATTGACCATGAATAGGGGTCCTAATTCAACCAAACAAAAAAATTGACCTTTCAGGCCAAATCTCCTAGGCAGCAGCCTAGGGCTCCGAAGCGATCTCGTAATTCACTCAAATTTCTCTCTAAAAAGCTCTAATTTTTTTGATCCATTTCCCATCTCAATAATATTATATAGGGCTGTTATTGACCATGAATTGGGGTCCTAATTCAACCAAACAAAAAAATTGACCTTTCAGGCCAAATCTCCTAGGCAGCTGCCTAGGGCTCCGAAGCGATCTCGTAATTCACTCATATTTCTCTCTAACAAGCTTTAATTTTTTTGATCCTTTTCCCATCTCAATAATATTATATAGGGCTGTTATTGACCATGAATTGGGGTCCTAATTCAACCAAACAAAAAAATTGACCTTTCTGGCCAAATCTCCTAGGCAGCTGCCTAGGGCTCCGAAGAGATCTAGTAATTCACTCATATTTCTCTCTAACAAGCTCTAATTTTTTTGATCCTTTTCCCATCTCAATAATATTATATAGGGCTATTATTGACCATGAATTGGGGTCCTAATTCAGCCAAACAAAAAAATTGACCTTTCAGGCCAAATCTCCTAGGCAGCTGCCTAGGGCTCCGAAGCGATCTCGTAATTCACTCATATTTCTCTCTAACATGGTCTAATTTTTTTGAACCTTTTCCCATCTTAATAATATTATATAGAGCTATTATTGACCATGAATTGGGGTCCTAATTCAACCAAACAAAAAAATTGACCTTTCAGGCCAAATCTCCTAGGCAGCTGCCTAGGGCTCCGAAGCGATCTCGTAATTTACTCATATTTCTCTCTAACAAGCTCTAATTTTTTTGATCCATTTCCCATCTCAATAATATTATATAGGGCTGTTATTGACCATGAATTGGGGTCCTAATTCAACCAAACAAAAAAATTGACCTTTCAGGCCAAATCTCCTAGGCAGCTGCCTAGGGCTCCGAAGCGATTTCGTAATTCACTCATATTTCTCTCTAAAAAGCTCTAATTTTTTTGAACCTTTTCCCATCTCAATAATATTATACAGGGCTGTTATTGACCATGAATTGGGGTCCTAATTCAACCAAACAAAAAAATTGACCTTTCAGGCCAAATCTCCTAGGCAGCTGCCTAGGGCTCCGAAGATATTTCATAATTCACTCATATATATCTCTAACAAGCTCTAATTTTTTTGAACCTTTTCCCATCTCAATTATATTGTATAGGGCTGTTATTGACCATGAATTGGGTTCCTAATTCAACCAAACAAAAAAATTGACCTTTCAGGCCAAATCTCCTAGGCAGCTGCCTAGGGCTCCGAAGCGATTTCGTAATTTACTCATATTTCTCTCTAAAAAGCTCTAATTTTTTTGATCCTTTTCCCATCTCAATAATATTATATAGGGCTGTTATTGACCATGAATTGGGGTCCTAATTCAACCAAACAAAAAAATTGACCTTTCAGGCCAAATCTCTTAGGCAGCTGCCTAGGGCTCCGAAGCGATCTCGTAATTCAGTCATATTTCTCCCTTACAAGCTCTAATTTTTTTGAACCTTTTCCCATCTCAATAATATTATATAGGGCTGTTATTGAATATGAATTGGGGTCCTAATTCAACCAAACAAAAAAATTGACCTTTCAGGCCAAATCTCCTAGGCAGCTGCCTAGGGCTCCGAAGCGATTTCGTAATTTACTCATATTTCTCTCTAAAAAGCTCTAATTTTTTTGATCCTTTTCCCATCTCAATAATATTATATAGGGCTATTATTGACCATGAATTGGGGTCCTAATTCAGCCAAACAAAAAAATTGACCTTTCAGGCCAAATCTCCTAGGCAGCTGCCTAGGGCTCCGAAGCGATCTCGTAATTCACTCATATTTCTCTCTAACATGGTCTAATTTTTTTGAACCTTTTCCCATCTTAATAATATTATATAGAGCTATTATTGACCATGAATTGGGGTCCTAATTCAACCAAACAAAAAAATTGACCTTTCAGGCCAAATCTCCTAGGCAGCTGCCTAGGGCTCCGAAGCGATCTCGTAATTTTCTCATATTTCTCTCTAACAAGCTCTAATTTTTTTGATCCATTTCCCATCTCAATAATATTATATAGGGCTGTTATTGACCATGAATTGGGGTCCTAATTCAACCAAACAAAAAAATTGACCTTTCAGGCCAAATCTCCTAGGCAGCTGCCTAGGGCTCCGAAGCGATTTCGTAATTCACTCATATTTCTCTCTAACAAGCTCTAATTTTTTTGATCCATTTCCCATCTCAATAATATTATATAGGGCTGTTATTGACCATGAATTGGGGTCCTAATTCAACCAAACAAAAAAATTGACCTTTCAGGCCAAATCTCCTAGGCAGCTGCCTAGGGCTCCGAAGCGATTTCGTAATTCACTCATATTTCTCTCTAAAAAGCTCTAATTTTTTTGAACCTTTTCCCATCTCAATAATATTATACAGGGCTGTTATTGACCATGAATTGGGGTCCTAATTCAACCAAACAAAAAAATTGACCTTTCAGGCCAAATCTCCTAGGCAGCTGCCTAGGGCTCCGAAGATATTTCATAATTCACTCATATATATCTCTAACAAGCTCTAATTTTTTTGAACCTTTTCCCATCTCAATTATATTGTATAGGGCTGTTATTGACCATGAATTGGGTTCCTAATTCAACCAAACAAAAAAATTGACCTTTCAGGCCAAATCTCCTAGGCAGCAGCCTAGGGCTCCGAAGCGATCTCGTAATTCACTCAAATTTCTCTCTAAAAAGCTCTAATTTTTTTGATCCATTTCCCATCTCAATAATATTATATAGGGCTGTTATTGACCATGAATTGGGGTCCTAATTCAACCAAACAAAAAAATTGACCTTTCAGGCCAAATCTCCTAGGCAGCTGCCTAGGGCTCCGAAGCGATCTCGTAATTCACTCATATTTCTCTCTAACAAGCTTTAATTTTTTTGATCCTTTTCCCATCTCAATAATATTATATAGGGCTGTTATTGACCATGAATTGGGGTCCTAATTCAACCAAACAAAAAAATTGACCTTTCTGGCCAAATCTCCTAGGCAGCTGCCTAGGGCTCCGAAGAGATCTAGTAATTCACTCATATTTCTCTCTAACAAGCTCTAATTTTTTTGATCCTTTTCCCATCTCAATAATATTATATAGGGCTATTATTGACCATGAATTGGGGTCCTAATTCAGCCAAACAAAAAAATTGACCTTTCAGGCCAAATCTCCTAGGCAGCTGCCTAGGGCTCCGAAGCGATCTCGTAATTCACTCATATTTCTCTCTAACATGGTCTAATTTTTTTGAACCTTTTCCCATCTTAATAATATTATATAGAGCTATTATTGACCATGAATTGGGGTCCTAATTCAACCAAACAAAAAAATTGACCTTTCAGGCCAAATCTCCTAGGCAGCTGCCTAGGGCTCCGAAGCGATCTCGTAATTTACTCATATTTCTCTCTAACAAGCTCTAATTTTTTTGATCCATTTCCCATCTCAATAATATTATATAGGGCTGTTATTGACCATGAATTGGGGTCCTAATTCAACCAAACAAAAAAATTGACCTTTCAGGCCAAATCTCCTAGGCAGCTGCCTAGGGCTCCGAAGCGATTTCGTAATTCACTCATATTTCTCTCTAAAAAGCTCTAATTTTTTTGAACCTTTTCCCATCTCAATAATATTATACAGGGCTGTTATTGACCATGAATTGGGGTCCTAATTCAACCAAACAAAAAAATTGACCTTTCAGGCCAAATCTCCTAGGCAGCTGCCTAGGGCTCCGAAGATATTTCATAATTCACTCATATATATCTCTAACAAGCTCTAATTTTTTTGAACCTTTTCCCATCTCAATTATATTGTATAGGGCTGTTATTGACCATGAATTGGGTTCCTAATTCAACCAAACAAAAAAATTGACCTTTCAGGCCAAATCTCCTAGGCAGCTGCCTAGGGCTCCGAAGCGATTTCGTAATTTACTCATATTTCTCTCTAAAAAGCTCTAATTTTTTTGATCCTTTTCCCATCTCAATAATATTATATAGGGCTGTTATTGACCATGAATTGGGGTCCTAATTCAACCAAACAAAAAAATTGACCTTTCAGGCCAAATCTCTTAGGCAGCTGCCTAGGGCTCCGAAGCGATCTCGTAATTCAGTCATATTTCTCCCTTACAAGCTCTAATTTTTTTGAACCTTTTCCCATCTCAATAATATTATATAGGGCTGTTATTGAATATGAATTGGGGTCCTAATTCAACCAAACAAAAAAATTGACCTTTCAGGCCAAATCTCCTAGGCAGCTGCCTAGGGCTCCGAAGCGATTTCGTAATTTACTCATATTTCTCTCTAAAAAGCTCTAATTTTTTTGATCCTTTTCCCATCTCAATAATATTATATAGGGCTATTATTGACCATGAATTGGGGTCCTAATTCAGCCAAACAAAAAAATTGACCTTTCAGGCCAAATCTCCTAGGCAGCTGCCTAGGGCTCCGAAGCGATCTCGTAATTCACTCATATTTCTCTCTAACATGGTCTAATTTTTTTGAACCTTTTCCCATCTTAATAATATTATATAGAGCTATTATTGACCATGAATTGGGGTCCTAATTCAACCAAACAAAAAAATTGACCTTTCAGGCCAAATCTCCTAGGCAGCTGCCTAGGGCTCCGAAGCGATCTCGTAATTTTCTCATATTTCTCTCTAACAAGCTCTAATTTTTTTGATCCATTTCCCATCTCAATAATATTATATAGGGCTGTTATTGACCATGAATTGGGGTCCTAATTCAACCAAACAAAAAAATTGACCTTTCAGGCCAAATCTCCTAGGCAGCTGCCTAGGGCTCCGAAGCGATTTCGTAATTCACTCATATTTCTCTCTAACAAGCTCTAATTTTTTTGATCCATTTCCCATCTCAATAATATTATATAGGGCTGTTATTGACCATGAATTGGGGTCCTAATTCAACCAAACAAAAAAATTGACCTTTCAGGCCAAATCTCCTAGGCAGCTGCCTAGGGCTCCGAAGCGATTTCGTAATTCACTCATATTTCTCTCTAAAAAGCTCTAATTTTTTTGAACCTTTTCCCATCTCAATAATATTATACAGGGCTGTTATTGACCATGAATTGGGGTCCTAATTCAACCAAACAAAAAAATTGACCTTTCAGGCCAAATCTCCTAGGCAGCTGCCTAGGGCTCCGAAGATATTTCATAATTCACTCATATATATCTCTAACAAGCTCTAATTTTTTTGAACCTTTTCCCATCTCAATTATATTGTATAGGGCTGTTATTGACCATGAATTGGGTTCCTAATTCAACCAAACAAAAAAATTGACCTTTCAGGCCAAATCTCCTAGGCAGCTGCCTAGGGCTCCGAAGCGATTTCGTAATTTACTCATATTTCTCTCTAAAAAGCTCTAATTTTTTTGATCCTTTTCCCATCTCAATAATATTATATAGGGCTGTTATTGACCATGAATTGGGGTCCTAATTCAACCAAACAAAAAAATTGACCTTTCAGGCCAAATCTCTTAGGCAGCTGCCTAGGGCTCCGAAGCGATCTCGTAATTCAGTCATATTTCTCCCTTACAAGCTCTAATTTTTTTGAACCTTTTCCCATCTCAATAATATTATATAGGGCTGTTATTGAATATGAATTGGGGTCCTAATTCAACCAAACAAAAAAATTGACCTTTCAGGCCAAATCTCCTAGGCAGCTGCCTAGGGCTCCGAAGCGATTTCGTAATTTACTCATATTTCTCTCTAAAAAGCTCTAATTTTTTTGATCCTTTTCCCATCTCAATAATATTATATAGGGCTATTATTGACCATGAATTGGGGTCCTAATTCAGCCAAACAAAAAAATTGACCTTTCAGGCCAAATCTCCTAGGCAGCTGCCTAGGGCTCCGAAGCGATCTCGTAATTCACTCATATTTCTCTCTAACATGGTCTAATTTTTTTGAACCTTTTCCCATCTTAATAATATTATATAGAGCTATTATTGACCATGAATTGGGGTCCTAATTCAACCAAACAAAAAAATTGACCTTTCAGGCCAAATCTCCTAGGCAGCTGCCTAGGGCTCCGAAGCGATCTCGTAATTTACTCATATTTCTCTCTAACAAGCTCTAATTTTTTTGATCCATTTCCCATCTCAATAATATTATATAGGGCTGTTATTGACCATGAATTGGGGTCCTAATTCAACCAAACAAAAAAATTGACCTTTCAGGCCAAATCTCCTAGGCAGCTGCCTAGGGCTCCGAAGCGATTTCGTAATTCACTCATATTTCTCTCTAAAAAGCTCTAATTTTTTTGAACCTTTTCCCATCTCAATAATATTATACAGGGCTGTTATTGACCATGAATTGGGGTCCTAATTCAACCAAACAAAAAAATTGACCTTTCAGGCCAAATCTCCTAGGCAGCTGCCTAGGGCTCCGAAGATATTTCATAATTCACTCATATATATCTCTAACAAGCTCTAATTTTTTTGAACCTTTTCCCATCTCAATTATATTGTATAGGGCTGTTATTGACCATGAATTGGGTTCCTAATTCAACCAAACAAAAAAATTGACCTTTCAGGCCAAATCTCCTAGGCAGCTGCCTAGGGCTCCGAAGCGATTTCGTAATTTACTCATATTTCTCTCTAAAAAGCTCTAATTTTTTTGATCCTTTTCCCATCTCAATAATATTATATAGGGCTGTTATTGACCATGAATTGGGGTCCTAATTCAACCAAACAAAAAAATTGACCTTTCAGGCCAAATCTCTTAGGCAGCTGCCTAGGGCTCCGAAGCGATCTCGTAATTCAGTCATATTTCTCCCTTACAAGCTCTAATTTTTTTGAACCTTTTCCCATCTCAATAATATTATATAGGGCTGTTATTGAATATGAATTGGGGTCCTAATTCAACCAAACAAAAAAATTGACCTTTCAGGCCAAATCTCCTAGGCAGCTGCCTAGGGCTCCGAAGCGATTTCGTAATTTACTCATATTTCTCTCTAAAAAGCTCTAATTTTTTTGATCCTTTTACCATCTCAATAATATTATATAGGGCTGTTATTGACCATGAATTGGGGTCCTAATTCAACCAAACAAAAAAATTGACCTTTCATGCCAAATCTCTTAGGCAGCTGCCTAGGGCTCCGAAGCGATCTCGTAATTCAGTCATATTTCCCCCTAACAAGCTCTAATTTTTTTGAACCTTTTCCCATCTCAATAATATTATATAGGGCTGTTATTGAATATGAATTGGGGTCCTAATTCAACCAAACAAAAAAATTGACCTTTCAGGCCAAATCTCCTAGGCAGCTCCCTAGGGCTCCGAAGCGATTTCATAATTCACTCATATTTATCTCTAACAAGCTCTAATTTTTTTGAACATTTTCCCATCTCAATAATATTATATAGGGCTGTTAATGACCATGAATTGGGGACCTAATTCAACCAAACAAAAAAATTGACCTTTCAGGCCAAATCTCCAAGGCAGCTGCCTAGGGCTCCGAAGCGATCTCGTAATTCACTCATATTTCTCTCTAACATGGTCTAATTTTTTTGAACCTTTTCCCATCTTAATAATATTATATAGAGCTATTATTGACCATGAATTGGGTTCCTAATTCAACCAAACAAAAAAATTGACCTTTCAGGCCAAATCTCCTAGGCAGCTGCCTAGGGCTCCGAAGCGATCTCGTAATTCACTCATATTTCTCTCTAACAAGCTCTAATTTTTTTGATCCATTTCCCATCTCAATAATATTATATAGGGCTGTTACTGACCATGAATTGGGGTCCTAATTCAACCAAACAAAAAAATTGACCTTTCAGGCAAAATCTCCTAGGCAGCTGCCTAGGGCTCCGAAGCGATCTCGTAATTCACTCATATTTCTCTCTAACAAGCTTTAATTTTTTTGATCCTTTTCCCATCTCAATAATATTATATAGGGCTGTTATTGACCATGAATTGGGGTCCTAATTCAACCAAACAAAAAAATTGACCTTTCAGGCCAAATCCCCTAGGCAGCTGCCTAGGGCTCCGTAGCGATCTCGTAATTCAGTCATATTTCTCCCTAACAAGCTCTAATTTTTTTGAAGCTTTTCCCATCTCAATAATATTATATAGGGCTATTATTGACCATGAATTGGGGTCCTAATTCAGCCAAACAAAAAAATTGACCTTTCAGGCCAAATCTCCTAGGCAGCTGCCTAGGGCTCCGAAGCGATCTCGTAATTCACTCATATTTCTCTCTAACATGGTCTAATTTTTTTGAACCTTTTCCCATCTTAATAATATTATATAGAGCTATTATTGACCATGAATTGGGGTCCTAATTCAACCAAACAAAAAAATTGACCTTTCAGGCCAAATCTCCAAGGCAGCAGCCTAGGGCTCCGAAGCGATCTCGTAATTCACTCAAATTTCTCTCTAAAAAGCTCTAATTTTTTTGATCCATTTCCCATCTCAATAATATTATATAGGGCTGTTATTGACCATGAATTGGGGTCCTAATTCAACCAAACAAAAAAATTGACCTTTCAGGCCAAATCTCCTAGGCAGCTGCCTAGGGCTCCGAAGCGATCTCGTAATTCACTCATATTTCTCTCTAACAAGATTTAATTTTTTTGATCCTTTTCCCATCTCAATAATATTATATAGGGCTGTTATTGACCATGAATTGGTGTCCTAATTCAACCAAACAAAAAAATTGACCTTTCAGGCCAAATCTCCTAGGCAGCTGCCTAGGGCTCCGAAGAGATCTCGTAATTCACTCATATTTCTCTCTAACAAGCTCTAATTTTTTTGATCCTTTTCCCATCTCAATAATATTATATAGGGCTATTATTGACCATGAATTGGGGTCCTAATTCAGCCAAACAAAAAAATTGACCTTTCTGGCCAAATCTCCTAGGCAGCTGCCTAGGGCTCCGAAGCGATCTCGTAATTCACTCATATTTCTCTCTAACATGGTCTAATTTTTTTGAACCTTTTCCCATCTTAATAATATTATATAGAGCTATTATTGACCATGAATTGGGGTCTTAATTCAACCAAACAAAAAAATTGACCTTTCAGGCCAAATCTCCTAGGCAGCTGCCTAGGGCTCCGAAGCGATCTCGTAATTTACTCATATTTCTCTCTAACAAGCTCTAATTTTTTTGATCCATTTCCCATCTCAATAATATTATATAGGGCTGTTATTGACCATGAATTGGGGTCCTAATTCAACCAAACAAAAAAATTGACCTTTCAGGCCAAATCTCCAAGGCAGCTGCCTAGGGCTCCGAAGCGATCTCGTAATTCACTCATATTTCTCTCTAACATGCTCTAATTTTTTTGATCCTTTTCCCATCTCAATAATATTATATAGGGCTGTTAATGACCATGAATTGGGGTCCTAATTCAACCAAACAAAAAAATTGACCTTTCAGGCCAAATCTCCTAGGCAGCTGCCTAGGGCTCCGAAGCGATCTCGTAATTCACTCATATTTCTCTCTAACAAGCTTTAATTTTTTTGATCCTTTTACCATCTCAATAATATTATATAGGGCTGTTATTGACCATGAATTGGGGTCCTAATTCAACCAAACAAAAAAATTGACCTTTCAGGCCAAATCTCCTAGGCAGTTGCCTAGGGCTCCGAAGCGTTCTCGTAATTCAGTCATATTTCTCCCTAACAAGCTCTAATTTTTTTGAACCTTTTCCCATCTCAATAATATTATATAGGGCTATTATTGACCATCAATTGGGGTCCTCATTCAGCCAAACAAAAAAATTGACCTTTCAGGCCAAATCTCCTAGGCAGCTGGCTAGGGCTCCGAAGCGATCTCGTAATTCACTCATATTTCTCTCTAACATGGTCTAATTTTTTTGAACCTTTTCCCATCTTAATAATATTATATAGAGCTATTATTGACCATGAATTGGGTTCCTAATTCAACCAAACAAAAAAATTGACCTTTCAGGCCAAATCTCCTAGGCAGCTGCCTATGGCTCCGAAGCGATCTCGTAATTCACTCATATTTCTCTCTAACAAGCTCTAATTTTTTTGATCCATTTCCCATCTCAATAATATTATATAGGGCTGTTACTGACCATGAATTGGGGTCCTAATTCAACCAAACAAAAAAATTGACCTTTCAGGCAAAATCTCCTAGGCAGCTGCCTAGGGCTCCGAAGCGATCTCGTAATTCACTCATATTTCTCTCTAACAAGCTTTAATTTTTTTGATCCTTTTCCCATCTCAATAATATTATATAGGGCTGTTATTGACCATGAATTGGGGTCCTAATTCAACCAAACAAAAAAATTGACCTTTCAGGCCAAATCCCCTAGGCAGCTGCCTAGGGCTCCGTAGCGATCTCGTAATTCAGTCATATTTCTCCCTAACAAGCTCTAATTTTTTTGAAGCTTTTCCCATCTCAATAATATTATATAGGGCTATTATTGACCATGAATTGGGGTCCTAATTCAGCCAAACAAAAAAATTGACCTTTCAGGCCAAATCTCCTAGGCAGCTTCCTAGGGCTCCGAAGCGATCTCGTAATTCACTCATATTTCTCTCTAACATGGTCTAATTTTTTTGAACCTTTTCCCATCTTAATAATATTATATAGAGCTATTATTGACCATGAATTGGGGTCCTAATTCAACCAAACAAAAAAATTGACCTTTCAGGCCAAATCTCCTAGGCAGCAGCCTAGGGCTACGAAGCGATCTCGTAATTCACTCAAATTTCTCTCTAAAAAGCTCTAATTTTTTTGATCCATTTCCCATCTCAATAATATTATATAGGGCTGTTATTGACCATGAATTGGGGTCCTAATTCAACCAAACAAAAAAATTGACCTTTCAGGCCAAATCTCCTAGGCAGCTGCCTAGGGCTCCGAAGCGATCTCGTAATTCACTCATATTTCTCTCTAACAAGATTTAATTTTTTTGATCCTTTTCCCATCTCAATAATATTATATAGGGCTGTTATTGACCATGAATTGGTGTCCTAATTCAACCAAACAAAAAAATTGACCTTTCAGGCCAAATCTCCTAGGCAGCTGCCTAGGGCTCCGAAGAGATCTCGTAATTCACTCATATTTCTCTCTAACAAGCTCTAATTTTTTTGATCCTTTTCCCATCTCAATAATATTATATAGGGCTATTATTGACCATGAATTGGGGTCCTAATTCAGCCAAACAAAAAAATTGACCTTTCAGGCCAAATCTCCTAGGCAGCTGCCTAGGGCTCCGAAGCGATCTCGTAATTCACTCATATTTCTCTCTAACATGGTCTAATTTTTTTGAACCTTTTCCCATCTTAATAATATTATATAGAGCTATTATTGACCATGAATTGGGGTCTTAATTCAACCAAACAAAAAAATTGACCTTTCAGGCCAAATCTCCTAGGCAGCTGCCTAGGGCTCCGAAGCGATCTCGTAATTTACTCATATTTCTCTCTAACAAGCTCTAATTTTTTTGATCCATTTCCCATCTCAATAATATTATATAGGGCTGTTATTGACCATGAATTGGGGTCCTAATTCAACCAAACAAAAAAATTGACCTTTCAGGCCAAATCTCCAAGGCAGCTGCCTAGGGCTCCGAAGCGATCTCGTAATTCACTCATATTTCTCTCTAACATTCTCTAATTTTTTTGATCCTTTTCCCATCTCAATAATATTATATAGGGCTGTTAATGACCATGAATTGGGGTCCTAATTCAACCAAACAAAAAAATTGACCTTTCAGGCCAAATCTCCTAGGCAGCTGCCTAGGGCTCCGAAGCGATCTCGTAATTCACTCATATTTCTCTCTAACAAGCTTTAATTTTTTTGATCCTTTTACCATCTCAATAATATTATATAGGGCTGTTATTGACCAAGAATTGGGGTCCTAATTCAACCAAACAAAAAAATTGACCTTTCAGGCCAAATCTCCTAGGCAGTTGCCTAGGGCTCCGAAGCGTTCTCGTAATTCAGTCATATTTCTCCCTAACAAGCTCTAATTTTTTTGAACCTTTTCCCATCTCAATAATATTATATAGGGCTATTATTGACCATGAATTGGGGTCCTCATTCAGCCAAACAAAAAAATTGACCTTTCAGGCCAAATCTCCTAGGCAGCTGGCTAGGGCTCCGAAGCGATCTCGTAATTCACTCATATTTCTCTCTAACATGGTCTAATTTTTTTGAACCTTTTCCCATCTTAATAATATTATATAGAGCTATTATTGACCATGAATTGGGTTCCTAATTCAACCAAACAAAAAAATTGACCTTTCAGGCCAAATCTCCTAGGCAGCAGCCTAGGGCTCCGAAGCGATCTCGTAATTCACTCAAATTTCTCTCTAAAAAGCTCTAATTTTTTTGATCCATTTCCCATCTCAATAATATTATATAGGGCTGTTATTGACCATGAATTGGGGTCCTAATTCAACCAAACAAAAAAATTGACCTTTCAGGCCAAATCTCCTAGGCAGCTGCCTAGGGCTCCGATGCGATCTCGTAATTCACTCATATTTCTCTCTAACAAGCTTTAATTTTTTTGATCCTTTTCCCATCTCAATAATATTATATAGGGCTGTTATTGACCATGAATTGGGGTCCTAATTCAACCAAACAAAAAAATTGACCTTTCAGGCCAAATCTCCTAGGCAGCTGCCTAGGGCTCCGAAGAGATCTCGTAATTCACTCATGTTTCTCTCTAACAAGCTCTAATTTTTTTGATCCTTTTCCCATCTCAATAATATTATATAGGGCTATTATTGACCATGAATTGGGGTCCTAATTCAGCCAAACAAAAAAATTGACCTTTCAGGCCAAATCTCCTAGGCAGTTGCCTACGGCTCCGAAGCGATCTCGTAATTCACTCATATTTCTCTCTAACATGGCCTAATATTTTTGAACCTTTTCCCATCTTAATAATATTATATAGAGCTATTATTGACCATGAATTGGGGTCCTAATTCAACCAAACAAAAAAATTGACCTTTCAGGCCAAATCTCCTAGGCAGCTGCCTAGGGCTCCGAAGCTATCTCGTAATTTACTCATATTTCTCCCTAACAAGCTCTAATTTTTTTGATCCATTTCCCATCTCAATAATATTATATAGGGCTGTTATTGACCATGAATTGGGGTCCTAATTCAACCAAACAAAAAAATTGACCTTTCAGGCCAAATCTCCTAGGCAGCTGCCTAGGGCTCCGAAGCGATCTCGTAATTCACTCATATTTCTCTCTAACAAGCTTTAATTTTTTTGATCCTTTTCCCATCTCAATAATATTATATAGGGCTGTTATTGACCATGAATTGGGGTCCTAATTCAACCAAACAAAAAAATTGACCTTTCAGGCCAAATCTCCTAGGCAGCTGCCTAGGGCTCCGAAGAGATCTCGTAATTCACTCATATTTCTCTCTAACAAGCTCTAATTTTTTTGATCCTTTTCCCATCTCAATAATATTATATAGGGCTATTATTGACCATGAATTGGGGTCCTAATTCAGCCAAACAAAAAAATTGACCTTTCAGGCCAAATCTCCTAGGCAGCTGCCTAGGGCTCCGAAGCGATCTCGTAATTCACTCATATTTCTCTCTAACATGGTCTAATTTTTTTGAACCTTTTCCCATCTTAATAATATTATATAGAGCTATTATTGACCATGAATTGGGGTCTTAATTCAACCAAACAAAAAAATTGACCTTTCAGGCCAAATCTCCTAGGCAGCTACCTAGGGCTCCGAAGCGATCTCGTAATTTACTCATATTTCTCTCTAACAAGCTCTAATTTTTTTGATCCATTTCCCATCTCAATAATATTATATAGGGCTGTTATTGACCATGAATTGGGGTCCTAATTCAACCAAACAAAAAAATTGACCTTTCAGGCCAAATCTCCAAGGCAGCTGCCTAGGGCTCCGAAGCGATCTCGTAATTCACTCATATTTCTCTCTAACATGCTCTAATTTTTTTGATCCTTTTCCCATCTCAATAATATTATATAGGGCTGTTAATGACCATGAATTGGGGTCCTAATTCAACCAAACAAAAAAATTGACCTTTCAGGCCAAATCTCCTAGGCAGCTGCCTAGGGCTCCGAAGCGATCTCGTAATTCACTCATATTTCTCTCTAACAAGCTTTAATTTTTTTGATCCTTTTACCATCTCAATAATATTATATAGGGCTGTTATTGACCATGAATTGGGGTCCTAATTCAACCAAACAAAAAAATTGACCTTTCAGGCCAAATCTCCTAGGCAGTTGCCTAGGGCTCCGAAGCGTTCTCGTAATTCAGTCATATTTCTCCCTAACAAGCTCTAATTTTTTTGAACCTTTTCCCATCTCAATAATATTATATAGGGCTATTATTGACCATGAATTGGGGTCCTCATTCAGCCAAACAAAAAAATTGACCTTTCAGGCCAAATCTCCTAGGCAGCTGGCTAGGGCTCCGAAGCGATCTCGTAATTCACTCATATTTCTCTCTAACATGGTCTAATTTTTTTGAACCTTTTCCCATCTTAATAATATTATATAGAGCTATTATTGACCATGAATTGGGTTCCTAATTCAACCAAACAAAAAAATTGACCTTTCAGGCCAAATCTCCTAGGCAGCTGCCTAGGGCTCCGAAGCGATCTCGTAATTCACTCATATTTCTCTCTAACAAGCTCTAATTTTTTTGATCCATTTCCCATCTCAATAATATTATATAGGGCTGTTACTGACCATGAATTGGGGTCCTAATTCAACCAAACAAAAAAATTGACCTTTCAGGCAAAATCTCCTAGGCAGCTGCCAAGGGCTCCGAAGCGATCTCGTAATTCACTCATATTTCTCTCTAACAAGCTTTAATTTTTTTGATCCTTTTCCCATCTCAATAATATTATATAGGGCTGTTATTGACCATGAATTGGGGTCCTAATTCAACCAAACAAAAATATTGACCTTTCAGGCCAAATCCCCTAGGCAGCTGCCTAGGGCTCCGTAGCGATCTCGTAATTCAGTCATATTTCTCCCTAACAAGCTCTAATTTTTTTGAAGCTTTTCCCATCTCAATAATATTATATAGGGCTATTATTGACCATGAATTGGGGTCCTAATTCAGCCAAACAAAAAAATTGAACTTTCAGGCCAAATCTCCTAGGCAGCTGCCTAGGGCTCCGAAGCGATCTCGTAATTCACTCATATTTCTCTCTAACATGGTCTAATTTTTTTGAACCTTTTCCCATCTTAATAATATTATATAGAGCTATTATTGACCATGAATTGGGGTCCTAATTCAACCAAACAAAAAAATTGACCTTTCAGGCCAAATCTCCTAGGCAGCAGCCTAGGGCTCCGAAGCGATCTCGTAATTCACTCAAATTTCTCTCTAAAAAGCTCTAATTTTTTTGATTCATTTCCCATCTCAATAATATTATATAGGGCTGTTATTGACCATGAATTGGGGTCCTAATTCAACCAAACAAAAAAATTGACCTTTCAGGCCAAATCTCCTAGGCAGCTGCCTAGGGCTCCGATGCGATCTCGTAATTCACTCATATTTCTCTCTAACAAGCTTTAATTTTTTTGATCCTTTTCCCATCTCAATAATATTATATAGGGCTGTTATTGACCATGAATTGGGGTCCTAATTCAACCAAACAAAAAAATTGACCTTTCAGGCCAAATCTCCTAGGCAGCTGCCTAGGGCTCCGAAGAGATCTCGTAATTCACTCATGTTTCTCTCTAACAAGCTCTAATTTTTTTGATCCCTTTCCCATCTGAATAATATTATATAGGGCTATTATTGACCATGAATTGGGGTCCTAATTCAGCCAAACAAAAAAATTGACCTTTCAGGCCAAATCTCCTAGGCAGCTGCCTAGGGCTCCGAAGCGATCTCGTAATTCACTCATATTTCTCTCTAACATGGCCTAATATTTTTGAACCATTTCCGATCTTAATAATATTATATAGAGCTATTATTGACCATGAATTGGGGTCCTAATTCAACCAAACAAAAAAATTGACCTTTCAGGCCAAATCTCCTAGGCAGATGCCTAGGGCTCCGAAGCTATCTCGTAATTTACTCATATTTCTCTCTAACAAGCTCTAATTTTTTTGATCCATTTCCCATCTCAATAATATTATATAGGGCTGTTATTGACCATGAATTGGGGTCCTAATTCAACCAAACAAAAAAATTGACCTTTCAGGCCAAATCTCCTAGGCAGCTGCCTAGGGCTCCGAAGCGATTTCGTAATTCACTCATATTTCTCTCTAAAAAGCTCTAATTTTTTTGAACCTTTTCCCATCTCAATAATATTATACAGGGCTGTTATTGACCATGAATTGGGGTCCTAATTCAACCAAAAAAAAAAAATTGACCTTTCAGGACAAATCTCCTAGGCAGCTGCCTAGGGCTCCGAAGATATTTCATAATTCACTCATATATATCTCTAACAAGCTCTAATTTTTTTGAACCTTTTCCCATCTCAATTATATTATATAGGGCTGTTATTGACCATGAATTGGGTTCCTAATTCAACCAAACAAAAAAATTGACCTTTCAGGCCAAATCTCCTAGGCAGCTGCCTAGGGCTCCGAAGCGATTTCGTAATTTACTCATATTTCTCTCTAAAAAGCTCTAATTTTTTTGATCCTTTTCCCATCTCAATAATATTATATAGGGCTGTTATTGACCATGAATTGGGGTCCTAATTCAACCAAACAAAAAAATTGACCTTTCAGGCCAAATCTCTTAGGCAGCTGCCTAGGGCTCCGAAGCGATCTCGTAATTCAGTCATATTTCTCCCTAACAAGCTCTAATTTTTTTGAACCTTTTCCCATCTCAATAATATTATATAGGGCTGTTATTGAATATGAATTGGGGTCCTAATTCAACCAAACAAAAAAATTGACCTTTCAGGCCAAATCTCCTAGGCAGCTGCCTAGGGCTCCGAAGCGATTTCATAATTCACTCATATTTATCTCTAACAAGCTCTAATTTTTTTGAACATTTTCCCATCTCAATAATATTATATAGGGCTGTTAATGACCATGAATTGGGGACCTAATTCAACCAAACGAAAAAATTGACCTTTCAGGCCAAATCTCCTAGGCCGCTGCCTAGGGCTCCGGAGCGATTTCGTAATTCACTCATATTTTTCTCTAACAAGCTCTAATTTTTTTGAACCTTTTCCCATCTCAATAATATTATATAGGGCTATTATTGACCATGAATTGGGGTCCTAATTCAACCAAACAAAAAAATTGACCTATCAGGCCAAATCTCCTGCCTAGGGCTCCGAAGCGATCTCGTAATTCACTCATATTTCTCTCTAACAAGCTCTAATTTTTTTGATCCTTTTCCCATCTCAATAATATTATATAGGGCTGTTATTGACCATGAATTGGGGTCCTAATTCAACCAAACAAAAAAATTGACCTTTCAGGCCAAATCTCCTAGGCCGCTGCCTAGGGCTCCGGAGCGATTTCGTAATTCACTCATAATTCTCTCTAACAAGCTCTAATTTTTTTGAACCATTTCAAATCTCAATAATATTATATAGGGCTATTATTGACCATGAATTGGGGTCCTAATTCAACCAAACAAAAAAATTGACCTTTCAGGCCAAATCTCCTAGGCAGCTGCCTAGGGCTCCGAAGCGATCTCGTAATTCACTCATATTTCTCTCTAACAAGCTCTAATTTTTTTGATCCTTTTCCCATCTCAATAATATTATATAGGGCTGTTATTGACCATGAATTGGGGTCCTTATTCAACCAAAAAAAAATATTGACCTTTCAGGCCAAATCTCCTAGGCAGCTGCCTAGGGCTCCGAAGATATTTCATAATTCACTCATATATATCTCTAACAAGCTCTAATTTTAATGAACCTTTTCCCATCTCAATTATATTATATAGGGCTGTTAATGACCATGAATTGGGGTCCTAATTCAACCAAACAAAAAAATTGACCTTTCAGGCCAAATCTCCTAGGCAGCTGCCTAGGGCTCCGAAGCGATCTCGTAATTCACTCATATTTCTCTCTAACAAGCTCTAATTTTTTTGATCCTTTTCCCATCTCAATAATATTATATAGGGCTGTTATTGACCTTGAATTGGGGTCCTAATTCAACCAAACAAAAAAATTGACCTTTCAGGCCAAATCTCCTAGGCCGCTGCCTAGGGCTCCAGAGCGATTTCGTAATTCACTCATATTTCTCTCTAACAAGCTCTAATTTTTTTGAACCATTTCCCATCTCAATAATATTATATAGGGCTATTATTGACCATGAAATGGGGTCCTAATTCAACCAAACAAAAAAATTGACCTTTCAGGCCAAATCTCCTAGGCAGCTGCCTAGGGCTCCGAAGCGATCTCGTAATTCACTCATATTTCTCTCTAAAAAGCTCTAATTTTTTTGATCCTTTTCCCATCTCAATAATATTATATAGGGCTGTTATTGACAATGAATTGGGGTCCTAATTCAACCAAACAAAAAAAATTGACCTTTCAGGCCAAATCTCCTAGGCAGCTGCCTAGGGCTCTAAAGCGATCTCGTAATTCAACCAAACAAAAAAATTGACCTTTCAGGCCAAATCTCCTAGGCAGCTGCCTAGGTCTCCGAAGCGATCTCGTAATTCACTCATATTTCTCTCTAACAAGCTCTAATTTTTTTGATCCATTTCCCATCTCAATAATATTATATAGGGCTGTTATTGACCATGAATTGGGGTCCTAATTCAACCAAACAAAAAAATTGACCTTTCAGGCCAAATCTCCTAGGCAGCTGCCTAGGGCTCCGAAGCGATTTCGTAATTCACTCATATTTCTCTCTAAAAAGCTCTAATTTTTTTGAACCTTTTCCCATCTCAATAATATTATATAGGGCTGCTATTGACCATGAATTGGGGTCCTAATTCAACCAAACAAAAAAATTGACCTTTCAGGCCAAATCTCCAAGGCAGCTGCCTAGGGCTCCGAAGCGATCTCGTAATTCACTCATATTTCTCTCTAACATGCTCTAATTTTTTTGATCCTTTTCCCATCTCAATAATATTATATAGGGCTGTTAATGACCATGAATTGGGGTCCTAATTCAACCAAACAAAAAATTGACCTTTCAGGCCAAATCTCCTAGGCAGCTGCCTAGGGCTCCGAAGCGATCTCGTAATTCACTCATATTTCTCTCTAACAAGCTTTAATTTTTTTGACCCTTTTACCATCTCAATAATATTATATAGGGCTGTTATTGACCATGAATTGGGGTCCTAATTCAACCAAACAAAAAAATTGACCTTTCAGGCCAAATCTCCTAGGCAGTTGCCTAGGGCTCCGAAGCGTTCTCGTAATTCAGTCATATTTCTCACTAACAAGCTCTAATTTTTTTGAACCTTTTCCCATCTCAATAATATTATATAGAGCTATTATTGACCATGAATTGGGTTCCTAATTCAACCAAACAAAAAAATTGACCTTTCAGGCCAAATCTCCTAGGCAGCTGCCTAGGGCTCCGAAGCGATCTCGTAATTCACTCATATTTCTCTCTAACAAGCTCTAATTTTTTTGATCCATTTCCCATCTCAATAATATTATAAAGGGCTGTTACTGACCATGAATTGGGGTCCTAATTCAAGCAAACAAAAAAATTGACCTTTCAGGCCAAATCTCCTAGGCAGCTGCCTAGGGCTCCGAAGCGATCTCGTAATTCACTCATATTTCTCTCTAACAAGCTTTAATTTTTTTGATCCTTTTCCCATCTCAATAATATTATATAGGGCTGTTATTGACCATGAATTGGGGTCCTATTTCAACCAAACAAAAAAATTGACCTTTCAGGCCAAATCTCCTCGGCAGCTGCCTAGGGCTCCGAAGCGATCTCGTAATTCACTCATATTTCTCTCTAACAAGCTCTAATTTTTTTTATCCATTTCCCATCTCAATAATATTATATAGGGCTGTTATTGACCATGAATTGGGGTCCTAATTCAACCAAACAAAAAAATTGACCTTTCAGGCCAAATCTCCTAGGCAGCTGCCTAGGGCTCCGAAGCGATTTCGTAATTCACTCATATTTCTCTCTAAAAAGCTCTAATTTTTTTGAACCTTTTCCCATCTCAATAATATTATATAGGGCTGTTATTGACCTTGAATTGGGGTCCTAATTCAACCAAACAAAAAAATTGACCTTTCAGGCCAAATCTCCTAGGCCGCTGCCTAGGGCTCCAGAGCGATTTCGTAATTCACTCATATTTCTCTCTAACAAGCTCTAATTTTTTTGAACCATTTCCCATCTCAATAATATTATATAGGGCTATTATTGACCATGAAATGGGGTCCTAATTCAACCAAACAAAAAAATTGACCTTTCAGGCCAAATCTCCTAGGCAGCTGCCTAGGGCTCCGAAGCGATCTCGTAATTCACTCATATTTCTCTCTAAAAAGCTCTAATTTTTTTGATCCTTTTCCCATCTCAATAATATTATATAGGGCTGTTATTGACAATGAATTGGGGTCCTAATTCAACCAAACAAAAAAAATTGACCTTTCAGGCCAAATCTCCTAGGCAGCTGCCTAGGGCTCTAAAGCGATCTCGTAATTCAACCAAACAAAAAAATTGACCTTTCAGGCCAAATCTCCTAGGCAGCTGCCTAGGTCTCCGAAGCGATCTCGTAATTCACTCATATTTCTCTCTAACAAGCTCTAATTTTTTTGATCCATTTCCCATCTCAATAATATTATATAGGGCTGTTATTGACCATGAATTGGGGTCCTAATTCAACCAAACAAAAAAATTGACCTTTCAGGCCAAATCTCCTAGGCAGCTGCCTAGGGCTCCGAAGCGATTTCGTAATTCACTCATATTTCTCTCTAAAAAGCTCTAATTTTTTTGAACCTTTTCCCATCTCAATAATATTATATAGGGCTGCTATTGACCATGAATTGGGGTCCTAATTCAACCAAACAAAAAAATTGACCTTTCAGGCCAAATCTCCAAGGCAGCTGCCTAGGGCTCCGAAGCGATCTCGTAATTCACTCATATTTCTCTCTAACATGCTCTAATTTTTTTGATCCTTTTCCCATCTCAATAATATTATATAGGGCTGTTAATGACCATGAATTGGGGTCCTAATTCAACCAAACAAAAAATTGACCTTTCAGGCCAAATCTCCTAGGCAGCTGCCTAGGGCTCCGAAGCGATCTCGTAATTCACTCATATTTCTCTCTAACAAGCTTTAATTTTTTTGACCCTTTTACCATCTCAATAATATTATATAGGGCTGTTATTGACCATGAATTGGGGTCCTAATTCAACCAAACAAAAAAATTGACCTTTCAGGCCAAATCTCCTAGGCAGTTGCCTAGGGCTCCGAAGCGTTCTCGTAATTCAGTCATATTTCTCACTAACAAGCTCTAATTTTTTTGAACCTTTTCCCATCTCAATAATATTATATAGAGCTATTATTGACCATGAATTGGGTTCCTAATTCAACCAAACAAAAAAATTGACCTTTCAGGCCAAATCTCCTAGGCAGCTGCCTAGGGCTCCGAAGCGATCTCGTAATTCACTCATATTTCTCTCTAACAAGCTCTAATTTTTTTGATCCATTTCCCATCTCAATAATATTATAAAGGGCTGTTACTGACCATGAATTGGGGTCCTAATTCAAGCAAACAAAAAAATTGACCTTTCAGGCCAAATCTCCTAGGCAGCTGCCTAGGGCTCCGAAGCGATCTCGTAATTCACTCATATTTCTCTCTAACAAGCTTTAATTTTTTTGATCCTTTTCCCATCTCAATAATATTATATAGGGCTGTTATTGACCATGAATTGGGGTCCTATTTCAACCAAACAAAAAAATTGACCTTTCAGGCCAAATCTCCTCGGCAGCTGCCTAGGGCTCCGAAGCGATCTCGTAATTCACTCATATTTCTCTCTAACAAGCTCTAATTTTTTTTATCCATTTCCCATCTCAATAATATTATATAGGGCTGTTATTGACCATGAATTGGGGTCCTAATTCAACCAAACAAAAAAATTGACCTTTCAGGCCAAATCTCCTAGGCAGCTGCCTAGGGCTCCGAAGCGATTTCGTAATTCACTCATATTTCTCTCTAAAAAGCTCTAATTTTTTTGAACCTTTTCCCATCTCAATAATATTATATAGGGCTGTTATTTACCATGAATTGGGGTCCTAATTCAACCAAACAAAAAAATTGACCTTTCAGGCCAAATCTCCAAGGCAGCTGCCTAGGGCTCCGAAGCGATCTCGTAATTCACTCATATTTCTCTCTAACATGCTCTAATTTTTTTGATCCTTTTCCCATCTCAATAATATTATATAGGGCTGTTAATGACCATGAATTGGGGTCCTAATTCAACCAAACAAAAAAATTGACCTTTCAGGCCAAATCTCCTAGGCAGCTGCCTAGGGCTCCGAAGAGATCTCGTAATTCACTCATATTTCTCTCTAACAAGCTCTAATTTTTTTGATCCTTTTCCCATCTCAATAATATTATATAGGGCTATTATTGACCATGAATTGGGGTCCTCATTCAGCCAAACAAAAAAATTGACCTTTCAGGCCAAATCTCCTAGGCAGCTGGCTAGGGCTCCGAAGCGATCTCGTAATTCACTCATATTTCTCTCTAACATGGTCTAATTTTTTTGAACCTTTTCCCATCTTAATAATATTATATAGAGCTATTATTGACCATGAATTGGGTTCCTAATTCAACCAAACAAAAAAACTGACCTTTCAGGCCAAATCTCCTAGGCAGTTGCCTAGGGCTCCGAAGCGATCTCGTAATTCACTCATATTTCTCTCTAACAAGCTCTAATTTTTTTGATCCATTTCCCATCTCAATAATATTATATAGGGCTGTTACTGACCATGAATTGGGGTCATAATTCAACCAAACAAAAAAATTGACCTTTCAGGCCAAATCTCCTAGGCAGCTGCCTAGGGCTCCGAAGCGATCTCGTAATTCACTCATATTTCTCTCTAACAAGCTTTAATTTTTTTGATCCTTTTCCCATCTCAATAATATTATATAGGGCTGTTATTGACCATGAATTGGGGTCCTAATTCAACCAAACAAAAAAATTGACCTTTCAGGCCAAATCCCCTAGGCAGCTGCCTAGGGCTCCGTAGCGATCTCGTAATTCAGTCATATTTCTCCCTAACAAGCTCTAATTTTTTTGAAGCTTTTCCCATCTCAATAATATTATATAGGGCTATTATTGACCATGAATTGGGGTCCTAATTCAGCCAAACAAAAAAATTGACCTTTCAGGCCAAATCTCCTAGGCAGCTGCCTAGGGCTCCGAAGCGATCTCGTAATTCACTCATATTTCTCTCTAACATGGTCTAATTTTTTTGAACCTTTTCCCATCTTAATAATATTATATAGAGCTATTATTGACCATGAATTGGGGTCATAATTCAACCAAACAAAAAAATTGACCTTTCAGGCCAAATCTCCTAGGCAGCAGCCTAGGGCTCCGAAGCGATCTCGTAATTCACTCAAATTTCTCTCTAAAAAGCTCTAATGTTTTTGATCCATTTCCCATCTCAATAATATTATATAGGGCTGTTATTTACCATGAATTGGGGTCCTAATTCAACCAAACAAAAAAATTGACCTTTCAGGCCAAATCTCCTAGGCAGCTGCCTAGGGCTCCGAAGCGATCTCGTAATTCACTCAAATTTCTCTCTAAAAAGCTCTAATTTTTTTGATCCATTTCCCATCTCAATAATATTATATAGGGCTGTTACTGACCATGAATTGGGGTCCTAATTCAACCAAACAAAAAAATTGACCTTTCAGGCCAAATCTCCTAGGCAGCTGCCTAGGGCTCCGAAGCGATCTCGTAATTCACTCATATTTCTCTCTAACAAGCTTTAATTTTTTTGATCCTTTTCCCATCTCAATAATATTATATAGGGCTGTTATTGACCATGAATTGGGGTCCTAATTCAACCAAACAAAAAAATTGACCTTTCAGGCCAAATCTCCTAGGCAGCTGCCTAGGGCTCCGAAGCGATCTCGTAATTCACTCATATTTCTCTCTAACATGCTCTAATTTTTTTGAACCTTTTCCCATCTCAATAATATTATATAGGGCTGTTATTGACCATGAATTGGGGTCCTAATTCAACCAAACAAAAAAATTGACCTTTCAGGCCAAATCTCCAAGGCTGCTGCCTAGGGCTCCGAAGCGATCTCGTAATTCACTCATATTTCTCTCTAACATGCTCTAATTTTTTTGTTCCTTTTCCCATCTCAATAATATTATATAGGGCTGTTAATGACCATGAATTGGGGTCCTAATTCAACCAAACAAAAAAATTGACCTTTCAGGCCAAATCTCCTAGGCAGCTGCCTAGGGCTCCGAAGCGATCTCGTAATTCACTCATATTTCTCTCTAACAAGCTTTAATTTTTTTGATCCTTTTCCCATCTCAATAATATTATATAGGGCTGTTATTGACCATGAATTGGGGTCCTAATTCAACCAAACAAAAAAATTGACCTTTCAGGCCAAATCCCCTAGGCAGCTGCCTAGGGCTCCGTAGCGATCTCGTAATTCAGTCATATTTCTCCCTAACAAGCTCTAATTTTTTTGAAGCTTTTCCCATCTCAATAATATTATATAGGGCTATTATTGACCATGAATTGGGGTCCTAATTCAGCCAAACAAAAAAATTGACCTTTCAGGCCAAATCTCCTAGGCAGCTGCCTAGGGCTCCGAAGCGATCTCGTAATTCACTCATATTTCTCTCTAACATGGTCTAATTTTTTTGAACCTTTTCCCATCTTAATAATATTATATAGAGCTATTATTGACCATGAATTGGGGTCATAATTCAACCAAACAAAAAAATTGACCTTTCAGGCCAAATCTCCTAGGCAGCAGCCTAGGGCTCCGAAGCGATCTCGTAATTCACTCAAATTTCTCTCTAAAAAGCTCTAATGTTTTTGATCCATTTCCCATCTCAATAATATTATATAGGGCTGTTATTTACCATGAATTGGGGTCCTAATTCAACCAAACAAAAAAATTGACCTTTCAGGCCAAATCTCCTAGGCAGCTGCCTAGGGCTCCGAAGCGATCTCGTAATTCACTCAAATTTCTCTCTAAAAAGCTCTAATTTTTTTGATCCATTTCCCATCTCAATAATATTATATAGGGCTGTTACTGACCATGAATTGGGGTCCTAATTCAACCAAACAAAAAAATTGACCTTTCAGGCCAAATCTCCTAGGCAGCTGCCTAGGGCTCCGAAGCGATCTCGTAATTCACTCATATTTCTCTCTAACAAGCTTTAATTTTTTTGATCCTTTTCCCATCTCAATAATATTATATAGGGCTGTTATTGACCATGAATTGGGGTCCTAATTCAACCAAACAAAAAAATTGACCTTTCAGGCCAAATCTCCTAGGCAGCTGCCTAGGGCTCCGAAGCGATCTCGTAATTCACTCATATTTCTCTCTAACATGCTCTAATTTTTTTGAACCTTTTCCCATCTCAATAATATTATATAGGGCTGTTATTGACCATGAATTGGGGTCCTAATTCAACCAAACAAAAAAATTGACCTTTCAGGCCAAATCTCCAAGGCTGCTGCCTAGGGCTCCGAAGCGATCTCGTAATTCACTCATATTTCTCTCTAACATGCTCTAATTTTTTTGTTCCTTTTCCCATCTCAATAATATTATATAGGGCTGTTAATGACCATGAATTGGGGTCCTAATTCAACCAAACAAAAAAATTGACCTTTCAGGCCAAATCTCCTAGGCAGCTGGCTAGGGCTCCGAAGCGATCTCGTAATTCACTCATATTTCTCTCTAACATGGTCTAATTTTTTTGAACCTTTTCCCATCTTAATAATATTATATAGAGCTATTATTGACCATGAATTGGGTTCCTAATTCAACCAAACAAAAAAATTGACCTTTCTGGCCAAATCTCCTAGGCAGCTGCCTAGGGCTCCGAAGCGATCTCGTAATTCACTCATATTTCTCTCTAACAAGCTCTAATTTTTTTGATCCATTTCCCATCTCAATAATATTATATAGGGCTGTTACTGACCATGAATTGGGGTCCTAATTCAACCAAACAAAAAAATTGACCTTTCAGGCCAAATCTCCTAGGCAGCTGCCTAGGGCTCCGAAGCGATCTCGTAATTCAATCATATTTCTCTCTAACAAGCTTTAATTTTTTTGATCCTTTTCCCATCTCAATAATATTATATAGGGCTGTTATTGACCATTAATTGGGGTCCTAATTCAACCAAACAAAAAAATTGACCATTCAGGCCAAATCCCCTAGGCAGCTGCCTAGGGCTCCGTAGCGATCTCGTAATTCAGTCATATTTCTCCCTAACAAGCTCTAATTTTTTTGAAGCTTTTCCCATATCAATAATATTATATAGGGCTATTATTGACCATGAATTGGGGTCCTAATTCAGCCAAACAAAAAAATTGACCTTTCAGGCCAAATCTCCTAGGCAGCTGCCTAGGGCTCCGAAGCGATCTCGTAATTCACTCATATTTCTCTCTAACATGGTCTAATTTTTTTGAACCTTTTCCCATCTTAATAATATTATATAGAGCTATTATTGACCATGAATTGGGGTCATAATTCAACCAAACAAAAAAATTGACCTTTCAGGCCAAATCTCCTAGGCAGCAACCTACGGCTCCGAAGCGATCTCGTAATTCACTCAAATTTCTCTCTAAAAAGCTCTAATGTTTTTGATCCATTTCCCATCTCAATAATATTATATAGGGCTGTTATTTACCATGAATTGGGGTCCTAATTCAACCAAACAAAAAAATTGACCTTTCAGGCCAAATCTCCTAGGCAGCTGCCTAGGGCTCCGAAGCGATCTCGTAATTCACTCATATTTCTCTCTAACAAGCTATAATTTTTTTGATCCTTTTCCCATCTCAATAATATTATATAGGGCTGTTATTGACCATGAATTGGGGTCCTAATTCAACCAAACAAAAAAATTGACCTTTCAGGCCAAATCTCCTAGGCAGCTGCCTAGGGCTCCGAAGAGATCTCGTAATTCACTCATATTTCTCTCTAACAAGCTCTAATTTTTTTGATCCTTTTCCCATCTCAATAATATTATATAGGGCTATTATTGACCATGAATTGGGGTCCTAATTCAGCCAAACAAAAAAATTGACCTTTCAGGCCAAATCGCCTAGGCAGCTGCCTAGGGCTCCGAAGCGATCTCGTAATTCACTCATATTTCTCTCTAACATGGTCTAATTTTTTTGAACCTTTTCCCATCTTAATAATATTATATAGAGCTATTATTGACCATGAATTGGGGTCCTAATTCAACCAAACAAAAAAATTGACCTTTCAGGCCAAATCTCCTAGGCAGCTGCCTAGGGCTCCGAAGAGATCTCGTAATTCACTCATATTTCTCTCTAACAAGCTCTAATTTTTTTGATCCTTTTCCCATCTCAATAATATTATATAGGGCTATTATTGACCATGAATTGGGGTCCTCATTCAGCCAAACAAAAAAATTGACCTTTCAGGCCAAATCTCCTAGGCAGCTGCCTAGGGCTCCGAAGCGATCTCGTAATTCACTCATATTTCTCTCTAACATGGTCTAATTTTTTTGAACCTTTTCCCATCTTAATAATATTATATAGAGCTATTATTTACCATGAATTGGGGTCATAATTCAACCAAACAAAAAAATTGACCTTTCAGGCCAAATCTCCTAGGCAGCAGCCTAGGGCTACGAAGCGATCTCGTAATTCACTCAAATTTCTCTCTAAAAAGCTCTAATGTTTTTGATCCATTTCCCATCTCAATAATATTATATAGGGCTGTTATTGACCATGAATTGGGGTCCTAATTCAACCAAACAAAAAAATTGACCTTTCAGGCCAAATCTCCTAGGCAGCTGCCTAGGGCTCCGAAGCGATCTCGTAATTCACTCATATTTCTCTCTAACAAGCTTTAATTTTTTTGATCCTTTTCCCATCTCAATAATATTATATAGGGCTGTTATTGACCATGAATTGGGGTCCTAATTCAACCAAACAAAAAAATTGACCTTTCAGGCCAAATCTCCTAGGCAGCTGCCTAGGGCTCCGAAGAGATCTCGTAATTCACTCATATTTCTATCTAACAAGCTCTAATTTTTTTGATCCTTTTCCCATCTCAATAATATTATATAGGGCTATTATTGACCATGAATTGGGGTCCTAATTCAGCCAAACAAAAAAATTGACCTTTCAGGCCAAATCTCCTAGGCAGCTGCCTAGGGCTCCGAAGCGATCTCGTAATTCACTCATATTTCTCTCTAACATGGTCTAATTTTTTTGAACCTTTTCCCATCTTAATAATATTATATAGAGCTATTATTGACCATGAATTGGGGTCCTAATTCAACCAAACAAAAAAATTGACCTTTCAGGCCAAATCTCCTAGGCAGCTGCCTAGGGCTCCGAAGCGATCTCGTAATTTACTCATATTTCTCTCTAACAAGCTCTAATTTTTTTGATCCATTTCCCATCTCAATAATATTATATAGGGCTGTTATTGACCATGAATTGGGGTCCTAATTCAACCAAACAAAAAAATTGACCTTTCAGGCCAAATCTCTTAGGCAGCTGCCTAGGGCTCCGAAGCGATCTCGTAATTCAGTCATATTTCTCCCTAACAAGCTCTAATTTTTTTGAACCTTTTCCCATCTCAATAATATTATATAGGGCTGTTATTGAATATGAATTGGGGTCCTAATTCAACCAAACAAAAAAATTGACCTTTCTGGCCAAATCTCCTAGGCAGCTGCCTAGGGCTCCGAAGCGATTTCATAATTCACTCATATTTATCTCTAACAAGCTCTAATTTTTTTGAACATTTTCCCATCTCAATAATATTATATAGGGCTGTTAATGACCATGAATTGGGGACCTAATTCAACCAAACAAAAAAATTGACCTTTCAGGCCAAATCTCCTAGGCCGCTGCCTAGGGCTCCGGAGCGATTTCGTAATTCACTCATATTTTTCTCTAACAAGCTCTAATTTTTTTGAACCTTTTCCCATCTCAATAATATTATATAGGGCTATTATTGACCATGAATTGGGGTCCTAATTCAACCAAACAAAAAAATTGTCCTATCAGGCCAAATCTCCTGCCTAGGGCTCCGAAGCGATCTCGTAATTCACTCATATTTCTCTCTAACAAGCTCTAATTTTTTTGATCCTTTTCCCATCTCAATAATATTATATAGGGCTGTTATTGACCATGAATTGGGGTCCTAATTCAACCAAACAAAAAAATTGACCTTTCAGGCCAAATCTCCTAGGCCGCTGCCTAGGGCTCCGGAGCGATTTCGTAATTCACTCATATTTCTCACTAACAAGCTCTAATTTTTTTGAACCATTTCAAATCTCAATAATATTATATAGGGCTATTATTGACCATGAATTGGGGTCCTAATTCAACCAAACAAAAAAATTGACCTTTCAGGCCAAATCTCCTAGGCAGCTGCCTAGGGCTCCGAAGCGATCTCGTAATTCACTCATATTTCTCTCTAACAAGCTCTAATTTTTTTGATCCTTTTCCCATCTCAATAATATTATATAGGGCTGTTATTGACCATGAATTGGGGTCCTAATTCAACCAAACAAAAAAATTGACCTTTCATGCCAAATCTCCTAGGCAGCTGCCTAGGGCTCCGAAGATATTTCATAATTCACTCATATATATCTCTAACAAGCTCTAATTTTAATGAACCTTTTCCCATCTCAATTATATTATATAGGGCTGTTAATGACCATGAATTGGGGTCCTAATTCAACCAAACACAAAAATTGACCTTTCAGGCCAAATCTCCTAGGCAGCTGCCTAGTGCTCCGAAGCGATCTCGTAATTCACTCATATTTCTCTCTAACAAGCTCTAATTTTTTTGATCCTTTTCCCATCTCAATAATATTATATAGGGCTGTTATTGACCTTGAATTGGGGTCCTAATTCAACCAAACAAAAAAATTGACCTTTCAGGCCAAATCTCCTAGGCCGCTGCCTAGGGCTCCAGAGCGATTTCGTAATTCACTCATATTTCTCTCTAACAAGCTCTAATTTTTTTGAACCTTTTCCCATCTCAATAATATTATATAGGGCTATTATTGACCATGAAATGGGGTCCTAATTCAACCAAACAAAAAAATTGACCTTTCAGGCCAAATCTCCTAGGCAGCTGCCTAGGGCTCCGAAGCGATCTCGTAATTCACTCATATTTCTCTCTAAAAAGCTCTAATTTTTTTGATCCTTTTCCCTTCTCAATAATATTATATAGGGCTGTTATTGACCATGAATTGGGGTCCTAATTCAACCAAACAAAAAAAATTGACCTTTGAGGCCAAATCTCCTAGGCAGCTGCCTAGGGCTCTAAAGCGATCTCGTAATTCAACCAAACAAAATAATTGACCTTTCAGGCCAAATCTCCTAGGCAGCTGCCTAGGGCTCCGAAGCGATCTCGTAATTCACTCATATTTCTCTCTAACAAGCTCTAATTTTTTTGATCCTTTTCCCATCTCAATAATATTATATAGGGCTGTTATTGAATATGAATTGGGGTCCTAATTCAACCAAACAAAAAAATTGACCTTTCAGGCCAAATCTCCTAGGCTGCTGCCTAGGGCTCCGAAGCGATTTCATAATTCACTGATATTTATCTCTAGCAAGCTCTAATTTTTTTGAACCTTTTCCCATCTCAATAATATTATATAGGGCTATTATTGACCATGAATTGGGGTCCTAATTCAATCAAACAAAAAAATTGACCTTTCGGGCCAAATCTCCTCGGCAGCTGCTTAGGGCTTCGAAGCGATCTCGTAATTCACTCATATTTCTCTCTAACAAGCTCTAATTTTTTTGAACATTTTCCCATCTCAATAATATTATATAGGGCTGTTAATGACCATGAATTAGGGACCTAATTCAACCAAGCAAAAAAATTGACCTTTCAGGCCAAATCTCCTAGGCCGCTGCCTAGGGCTCCGGAGCGATTTCGTAATTCACTCATATTTCTCTCTAACAAGCTCTAATTTTTTTGATCCTTTTCCCATCTCAATAATATTATATAGGGCTGTTATTGACCTTGAATTGGGGTCCTAATTCAACCAAACAAAAAAATTGACCTTTCAGGCCAAATCTCCTAGGCCGCTGCCTAGGGCTCCAGAGCGATTTCGTAATTCACTCATATTTCTCTCTAACAAGCTCTAATTTTTTTGAACCTTTTCCCATCTCAATAATATTATATAGGGCTATTATTGACCATGAAATGGGGTCCTAATTCAACCAAACAAAAAAATTGACCTTTCAGGCCAAATCTCCTAGGCAGCTGCCTAGGGCTCCGAAGCGATCTCGTAATTTACTCATATTTCTCTCTAAAAAGCTCTAATTTTTTTGATCCTTTTCCCATCTCAATAATATTATATAGGGATGTTATTGACCATGAATTGGGGTCCTAATTCAACCAAACAAAAAAAATTGACCTTTGAGGCCAAATCTCCTAGGCAGCTGCCTAGGGCTCTAAAGCGATCTCGTAATTCAACCAAACAAAAAAATTGACCTTTCAGGCCAAATCTCCTAGGCAGCTGCCTAGGGCTCCGAAGCGATCTCGTAATTCACTCATATTTCTCTCTAACAAGCTCTAATTTTTTTGATCCTTTTCCCATCTCAATAATATTATATAGGGCTGTTATTGAATATGAATTGGGGTCCTAATTCAACCAAACAAAAAAATTGACCTTTCAGGCCAAATCTCCTAGGCTGCTGCCTAGGGCTCCGAAGCGATTTCATAATTCACTGATATTTATCTCTAGCAAGCTCTAATTTTTTTGAACCTTTTCCCATCTCAATAATATTATATAGGGCTATTATTGACCATGAATTGGGGTCCTAATTCAATCAAACAAAAAAATTGACCTTTCGGGCCAAATCTCCTAGGCAGCTGCTTAGGGCTTCGAAGCGATCTCGTAATTCACTCATATTTCTCTCTAACAAGCTCTAATTTTTTTGAACATTTTCCCATCTCAATAATATTATATAGGGCTGTTAATGACCATGAATTAGGGACCTAATTCAACCAAGCAAAAAAATTGACCTTTCAGGCCAAATCTCCTAGGCCGCTGCCTAGGGCTCCGGAGCGATTTCGTAATTCACTCATATTTTTCTCTAACAAGCTCTAATTTTTTTGAACCTTTTCCCATCTCAATAATATTATATAGGGCTATTATTGACCATGAATTGGGGTCCTAATTCAACCAAACAAAAAAATTGACCTTTCAGGCCAAATCTCCTGCCTAGGGCTCCGAAGCGATCTCGTAATTCACTCATATTTCTCTCTAACAAGCTCTAATTTTTTTTATCCTTTTCCCATCTCAATAATATTATATAGGGCTGTTATTGACCATGAATTGGGGTCCTAATTCAACCAAACAAAAAAATTGACCTTTCAGGCCAAATCTCCTAGGCTGCTGCCTAGGGCTCCGGATCGATTTCGTAATTCACTCATATTTCTCTCTAACAAGCTCTAATTTTTTTTAGCCTTTTCCCATATCAATAATATAATATAGGGCTATTATTGACCATTAATTGGGGTCCTAATTCAACCAAACAAAAAAATTGACCTTTCAGGCCAAATCTCCTAGGCAGCTGCCTAGGGCTCTAAAGCGATCTCGTAATTCAACCAAACAAAAAAATTGACCTTTCAGGCCAAATCTCCTAGGCAGGTGCCTAGGGCTCCGAAGCGATCTCGTAATTCACTCATATTTCTCTCTAACAAGCTCTAATTTTTTTGATCCTTTTCCCATCTCAATAATATTATATAGGGCTGTTATTGAATATGAATTGGGGTCCTAATTCAACCAAACAAAAAAATTGACCTTTCAGGCCAAATCTCCTAGGCTGCTGCCTAGGGCTCCGAAGCGATTTCATAATTCACTGATATTTATCTCTAACAAGCTCTAATTTTTTTGAACCTTTTCCCATCTCAATAATATTATATAGGGCTATTATTGACCATGAATTGGGGTCCTAATTCAATCAAACAAAAAAATTGACCTTTCGGGCCAAATCTCCTAGGCAGCTGCTTAGGGCTTCGAAGCGATCTCGTAATTCACTCATATTTCTCTCTAACAAGCTCTAATTTTTTTGAACATTTTCCCATCTCAATAATATTATATAGGGCTGTTAATGACCATGAATTGGGGACCTAATTCAACCAAGCAAAAAAATTGACCTTTCAGGCCAAATCTCCTAGGCCGCTGCCTAGGGCTCCGGAGCAATTTCGTAATTCACTCATATTTTTCTCTAACAAGCTCTAATTTTTTTGAACCTTTTCCCATCTCAATAATATTATATAGGGCTATTATTGACCATGAATTGGGGTCCTAATTCAACCAAACAAAAAAATTGACCTTTCAGGCCAAATCTCCTGCCTAGGGCTCCGAAGCGATCTCGTAATTCACTCATATTTCTCTCTAACAAGCTCTAATTTTTTTTATCCTTTTCCCATCTCAATAATATTATATAGGGCTGTTATTGACCATGAATTGGGGTCCTAATTCAACCAAACAAAAAAATTGACCTTTCAGGCCAAATCTCCTAGGCTGCTGCCTCGGGCTCCGGAGCGATTTCGTAATTCACTCATATTTCTCTCTAACAAGCTCTAATTTTTTTTAACCTTTTCCCATCTCAATAATATTATATAGGGCTATTATTGACCATTAATTGGGGTCCTAATTCAACCAAACAAAAAAATTGACCTTTCAGGCCAAATCTCCTAGGCAGCTGCCTAGGGCTCCGAAGCGATCTCGTAATTCAATCATATTTCTCTCTAACAAGCTCTAATTTTTTTGATCCTTTTCCCATCTCAATAATATTATATAGGGCTGTTATTGACCATGAATTGAGGTCCTAATTCAACCAAACAAAAAAATTGACCTTTCAGGCCAAATCTCCTAGGCAGCTGCCTAGGGCTCCGAAGCGATTTCGTAATTCACTCATATTTCTCTCTAAAAAGATCTAATTTTTTTGAACCTTTTCCCATCTCAATAATATTATATAGGGCTGTTATTGAATATGAATTGGGGTCCTAATTCAACCAAACAAAAAAATTGACCTTTCTGGCCAAATCTCCTAGGCAGCTGCCTAGGGCTCCGAAGCGATTTCATAATTCACTCATATTTATCTCTAACAAGATCTAATTTTTTTTGAACATTTTCCCATCTCCATAATATTATATAGGGCTGTTAATGACCATGAATTGGGGACCTAATTCAACCAAACAAAAAAATTGACCTTTCAGGCCAAATCTCCTAGGCCTCTGCCTAGGGCTCCGGAGCGATTTCGTAATTCACTCATATTTTTCTCTAACAAGCTCTAATTTTTTTGAACCTTTTCCCATCTCAATAATATTATATAGGGCTATTATTGACCATGAATTGGGGTCCTAATTCAACCAAACAAAAAAATTGACCTTTCAGGCCAAATCTCCTGCCTAGGGCTCCGAAGCGATCTCGTAATTCACTCATATTTCTCTCTAACAAGCTCTAATTTTTTTGATCCTTTTCCCATCTCAATAATATTATATAGGGCTGTTATTGACCATGAATTGGGGTCCTAATTCAACCAAACCAAAAAATTGACCTCTCAGGCCAAATCTTTTAGGCAGCTGCCTAGGGCTCCGAAGCGATTTCGTAATTCACTCATATTTCTCTCTAACAAGCTCTAATATGTTTGAACCTTTTCCCATCACAATAATATTAGATAGGGCTATTATTGACCATGAATTGGGGTCAAAATTCAACCAAACAAAAAAATTGACCGTTCAGGCCAAATCTCCTAGGCAGCTACCTAGGGCTCCGAAGCGATCTCGTAATTCACTCATATTTCTCTCTAACAAGCTCTAATATTTTTGATCCTTTTCCCATCTCAATAATATTATATAGGGCTGTTATTGACCATGAATTGGGGTCCTAATTCAACCAAACAAAAAAATTGACCTTTCAGGCCAAATCTCCTAGGCAGGTGCCTAGGGCTCCGAAGCGATCTCGTAATTCACTCATATTTCTCTCTAACAAGCTCTAATTTTTTTGATCCTTTTCCCATCTCAATAATATTATATAGGGCTGTTATTGACCATGAATTGAGGTCCTAATTCAACCAAACAAAAAAATTGACCTTTCAGGCCAAATCTCCTAGGCCGCTGCCTAGGGCTCCGGAGCGATTTCGTAATTCACTCATATTTCTCTCTAACAAGCTCTAATTTTTTTGAACCTTTTCCCATCTCAATAATATTATATAGGGCTATTATTGACCATGAATTGGGGTCCTAATTCAACCAAACAAAAAAATTGACCTTTCAGGCCAAATCTCCTTGGCAGCTGCCTAGGGCTCCGAAGCGATCTCGTAATTCACTCATATTTCTCTCTAACAAGCTCTAATTTTTTTGATCCTTTTCCCATCTCAATAATATTATATAGGGCTGTTATTGACCATGAATTGGGGTCCTAATTCAACCAAACAAAAAAATTGACCTTTCAGGCCAAATCTCCTAGGCAGCTGCCTAGGGCTCCGAAGCGATTTCGTAATTCACTCATATTTCTCTCTAAAAAGCTCTAATTTTTTTGAACCTTTTCCCATCTCAATAATATTATATAGGCTGTTATTGACCATGAATTGGGGTCCTAATTCAACCAAACAAAAAAAATTGACCTTTCAGGCCAAATCTCCTAGGCAGCTGCCTAGGGCTCTGAAGCGATCTCGTAATTCAACCAAACAAAAAAATTGACCTTTCAGGCCAAATCTCCTAGGCAGCTGCCTAGGGCTCCGAAGCGATCTCGTAATTCACTCATATTTCTCTCTAACAAGCTCTAATTTTTTTGATCCTTTTCCCATCTCAATAATATTATATAGGGCTGTTATTGAATATGAATTGGGGTCCTAATTCAACCAAACAAAAAAATTGACCTTTCAGGCCAAATCTCCTAGGCTGCTGCCTAGGGCTCCGAAGCGATTTCATAATTCACTGATATTTATCTCTAACAAGCTCTAATTTTTTTGAACCTTTTCCCATCTCAATAATATTATATAGGGCTATTATTGACCATGAATTGGGGTCCTAATTCAATCAAACAAAAAAATTGACCTTTCGGGCCAAATCTGCTAGGCAGCTGCTTAGGGCTCCGAAGCGATCTCGTAATTCACTCATATTTCTCTCTAACAAGCTCTAATTTTTTTGAACCTTTTTCCATCTTAATAATATTATATAGGGCTATTATTGACCATGAATTGGGGTCCTAATTCAACCAAACAAAAAAATTGACCTTTCAGGCCAAATCTCCTAGGCAGCTGCCTAGGGCTCCGAAGCGATTTCGTAATTCACTCATATTTCTCTCTAAAAAGCTCTACTTTTTTTGAACCTATTCCCATCTCAATAATATTATATAGGGCTGTTATTGACCATGAATTGGGGTCCTAATTCAACCAAACAAAAAAATTGACCTTTCAGGCCAAATCTCCTAGGCAGCTGCCTAGGGCTCCGAAGCGATTTCGTAATTCACTCATATTTCTCTCTAACAAGCTCTAATTTTTTTGAACCTTTTCCCATCTCAATAATATTATATAGGGCTATTATTGACCATGAATTGGGGTCCTAATTCAACCAAACAAAAAAATTGACCTTTCAGGCCAAATCTCTTTGGCAGCTGCCTAAGGCTCCGAAGCGATTTCGTAATTCACTCATATTTCTCTCTAAAAAGCTCTAATTTTTTTGAACCTTTTCCCATCTCAATAATATTATATAGGGCTGTTATTGACCATGAATTGTGGTCCTAATTCTACCAAACAAAAAAATTGACCTTTCAGGCCAAATCTCCTAGGAAGCTCCGAAGCGATTTCGTAATTCATTCATATTTCTCTCTAAAAAGCTCTAATTTTTTTGATCCTTTTCCCATCTCAATAATATTATATAGGGCTGTTATTGACCATGAATTGGGGTCCTAATTCAACCAAACAAAAAAATTGACCTTTCAGGCCAAATCTCCTAGGCAGCTGCCTAGGGCTCTGAAGCGATCTCGTAATTCAGTCATATTTCTCCCTAACAAGCTCTAATTTTTTTGAACCTTTTCCCATCTCAATAATATTATATAGGGCTGTTATTGAATATGAATTGGGGTCCTAATTCAACCAAACAAAAAAATTGACCTTTCTGGCCAAATCTCCTAGGCAGCTGCCTAGGGCTCCGAAGCGATTTCATAATTCACTCATATTTATCTCTAACAAGCTCTAATTTTTTTGAACATTTTCCCATCTCAATAATATTATATAGGGCTGTTAATGACCATGAATTGGGGACCTAATTCAACCAAACAAAAAAATTGACCTTTCAGGCCAAATCTCCTAGGCCGCTGCCTAGGGCTCCGGAGCGATTTCGTAATTCACTCATATTTTTCTCTAACAAGCTCTAATTTTTTTGAACCTTTTCCCATCTCAATAATATTATATAGGGCTATTATTGACCATGAATTGGGGTCCTAATTCAACCAAACAAAAAAATTGACCTTTCAGGCCAAATCTCCTAGGCCGCTGCCTAGGGCTCCGGAGCGATTTCGTAATTCACTCATATTTCTCTCTAACAAGCTCTAATTTTTTTTAACCTTTTCCCATCTCAATAATATTATATAGGGCTATTATTGACCATGAATTGGGGTCCTAATTCAACCAAACAAAAAAATTGACCTTTCAGGCCAAATCTCCTAGGCAGCTGCCTAGGGCTCCGAAGCGATCTCGTAATTCACTCATATTTCTCTCTAACAAGATCTAATTTTTTTGATCCTTTTCCCATCTCAATAATATTATATAGGGCTGTTATTGACCATGAATTGGGGTCCTAATTTAACCAAACAAAAAAATTGACCTTTCAGGCCAAATCTCCTAGGCAGCTGCCTAGGGCTCCGAAGATATTTCTTAATTCACTCATATATATCTCTAACAAGCTCTAATTTTTTTGATCCTTTTCCCATCTCAATTATATTATATAGGGCAGTTAATGACCATGAATTGGGGTCCTAATTCAACCAAACAAAAAAATTGACCTTTCAGGCCAAATCTCCTAGGCAAATGCCTAGGGCTCCGAAGCGATCTCGTAATTCACTCATATTTCTCTCTAATAAGTTCTAATTTTTTTGAACCTTTTCCCATTTCAATAATATTATATAGGGCTGTTATTGACCATGAATTGGGGTCCTAATTCAACCAAACAAAAAAATTGACCTTTCAGGCCAAATCTGCTAGGCAGCAGCCTAGGGCTCCGAAGCGATTTCGTAATTCACTCATATTTCTCTCTAAAAAGCTCTAATTTTTTTGATCCTTTTCCCATCTCTATAATATTATATAGGGCTGTTATTGACCATGAATTGGGGTCCTAATTAAACCAAACAAAAAAATTGACCTTTCAGGCCAAATCTCCTAGGCAGCTGCCTAGGGCTCCGAAGCGATCTCGTAATTCAGTCATATTTCTCCCTAACAAGCTCTAACTTTTTTGAACCTTTTCCCATCCCAATAATATTATATAGGGCTGTTATTGAATATGAATTGGGGTCCTAATTCAACCAAACAAAAAAATTGACCTTTCAGGCCAAATCTCCTAGGCAGCTGCCTAGGGCTCCGAAGCGATTTCATAATTCACTCATATTTATCTCTAACAAGCTCTAATTTTTTTGAACATTTTCCCATCTCAATAATATTATATAGGGGTGTTAATGACCATGAATTGGGGGCCTAATTCAACCAAACAAAAAAATTGACCTTTCAGGCCAAATCTCCTAGGCAGCTGCCTAGGGCTCCGAAGCGATCTCGTAATTCACTCATATTTCTCTCTAACAAGCTCTAATTTTTTTGATCCTTTTCCCATCTCAATAATATTATATAGGGTTGTTATTGACCATGAATTGGGGTCCTAATTCAACCAAACAAAAAAATTGACCTTTCAGGCCAAATCTCCTAGGCTGCTGCCTAGGGCTCCGAAGCGATTTCGTAATTCACTCATATTTCTCTCTAAAAAGCTCTAATTTTTTTGATCCTTTTCCCATCTCAATAATATTATATAGGGCTGTTATTGACCATGAATTGGGGCCCTAATTCAACCAAACAAAAAAAATTGACCTTTCAGGCCAAATCTCCTAGGCAGCTGCGTAGGGCTCTGAAGCGATCTCGTAATTCAACCAAACAAAAAAATTGACCTTTCAGGCCAAATCTCCTAGGCAGCTGCCTAGGGCTCCGAAGCGATCTCGTAATTCACTCATATTTCTCTCTAACAAGCTCTAATTTTTTTGATCCTTTTCCCATCTCAATAATATTATATAGGGCTGTTATTGAATATGAATTGGGGTCCTAATTCAACCAAACAAAAAAATTGACCTTTCATGCCAAATCTCCTAGGCTGCTGCCTAGGGCTCCGAAGCGATTTCATAATTCACTGATATTTATCTCTAACAAGCTCTAATTTTTTTGAACCTTTTCCCATCTCAATAATATTATATAGGGCTATTATTGACCATGAATTGGGGTCCTAATTCAATCAAACAAAAAAATTGACCTTTCGGGCCAAATCTCCTAGGCAGCTGCTTAGGGCTCCGAAGCGATCTCGTAATTCACTCATATTTCTCTCTAACAAGCTCTAATTTATTTGAACCTTTTCCCATCTTAATAATATTATATAGGGCTATTATTGACCATGAATTGGGGTCCTAATTCAACCAAACAAAAAAATTGACCTTTCAGGCCAAATCTCCTAGGCAGTTGCCTAGGGCTCCGAAGCGATTTCGTAATTCACTCATATTTCTCTCTAAAAAGCTCTAATTTTTTTGAACCTTTTCCCATCTCAATAATATTATATAGGGCTGTTATTGACCATGAATTGGGGTCCTAATTCAACCAAACAAAAAAATTGACCTTTCAGGACAAATCTCCTAGGCAGCTGCCTAGGGCTCCGAAGCGATTTCGTAATTCACTCATATTTCTCTCTAACAAGCTCTAATTTTTTTGAACCTTTTCCCAGCTCAATAATATTATATAGGGCTATTATTGACCATGAATTGGGGTCCTAATTCAACCAAACAAAAAAATTGACCTTTCAGGCCAAATCTCTTTGGCAGCTGCCTAGCGCTCCGAAGCGATTTCGTAATTCACTCATATTTCTCTCTAAAAAGCTCTAATTTTTTTGAACCTTTTCCCATCTCAATAATATTATATAGGTCTGTTATTGACCATGAATTGTGGTCCTAATTCAACCAAACAAAAAAATTGACCTTTCAGGCCAAATCTCCTAGGAAGCTCCCTAGGGCTCCGAAGCGATTTCGTAATTCACTCATATTTCTCTCTAAAAAGCTCTAATTTTTTTGATCCTTTTCCAATCTCAATAATATTATATAGGGCTTTTATTGACCATGAATTGGGGTCCTAATTCAACCAAACAAAAAAATTGACCTTTCAGGCCAAATCTCCTAGGCAGCTGCCTAGGGCTCCGAAGCGATCTCGTAATTCAGTCATATTTCTCCCTAACAAGCTCTAATTTTTTTGAACCTTTTCCCATCTCAATAATATTATATAGGGCTGTTATTGACCATGAATTGGGGTCCTAATTCAACCAAACAAAAAAATTGACCTTTCAGTCCAAATCTCCTCGGCCGCTGCCTAGGGCTCCGGAGCGATTTCGTAATTCACTCATATTTCTCTCTAACAAGCTCTAATTTTTTTGATCCTTTTGCCATCTCAATAATATTATATAGGGCAGTTATTGACCATGAATTGAGGTCCTAATTCAACCAAACAAAAAAATTGACCTTTCAGGCCAAATCTCCTAGGCCGCTGCCTAGGGCTCCGGAGCGATTTCGTAATTCACTCATATTTCTCTCTAACAAGCTCTAATTTTTTTGATCCTTTTCCCATCTCAATAATATTATATAGGGCTGTTATTGACCATGAATTGGGGTCCTAATTCAACCAAACAAAAAAATTGACCTTTCAGGCCAAATCTCCTAGGCCGCTGCCTAGGGCTCCGGAGCGATTTCGTAATTCACTCATATTTCTCTCTAACAAGCTCTAATTTTTTTTAACCTTTTCCCATCTCAATAATATTATATAGGGCTATTATTGACCATGAATTGGGGTCCTAATTCAACCAAACAAAAAAATTGACCTTTCAGGCCAAATCTCCTAGGCAGCTGCCTAGGGCTCCGAAGCGATCTCGTAATTCACTCATATTTCTCTCTAACAAGATCTAATTTTTTTGATCCTTTTCCCATCTCAATAATATTATATAGGGCTGTTATTGACCATGAATTGGGGTCCTAATTCAACCAAACAAAAAAATTGACCTTTCAGGCCAAATCTCCTAGGCAGCTGCCTAGGGCTCCGAAGATATTTCTTAATTCACTCATATATATCTCTAACAAGCTCTAATTTTTTTGAACCTTTTCCCATCTCAATTATATTATATAGGGCAGTTAATGACCATGAATTGGGGTCCTAATTCAACCAAACAAAAAAATTGACCTTTCAGGCCAAATCTCCTAGGCAAATGCCTAGGGCTCCGAAGCGATCTCGTAATTCACTCATATTTCTCTCTAACAAGTTCTAATTTTTTTGAACCTTTTCCCATTTCAATAATATTATATAGGGCTGTTATTGACCATGAATTGGGGTCCTAATTCAACCAAACAAAAAAATTGACCTTTCAGGCCAAATCTCCTAGGCAGCAGCCTAGGGCTCCGAAGCGATTTCGTAATTCACTCATATTTCCCTCTAAAAAGCTCTAATTTTTTTGATCCTTTTCCCATCTCTATAATATTATATAGGGCTGTTATTGACCATGAATTGGGGTCCTAATTCAACCAAACAAAAAAATTGACCTTTCAGGCCAAATCTCCTAGGCAGCTGCCTAGGGCTCCGAAGCGATCTCGTAATTCAGTCATATTTCTCCCTAACAAGCTCTAATTTTTTTGAACCTTTTCCCATCCCAATAATATTATATAGGGCTGTTATTGAATATGAATTGGGGTCCTAATTCAACCAAACAAAAAAATTGACCTTTCTGGCCAAATCTCCTAGGCAGCTGCCTAGGGCTCCGAAGCGATTTCATAATTCACTCATATTTATCTCTAACAAGCTCTAATTTTTTTGAACATTTTCCCATCTCAATAATATTATATAGGGCTGTTAATGACCATGAATTGGGGACCTAATTCAACCAAACAAAAAAATTGACCTTTCAGGCCAAATCTCCTAGGCAGGTGCCTAGGGCTCCGAAGCGATCTCGTAATTCACTCATATTTCTCTCTAACAAGCTCTAATTTTTTTGATCCTTTTCCCATCTCAATAATATTATATAGGGCTGTTATTGACCATGAATTGAGGTCCTAATTCAACCAAACAAAAAAATTGACCTTTCAGGCCAAATCTCCTAGGCCGCTGCCTAGGGCTCCGGAGCGATTTCGTAATTCACTCATATTTCTCTCTAACAAGCTCTAATTTTTTTTAACCTTTTCCCATCTCAATAATATTATATAGGGCTATTATTGACCATGAATTGGGGTCCTAATTCAACCAAACAAAAAAATTGACCTTTCAGGCCAAATCTCCTAGGCAGCTGCCTAGGGCTCCGAAGCGATCTCGTAATTCACTCATATTTCTCTCTAACAAGATCTAATTTTTTTGATCCTTTTCCCATCTCAATAATATTATATAGGGCTGTTATTGACCATGAATTGGGGTCCTAATTCAACCAAACAAAAAAATTGACCTTTCAGGCCAAATCTCCTAGGCAGCTGCCTAGGGCTCCGAAGATATTTCTTAATTCACTCATATATATCTCTAACAAGCTCTAATTTTTTTGAACCTTTTCCCATCTCAATTATATTATATAGGGCAGTTAATGACCATGAATTGGGGTCCTAATTCAACCAAACAAAAAAATTGACCTTTCAGGCCAAATCTCCTAGGCAAATGCCTAGGGCTCCGAAGCGATCTCGTAATTCACTCATATTTCTCTCTAACAAGTTCTAATTTTTTTGAACCTTTTCCCATTTCAATAATATTATATAGGGCTGTTATTGACCATGAATTGGGGTCCTAATTCAACCAAACAAAAAAATTGACCTTTCAGGCCAAATCTCCTAGGCAGCAGCCTAGGGCTCCGAAGCGATTTCGTAATTCACTCATATTTCTCTCTAAAAAGCTCTAATTTTTTTGATCCTTTTCCCATCTCTATAATATTATATAGGGCTGTTATTGACCATGAATTGGGGTCCTAATTCAACCAAACAAAAAAATTGACCTTTCAGGCCAAATCTCCTAGGCAGCTGCCTAGGGCTCCGAAGCGATCTCGTAATTCAGTCATATTTCTCCCTAACAAGCTCTAATTTTTTTGAACCTTTTCCCATCCCAATAATATTATATAGGGCTGTTATTGAATATGAATTGGGGTCCTAATTCAACCAAACAAAAAAATTGACCTTTCTGGCCAAATCTCCTAGGCAGCTGCCTAGGGCTCCGAAGCGATTTCATAATTCACTCATATTTATCTCTAACAAGCTCTAATTTTTTTGAACATTTTCCCATCTCAATAATATTATATAGGGCTGTTAATGACCATGAATTGGGGACCTAATTCAACCAAACAAAAAAATTGACCTTTCAGGCCAAATCTCCTAGGCAGGTGCCTAGGGCTCCGAAGCGATCTCGTAATTCACTCATATTTCTCTCTAACAAGCTCTAATTTTTTTGATCCTTTTCCCATCTCAATAATATTATATAGGGCTGTTATTGACCATGAATTGAGGTCCTAATTCAACCAAACAAAAAAATTGACCTTTCAGGCCAAATCTCCTAGGCCGCTGCCTAGGGCTCCGGAGCGATTTCGTAATTCACTCATATTTCTCTCTAACAAGCTCTAATTTTTTTTAACCTTTTCCCATCTCAATAATATTATATAGGGCTATTATTGACCATGAATTGGGGTCCTAATTCAACCAAACAAAAAAATTGACCTTTCAGGCCAAATCTCCTAGGCAGCTGCCTAGGGCTCCGAAGCGATCTCGTAATTCACTCATATTTCTCTCTAACAAGATCTAATTTTTTTGATCCTTTTCCCATCTCAATAATATTATATAGGGCTGTTATTGACCATGAATTGGGGTCCTAATTCAACCAAACAAAAAAATTGACCTTTCAGGCCAAATCTCCTAGGCAGCTGCCTAGGGCTCCGAAGATATTTCTTAATTCACTCATATATATCTCTAACAAGCTCTAATTTTTTTGAACCTTTTCCCATCTCAATTATATTATATAGGGCAGTTAATGACCATGAATTGGGGTCCTAATTCAACCAAACAAAAAAATTGACCTTTCAGGCCAAATCTCCTAGGCAAATGCCTAGGGCTCCGAAGCGATCTCGTAATTCACTCATATTTCTCTCTAACAAGTTCTAATTTTTTTGAACCTTTTCCCATTTCAATAATATTATATAGGGCTGTTATTGACCATGAATTGGGGTCCTAATTCAACCAAACAAAAAAATTGACCTTTCAGGCCAAATCTCCTAGGCAGCAGCCTAGGGCTCCGAAGCGATTTCGTAATTCACTCATATTTCTCTCTAAAAAGCTCTAATTTTTTTGATCCTTTTCCCATCTCTATAATATTATATAGGGCTGTTATTGACCATGAATTGGGGTCCTAATTCAACCAAACAAAAAAATTGACCTTTCAGGCCAAATCTCCTAGGCAGCTGCCTAGGGCTCCGAAGCGATCTCGTAATTCAGTCATATTTCTCCCTAACAAGCTCTAATTTTTTTGAACCTTTTCCCATCCCAATAATATTATATAGGGCTGTTATTGAATATGAATTGGGGTCCTAATTCAACCAAACAAAAAAATTGACCTTTCTGGCCAAATCTCCTAGGCAGCTGCCTAGGGCTCCGAAGCGATTTCATAATTCACTCATATTTATCTCTAACAAGCTCTAATTTTTTTGAACATTTTCCCATCTCAATAATATTATATAGGGCTGTTAATGACCATGAATTGGGGACCTAATTCAACCAAACAAAAAAATTGACCTTTCAGGCCAAATCTCCTAGGCAGGTGCCTAGGGCTCCGAAGCGATCTCGTAATTCACTCATATTTCTCTCTAACAAGCTCTAATTTTTTTGATCCTTTTCCCATCTCAATAATATTATATAGGGCTGTTATTGACCATGAATTGAGGTCCTAATTCAACCAAACAAAAAAATTGACCTTTCAGGCCAAATCTCCTAGGCCGCTGCCTAGGGCTCCGGAGCGATTTCGTAATTCACTCATATTTCTCTCTAACAAGCTCTAATTTTTTTTAACCTTTTCCCATCTCAATAATATTATATAGGGCTATTATTGACCATGAATTGGGGTCCTAATTCAACCAAACAAAAAAATTGACCTTTCAGGCCAAATCTCCTAGGCAGCTGCCTAGGGCTCCGAAGCGATCTCGTAATTCACTCATATTTCTCTCTAACAAGATCTAATTTTTTTGATCCTTTTCCCATCTCAATAATATTATATAGGGCTGTTATTGACCATGAATTGGGGTCCTAATTCAACCAAACAAAAAAATTGACCTTTCAGGCCAAATCTCCTAGGCAGCTGCCTAGGGCTCCGAAGATATTTCTTAATTCACTCATATATATCTCTAACAAGCTCTAATTTTTTTGAACCTTTTCCCATCTCAATTATATTATATAGGGCAGTTAATGACCATGAATTGGGGTCCTAATTCAACCAAACAAAAAAATTGACCTTTCAGGCCAAATCTCCTAGGCAAATGCCTAGGGCTCCGAAGCGATCTCGTAATTCACTCATATTTCTCTCTAACAAGTTCTAATTTTTTTGAACCTTTTCCCATTTCAATAATATTATATAGGGCTGTTATTGACCATGAATTGGGGTCCTAATTCAACCAAACAAAAAAATTGACCTTTCAGGCCAAATCTCCTAGGCAGCAGCCTAGGGCTCCGAAGCGATTTCGTAATTCACTCATATTTCTCTCTAAAAAGCTCTAATTTTTTTGATCCTTTTCCCATCTCTATAATATTATATAGGGCTGTTATTGACCATGAATTGGGGTCCTAATTCAACCAAACAAAAAAATTGACCTTTCAGGCCAAATCTCCTAGGCAGCTGCCTAGGGCTCCGAAGCGATCTCGTAATTCAGTCATATTTCTCCCTAACAAGCTCTAATTTTTTTGAACCTTTTCCCATCCCAATAATATTATATAGGGCTGTTATTGAATATGAATTGGGGTCCTAATTCAACCAAACAAAAAAATTGACCTTTCTGGCCAAATCTCCTAGGCAGCTGCCTAGGGCTCCGAAGCGATTTCATAATTCACTCATATTTATCTCTAACAAGCTCTAATTTTTTTGAACATTTTCCCATCTCAATAATATTATATAGGGCTGTTAATGACCATGAATTGGGGACCTAATTCAACCAAACAAAAAAATTGACCTTTCAGGCCAAATCTCCTAGGCAGGTGCCTAGGGCTCCGAAGCGATCTCGTAATTCACTCATATTTCTCTCTAACAAGCTCTAATTTTTTTGATCCTTTTCCCATCTCAATAATATTATATAGGGCTGTTATTGACCATGAATTGAGGTCCTAATTCAACCAAACAAAAAAATTGACCTTTCAGGCCAAATCTCCTAGGCCGCTGCCTAGGGCTCCGGAGCGATTTCGTAATTCACTCATATTTCTCTCTAACAAGCTCTAATTTTTTTTAACCTTTTCCCATCTCAATAATATTATATAGGGCTATTATTGACCATGAATTGGGGTCCTAATTCAACCAAACAAAAAAATTGACCTTTCAGGCCAAATCTCCTAGGCAGCTGCCTAGGGCTCCGAAGCGATCTCGTAATTCACTCATATTTCTCTCTAACAAGATCTAATTTTTTTAATCCTTTTCCCATCTCAATAATATTATATAGGGCTGTTATTGACCATGAATTGGGGTCCTAATTCAACCAAACAAAAAAATTGACCTTTCAGGCCAAATCTCCTAGGCAGCTGCCTAGGGCTCCGAAGATATTTCTTAATTCACTCATATATATCTCTAACAAGCTCTAATTTTTTTGAACCTTTTCCCATCTCAATTATATTATATAGGGCAGTTAATGACCATGAATTGGGGTCCTAATTCAACCAAACAAAAAAATTGACCTTTCAGGCCAAATCTCCTAGGCAAATGCCTAGGGCTCCGAAGCGATCTCGTAATTCACTCATATTTCTCTCTAACAAGTTCTAATTTTTTTGAACCTTTTCCCATTTCAATAATATTATATAGGGCTGTTATTGACCATGAATTGGGGTCCTAATTCAACCAAACAAAAAAATTGACCTTTCAGGCCAAATCTCCTAGGCAGCAGCCTAGGGCTCCGGAGCGATTTCGTAATTCACTCATATTTCTCTCTAACAAGCTCTAATTTTTTTGATCCTTTTCCCATCTCAATAATATTATATAGGGCTGTTATTGACCATGAATTGGGGTCCTAATTCAACCAAACAAAAAAATTGACCTTTCAGGCCAAATCTCCTAGGCCGCTGCCTAGGGCTCCGGAGCGATTTCGTAATTCACTCATATTTCTCTCTAACAAGCTCTAATTTTTTTTAACCTTTTCCCATCTCAATAATATTATATAGGGCTATTATTGACCATGAATTGGGGTCCTAATTCAACCAAACAAAAAAATTGACCTTTCAGGCCAAATCTCCTAGGCAGCTGCCTAGGGCTCCGAAGCGATCTCGTAATTCACTCATATTTCTCTCTAACAAGATCTAATTTTTTTGATCCTTTTCCCATCTCAATAATATTATATAGGGCTGTTATTGACCATGAATTGGGGTCCTAATTCAACCAAACAAAAAAATTGACCTTTCAGGCCAAATCTCCTAGGCAGCTGCCTAGGGCTCCGAAGATATTTCTTAATTCACTCATATATATCTCTAACAAGCTCTAATTTTTTTGAACCTTTTCCCATCTCAATTATATTATATAGGGCAGTTAATGACCATGAATTGGGGTCCTAATTCAACCAAACAAAAAAATTGACCTTTCAGGCCAAATCTCCTAGGCAAATGCCTAGGGCTCCGAAGCGATCTCGTAATTCACTCATATTTCTCTCTAACAAGTTCTAATTTTTTTGAACCTTTTCCCATTTCAATAATATTATATAGGGCTGTTATTGACCATGAATTGGGGTCCTAATTCAACCAAACAAAAAAATTGACCTTTCAGGCCAAATCTCCTAGGCAGCAGCCTAGGGCTCCGAAGCGATTTCGTAATTCACTCATATTTCTCTCTAAAAAGCTCTAATTTTTTTGATCCTTTTCCCATCTCTATAATATTATATAGGGCTGTTATTGACCATGAATTGGGGTCCTAATTCAACCAAACAAAAAAATTGACCTTTCAGGCCAAATCTCCTAGGCAGCTGCCTAGGGCTCCGAAGCGATCTCGTAATTCAGTCATATTTCTCCCTAACAAGCTCTAATTTTTTTGAACCTTTTCCCATCCCAATAATATTATATAGGGCTATTATTGAATATGAATTGGGGTCCTAATTCAACCAAACAAAAAAATTGACCTTTCTGGCCAAATCTCCTAGGCAGCTGCCTAGGGCTCCGAAGCGATTTCATAATTCACTCATATTTATCTCTAACAAGCTCTAATTTTTTTGAACATTTTCCCATCTCAATAATATTATATAGGGCTGTTAATGACCATGAATTGGGGACCTAATTCAACCAAACAAAAAAATTGACCTTTCAGGCCAAATCTCCTAGGCAGGTGCCTAGGGCTCCGAAGCGATCTCGTAATTCACTCATATTTCTCTCTAACAAGCTCTAATTTTTTTGATCCTTTTCCCATCTCAATAATATTATATAGGTCTGTTATTGACCATGAATTGTGGTCCTAATTCAACCAAACAAAAAAATTGACCTTTCAGGCCAAATCTCCTAGGAAGCTCCCTAGGGCTCCGAAGCGATTTCGTAATTCACTCATATTTCTCTCTAAAAAGCTCTAATTTTTTTGATCCTTTTCCAATCTCAATAATATTATATAGGGCTTTTATTGACCATGAATTGGGGTCCTAATTCAACCAAACAAAAAAATTGACCTTTCAGGCCAAATCTCCTAGGCAGCTGCCTAGGGCTCCGAAGCGATCTCGTAATTCAGTCATATTTCTCCCTAACAAGCTCTAATTTTTTTGAACCTTTTCCCATCTCAATAATATTATATAGGGCTGTTATTGACCATGAATTGGGGTCCTAATTCAACCAAACAAAAAAATTGACCTTTCAGGCCAAATCTCCTCGGCCGCTGCCTAGGGCTCCGGAGCGATTTCGTAATTCACTCATATTTCTCTCTAACAAGCTCTAATTTTTTTGATCCTTTTGCCATCTCAATAATATTATATAGGGCAGTTATTGACCATGAATTGGGGTCCTAATTCAACCAAACAAAAAAATTGACCTTTCAGGCCAAATCTCCTAGGCCGCTGCCTAGGGCTCCGGAGCGATTTCGTAATTCACTCATATTTCTCTCTAACAAGCTCTAATTTTTTTGATCCTTTTCCCATCTCAATAATATTATATAGGGCTGTTATTGACCATGAATTGGGGTCCTAATTCAACCAAACAAAAAAATTGACCTTTCAGGCCAAATCTCCTAGGCCGCTGCCTAGGGCTCCGGAGCGATTTCGTAATTCACTCATATTTCTCTCTAACAAGCTCTAATTTTTTTTAACCTTTTCCCATCTCAATAATATTATATAGGGCTATTATTGACCATGAATTGGGGTCCTAATTCAACCAAACAAAAAAATTGACCTTTCAGGCCAAATCTCCTAGGCAGCTGCCTAGGGCTCCGAAGCGATCTCGTAATTCACTCATATTTCTCTCTAACAAGATCTAATTTTTTTGATCCTTTTCCCATCTCAATAATATTATATAGGGCTGTTATTGACCATGAATTGGGGTCCTAATTCAACCAAACAAAAAAATTGACCTTTCAGGCCAAATCTCCTAGGCAGCTGCCTAGGGCTCCGAAGATATTTCTTAATTCACTCATATATATCTCTAACAAGCTCTAATTTTTTTGAACCTTTTCCCATCTCAATTATATTATATAGGGCAGTTAATGACCATGAATTGGGGTCCTAATTCAACCAAACAAAAAAATTGACCTTTCAGGCCAAATCTCCTAGGCAAATGCCTAGGGCTCCGAAGCGATCTCGTAATTCACTCATATTTCTCTCTAACAAGTTCTAATTTTTTTGAACCTTTTCCCATTTCAATAATATTATATAGGGCTGTTATTGACCATGAATTGGGGTCCTAATTCAACCAAACAAAAAAATTGACCTTTCAGGCCAAATCTCCTAGGCAGCAGCCTAGGGCTCCGAAGCGATTTCGTAATTCACTCATATTTCTCTCTAAAAAGCTCTAATTTTTTTGATCCTTTTCCCATCTCTATAATATTATATAGGGCTGTTATTGACCATGAATTGGGGTCCTAATTCAACCAAACAAAAAAATTGACCTTTCAGGCCAAATCTCCTAGGCAGCTGCCTAGGGCTCCGAAGCGATCTCGTAATTCAGTCATATTTCTCCCTAACAAGCTCTAATTTTTTTGAACCTTTTCCCATCCCAATAATATTATATAGGGCTGTTATTGAATATGAATTGGGGTCCTAATTCAACCAAACAAAAAAATTGACCTTTCTGGCCAAATCTCCTAGGCAGCTGCCTAGGGCTCCGAAGCGATTTCATAATTCACTCATATTTATCTCTAACAAGCTCTAATTTTTTTGAACATTTTCCCATCTCAATAATATTATATAGGGCTGTTAATGACCATGAATTGGGGACCTAATTCAACCAAACAAAAAAATTGACCTTTCAGGCCAAATCTCCTAGGCAGGTGCCTAGGGCTCCGAAGCGATCTCGTAATTCACTCATATTTCTCTCTAACAAGCTCTAATTTTTTTGATCCTTTTCCCATCTCAATAATATTATATAGGGCTGTTATTGACCATGAATTGAGGTCCTAATTCAACCAAACAAAAAAATTGACCTTTCAGGCCAAATCTCCTAGGCCGCTGCCTAGGGCTCCGGAGCGATTTCGTAATTCACTCATATTTCTCTCTAACAAGCTCTAATTTTTTTGAACCTTTTCCAATCCCAATAATATTATATAGGGCTGTTATTGACCATGAATTGGGGTCCTAATTCAACCAAACAAAAAAATTGACCTTTCAGGCCAAATCTCCTAGGCAGCTGCCTAGGGCTCCGAAGCGATCTCGTAATTCAGTCATATTTCTCCCTAACAAGCTCTAATTTTTTTGAACCTTTTCCCATCTCAATAATATTATATAGGGCTGTTATTGAATATGAATTGGGGTCCTAATTCAACCAAACAAAAAAATTGACCTTTCTGGCCAAATCTCCTCGGCAGCTGCCTAGGGCTCCGAAGCGATTTCATAATTCAGTCATATTTATCTCTGACAAGCTCTAATTTTTTTGAACCTTTTCCCATCTCAATAATATTATATAGGGCTATTATTGACCATGAATTGGGGTCCTAATTCAACCAAACAAAAAAATAGACCTTTCAGGCCAAATCTCCTGCCTAGGGCTCCGAAGCGATCTCGTAATTCACTCATATTTCTCTCTAACAAGCTCTAATTTTTTTGATCCTTTTCCCATCTCAATAATATATTATAGGGTTGTTATTTACCATGAATTGGGGTGCTAATTCAACCAAACAAAAAAATTGACCTTTCAGGCCAAATCTCCTAGGCCGCTGCCTAGGGCTCCGTAGCGATTTCGTAATTCACTCATATTTCTCTCTAACAAGCTCTAATTTTTTTGAACCTTTTCCAATCCCAATAATATTATATAGGGCTGTTATTGACCATGAATTGGGGTCCTAATTCAACCAAACAAAAAAATTGACCTTTCAGGCCAAATCTCCTAGGCAGCTGCCTAGGGCTCCGAAGCGATTTCGTAATTCACTCATATTTCTCTCTAACAAGCTCTAATTTTTTTGAACCTTTTCCCATCTCAATAATATTATATAGGGCTATTATTGACCATGAATTGGGGTCCTAATTCAACCAAACAAAAAAATTGACCTTTCAGGCCAAATCTCTTTGGCAGCTGCCTAGCGCTCCGAAGCGATTTCGTAATTCACTCATATTTCTCTCTAAAAAGCTCTAATTTTTTTGAACCTTTTCCCATCTCAATAATATTATATAGGTCTGTTATTGACCATGAATTGTGGTCCTAATTCAACCAAACAAAAAAATTGACCTTTCAGGCCAAATCTCCTAGGAAGCTCCCTAGGGCTCCGAAGCGATTTCGTAATTCACTCATATTTCTCTCTAAAAAGCTCTAATTTTTTTGATCCTTTTCCAATCTCAATAATATTATATAGGGCTTTTATTGACCATGAATTGGGGTCCTAATTCAACCAAACAAAAAAATTGACCTTTCAGGCCAAATCTCCTAGGCAGCTGCCTAGGGCTCCGAAGCGATCTCGTAATTCAGTCATATTTCTCCCTAACAAGCTCTAATTTTTTTGAACCTTTTCCCATCTCAATAATATTATATAGGGCTGTTATTGACCATGAATTGGGGTCCTAATTCAACCAAACAAAAAAATTGACCTTTCAGGCCAAATCTCCTCGGCCGCTGCCTAGGGCTCCGGAGCGATTTCGTAATTCACTCATATTTCTCTCTAACAAGCTCTAATTTTTTTGATCCTTTTGCCATCTCAATAATATTATATAGGGCAGTTATTGACCATGAATTGGGGTCCTAATTCAACCAAACAAAAAAATTGACCTTTCAGGCCAAATCTCCTAGGCCGCTGCCTAGGGCTCCGGAGCGATTTCGTAATTCACTCATATTTCTCTCTAACAAGCTCTAATTTTTTTGATCCTTTTCCCATCTCAATAATATTATATAGGGCTGTTATTGACCATGAATTGGGGTCCTAATTCAACCAAACAAAAAAATTGACCTTTCAGGCCAAATCTCCTAGGCCGCTGCCTAGGGCTCCGGAGCGATTTCGTAATTCACTCATATTTCTCTCTAACAAGCTCTAATTTTTTTTAACCTTTTCCCATCTCAATAATATTATATAGGGCTATTATTGACCATGAATTGGGGTCCTAATTCAACCAAACAAAAAAATTGACCTTTCAGGCCAAATCTCCTAGGCAGCTGCCTAGGGCTCCGAAGCGATCTCGTAATTCACTCATATTTCTCTCTAACAAGATCTAATTTTTTTGATCCTTTTCCCATCTCAATAATATTATATAGGGCTGTTATTGACCATGAATTGGGGTCCTAATTCAACCAAACAAAAAAATTGACCTTTCAGGCCAAATCTCCTAGGCAGCTGCCTAGGGCTCCGAAGATATTTCTTAATTCACTCATATATATCTCTAACAAGCTCTAATTTTTTTGAACCTTTTCCCATCTCAATTATATTATATAGGGCAGTTAATGACCATGAATTGGGGTCCTAATTCAACCAAACAAAAAAATTGACCTTTCAGGCCAAATCTCCTAGGCAAATGCCTAGGGCTCCGAAGCGATCTCGTAATTCACTCATATTTCTCTCTAACAAGTTCTAATTTTTTTGAACCTTTTCCCATTTCAATAATATTATATAGGGCTGTTATTGACCATGAATTGGGGTCCTAATTCAACCAAACAAAAAAATTGACCTTTCAGGCCAAATCTCCTAGGCAGCAGCCTAGGGCTCCGAAGCGATTTCGTAATTCACTCATATTTCTCTCTAAAAAGCTCTAATTTTTTTGATCCTTTTCCCATCTCTATAATATTATATAGGGCTGTTATTGACCATGAATTGGGGTCCTAATTCAACCAAACAAAAAAATTGACCTTTCAGGCCAAATCTCCTAGGCAGCTGCCTAGGGCTCCGAAGCGATCTCGTAATTCAGTCATATTTCTCCCTAACAAGCTCTAATTTTTTTGAACCTTTTCCCATCCCAATAATATTATATAGGGCTGTTATTGAATATGAATTGGGGTCCTAATTCAACCAAACAAAAAAATTGACCTTTCTGGCCAAATCTCCTAGGCAGCTGCCTAGGGCTCCGAAGCGATTTCATAATTCACTCATATTTATCTCTAACAAGCTCTAATTTTTTTGAACATTTTCCCATCTCAATAATATTATATAGGGCTGTTAATGACCATGAATTGGGGACCTAATTCAACCAAACAAAAAAATTGACCTTTCAGGCCAAATCTCCTAGGCAGGTGCCTAGGGCTCCGAAGCGATCTCGTAATTCACTCATATTTCTCTCTAACAAGCTCTAATTTTTTTGATCCTTTTCCCATCTCAATAATATTATATAGGGCTGTTATTGACCATGAATTGAGGTCCTAATTCAACCAAACAAAAAAATTGACCTTTCAGGCCAAATCTCCTAGGCCGCTGCCTAGGGCTCCGGAGCGATTTCGTAATTCACTCATATTTCTCTCTAACAAGCTCTAATTTTTTTTAACCTTTTCCCATCTCAATAATATTATATAGGGCTATTATTGACCATGAATTGGGGTCCTAATTCAACCAAACAAAAAAATTGACCTTTCAGGCCAAATCTCCTAGGCAGCTGCCTAGGGCTCCGAAGCGATCTCGTAATTCACTCATATTTCTCTCTAACAAGATCTAATTTTTTTGATCCTTTTCCCATCTCAATAATATTATATAGGGCTGTTATTGACCATGAATTGGGGTCCTAATTCAACCAAACAAAAAAATTGACCTTTCAGGCCAAATCTCCTAGGCAGCTGCCTAGGGCTCCGAAGATATTTCTTAATTCACTCATATATATCTCTAACAAGCTCTAATTTTTTTGAACCTTTTCCCATCTCAATTATATTATATAGGGCAGTTAATGACCATGAATTGGGGTCCTAATTCAACCAAACAAAAAAATTGACCTTTCAGGCCAAATCTCCTAGGCAAATGCCTAGGGCTCCGAAGCGATCTCGTAATTCACTCATATTTCTCTCTAACAAGTTCTAATTTTTTTGAACCTTTTCCCATTTCAATAATATTATATAGGGCTGTTATTGACCATGAATTGGGGTCCTAATTCAACCAAACAAAAAAATTGACCTTTCAGGCCAAATCTCCTAGGCAGCAGCCTAGGGCTCCGAAGCGATTTCGTAATTCACTCATATTTCTCTCTAAAAAGCTCTAATTTTTTTGATCCTTTTCCCATCTCTATAATATTATATAGGGCTGTTATTGACCATGAATTGGGGTCCTAATTCAACCAAACAAAAAAATTGACCTTTCAGGCCAAATCTCCTAGGCAGGTGCCTAGGGCTCCGAAGCGATCTCGTAATTCACTCATATTTCTCTCTAACAAGCTCTAATTTTTTTTAACCTTTTCCCATCTCAATAATATTATATAGGGCTATTATTGACCATGAATTGGGGTCCTAATTCAACCAAACAAAAAAATTGACCTTTCAGGCCAAATCTCCTAGGCAGCTGCCTAGGGCTCCGAAGCGATCTCGTAATTCACTCATATTTCTCTCTAACAAGATCTAATTTTTTTGATCCTTTTCCCATCTCAATAATATTATATAGGGCTGTTATTGACCATGAATTGGGGTCCTAATTCAACCAAACAAAAAAATTGACCTTTCAGGCCAAATCTCCTAGGCAGCTGCCTAGGGCTCCGAAGATATTTCTTAATTCACTCATATATATCTCTAACAAGCTCTAATTTTTTTGAACCTTTTCCCATCTCAATTATATTAAATAGGGCAGTTAATGACCATGAATTGGGGTCCTAATTCAACCAAACAAAAAAATTGACCTTTCAGGCCAAATCTCCTAGGCAAATGCCTAGGGCTCCGAAGCGATCTCGTAATTCACTCATATTTCTCTCTAACAAGTTCTAATTTTTTTGAACCTTTTCCCATTTCAATAATATTATATAGGGCTGTTATTGACCATGAATTGGGGTCCTAATTCAACCAAACAAAAAAATTGACCTTTCAGGCCAAATCTCCTAGGCAGCAGCCTAGGGCTCCGAAGCGATTTCGTAATTCACTCATATTTCTCTCTAAAAAGCTCTAATTTTTTTGATCCTTTTCCCATCTCTATAATATTATATAGGGCTGTTATTGACCATGAATTGGGGTCCTAATTCAACCAAACAAAAAAATTGACCTTTCAGGCCAAATCTCCTAGGCTGCTGCCTAGGGCTCCGAAGCGATCTCGTAATTCAGTCATATTTCTCCCTAACAAGCTCTAATTTTTTTGAACCTTTTCCCATCCCAATAATATTATATAGGGCTGTTATTGAATATGAATTGGGGTCCTAATTCAACCAAACAAAAAAATTGACCTTTCTGGCCAAATCTCCTAGGCAGCTGCCTAGGGCTCCGAAGCGATTTCATAATTCACTCATATTTATCTCTAACAAGCTCTAATTTTTTTGAACATTTTCCCATCTCAATAATATTATATAGGGCTGTTAATGACCATGAATTGGGGACCTAATTCAACCAAACAAAAAAATTGACCTTTCAGGCCAAATCTCCTAGGCAGGTGCCTAGGGCTCCGAAGCGATCTCGTAATTCACTCATATTTCTCTCTAACAAGCTCTAATTTTTTTGATCCTTTTCCCATCTCAATAATATTATATAGGGCTGTTATTGACCATGAATTGAGGTCCTAATTCAACCAAACAAAAAAATTGACCTTTCAGGCCAAATCTCCTAGGCCGCTGCCTAGGGCTCCGGAGCGATTTCGTAATTCACTCATATTTCTCTCTAACAAGCTCTAATTTTTTTGAACCTTTTCCAATCCCAATAATATTATATAGGGCTGTTATTGACCATGAATTGGGGTCCTAATTCAACCAAACAAAAAAATTGACCTTTCAGGCCAAATCTCCTAGGCAGCTGCCTAGGGCTCCGAAGCGATCTCGTAATTCAGTCATATTTCTCCCAAACAAGCTCTAATTTTTTTGAACCTTTTCCCATCTCAATAATATTATATAGGGCTGTTATTGAATATGAATTGGGGTCCTAATTCAACCAAACAAAAAAATTGACCTTTCTGGCCAAATCTCCTCGGCAGCTGCCTAGGGCTCCGAAGCGATTTCATAATTCAGTCATATTTATCTCTGACAAGCTCTAATTTTTTTGAACCTTTTCCCATCTCAATAATATTATATAGGGCTATTATTGACCATGAATTGGGGTCCTAATTCAACCAAACAAAAAAATAGACCTTTCAGGCCAAATCTCCTGCCTAGGGCTCCGAAGCGATCTCGTAATTCACTCATATTTCTCTCTAACAAGCTCTAATTTTTTTGATCCTTTTCCCATCTCAATAATATTATATAGGGTTGTTATTGACCATGAATTGGGGTGCTAATTCAACCAAACAAAAAAATTGACCTTTCAGGCCAAATCTCCTAGGCCGCTGCCTAGGGCTCCGGAGCGATTTCGTAATTCACTCATATTTCTCTCTAACAAGCTCTAATTTTTTTTAACCTTTTCCCATCTCAATAATATTATATAGGGCTATTATTGACCATGAATTGGGGTCCTAATTCAACCAAACAAAAAAATTGACCTTTAAGGCCAAATCTCCTAGGCAGCTGCCTAGGGCTCCGAAGCGATCTCGTAATTCACTCATATTTCTCTCGAACAAGCTCTAATTTTTTTGATCCTTTTCCCATCTCAATAATATTATATAGGGCTGTTATTGACCATGAATTGGGGTCCTAATTCAACCAAACAAAAAAATTGACCTTTCAGGCCAAATCTCCTAGGCAGCTGCCTAGGGCTCCGAAGATATTTCATAATTCACTCATATATATCTCTAACAAGCTCTAATTTTTTTGAACCTTTTCCCATCTCAATTATATTATATAGGGCTGTTAATGACCATGAATTGGGGTCCTAATTCAACCAAACAAAAAAATTGACCTTTCAGGCCAAATCTCCTAGGCAGCTGCCTAGGGCTCCGAAGCGATCTCGTAATTCACTCATATTTCTCTCTAACAAGCTCTAATTTTTTTGTTCCTTTTCCCATCTCAATAATATTATATAGGGCTGTTATTGACCATGAATTGGGGTCCTAATTCAACCAAACAAAAAAATTGACCTTTCAGGCCATATCTCCTAGGCCGCTGCCTAGGGCTCCGGAGCGATTTCGTAATTCACTCATATTTCTCTCTAACAAACTCTAATTTTTTTAACCTTTTCCCATCTCAATAATATTATATAGGGCTGTTATTGACCATGAATTGGGTTCCTAATTCAAACAAACAAAAAAATTGACCTTCAGGCCAAATCTCCTAGGCAGCTGCCTAGGGCTCCGAAGCGATCTCGTAATTCACTCATATTTCTCTCTAACAAGCTCTAATTTTTTTGATCCTTTTCCCATCTCAATAATATTATATAGGGCTGTTATTGACCATGAATTGGGGTCCTAATTCAACCAAACAAAAAAATTGACCTTTCAGGCCAAATCTCCTAGGCAGCTGCCTAGGGCTCCGAAGATATCTCGTAATTCAGTCATATTTCTCCCTAACAAGCTCTAATTTTTTTGAACCTTTTCCCATCTCAATAATATTATATAGGGCTGTTATTGAATATGAATTGGGGTCCTAATTCAACCAAACAAAAAAATTGACCTTTCTGGCCAAATCTCCTAGGCAGCTGCCTAGGGCTCCGAAGCGATCTCGTAATTCACTCATATTTCTCTCTAACAAGCTCTAATTTTTTTGATCCTTTTTCCATCTCAATAATATTATATAGGGCTGTTATTGACCATGAATTGGGGTCCTAATTCAACCAAACAAAAAAAATTGACCTTTCAGGCCAAATCTCCTAGGCAGCTGCCTAGGGCTCCGAAGATATTTCATAATTCACTCATATATATCTCTAACAAGCTCTAATTTTTTTGAACCTTTTCCCATCTCAATTATATTATATAGGGCTGTTAATGACCATGAATTGGGGTCCTAATTCAACCAAACAAAAAAATTGACCTTTCAGGCCAAATCTCCTAGGCAGCTGCCTAGGGCTCCGAAGCGATCTCGTAATTCACTTATATTTCTCTCTAACAAGCTATAATTTTTTTGATCCTTTTCCCATCTCAATAATATTATATAGGGCTGTTATTGACCATGAATTGGGGTCCTAATTCAACCAAACAAAAAAATTGACCTTTCAGGCCAAATCTCCTAGGCCGCTGCCTAGGGCTCCGGAGCGATTTCGTAATTCACTCATATTTCTCTCTAACAAGCTCTAATTTTTTTGAACCTTTTCCCATCTCAATAATATTATATAGGGCTGTTATTGACCATGAATTGGGGTCCTAATTCAACCAAACAAAAAAATTGACCTTCAGGCCAAATCTCCTAGGCAGCTGCCTAGGGCTCCGAAGCGATCTCGTAATTCACTCATATTTCTCTCTAACAAGCTTTAATTTTTTTGATCCTTTTCCCATCTCAATAATATTATATAGGGCTGTTATTGACCATGAATTGGGGTCCTAATTCAACCAAACAAAAAAATTGACCTTTCAGGCCAAATCTCCTAGGCAGCTGCCTAGGGCTCCGAAGCGATTTCGTAATTCACTCGTATTTCTCTCTAAAAAGCTCTAATTTTTTTGATCCTTTTCCCATCTCAATAATATTATATAGGGCTGTTATTGACCATGAATTGGGGTCCTAATTCAATCAAACAAAAAAATTGACCTTTCAGGCCAAATCTCCTAGGCAGCTGCCTAAGGCTCCGAAGTGATCTCGTAATTCAGTCATATTTCTACCTAACAAGCTCTAATTTTTTTGAACCTTTTCCCATCTCAATAATATTATATAGGGCTGTTATTGAATATGAATTGGGGTCCTAATTCAACCAAACAAAAAAATTGACCTTTCAGGCCAAATCTCCAAGGCAGCTGCCTAGGGCTCCGAAGCGATCTCGTAATTCACTCATATTTCTCTCTAACATGCTCTAATTTTTTTGATCCTTTTCCCATCTCAATAATATTATATAGGGCTGTAAATGACCATGAATTGGGGTCCTAATTCAACCAAACAAAAAAATTGACCTTTCAGGCCAAATCTCCTAGGCAGCTGCCTAGGGCTCCGAAGATATCTCGTAATTCAGTCATATTTCTCCCTAACAAGCTCTAATTTTTTTGAACCTTTTCCCATCTCAATAATATTATATAGGGCTGTTATTGAATATGAATTGGGGTCCTAATTCAACCAAACAAAAAAATTGACCTTTCTGGCCAAATCTCCTAGGCAGCTGCCTAGGGCTCCGAAGCGATCTCGTAATTCACTCATATTTCTCTCTAACAAGCTCTAATTTTTTTGATCCTTTTTCCATGTCAATAATATTATATAGGGCTGTTATTGACCATGAATTGGGGTCCTAATTCAACCAAACAAAAAAATTGACCTTTCAGGCCAAATCTCCTAGGCAGCTGCCTAGGGCTCCGAAGATATTTCATAATTCACTCATATATATCTCTAACAAGCTCTAATTTTTTTGAACCTTTTCCCATCTCAATTATATTATATAGGGCTGTTAATGACCATGAATTGGGGTCCTAATTCAACCAAACAAAAAAATTGACCTTTCAGGCCAAATCTCCTAGGTAGCTGCCTAGGGCTCCGAAGTGATCTCGTAATTCACTCATATTTCTCTCTAACCAGCTCTAATTTTTTTGATCCTTTTCCCATCTCAATAATATTATATAGGGCTGTTATTGACCATGAATTGGGGTCCTAATTCAACCAAACAAAAAAATTGACCTTTCAGGCCAAATCTCCTAGGCCGCTGCCTAGGGCTCCGGAGCGATTTCGTAATTCACTCATATTTCTCTCTAACAAGCTCTAATTTTTTTGAACCTTTTCCCATCTCAATAATATTATATAGGGCTGTTAATGACCATGAATTGTGGTCCTAATTCAACCAAACAAAAAAATTGACCTTCAGGCCAAATCTCCTAGGCAGCTACCTAGGGCTCCGAAGCGATCTCGTAATTCACTCATATTTCTCTCTAACAAGCTCTAATTTTTTTGATCCTTTTCCCATCTCAATAATATTATATAGGGCTGTTATTGACCATGAATTGGGGTCCTAATTCAACCAAACAAAAAAATTGACCTTTCAGGCCAAATCTCCTAGGCAGCTGCCTAGGGCTCCGAAGCGATTTCGTAATTCACTCATATTTCTCTCTAAAAAGCTCTAATTTTTTTGATCCTTTTCCCATCTCAATAATATTATATAGGGCTGTTATTGACCATTAATTGGGGTCCTAATTCAACCAAACAAAAAAATTGACCTTTCAGGACAAATCTCCTAGGCAGCTGCCTAAGGCTCCGAAGTGATCTCGTAATTCACTCATATTTCTCTCTAACAAGCTCTAATTTTTTTTAACCTTTTCCCATCTCAATAATATTTTATAGGGCTATTATTGACCATGAATTGGGGTCCTAATTCAACCAAACAAAAAAATTGACCTTTCAGGCCAAATCTCCTAGGCAGCTGCCTAGGGCTCCGAAGCGATCTCGTAATTCACTCATATTTCTCTCTAACAAGATCTAATTTTTTTGATCCTTTTCCCATCTCAATAATATTATATAGGGCTGTTATTGACCATGAATTGGGGTCCTAATTCAACCAAACAAAAAAATTGACCTTTCAGGCCAAATCTCCTAGGCAGCTGCCTAGGGCTCCGAAGATATTTCTTAATTCACTCATATATATCTCTAACAAGCTCTAATTTTTTTGAACCTTTTCCCATCTCAATTATATTATATAGGGCAGTTAATGACCATGAATTGGGGTCCTAATTCAACCAAACAAAAAAATTGACCTTTCAGGCCAAACTCCTAGGCAAATGCCTAGGGCTCCGAAGCGATCTCGTAATTCACTCATATTTCTCTCTAACAAGTTATAATTTTTTTGAACCTTTTCCCATTTCAATAATATTATATAGGGCTGTTATTGACCATGAATTGGGGTCCTAATTCAACCAAACAAAAAAATTGACCTTTCAGGCCAAATCTCCTAGGCAGCAGCCTAGGGCTCCGAAGCGATTTCGTAATTCACTCATATTTCTCTCTAAAAAGCACTAATTTTTTTATCCTTTTCCCATCTCTATAATATTATATAGGGCTGTTATTGACCATGAATTGGGGTCCTAATTCAACCAAACAAAAAAATTGACCTTTCAGGCCAAATCTCCTAGGCAGCTGCCTAGGGCTCCGAAGCGATCTCGTAATTCAGTCATATTTCTCCCTAACAAGCTCTAATTTTTTTGAACCTTTTCCCATCCCAATAATATTATATAGGGCTGTTATTTAATATGAATTGGGGTCCTAATTCAACCAAACAAAAAAATTGACCTTTCTGGCCAAATCTCCTAGGCAGCTGCCTAGGGCTCCGAAGCGATTTCATAATTCACTCATATTTATCTCTAACAAGCTCTAATTTTTTTGATCCTTTTCCCATCTCAATAATATTATATAGGGCTGTTATTGACCATGAATTGAGGTCCTAATTCAACCAAACAAAAAAATTGACCTTTCAGGCCAAATCTCCTAGGCCGCTGCCTAGGGCTCCGGAGCGATTTCGTAATTCACTCATATTTCTCTCTAACAAGCTCTAATTTTTTTGAACCTTTTCCAATCTCAATAATATTATATAGGGCTGTTATTGACCATGAATTGGGGTCCTAATTCAACCAAACAAAAAAATTGACCTTTCAGGCCAAATCTCCTAGGCAGCTGCCTAGGGCTCCGAAGCGATTTCATAATTCACTCATATTTATCTCTAACAAGCTCTAATTTTTTTGAACATTTTCCCATCTCAATAATATTATATAGGGCTGTTAATGACCATGAATTGGGGACCTAATTCAACCAAACAAAAAAATTGACCTTTCAGGCCAAATCTCCTAGGCCGCTGCCTAGGGCTCCGGAGCGATTTCGTAATTCACTCATATTTTTCTCTGACAAGCTCTAATTTTTTTGAACCTTTTCCCATCTCAATAATATTATATAGGGCTATTATTGACCATGAATTGGGGTCCTAATTCAACCAAACAAAAAAATTGACCTTTCAGGCCAAATCTCCTGCCTAGGGCTCCGAAGCGATCTCGTAATTCACTCATATTTCTCTCTAACAAGCTCTAATTTTTTTGATCCTTTTCCCATCTCAATAATATTATATAGGGTTGTTATTGACCATGAATTGGGGTCCTAATTCAACCAAACAAAAAAATTGACCTTTCAGGCCAAATCTCCTAGGCCGCTGCCTAGGGCTCCGGAGCGATTTCGTAATTCACTCATATTTCTCTCTAACAAGCTCTAATTTTTTTTAACCTTTTCCCATCTCAATAATATTATATAGGGCTATTATTGACCATGAATTGGGGTCCTAATTCAACCAAACAAAAAAATTGACCTTTCAGGCCAAATCTCCTAGGCAGCTGCCTAGGGCTCCGAAGCGATCTCGTAATTCACTCATATTTCTCTCGAACAAGCTCTAATTTTTTTGATCCTTTTCCCATCTCAATAATATTATATAGGGCTGTTATTGACCATGAATTGGGGTCCTAATTCAACCAAACAAAAAAATTGACATTTCAGGCCAAATCTCCTAGGCAGCTGCCTAGGGCTCCGGAGCGATTTCGTAATTCACTCATATTTCTCTCTAACAAGCTCTAATTTTTTTGAACCTTTTCCCATCTCAATAATATTATATAGGGCTGTTATTGACCATGAATTGGGTTCCTAATTCAACCAAACAAAAAAATTGACCTTCAGGCCAAATCTCCTAGGCAGCTGCCTAGGGCTCCGAAGCGATCTCGTAATTCACTCATATTTCTCTCTAACAAGCTCTAATTTTTTTGATCCTTTTCCCATCTCAATAATATTATATAGGGCTGTTATTGACCATGAATTGGGGTCCTAAATCAACCAAACAAAAAAATTGACCTTTCAGGCCAAATCTCCTAGGCAGCTGCCTAGGGCTCCGAAGATATCTCGTAATTCAGTCATATTTCTCCCTAACAAGCTCTAATTTTTTTGAACCTTTTCCCATCTCAATAATATTATATAGGGCTGTTATTGAATATGAATTGGGGTCCTAATTCAACCAAACAAAAAAATTGACCTTTCTGGCCAAATCTCCTAGGCAGCTGCCTAGGGCTCCGAAGCGATCTCGTAATTCACTCATATTTCTCTCTAACAAGCTCTAATTTTTTTGATCCTTTTTCCATCTCAATAATATTATATAGGGCTGTTATTGACCATGAATTGGGGTCCTAATTCAACCAAACAAAAAAATTGACCTTTCAGGCCAAATCTCCTAGGCCGCTGCCTAGGGCTCCGGAGCGATTTCGTAATTCACTCATATTTCTCTCTAACAAGCTCTAATTTTTTTGAACCTTTTCCCATCTCAATAATATTATATAGGGCTGTTATTGACCATGAATTGGGGTCCTAATTCAACCAAACAAAAAAAATTGACCTTCAGGCCAAATCTCCTAGGCAGCTGCCTAGGGCTCCGAAGCGATCTCGTAATTCAGTCATATTTCTCCCTAACAAGCTCTAATTTTTTTGAACCTTTTCCCATCCCAATAATATTATATAGGGCTGTTATTTAATATGAATTGGGGTCCTAATTCAACCAAACAAAAAAATTGACCTTTCTGGCCAAATCTCCTAGGCAGCTGCCTAGGGCTCCGAAGCGATTTCATAATTCACTCATATTTATCTCTAACAAGCTCTAATTTTTTTGATCCTTTTCCCATCTCAATAATATTATATAGGGCTGTTATTGACCATGAATTGAGGTCCTAATTCAACCAAACAAAAAAATTGACCTTTCAGGCCAAATCTCCTAGGCCGCTGCCTAGGGCTCCGGAGCGATTTCGTAATTCACTCATATTTCTCTCTAACAAGCTCTAATTTTTTTGAACCTTTTCCAATCTCAATAATATTATATAGGGCTGTTATTGACCATGAATTGGGGTCCTAATTCAACCAAACAAAAAAATTGACCTTTCAGGCCAAATCTCCTAGGCAGCTGCCTAGGGCTCCGAAGCGATTTCATAATTCACTCATATTTATCTCTAACAAGCTCTAATTTTTTTGAACATTTTCCCATCTCAATAATATTATATAGGGCTGTTAATGACCATGAATTGGGGACCTAATTCAACCAAACAAAAAAATTGACCTTTCAGGCCAAATCTCCTAGGCCGCTGCCTAGGGCTCCGGAGCGATTTCGTAATTCACTCATATTTTTCTCTGACAAGCTCTAATTTTTTTGAACCTTTTCCCATCTCAATAATATTATATAGGGCTATTATTGACCATGAATTGGGGTCCTAATTCAACCAAACAAAAAAATTGACCTTTCAGGCCAAATCTCCTGCCTAGGGCTCCGAAGCGATCTCGTAATTCACTCATATTTCTCTCTAACAAGCTCTAATTTTTTTGATCCTTTTCCCATCTCAATAATATTATATAGGGTTGTTATTGACCATGAATTGGGGTCCTAATTCAACCAAACAAAAAAATTGACCTTTCAGGCCAAATCTCCTAGGCCGCTGCCTAGGGCTCCGGAGCGATTTCGTAATTCACTCATATTTCTCTCTAACAAGCTCTAATTTTTTTTAACCTTTTCCCATCTCAATAATATTATATAGGGCTATTATTGACCATGAATTGGGGTCCTAATTCAACCAAACAAAAAAATTGACCTTTCAGGCCAAATCTCCTAGGCAGCTGCCTAGGGCTCCGAAGCGATCTCGTAATTCACTCATATTTCTCTCGAACAAGCTCTAATTTTTTTGATCCTTTTCCCATCTCAATAATATTATATAGGGATGTTATTGACCATGAATTGGGGTCCTAATTCAACCAAACAAAAAAATTGACATTTCAGGCCAAATCTCCTAGGCAGCTGCCTAGGGCTCCGGAGCGATTTCGTAATTCACTCATATTTCTCTCTAACAAGCTCTAATTTTTTTGAACCTTTTCCCATCTCAATAATATTATATAGGGCTGTTATTGACCATGAATTGGGTTCCTAATTCAACCAAACAAAAAAATTGACCTTCAGGCCAAATCTCCTAGGCAGCTGCCTAGGGCTCCGAAGCGATCTCGTAATTCACTCATATTTCTCTCTAACAAGCTCTAATTTTTTTGATCCTTTTCCCATCTCAATAATATTATATAGGGCTGTTATTGACCATGAATTGGGGTCCTAAATCAACCAAACAAAAAAATTGACCTTTCAGGCCAAATCTCCTAGGCAGCTGCCTAGGGCTCCGAAGATATCTCGTAATTCAGTCATATTTCTCCCTAACAAGCTCTAATTTTTTTGAACCTTTTCCCATCTCAATAATATTATATAGGGCTGTTATTGAATATGAATTGGGGTCCTAATTCAACCAAACAAAAAAATTGACCTTTCTGGCCAAATCTCCTAGGCAGCTGCCTAGGGCTCCGAAGCGATCTCGTAATTCACTCATATTTCTCTCTAACAAGCTCTAATTTTTTTGATCCTTTTTCCATCTCAATAATATTATATAGGGCTGTTATTGACCATGAATTGGGGTCCTAATTCAACCAAACAAAAAAATTGACCTTTCAGGCCAAATCTCCTAGGCCGCTGCCTAGGGCTCCGGAGCGATTTCGTAATTCACTCATATTTCTCTCTAACAAGCTCTAATTTTTTTGAACCTTTTCCCATCTCAATAATATTATATAGGGCTGTTATTGACCATGAATTGGGGTCCTAATTCAACCAAACAAAAAAATTGACCTTCAGGCCAAATCTCCTAGGCAGCTGCCTAGGGCTCCGAAGCGATCTCGTAATTCACTCATATTTCTCTCTAACAAGCTCTAATTTTTTTGATCCTTTTCCCATCTCAATAATATTATATAGGGCTGTTATTGACCATGAATTGGGGTCCTAATTCAACCAAACAAAAAAATTGACCTTTCAGGCCAAATCTCCTAGGCAGCTGCCTAGGGCTCCGAAGCGATTTCGTAATTCACTCATATTTCTCTCTAAAAAGCTCTAATTTTTTTGATCCTTTTCCCATCTCAATAATATTATATAGGGCTGTTATTGACCATGAATTGGGGTCCTAATTCAATCAAACAAAAAAATTGACCTTTCAGGCCAAATCTCCTAGGCAGCTGCCTAAGGCTCCGAAGTGATCTCGTAATTCAGTCATATTTCTACCTAACAAGCTCTAATTTTTTTGAACCTTTTCCCATCTCAATAATATTATATAGGGCTGTTATTGAATATGAATTGGGGTCCTAATTCAACCAAACAAAAAAATTGACCTTTCAGGCCAAATCTCCAAGGCAGCTGCCTAGGGCTCCGAAGCGATCTCGTAATTCACTCATATTTCTCTCTAACATGCTCTAATTTTTTTGATCCTTTTCCCATCTCAATAATATTATATAGGTCTGTAAATGACCATGAATTGGGGTCCTAATTCAACCAAACAAAAAAATTGACCTTTCAGGCCAAATCTCTTAGGCAGCTGCCTAGGGCTCCGAAGATATCTCGTAATTCAGTCATATTTCTCCCTAACAAGCTCTAATTTTTTTGAACCTTTTCCCATCTCAATAATATTATATAGGGCTGTTATTGAATATGAATTGGGGTCCTAATTCAACCAAACAAAAAAATTGACCTTTCTGGCCAAATCTCCTAGGCAGCTGCCTAGGGCTCCGAAGCGATCTCGTAATTCACTCATATTTCTCTCTAACAAGCTCTAATTTTTTTGATCCTTTTTCCATGTCAATAATATTATATAGGGCTGTTATTGACCATGAATTGGGGTCCTAATTCAACCAAACAAAAAAATTGACCTTTCAGGCCAAATCTCCTAGGCAGCTGCCTAGGGCTCCGAAGTGATCTCGTAATTCACTCATATTTCTCTCTAACCAGCTCTAATTTTTTTTATCCTTTTCCCATCTCAATAATATTATATAGGGCTGTTATTGACCATGAATTGGGGTCCTAATTCAACCAAACAAAAAAATTGACCTTTCAGGCCAAATCTCCTAGGCAGCTGCCTAGGGCTCCTAAGCGATTTCGTAATTCACTCATATTTCTCTCTAAAAAGCTCTAATTTTTTTGATCCTTTTCCCATCTCAATAATATTATATAGGGCTGTTATTGACCATTAATTGGGGTCCTAATTCAACCAAACAAAAAAATTGACCTTTCAGGACAAATCTCCTAGGCAGCTGTCTAAGGCTCCGAAGTGATCTCGTAATTCACTCATATTTCTCTCTAACAAGCTCTAATTTTTTTTAACCTTTTCCCATCTCAATAATATTTTATAGGGCTATTATTGACCATGAATTGGGGTCCTAATTCAACCAAACAAAAAAATTGACCTTTCAGGCCAAATCTCCTAGGCAGCTGCCTAGGGCTCCGAAGCGATCTCGTAATTCACTCATATTTCTCTCTAAAAAGATCTAATTTTTTTGATCCTTTTCCCATCTCAATAATATTATATAGGGCTGTTATTGACCATGAATTGGGGTCCTAATTCAACCAAACAAAAAAATTGACCTTTCAGGCCAAATCTCCTAGGCAGCTGCCTAGGGCTCCGAAGATATTTCTTAATTCACTCATATATATCTCTAACAAGCTCTAATTTTTTTGAACCTTTTCCCATCTCAATTATATTATATAGGGCATATAATGACCATGAATTGGGGTCCTAATTCAACCAAACAAAAAAATTGACCTTTCAGGCCAAATCTCCTAGGCAAATGCCTAGGGCTCCGAAGCGATCTCGTAATTCACTCATATTTCTCTCTAACAAGTTATAATTTTTTTGAACCTTTTCCCATTTCAATAATATTATATAGGGCTGTTATTGACCATGAATTGGGGTCCTAATTCAACCAAACAAAAAAATTGACCTTTCAGGCCAAATCTCCTAGGCAGCAGCCTAGGGCTCCGAAGCGATTTCGTAATTCACTCATATTTCTCTCTAAAAAGCACTAATTTTTTTATCCTTTTCCCATCTCTATAATATTATATAGGGCTGTTATTGACCATGAATTGGGGTCCTAATTCAACCAAACAAAAAAATTGACCTTTCAGGCCAAATCTCCTAGGCAGCTGCCTAGGACTCCGAAGCGATCTCGTAATTCAGTCATATTTCTCCCTAACAAGCTCTAATTTTTTTGAACCTTTTCCCATCCCAATAATATTATATAGGGCTGTTATTTAATATGAATTGGGGTCCTAATTCAACAAAACAAAAAAATTGACCTTTCTGGCCAAATCTCCTAGGCAGCTGCCTAGGGCTCCGAAGCGATTTCATAATTCACTCATATTTATCTCTAACAAGCTCTAATTTTTTTGATCCTTTTCCCATCTCAATAATATTATATAGGGCTGTTATTGACCATGAATTGGGGTCATAATTCAACCAAACAAAAAAATTGACCTTTCAGGCCAAATCTCCTAGGCCGCTGCCTAGGGCTCCGGAGCGATTTCGTAATTCACTCATATTTCTCTCTAACAAGCTCTAATTTTTTTGAACCTTTTCCAATCTCAATAATATTATATAGGGCTGTTATTGACCATGAATTGGGGTCATAATTCAACCAAACAAAAAAATTGACCTTTCAGGCCAAATCTCCTAGGCAGCTGCCTAGGGCTCCGAAGCGATCTCGTAATTCAGTCATATTTCTCCCTAACAAGCTCTAATTTTTTTGAACCTTTTCCCATCTCAATAATATTATATAGGGCTGTTATTGAATATGAATTGGGGTCCTAATTCAACCAAACAAAAAAATTGACCTTTCTGGCCAAATCTCCTCGGCAGCTGCCTAGGGCTCCGAAGCGATTTCACAATTCACTCATATTTATCTCTAACAAGCTCTAATTTTTTTGAACATTTTCCCATCTCAATAATATTATATAGGGCTGTTAATGACCATGAATTGCGGACCTAATTCAACCAAACAAAAAAATTGACCTTTCAGGCCAAATCTCCTAGGCCGCTGCCTAGGGCTCCGGAGCGATTTCGTAATTCACTCATATTTTTCTCTGACAAGCTCTAATTTTTTTGAACCTTTTCCCATCTCAATAATATTATATAGGGCTATTATTGACCATGAATTGGGTTCCTAATTCAACCAAACAAAAAAATTGACCTTTCAGGCCAAATCTCCTGCCTAGGGCTCCGAAGCGATCTCGTAATTCACTCATATTTCTCTCTAACAAGCTCTAATTTTTTTGATCCTTTTCCCATCTCAATAATATTATATAGGGTTGTTATTGACCATGAATTGGGGTCCTAATACAACCAAACAAAAAAATTGACCTTTCAGGCCAAATCTCCTAGGCCGCTGCCTAGGGCTCCGGAGCGATTTCGTAATTCACTCATATTTCTCTCTAACAAGCTCTTATTTTTTTTAACCTTTTCCCATCTCAATAATATTATATAGGGCTATTATTGACCATGAATTGGGGTCCTAATTCAACCAAACAAAAAAATTGACCTTTCAGGCCAAATCTCCTAGGCAGCTGCCTAGGGCTCCGAAGCGATCTCGTAATTCACTCATATTTCTCTCGAACAAGCTCTAATTTTTTTGATCCTTTTCCCATCTCAATAATATTATATAGGGCTGTTATTGACCATGAATTGGGGTCCTAATTCAACCAAACAAAAAAATTGACCTTTCAGGCCAAATCTCCTAGGCAGCTGCCTAGGGCTCCGAAGCGATCTCGTAATTCAGTCATATTTCTCCCTAACAAGCTCTAATTTTTTTGAACCTTTTCCCATCTCAATAATATTATATAGGGCTGTTATTGACCATGAATTGGGGTCCTAATTCAACCAAACAAAAAAATTGACCTTTCAGGCCAAATCTCCTAGGCAGCTGCCTAGGGCTCCGAAGCGATCTCGTAATTCACTCATATTTCTCTCTAACAAGCTCTAATTTTTTTGATCCTTTTCCCATCTCAATAATATTATATAGGGCTGTTATTGACCATGAATTGGGGTCCTAATTCAACCAAACAAATAAATTGACCTTTCAGGCCAAATCTCCTAGGCCGCTGCCTAGGGCTCCGGAGCGATTTCGCAATTCACTCATATTTCTCTCTAACAAGCTCTAATTTTTTTGAACCTTTTCCCATCTCAATAATATTATATAGGGCTGTTATTGACCATGAATTGGGTTCCTAATTCAACCAAACAAAAAAATTGACCTTCAGGCCAAATCTCCTAGGCAGCTGCCTAGGGCTCCGAAGCGATCTCGTAATTCACTCATATTTCTCTCTAACAAGCTCTAATTTTTTTGATCCTTTTCCCATCTCAATAATATTATATAGGGCTGTTATTGAATATGAATTGGGGTCCTAAATCAACCAAACAAAAAAATTGACCTTTCAGGCCAAATCTCCTAGGCAGCTGCCTAGGGCTCCGAAGATATCTCGTAATTCAGTCATATTTCTCCCTAACAAGCTCTAATTTTTTTGTACCTTTTCCCATCTCAATAATATTATATAGGGCTGTTATTGAATATGAATTGGGGTCCTAATTCAACCAAACAAAAAAATTGACCTTTCTGGCCAAATCTCCTAGGCAGCTGCCTAGGGCTCCGAAGCGATCTCGTAATTCACTCATATTTCACTCTAACAAGCTCTAATTTTTTTGATCCTTTTTCCATCTCAATAATATTATATAGGGCTGTTATTGACCATGAATTGGGGTCCTAATTCAACCAAACAAAAAAAATTGACCTTTCAGGCCAAATCTCCTAGGCAGCTGCCTAGGGCTCCGAAGATATTTCATAATTCAATCATATATATCTCTAACAAGCTCTAATTTTTTTGAACCTTTTCCCATCTCAATTATATTATATAGGGCTGTTAATGACCATGAATTGGGGTCCTAATTCAACCAAACAAAAAAATTGACCTTTCAGGCCAAATCTCCTAGGCAGCTGCCTAGGGCTCCGAAGCGATCTCGTAATTCACTCATATTTCTCTCTAACAAGCTCTAATTTTTTTGATCCTTTTCCCATCTCAATAATATTATATAGGGCTGTTATTGACCATGAATTGGGGTCCTAATTCAACCAAACAAAAAAATTGACCTTTCAGGCCAAATCTCCTAGGCCGCTGCCTAGGGCTCCGGAGCGATTTCGTAATTCACTCATATTTCTCTCTAACAAGCTCTAATTTTTTTGAACCTTTTCCCATCTCAATAATATTATATAGGGCTGTTATTGACCATGAATTGGGGTCCTAATTCAACCAAACAAAAAAATTGACCTTCAGGCCAAATCTCCTAGGCAGCTGCCTAGGGCTCCGAAGCGATCTCGTAATTCACTCATATTTCTCTCTAACAAGCTCTAATTTTTTTGATCCTTTTCCCATCTCAATAATATTATATAGGGCTGTTATTGACCATGAATTGGGGTCCTAATTCAACCAAACAAAAAAATTGACCTTTCAGGCCAAATCTCCTAGGCAGCTGCCTAGGGATCCGAAGCGATTTCGTAATTCACTCATATTTCTCTCTAAAAAGCTCTAATTTTTTTGATCCTTTTCCCATCTCAATAATATTATATAGGGCTGTTATTGACCATGAATTGGGGTCCTAATTCAATCAAACAAAAAAATTGACCTTTCAGGCCAAATCTCCTAGGCAGCTGCCTAAGGCTCCGAAGTGATCTCGTAATTCAGTCATATTTCTACCTAACAAGCTCTAATTTTTTTGAACCTTTTCCCATCTCAATAATATTATATAGGGCTGTTATTGAATATGAATTGGGGTCCTAATTCAACCAAACAAAAAAATTGACCTTTCAGGCCAAATCTCCAAGGCAGCTGCCTAGGGCTCCGAAGCGATCTCGTAATTCACTCATATTTCTCTCTAACATGCTCTAATTTTTTTGATCCTTTTCCCATCTCAATAATATTATATAGGGCTGTAAATGACCATGAATTGGGGTCCTAATTCAACCAAACAAAAAAATTGTCCTTTCAGGCCAAATCTCCTAGGCAGCTGCCTAGGGCTCCGAAGCGATCTCGTAATTCACTCATATTTCACTCTAACAAGCTCTAATTTTTTTGATCCTTTTTCCATCTCAATAATATTATATAGGGCTGTTATTGACCATGAATTGGGGTCCTAATTCAACCAAACAAAAAAAATTGACCTTTCAGGCCAAATCTCCTAGGCAGCTGCCTAGGGCTCCGAAGATATTTCATAATTCACTCATATATATCTCTAACAAGCTCTAATTTTTTTGAACCTTTTCCCATCTCAATTATATTATATAGGGCTGTTAATGACCATGAATTGGGGTCCTAATTCAACCAAACAAAAAAATTGACCTTTCAGGCCAAATCTCCTAGGCAGCTGCCTAGGGCTCCGAAGCGATCTCGTAATTCACTCATATTTCTCTCTAACAAGCTCTAATTTTTTTGATCCTTTTCCCATCTCAATAATATTATATAGGGCTGTTATTGACCATGAATTGGGGTCCTAATTCAACCAAACAAAAAAATTGACCTTTCAGGCCAAATCTCCTAGGCCGCTGCCTAGGGCTCCGGAGCGATTTCGTAATTCACTCATATTTCTCTCTAACAAGCTCTAATTTTTTTGAACCTTTTCCCATCTCAATAATATTATATAGGGCTGTTATTGACCATGAATTGGGGTCCTAATTCAACCAAACAAAAAAATTGACCTTCAGGCCAAATCTCCTAGGCAGCTGCCTAGGGCTCCGAAGCGATCTCGTAATTCACTCATATTTCTCTCTAACAAGCTCTAATTTTTTTGATCCTTTTCCCATCTCAATAATATTATATAGGGCTGTTATTGACCATGAATTGGGGTCCTAATTCAACCAAACAAAAAAATTGACCTTTCAGGCCAAATCTCCTAGGCAGCTGCCTAGGGCTCCGAAGCGATTTCGTAATTCACTCATATTTCTCTCTAAAAAGCTCTAATTTTTTTGATCCTTTTCCCATCTCAATAATATTATATAGGGCTGTTATTGACCATGAATTGGGGTCCTAATTCAATCAAACAAAAAAATTGACCTTTCAGGCCAAATCTCCTAGGCAGCTGCCTAAGGCTCCGAAGTGATCTCGTAATTCAGTCATATTTCTACCTAACAAGCTCTAATTTTTTTGAACCTTTTCCCATCTCAATAATATTATATAGGGCTGTTATTGAATATGAATTGGGGTCCTAATTCAACCAAACAAAAAAATTGACCTTTCAGGCCAAATCTCCAAGGCAGCTGCCTAGGGCTCCGAAGCGATCTCGTAATTCACTCATATTTCTCTCTAACATGCTCTAATTTTTTTGATCCTTTTCCCATCTCAATAATATTATATAGGGCTGTAAATGACCATGAATTGGGGTCCTAATTCAACCAAACAAAAAAATTGACCTTTCAGGCCAAATCTCCTAGGCAGCTGCCTAGGGCTCCGAAGATATCTCGTAATTCAGTCATATTTCTCCCTAACAAGCTCTAATTTTTTTGAACCTTTTCCCATCTCAATAATATTATATAGGGCTGTTATTGAATATGAATTGGGGTCCTAATTCAAACAAACAAAAAAATTGACCTTTCTGGCCAAATCTCCTAGGCAGCTGCCTAGGGCTCCGAAGCGATCTCGTAATTCACTCATATTTCTCTCTAACAAGCTCTAATTTTTTTGATCCTTTTTCCATGTCAATAATATTATATAGGGCTGTTATTGACCATGAATTGGGGTCCTAATTCAACCAAACAAAAAAATTGACCTTTCAGGCCAAATCTCCTAGGCAGCTGCCTAGGCCTCCGAAGTGATCTCGTAATTCACTCATATTTCTCTCTAACCAGCTCTAATTTTTTTGATCCTTTTCCCATCTCAATAATATTATATAGGGCTGTTATTGACCATGAATTGGGGTCCTAATTCAACCAAACAAAAAAATTGACCTTTCAGGCCAAATCTCCTAGGCAGCTGCCTAGGGCTCCGAAGCGATCTCGTAATTCACTCATATTTCTCTCTAAAAAGCTCTAATTTTTTTGATCCTTTTCCCATCTCAATAATATTATATAGGGCTGTTATTGACCATGAATTGGGGTCCTAATTCAACCAAACAAAAAAATTGACCTTTCAGGCCAAATCTCCTAGGCAGCTGCCTAGGGCTCCGAAGATATTTCATAATTCACTCATATATATCTCTAACAAACTCTAATTTTTTTGAACCTTTTCCCATCTCAATTATATTATATAGGGCTGTTAATGACCATGAATTGGGGTCCTAATTCAACCAAACAAAAAAATTGACCTTTCAGGCCAAATCTCCTAGGCAGCTGCCTAGGGCTCCGAAGGGATCTCGTAATTCACTCATATTTCTCTCTAACCAGCTCTAATTTTTTTGATCCTTTTCCCATCTCAATAATATTATATAGGGCTGTTATTGACCATGAATTGGGGTCCTAATTCAACCAAACAAAAAAATTGACCTTTCAGGCCAAATCTCCTAGGCCGCTGCCTAGGGCTCCGGAGCGATTTCGTAATTCACTCATATTTCTCTCTAACAAGCTCTAATTTTTTTGATCCTTTTCCCATCTCAATAATATTATATAGGGCTGTTATTGACCATGAATTGGGGTCCTAATTCAACCAAACAAAAAAATTGACCTTTCAGGCCAAATCTCCTAGGCAGCTGCCTAGGGCTCCGAAGATATTTCATAATTCACTCATATATATCTCTAACAAACTCTAATTTTTTTGAACCTTTTCCCATCTCAATTATATTATATAGGGCTGTTAATGACCATGAATTGGGGTCCTAATTCAACCAAACAAAAAAATTGACCTTTCAGGCCAAATCTCCTAGGCAGCTGCCTAGGGCTCCGAAGCGATCTCGTAATTCACTCATATTTCTCTCTAACAAGCTCTAATTTTTTTGATCCTTTTCCCATCTCAATAATATTATATAGGGCTGTTATTGACCATGAATTGGGGTCCTAATTCAACCAAACAAAAAAATTGACCTTTCAGGCCAAATATCCTAGGCCGCTGCCTAGGGCTCCGGAGCGATTTCGTAATTCACTCATATTTCTCTCTAACAAGCTCTAATTTTTTTGAACCTTTTCCCATCTCAATAATATTATATAGGGCTGTTATTGACCATGAATTGGGGTCCTAATTCAACCAAACAAAAAAATTGACCTTCAGGCCAAATCTCCTAGGCAGCTGCCTAGGGCTCCGAAGCGATCTCGTAATTCACTCATATTTCTCTCTAACAAGCTCTAATTTTTTTGATCCTTTTCCCATCTCAATAATATTATATAGGGCTGTTATTGACCATGAATTGGGGTCCTAATTCAACCAAACAAAAAAATTGACCTTTCAGGCCAAATCTCCTAGGCAGCTGCCTAGGGCTCCGAAGCGATTTCGTAATTCACTCATATTTCTCTCTAAAAAGCTCTAATTTTTTTGATCCTTTTCCCATCTCAATAATATTATATAGGGCTGTTATTGACCATGAATTGGGGTCCTAATTCAATCAAACAAAAAAATTGACCTTTCAGGCCAAATCTCCTAGGCAGCTGCCTAAGGCTCCGAAGTGATCTCGTAATTCAGTCATATTTCTACCTAACAAGCTCTAATTTTTTTGAACCTTTTCCCATCTCAATAATATTATATAGGGCTGTTATTGAATATGAATTGGGGTCCTAATTCAACCAAACAAAAAAATTGACCTTTCAGGCCAAATCTCCAAGGCAGCTGCCTAGGGCTCCGAAGCGATCTCGTAATTCACTCATATTTCTCTCTAACATGCTCTAATTTTTTTGATCCTTTTCCCATCTCAATAATATTATATAGGGCTGTAAATGACCATGAATTGGGGTCCTAATTCAACCAAACAAAAAAATTGACCTTTCAGGCCAAATCTCCTAGGCAGCTGCCTAGGGCTCCGAAGATATCTCGTAATTCAGTCATATTTCTCCCTAACAAGCTCTAATTTTTTTGAACCTTTTCCCATCTCAATAATATTATATAGGGCTGTTATTGAATATGAATTGGGGTCCTAATTCAAACAAACAAAAAAATTGACCTTTCTGGCCAAATCTCCTAGGCAGCTGCCTAGGGCTCCGAAGCGATCTCGTAATTCACTCATATTTCTCTCTAACAAGCTCTAATTTTTTTGATCCTTTTTCCATGTCAATAATATTATATAGGGCTGTTATTGACCATGAATTGGGGTCCTAATTCAACCAAACAAAAAAATTGACCTTTCAGGCCAAATCTCCTAGGCAGCTGCCTAGGCCTCCGAAGTGATCTCGTAATTCACTCATATTTCTCTCTAACCAGCTCTAATTTTTTTGATCCTTTTCCCATCTCAATAATATTATATAGGGCTGTTATTGACCATGAATTGGGGTCCTAATTCAACCAAACAAAAAAATTGACCTTTCAGGCCAAATCTCCTAGGCAGCTGCCTAGGGCTCCGAAGCGATCTCGTAATTCACTCATATTTCTCTCTAAAAAGCTCTAATTTTTTTGATCCTTTTCCCATCTCAATAATATTATATAGGGCTGTTATTGACCATGAATTGGGGTCCTAATTCAACCAAACAAAAAAATTGACCTTTCAGGCCAAATCTCCTAGGCAGCTGCCTAGGGCTCCGAAGATATTTCATAATTCACTCATATATATCTCTAACAAACTCTAATTTTTTTGAACCTTTTCCCATCTCAATTATATTATATAGGGCTGTTAATGACCATGAATTGGGGTCCTAATTCAACCAAACAAAAAAATTGACCTTTCAGGCCAAATCTCCTAGGCAGCTGCCTAGGGCTCCGAAGGGATCTCGTAATTCACTCATATTTCTCTCTAACCAGCTCTAATTTTTTTGATCCTTTTCCCATCTCAATAATATTATATAGGGCTGTTATTGACCATGAATTGGGGTCCTAATTCAACCAAACAAAAAAATTGACCTTTCAGGCCAAATCTCCTAGGCCGCTGCCTAGGGCTCCGGAGCGATTTCGTAATTCACTCATATTTCTCTCTAACAAGCTCTAATTTTTTTGATCCTTTTCCCATCTCAATAATATTATATAGGGCTGTTATTGACCATGAATTGGGGTCCTAATTCAACCAAACAAAAAAATTGACCATTCAGGCCAAATCTCCTAGGCAGCTGCCTAGGGCTCCGAAGATATTTCATAATTCACTCATATATATCTCTAACAAACTCTAATTTTTTTGAACCTTTTCCCATCTCAATTATATTATATAGGGCTGTTAATGACCATGAATTGGGGTCCTAATTCAACCAAACAAAAAAATTGACCTTTCAGGCCAAATCTCCTAGGCAGCTGCCTAGGGCTCCGAAGGGATCTCGTAATTCACTCATATTTCTCTCTAACCAGCTCTAATTTTTTTGATCCTTTTCCCATCTCAATAATATTATATAGGGCTGTTATTGACCATGAATTGGGGTCCTAATTCAACCAAACAAAAAAATTGACCTTTCAGGCCAAATCTCCTAGGCCGCTGCCTAGGGCTCCGGAGCGATTTCGTAATTCACTCATATTTCTCTCTAACAAGCTCTAATTTTTTTGAACCTTTTCCCATCTCAATAATATTATATAGGGCTGTTATTGACCATGAATTGGGGTCCTAATTCAACCAAACAAAAAAATTGACCTTTCAGGCCAAATCTCCTAGGCAGCTGCCTAGGGCTCCGAAGATATTTCATAATTCACTCATATATATCTCTAACAAACTCTAATTTTTTTGAACCTTTTCCCATCTCAATTATATTATATAGGGCTGTTAATGACCATGAATTGGGGTCCTAATTCAACCAAACAAAAAAATTGACCTTCAGGCCAAATCTCCTAGGCAGCTGCCTAGGGCTCCGAAGCGATCTCGTAATTCACTCATATTTCTCTCTAACAAGCTCTAATTTTTTTGATCCTTTTCCCATCTCAATAATATTATATAGGGCTGTTATTGACCATGAATTGGGGTCCTAATTCAACCAAACAAAAAAATTGACCTTTCAGGCCAAATCTCCTAGGCAGCTGCCTAGGGCTCCGAAGCGATTTCGTAATTCACTCATATTTCTCTCTAAAAAGCTCTAATTTTTTTGATCCTTTTCCCATCTCAATAATATTATATAGGGCTGTTATTGACCATTAATTGGGGTCCTAATTCAACCAAACAAAAAAATTGACCTTTCAGGACAAATCTCCTAGGCAGCTGCCTAAGGCTCCGAAGTGATCTCGTAATTCAGTCATATTTCTACCTAACAAGCTCTAATTTTTTTGAACCTTTTCCCATCTCAATAATATTATATAGGGCTGTTATTGAATATTAATTGGGGTCCTAATTCAACCAAACAAAAAAATTGACCTTTCAGGCCAAATCTCCAAGGCAGCTGCCTAGGGCTCCGAAGATATTTCATAATTCACTCATATATATCTCTAACAAGCTCTAATTTTTTTGAACCTTTTCCCATCTCAATTATATTATATAGGGCTGTTAATGACCATGAATTGGGGTCCTAATTCAACCAAACAAAAAAATTGACCTTTCAGGCCAAATCTCCTAGGCAGCTGCCTAGGGCTCCGAAGCGATCTCGTAATTCACTCATATTTCTCTCTAACAAGCTCTAATTTTTTTGAACCTTTTCCCATCTCAATAATATTATATAGGGCTGTTATTGAATATGAATTGGGGTCCTAATTCAACCAAACAAAAATATTGTCCTTTCTGGCCAAATCTCCTAGGCAGCTGCCTAGGGCTCCGAAGCGATCTCGTAATTCACTCATATTTCTTTCTAACAAGTTCTAATTTTTTTGAACCTTTTCCCATCTCAATAATATTATATAGGGCTGTTATTGACCATGAATTGGGGTCCTAATTCAACCAAACAAAAAAATTGACCTTTCAGGCCAAATCTCCTAGGCAGCTGCCTAGGGCTCCGATGAGATTCCGTAATTCACTCATATTTCTCTCTAACAAGCTCTAATTTTTTTGAACCTTTTCCCATCTCAATAATATTGTATAGGGCTATTATTGACCATGAATTGAGGTCCTAATTCAACCAAACAAAAAAATTGACCTTTCAGGCCAAATCTCCTAGGCAGCTGCCTAGGGCTCCGAAGCGATTTCGTAATTCACTCATATTTCTCTCTAAAAAGCTCTAATTTTTTTGATCCTTTTCCCATCTCAATAATATTATATAGGGCTGTTATCGACCATGAATTGGGGTCCTAATTCAATCAAACAAAAAAATTGACCTTTCAGGCCAAATCTCCTAGGCAGCTGCCTAAGGCTCCGAAGTGATCTCGTAATTCAGTCATATTTCTACCTAACAAGCTCTAATTTTTTTGAACCTTTTCCCATCTCAATAATATTATATAGGGCTGTTATTGAATATGAATTGGGGTCCTAATTCAACCAAACAAAAAAATTGACCTTTCAGGCCAAATCTCCAAGGCAGCTGCCTAGGGCTCCGAAGCGATCTCGTAATTCACTCATATTTCACTCTAACATGCTCTAATTTTTTTGATCCTTTTCCCATCTCAATAATATTATATAGGGCTGTAAATGACCATGAATTGGGGTCCTAATTCAACCAAACAAAAAAATTGACCTTTCAGGCCAAATCTCCTAGGCAGCTGCCTAGGGCTCCGAAGATATCTCGTAATTCAGTCATATTTCTCCCTAACAAGCTCTAATTTTTTTGAACCTTTTCCCATCTCAATAATATTATATAGGGCTGTTATTGACTATGAATTGGGGTCCTAATTCAACCAAACAAAAAAATTGACCTTTCAGGCCAAATCTCCTAGGCAGCTGCCTAGGGCTCTGAAGCGATCTCGTAATTCAACCAAACAAAAAAATTGACCTTTCAGGCCAAATCTCCTAGGCAGCTGCCTAGGGCTCCGAAGCGATCTCGTAATTCACTCATATTTCTCTCTAACAAGCTCTAATTTTTTTGATCCTTTTCCCATCTCAATAATATTATATAGGGCTCTTATTGACCATGAATTGGGGTCCTAATTCAACCAAACAAAAAAATTGACCTTTCAGGCCAAATCTCCAAGGCAGCTGCCTAGGGCTCCGAAGATATTTCATAATTCACTCATATATATCTCTAACAAGCTCTAATTTTTTTGAACCTTTTCCCATCTCAATTATATTATATAGGGCTGTTAATGACCATGAATTGGGGTCCTAATTCAACCAAACAAAAAAATTGACCTTTCAGGCCAAATCTCCTAGGCAGCTGCCTAGGGCTCCGAAGTGATCTCGTAATTCACTCATATTTCTCTCTAACCAGCTCTAATTTTTTTGATCCTTTTCCCATCTCAATAATATTATATAGGGCTGTTATTGACCATGAATTGGGGTCCTAATTCAACCAAACAAAAAAATTGACCTTTCAGGCCAAATCTCCTAGGCCGCTGCCTAGGGCTCCGGAGCGATTTCGTAATTCACTCATATTTCTCTCTAACAAGCTCTAATTTTTTTGAACCTTTTCCCATCTCAATAATATTATATAGGGCTGTTATTGACCATGAATTGGGGTCTTAATTCAACCAAACAAAAAAATTGACCTTCAGGCCAAATCTCCTAGGCAGCTGCCTAGGGCTCCGAAGCGATCTCGTAATTCACTCATATTTCTCTCTAACAAGCTCTAATTTTTTTGATCCTTTTCCCATCTCAATAATATTATATAGGGCTGTTATTGACCATGAATTGGGGTCCTAATTCAACCAAACAAAAAAATTGACCTTTCAGGACAAATCTCCTAGGCAGCTGCCTAAGGCTCCGAAGTGATCTCGTAATTCAGTCATATTTCTACCTAACAAGCTCTAATTTTTTTGAACCTTTTCCCATCTCAATAATATTATATAGGGCTGTTATTGAATATGAATTGGGGTCCTAATTCAACCAAACAAAAAAATTGACCTTTCATGCCAAATCTCCAAGGCAGCTGCCTAGGGCGCCGAAGATATTTCATAATTCACTCATATATATCTCTAACAAGCTCTAATTTTTTTGAACCTTTTCCCATCTCAATTATATTATATAGGGCTGTTAATGACCATGAATTGGGGTCCTAATTCAACCAAACAAAAAAATTGACCTTTCAGGCCAAATCTCCTAGGCAGCTGCCTAGGGCTCCGAAGCGATCTCGTAATTCACTCATATTTCTCTCTAACAAGGTCTAATGTTTTTGAACCTTTTCCCATCTCAATAATATTATATAGGGCTGTTATTGAATATGAATTGGGGTCCTAATTCAACCAAACAAAAATATTGACCTTTCTGGCCAAATCTCCTAGGCCGCTGCCTAGGGCTCCGAAGCGATCTCGTAATTCACTCATATTTCTCTCTAACAAGCTCTAATTTTTTTGATCCTTTTTCCATCTCAATAATATTATATAGGGCTGTTATTGACCATGAATTGGGGTCCTAATTCAACCAAACAAAAAAATTGACCTTCAGGCCAAATCTCCTAGGCAGCTGCCTAGGGCTCCGAAGCGATCTCGTAATTCACTCATATTTCTCTCTAACAAGCTCTAATTTTTTTGATCCTTTTCCCATCTCAATAATATTATATAGGGCTGTTATTGACCATGAATTGGGGTCCTAATTCAACCAAACAAAAAAATTGACCTTTCAGGCCAAATCTCCTAGGCAGCTGCCTAGGGCTCCGAAGCGATTTCGTAATTCACTCATATTTCTCTCTAAAAAGCTCTAATTTTTTTGATCCTTTTCCCATCTCAATAATATTATATAGGGCTGTTATTGACCATGAATTGGGGTCCTAATTCAATCAAACAAAAAAATTGACCTTTCAGGCCAAATCTCCTAGGCAGCTGCCTAAGGCTCCGAAGTGATCTCGTAATTCAGTCATATTTCTACCTAACAAGCTCTAATTTTTTTGAACATTTTCCCATCTCAATAATATTATATAGGGCTGTTATTGAATATGAATTGGGGTCCTAATTCAACCAAACAAAAAAATTGACCTTTCAGGCCAAATCTCCAAGGCAGCTGCCTAGGGCTCCGAAGCGATCTCGTAATTCACTCATATTTCTCTCTAACATGCTCTAATTTTTTTGATCCTTTTCCCATCTCAATAATATTATATAGGGCTGTAAATGACCATGAATTGGGGTCCTAATTCAACCAAACAAAAAAATGGACCTTTCAGGCCAAATCTCCTAGGCAGCTGCCTAGGGCTCCGAAGATATCTCGTAATTCAGTCATATTTCTCCCTAACAAGCTCTAATTTTTTTGAACCTTTTCCCATCTCAATAATATTATATAGGGCAGTTATTGAATATGAATTGGGGTCCTAATTCAACCAAACAAAAAAATTGACCTTTCTGGCCAAATCTCCTAGGCAGCTGCCTAGGGCTCCGAAGCGATTTCGTAATTCACTCATATTTCTCTCTAAAAAGTTATAATATTTTTGATCCTTTTCCCATCTCAATAATATTATATAGGGCTGTTATTGACCATGAATTGGGGTCCTAATTCAACCAAACAAAAAAATTGACCTTTCAGGCCAAATCTCCTAGGCAGCTGCCTAGGGCTCTGAAGCGATCTCGTAATTCAACCAAACAAAAAAATTGACCTTTCAGGCCAAATCTCCTAGGCAGCTGCCTAGGGCTCCGAAGCGATCTCGTAATTCACTCATATTTCTCTATAACAAGCTCTAATTTTTTTGATCCTTTTCCCATCTCAATAATATTATATAGGGCTCTTATTGACCATGAATTGGGGTCCTAATTCAACCAAACAAAAAAATTGACCTTTCAGGCCAAATCTCCAAGGCAGCTGCCTAGGGCTCCGAAGATATTTCATAATTCACTCATATATATCTCTAACAAGCTCTAATTTTTTTGAACCTTTTCCCATCTCAATTATATTATATAGGGCTGTTAATGACCATGAATTGGGGTCCTAATTCAACCAAACAAAAAAATTGACCTTTCAGGCCAAATCTCCTAGGCAGGTGCCTAGGGCTCCGAAGCGATCTCGTAATTCACTCATATTTCTTTCTAACAAGTTCTAATTTTTTTGAACCTTTTCCCATCTCAATAATATTATATAGGGCTGTTATTGACCATGAATTGGGGTCCTAATTCAACCAAACAAAAAAATTGACCTTTCAGGCCAAATCTCCTAGGCAGCTGCCTAGGGCTCCGATGAGATTCCGTAATTCACTCATATTTCTCTCTAACAAGCTCTAATTTTTTTGAACCTTTTCCCATCTCAATAATATTGTATAGGGCTATTATTGACCATGAATTGAGGTCCTAATTCAACCAAACAAAAAAATTGACCTTTCAGGCCAAATCTCCTAGGCAGCTGCCTAGGGCTCCGAAGCGATTTCGTAATTCACTCATATTTCTCTCTAAAAAGCTCTAATTTTTTTGATCCTTTTCCCATCTCAATAATATTATATAGGGCTGTTATCGACCATGAATTGGGGTCCTAATTCAATCAAACAAAAAAATTGACCTTTCAGGCCAAATCTCCTAGGCAGCTGCCTAAGGCTCCGAAGTGATCTCGTAATTCAGTCATATTTCTACCTAACAAGCTCTAATTTTTTTGAACCTTTTCCCATCTCAATAATATTATATAGGGCTGTTATTGAATATGAATTGGGGTCCTAATTCAACCAAACAAAAAAATTGACCTTTCAGGCCAAATCTCCAAGGCAGCTGCCTAGGGCTCCGAAGCGATCTCGTAATTCACTCATATTTCTCTCTAACATGCTCTAATTTTTTTGATCCTTTTCCCATCTCAATAATATTATATAGGGCTGTAAATGACCATGAATTGGGGTCCTAATTCAACCAAACAAAAAAATTGACCTTTCAGGCCAAATCTCCTAGGCAGCTGCCTAGGGCTCCGAAGATATCTCGTAATTCAGTCATATTTCTCCCTAACAAGCTCTAATTTTTTTGAACCTTTTCCCATCTCAATAATATTATATAGGGCTGTTATTGACCATGAATTGGGGTCCTAATTCAACCAAACAAAAAAATTGACCTTTCAGGCCAAATCTCCTAGGCGGCTGCCTAGGGCTCTGAAGCGATCTCGTAATTCAACCAAACAAAAAAATTGACCTTTCAGGCCAAATCTCCTAGGCAGCTGCCTAGGGCTCCGAAGCGATCTCGTAATTCACTCATATTTCTCTCTAACAAGCTCTAATTTTTTTGATCCTTTTCCCATCTCAATAATATTATATAGGGCTCTTATTGACCATGAATTGGGGTCCTAATTCAACCAAACAAAAAAATTGACCTTTCAGGCCAAATCTCCAAGGCAGCTGCCTAGGGCTCCGAAGATATTTCATAATTCACTCATATATATCTCTAACAAGCTCTAATTTTTTTGAACCTTTTCCCATCTCAATTATATTATATAGGGCTGTTAATGACCATGAATTGGGGTCCTAATTCAACCAAACAAAAAAATTGACCTTTCAGGCCAAATCTCCTAGGCAGGTGCCTAGGGCTCCGAAGCGATCTCGTAATTCACTCATATTTCTTTCTAACAAGTTCTAATTTTTTTGAACCTTTTCCCATCTCAATAATATTATATAGGGCTGTTATTGACCATGAATTGGGGTCCTAATTCAACCAAACAAAAAAATTGACCTTTCAGGCCAAATCTCCTAGGCAGCTGCCTAGGGCTCCGATGAGATTCCGTAATTCACTCATATTTCTCTCTAACATGCTCTAATTTTTTTGAACCTTTTCCCATCTCAATAATATTGTATAGGGCTATTATTGACCATGAATTGAGGTCCTAATTCAACCAAACAAAAAAATTGACCTTTCAGGCCAAATCTCCTAGGCAGCTGCCTAGGGATCCGAAGCGATTTCGTAATTCACTCATATTTCTCTCTAAAAAGCTCTAATTTTTTTGAACCTTTTCCCATCTCAATAATATTATATAGGGCTGTTATTGACCATGAATTGGGGTCCTAATTCAACCAAACAAAAAAATTGACCTTTCAGGCCAAATCTCCTAGGCAGCTGCCTAGGGCTCCGAAGTGATCTCGTAATTCACTCATATTTCTCTCTAACAAGCTCTAATTTTTTTGATTCTTTTCCCATCTCAATAATATTATATAGGGCTGTTATTGACCATGAATTGGGGTCCTAATTCAACCAAACAAAAAAATTGACCTTTCAGGCCAAATCTCCTAGGCAGCTGCCTAGGGCTCCGAAGCGATTTCGTAATTCACTCATATTTCTCTCTAACAAGCTCTAATTTTTTTGAACCTTTTCCCATCTCAATAATATTATATAGGGCTATTATTGACCATGAATTGGGGTTCTAATTCAACCAAACAAAAAAATTGACCTTTCAGGGCAAATCTCCTAGGCAGCTGCCTAGGGCTCCGAAGCGATTTCGTAATTCACTCATATTTCTCCCTAAAAAGCTCTAATTTTTTTGAACCTTTTCCCATCTCAATAATATTATATAGGGCTGTTATTGACCATGAATTGGGGTCCGATTTCAACCAAACAAAAAAATTGACCTTTCAGGCCAAATCTCCTAGGCAGCTGCCTAGGGCTCCGAAGCGATCTCGTAATTCACTCATATTTCTCTCTAACATGCTCTAAATTTTTTGATCCTTTTCCCATCTCAATAATATTATATAGGGCTGTTATTGACCATGAATTGGGGTCCAAATTCAACCAAACAAAAAAATTGACCTTTCAGGCCAAATCTCCTAGGCAGCTGCCTAGGGCTCCGAAGCGATTTCGTAATTCACTCATATTTCTCTCTAACAAGCTCTAATTTTTTTGAACCTTTTCCCATCTCAATAATATTATATAGGGCTATTATTGACCATGAATTGGGGTCCTAGTTCAACCAAACAAAAAAATTGACCTTTCAGGCAAAATCTCCTAGGCAGCTGCCTAGGGCTCCGATGCGATTTCGTAATTCACTCATATTTCTCTCTAACAAGCTCTAATTTTTTTGAACCTTTTCCCATCTCAATAATATTGTATAGGGCTATTATTGACCATGAATTGATGTCCTAATTCAACCATACAAAAAAATTGACCTTTCAGGCCAAATCTCCTAGGCAGCTGCCTAGGGATCCGAAGCGATTTCGTAATTCACTCATATTTCTCTCTAAAAAGCTCTAATTTTTTTGAACCTTTTCCCATCTCAATAATATTATATAGGGCTGTTATTGACCATGAATTGGGGTCCTAATTCAACCAAACAAAAAAATTGACCTTTCAGGCCAAATCTCCTAGGCAGCTGCCTAGGGCTCCGAAGGGATCTCGTAATTCACTCATATTTCTCTCTAACAAGCTCTAATTTTTTTGATCCTTTTCCCATCTCAATAATATTATATAGGGCTGTTATTCACCATGAATTGGGGTCCTAATTCAACCAAACAAAAAAATTGACCTTTCAGGCCAAATCTCCTAGGCAGCTGCCTAGGGCTCCGAAGCGATTTCGTAATTCACTCATATTTCTCTCTAACAAGCTCTAATTTTTTTGAACCTTTTCCCATCTCAATAATATTATATAGGTCTATTATTGACCATGAATTGGGGTCCTAATTCAACCAAACAAAAAAATTGACCTTTCAGGGAAAATCTCCTAGGCAGCTGCCTAGGGCTCCGAAGCGATTTTGTAATTCACTCATATTTCTCCCTAAAAAGCTCTAATTTTTTTTAACCTTTTCCCATCTCAATAATATTATATAGGGCTGTTATTGACCATGAATTGGGGTCCAAATTCAACCAAACAAAAAAATTGACCTTTCAGGCCAAATCTCCTAGGCAGCGGCCTAGGGCTCCGAAGCGATTTCGTAATTCACTCATATTTCTCTCTAACAAGCTCTAATTTTTTTTAACCTTTTCCCATCTCAATAATATTATATAGGGCTGTTATTGACCATGAATTGGGGTCCAAATTCAACCAAACAAAAAAATTGACCTTTCAGGCCAAATCTCCTAGGCAGCTGCCTAGGGCTCCGATGCGATTTCGTAATTCACTCATATTTCTCTCTAACAAGCTCTAATTTTTTTGAACCTTTTCCCATCTCAATAATATTGTATAGGGCTATTATTGACCATGAATTGATGTCCTAATTCAACCAAACAAAAAAATTGACCTTTCAGGCCAAATCTCCTAGGCAGCTGCCTAGGGATCCGAAGCGATTTCGTAATTCACTCATATTTCTCTCTAAAAAGCTCTAATTTTTTTGAACCTTTTCCCATCTCAATAATATTATATAGGGCTGTTATTGACCATGAATTGGGGTCCTAATTCAACCAAACAAAAAAATTGACCTTTCAGGCCAAATCTCCTAGGCAGCAGCCTAGGGCTCCGAAGTGATCTCGTAATTCACTCATATTTCTCTCTAACAAGCTCTAATTTTTTTGATCCTTTTCCCATCTCAATAATATTATATAGGGCTGTTATTCACCATGAATTGGGGTCCTAATTCAACCAAACAAAAAAATTGACCTTTCAGGCCAAATCTCCTAGGCAGCTGCCTAGGGTTCCGAAGCGATTTCGTAATTCACTCATATTTCTCTCTAACAAGCTCTAATTTTTTTGAACCTTTTCCCATCTCAATAATATTATATAGGTCTATTATTGACCATGAATTGGGGTCCTAATTCAACCAAACAAAAAAATTGACCTTTCAGGGAAAATCTCCTAGGCAGCTGCCTAGGGCTCCGAAGCGATTTTGTAATTCACTCATATTTCTCCCTAAAAAGCTCTAATTTTTTTTAACCTTTTCCCATCTCAATAATATTATATAGGGCTGTTATTGACCATGAATTGGGGTCCAAATTCAACCAAACAAAAAAATTGACCTTTCAGGCCAAATCTCCTAGGCAGCTGCCTAGGGTTCCGAAGCGATTTTGTAATTCACTCATATTTCTCCCTAAAAAGCTCTAATTTTTTTTAACCTTTTCCCATCTCAATAATATTATATAGGGCTGTTATTGACCATGAATTGGGGTCCAAATTCAACCAAACAAAAAAATTGACCTTTCAGGCCAAATCTCCTAGGCAGCTGCCGAGGGTTCCGAAGCGATTTCGTAATTCACTCATATTTCTCTCTAACAAGCTCTAATTTTTTTGAACCTTTTCCCATCTCAATAATATTATATAGGGCTATTATTGACCATGAATTGCGGTCCTAGTTCAACCAAACAAAAAAATTGACCTTTCAGGCAAAATCTCCTAGGCAGCTGCCTAGGGCACCGATGCGATTTCGTAATTCACTCATATTTCTCTCTAACAAGCTCTAATTTTTTTGAACCTTTTCCCATCTCAATAATATTGTATAGGGCTATTATTGACCATGAATTGATGTCCTAATTCAACCAAACAAAAAAATTGACCTTTCAGGCCAAATCTCCTAGGCAGCTGCCTAGGGATCCGAAGCGATTTCGAAATTCACTCATATTTCTCTCTAACAAGCTCTAATTTTTTTGAACCTTTTCCCATCTCAATAATATTATATAGGGCTATTATTGACCATGAATTGGGGTCCTAGTTCAACCAAACAAAAAAATTGACCTTTCAGGCAAAATCTCCTAGGCAGCTGCCTAGGGCTCCGATGCGATTTCGTAATTCACTCATATTTCTCTCTAACAAGCTCTAATTTTTTTGAACCTTTTCCCATCTCAATAATATTATATAGGTCTATTATTGACCATGAATTGGGGTCCTAATTCAACCAAACAAAAAAATTGACCTTTCAGGGAAAATCTCCTAGGCAGCTGCCTAGGGCTCCGAAGCGATTTTGTAATTCACTCATATTTCTCCCTAAAAAGCTCTAATTTTTTTTAACCTTTTCCCATCTCAATAATATTATATAGGGCTGTTATTGACCATGAATTGGGGTCCAAATTCAACCAAACAAAAAAATTGACCTTTCAGGCCAAATCTCCTAGGCAGCTGCCTAGGGATCCGAAGCGATTTCGTAATTCACTCATATTTCTCTCTAACAAGCTCTAATTTTTTTGGACCTTTTCCCATCTCAATAATATTATATAGGGCTATTATTGACCATGAATTGGGGTCCTAATTCAACCAAACAAAAAAATTGACCTTTCAGGCCAAATCTCCTAGGCAGCTGCCTAGGGCTCCGAAGCGATCTCGTAATTCACTCATATTTCTCTCTAACAAGCTCTAATTTTTTTGAACCTTTTCCCATCTCAATAATATTATATAGGGCTGTTATTGACCATGAATTGGGGTCCTAATTCAACCAAACAAAAAAATTGACCTTTCAGGCCAAATCTCCAAGGCAGCTGCCTAGGGCTCCGAAGATATTTCGTAATTCACTCATATATATCTCTAACAAGTTCTAATTTTTTTGAACCTTTTCCCATCTCAATTATATTATATAGGGCTGTTAATGACCATGAATTGGGGTCCTAATTCAACCAAACAAAAAAATTGACCTTTCAGGCCAAATCTCCTAGGCAGGTGCCTAGGGCTCCGAAGCGATCTCGTAATTCACTCATATTTCTCTCTAACAAGTTCTAATTTTTTTGAACCTTTTCCCATATCAATTATATTATATAGGGCTGTTAATGACCATGGATTGGGGTCCTAATTCAACCAAACAAAAAAATTGACCTTTCAGGCCAAATCTCCTAGGCAGGTGCCTAGGGCTCCCAAGCGATCTCGTAATTCACTCATATTTCTCTCTAACAAGTTCTAATTTTTTTGAACCTTTTCCCATCTCAATAATATTATATAGGGCTGTTATTGACCATGAATTGGGGTCCTAATTCAACCAAACAAAAAAATTGACCTTTCAGGCCAAATCTCCTAGGCAGCTGCCTAGGGCTCCGAAGCGATTTCGTAATTCACTCATATTTCTCTCTAAAAAGCTCTAATTTTTTTGATCCTTTTCCCATCTCAATAATATTATATAGGGCTGTTATTGACCATGAATTGGGGTCCTAATTCAACCAAACAAAAAAATTGACCTTTCAGGCCAAATCTCCTAGGCAGCTGCCTAGGGCTCTGAAGCGATCTCGTAATTCAACCAAACAAAAAAATTGACCTTTCAGGCCAAATCTCCTAGGCAGCAGCCTAGGGCTCCGAAGCGATCTCGTAATTCACTCATATTTCTCTCTAACAAGCTCTAATTTTTTTTATCCTTTTCCCATCTCAATAATATTATATAGGGCTGTTATTGAATATGAATTGGGGTATTAATTCAACCAAACAAAAAAATTGACCTTTCAGGCCAAATCTCCTAGGCTGCTGCCTAGGGCTCCGAAGCGATTTCATAATTCTCTGATATTTATCTCTAACAAGCTCTAATTTCTTTGAACCTTTTCCCATCTCAATAATATTATATAGGGCTATTATTGACCATGAATTGGGGTCCTAATTCAATCAAACAAAAAAATTGACCTTCAGGCCAAATCTCCTAGGCAGCTGCTTAGGTCTCCGAAGCGATCTCGTAATTCACTCATATTTCTCTCTAACAAGCTCTAATTTTTTTGAACCTTTTCCCATCTTAATAATATTATATAGGGCTATTATTGACCATGAATTGGGGTCCTAATTCAACCAAACAAAAAAATTGACCTTTCAGGCCAAATCTCCTAGGCAGCTCCCTAGGGCTCCGAAGCGATCTCGTAATACACTCATATTTCTCTCTAACAAGCTCTAATTTTTTTTATCCTTTTCCCATCTCAATAATATTTTATAGGGCTGTTATTGAATATGAATTGGGGTCTTAATTCAACCAAACAAAAAAATTGACCTTTCAGGCCAAATCTCCTAGGCTGCTGCCTAGGGCTCCGAAGCGATTTCATAATTCTCTGATATTTATCTCTAACAAGCTCTAATTTTTTTGAACCTTTTCCCATCTCAATAATATTATATAGGGCTATTATTGATCATGAATTGGGGTCCTAATTCAATCAAACAAAAAAATTGACCTTTCAGGCCAAATCTCCTAGGCAGCTGCTTAGGTCTCCGAAGCGATCTCGTAATTCACTCATATTTCTCTCTAACAAGCTCTAATTTTTTTGAACCTTTTCCCATCTTAATAATATTATATTGGGCTATTATTGACCATGAATTGGGGTCCTAATTCAACCAAACAAAAAAATTGACCTTTCAGGCCAAATCTCCTAGGCAGCTCCCTAGGGCTCCGAAGCGATCTCGTAATTCACTCATATTTCTCTCTAACAAGCTCTAATTTTTTTGATCCTTTTCCCATCTCAATAATATTATATAGGGCTGTTATTGACCATGAATTGGGGTTCCTAATTCAACCAAACAAAAAAATTGACCTTTCAGACCAAATCTCCTAGGCAGCTGCCTAGGGCTCCGCAGCGATTTCGTAATTCACTCATATTTCTCTCTAAAATCTCTAATTTTTTTGAACGTTTTCCCATCTCAATAATATTATATAGGGCTGTTATTGACCATGAATTGGGGTCCTAATTCAACCAAACAAAAAAATTGACCTTTCAGGCCAAATCTCCTAGGCAGCTGCCTAGGGCTCTGAAGCGATCTCGTAATTCAACCAAACAAAAAAATTGACCTTTCAGGCCAAATCTCCTAGGCAGCAGCCTAGGGCTCCGAAGCGATCTCGTAATTCACTCATATTTCTCTCTAACAAGCTCTAATTTTTTTTATCCTTTTCCCATCTCAATAATATTATATAGGGCTGTTATTGAATATGAATTGGGGTATTAATTCAACCAAACAAAAAAATTGACCTTTCAGGCCAAATCTCCTAGGCTGCTGCCTAGGGCTCCGAAGCGATTTCATAATTCTCTGATATTTATCTCTAACAAGCTCTAATTTCTTTGAACCTTTTCCCATCTCAATAATATTATATAGGGCTATTATTGACCATGAATTGGGGTCCTAATTCAATCAAACAAAAAAATTGACCTTCAGGCCAAATCTCCTAGGCAGCTGCTTAGGTCTCCGAAGCGATCTCGTAATTCACTCATATTTCTCTCTAACAAGCTCTAATTTTTTTGAACCTTTTCCCATCTTAATAATATTATATAGGGCTATTATTGACCATGAATTGGGGTCCTAATTCAACCAAACAAAAAAATTGACCTTTCAGGCCAAATCTCCTAGGCAGCTCCCTAGGGCTCCGAAGCGATCTCGTAATACACTCATATTTCTCTCTAACAAGCTCTAATTTTTTTTATCCTTTTCCCATCTCAATAATATTTTATAGGGCTGTTATTGAATATGAATTGGGGTCTTAATTCAACCAAACAAAAAAATTGACCTTTCAGGCCAAATCTCCTAGGCTGCTGCCTAGGGCTCCGAAGCGATTTCATAATTCTCTGATATTTATCTCTAACAAGCTCTAATTTTTTTGAACCTTTTCCCATCTCAATAATATTATATAGGGCTATTATTGATCATGAATTGGGGTCCTAATTCAATCAAACAAAAAAATTGACCTTTCAGGCCAAATCTCCTAGGCAGCTGCTTAGGTCTCCGAAGCGATCTCGTAATTCACTCATATTTCTCTCTAACAAGCTCTAATTTTTTTGAACCTTTTCCCATCTTAATAATATTATATTGGGCTATTATTGACCATGAATTGGGGTCCTAATTCAACCAAACAAAAAAATTGACCTTTCAGGCCAAATCTCCTAGGCAGCTCCCTAGGGCTCCGAAGCGATCTCGTAATTCACTCATATTTCTCTCTAACAAGCTCTAATTTTTTTGATCCTTTTCCCATCTCAATAATATTATATAGGGCTGTTATTGACCATGAATTGGGGTTCCTAATTCAACCAAACAAAAAAATTGACCTTTCAGACCAAATCTCCTAGGCAGCTGCCTAGGGCTCCGCAGCGATTTCGTAATTCACTCATATTTCTCTCTAAAATCTCTAATTTTTTTGAACGTTTTCCCATCTCAATAATATTATATAGCGCTGTTATTGACCATGAATTGGGGTCCTAATTCAACCAAACAAAAAAATTGACCTTTCAGGCCAAATCTCCTAGGCAGCTGCCTAGGGCTCCGAAGCGATTTCGAAATTCACTCATATTTCTCTCTAACAAGATCTAATTTTTTTGAACCTTTTCCCATCTCAATAATATTGTATAGGGCTATTATTGACCATGAATTGGAGTCCTAATTCAACCAAACAAAAAAATTGACCTTTCAGGCCAAATCTCCTAGGCAGCAGCCTAGGGCTCTGAAGCGATCTCGTAATTCAACCAAACAAAAAAATTGACCTTTCAGGCCAAATCTCCTAGGCAGCTGCCTAGGGCTCCGAAGCGATCTCGTAATTCTCTCATATTTCTCTCTAACAAGCTCTAATTTTTTTTATCCTTTTCCCATCTCAATAATATTATATAGGGCTGTTATTGAATATGAATTGGGGTCTTAATTCAACCAAACAAAAAAATTGACCTTTCAGGTCAAATCTCCTAGGCTGCTGCCTAGGGCTCCGAAGCGATTTCATAATTCACTGATATTTATCTCTAACAAGCTCTAATTTTTTTGAACCTTTTCCCATCTCAATAATATTATATAGGGCTATTATTGACCATGAATTGGGGTCCTAATTCAATCAAACAAAAAAATTGACCTTTCAGGCCAAATCTCCTAGGCAGCTGCCTAGGGCTCTGAAGCGATCTCGTAATTCCACCAAACAAAAAAATTGACCTTTCAGGCCAAATCTCCTAGGCAGCTGCCTAGGGCTCCGAAGCGATCTCGTAATTCACTCATATTTCTCTCTAACAAGCTCTAATTTTTTTTATCCTTTTCCCATCTCAATAATATTATATAGGGCTGTTATTGAATATGAATTGGGGTCTTAATTCAACCAAACAAAAAAATTGACCTTTCAGGCCAAATCTCCTAGGCTGCTGCCTAGAGCTCCGAAGCGATTTCATAATTCTCTGATATTTATCTCTAACAAGCTCTAATTTTTTTGAACCTTTTCCCATCTCAATAATATTATATAGGGCTATTATTGATCATGAATTGGGGTCCTAATTCAATCAAACAAAAAAATTGACCTTTCAGGCCAAATCTCCTAGGCAGCTGCTTAGGTCTCCGAAGCGATCTCGTAATTCACTCATATTTCTCTCTAACAAGCTCTAATTTTTTTGAACCTTTTCCCATCTTAATAATATTATATAGGGCTATTATTGACCATGACTTGGGGTCCTAATTCAACCAAACAAAAAAATTGACCTTTCAGGCCAAATCTCCTAGGCAGCTGCCTAGGGCTCCGAAGCGATCTCGTAATTCACTCATATTTCTCTCTAACAAGCTCTAATTTTTTTTATCCTTTTCCCATGTCAATAATATTATATAGGGCTGTTATTGAATATGAATTGGGGTCTTAATTCAACCAAACAAAAAAATTGACCTTTCAGGTCAAATCTCCTAGGCTGCTGCCTAGGGCTCCGAAGCGATTTCATAATTCACTGATATTTATCTCTAACAAGCTCTAATTTTTTTGAACCTTTTCCCATCTCAATAATATTATATAGGGCAATTATTAACCATGAATTGGGGTCCTAATTCAATCAAACAAAAAAATTGACCTTTCAGGCCAAATCTCCTAGGCAGCTGCCTAGGGCTCTGAAGCGATCTCGTAATTCAACCAAACAAAAAAATTGACCTTTCAGGCCAAATCTCCTAGGCAGCTGCCTAGGGCTCCGAAGCGATCTCGTAATTCACTCATATTTCTCTCTAACAAGCTCTAATTTTTTTTATCCTTTTCCCATCTCAATAATATTACATAGGGCTGTTATTGAATATGAATTGGGGTCTTAATTCAACCAAACAAAAAAATTGACCTTTCAGGCCAAATCTCCTAGGCTGCTGCCTAGGGATCCGAAGCGATTTCGTAATTCACTCATATTTCTCTCTAAAAAGTTCTATTTTTTTTGAACCTTTTCCCATCTCAATAATATTATATAGGGCTATTATTGACCATGAATTGGGGTCCTAATTCAACCAAACAAAAAAATTGACCTTTCAGGCCAAATCTCCTAGGCAGCTGCCTAGGGCTCCGAAGCGATCTCGTAATTCACTCATATTTCTCTCTAACAAGCTCTAATTTTTTTGATCCTTTTCCCATCTCAATAATATTATATAGGGCTGTTATTGACCATGAATTGGGGTCCTAATTCAACCAAACAAAAAAATTGACCTTTCAGGCCAAATCTCCAAGGCAGCTGCCTAGGGCTCCGAAGATATTTCATAATTCACTCATATATATCTCTAACAAGCTCTAATTTTTTTGAACCTTTTCCCATCTCAATTATATTATATAGGGCTGTTAATGACCATGAATTGGGGTCCTAATTCAACCAAACAAAAAAATTGACCTTTCAGGCCAAATCTCCTAGGCAGCTGCCTAGGGCTCCGAAGCGATTTCGTAATTCACTCATATTTCTCTCTAAAAAGCTCTAATTTTTTTGATCCTTTTCCCATCTCAATAATATTATATAGGTCTGTTATTGACCATGAATTGGGGTCCTAATTCAACCAAACAAAAAAATTGACCTTTCAGGCCAAATCTCCTAGGCAGCTGCCTAGGGCTCTGAAGCGATCTCGTAATTCAACCAAACAAAAAAATTGACCTTTCAGGCCAAATCTCCTAGGCAGCTGCCTAGGGCTCCGAAGCGATCTCGTAATTCACTCATATTTCTCTCTAACAAGCTCTAATTTTTTTTATCCTTTTCCCATCTCAATAATATTATATAGGGCTGTTATTGAATATGAATTGGGGTCTTAATTCAACCAAACAAAAAAATTGACCTTTCAGGCCAAATCTCCTAGGCTGCTGCCTAGGGATCCGAAGCGATTTCGTAATTCACTCATATTTCTCTCTAAAAAGCTCTAATTTTTTTGAACCTTTTCCCATCTCAATAATATTATATAGGGCTATTATTGACCATGAATTGGGGTCCTAATTCAACCAAACAAAAAAATTGACCTTTCAGGCCAAATCTCCTAGGCAGCTGCCTAGGGCTCCGAAGCGATCTCGTAATTCACTCATATTTCTCTCTAACAAGCTCTAATTTTTTTGATCCTTTTCCCATCTCAATAATATTATATAGGGCTGTTATTGACCATGAATTGGGGTCCTAATTCAATCAAACAAAAAAATTGACCTTTCAGGCCAAATCTCCAAGGCAGCTGCCTAGGGCTCCGAAGATATTTCATAATTCACTCATATATATCTCTAACAAGCTCTAATTTTTTTGAACCTTTTCCCATCTCAATAATATTATATAGGGCTATTATTAACCATGAATTGGGGTCCTAATTCAATCAAACAAAAAAATTGACCTTTCAGGCCAAATCTCCTAGGCAGCTGCCTAGGGCTCTGAAGCGATCTCGTAATTCAACCAAACAAAAAAATTGACCTTTCAGGCCAAATCTCCTAGGCAGCTGCCTAGGGCTCCGAAGCGATCTCGTAATTCACTCATATTTCTCTCTAAGAAGCTCTAATTTTTTTTATCCTTTTCCCATCTCTATAATATTATATAGGGCTGTTATTGAATATGAATTGGGGTCTTAATTCAACCAAACAAAAAAATTGACCTTTCAGGCCAAATCTCCTAGGCTGCTGCCTAGGGATCCGAAGCGATTTCGTAATTCACTCATATTTCTCTCTAAAAAGCTCTAATTTTTTTGAACCTTTTCCCATCTCAATAATATTATATAGGGCTATTATTGACCATGAATTGGGGTCCTAATTCAACCAAACAAAAAAATTGACCTTTCAGGCCAAATCTCCTAGGCAGCTGCCTAGGGCTCCGAAGCGATCTCGTAATTCACTCATATTTCTCTCTAACAAGCTCTAATTTTTTTGATCCTTTTCCCATCTCAATAATATTATATAGGGCTGTTATTGACCATGAATTGGGGTCCTAATTCAACCAAACAAAAAAATTGACCTTTCAGGCCAAATCTCCAAGGCAGCTGCCTAGGGCTCCGAAGATATTTCATAATTCACTCATATATATCTCTAACAAGCTCTAATTTTTTTGAACCTTTTCCCATCTCAATTATATTATATAGGGCTGTTAATGACCATGAATTGGGGTCCTAATTCAACCAAACAAAAAAATTGACCTTTCAGGCCAAATCTCCTAGGCAGGTGCCTAGGGCTCCGAAGCGATCTCGTAATTCACTCATATTTCTTTCTAACAAGTTCTAATTTTTTTGAACCTTTTCCCATCTCAATAATATTATATAGGGCTGTTATTGACCAAGAATTGGGGTCCTAATTCAACCAAACAAAAAAATTGACCTTTCAGGCCAAATCTCCTAGGCAGCTGCCTAGGGCTCCGAAGCGATTTCGTAATTCACTCATATTTCTCTCTAAAAAGCTCTAATTTTTTTGATCCTTTTCCCATCTCAATAATATTATATAGGTCTGTTATTGACCATGAATTGGGGTCCTAATTCAACCAAACAAAAAAATTGACCTTTCAGGCCAAATCTCCTAGGCAGCTGCCTAGGGCTCTGAAGCGATCTCGTAATTCAACCAAACAAAAAAATTGACCTTTCAGGCCAAATCTCCTAGGCAGCTGCCTAGGGCTCCGAAGCGATCTCGTAATTCCCTCATATTTCTCTCTAACAAGTTCTAATTTTTTTTATCCTTTTCCCATCTCAATAATATTATATAGGGCTGTTATTGAATATGAATTGGGGTCTTTATTCAACCAAACAAAAAAATTGACCTTTCAGGCCAAATCTCCTAGGCTGCTGCCTAGGGATCCGAAGCGATTTCGTAATTCACTCATATTTCTCTCTAAAAAGCTCTAATTTTTTTGAACCTTTTCCCATCTCAATAATATTATATAGGGCTATTATTGACCATGAATTGGGGTCCTAAGTCAACCAAACAAAAAAATTGACCTTTCAGGCCAAATCTCCTAGGCAGCTGCCTAGGGCTCCGAAGCGATCTCGTAATTCACTCATATTTCTCTCTAACAAGCTCTAATTTTTTTGATCCTTTTCCCATCTCAATAATATTATATAGGGTTGTTATTGACCATGAATTGGGGTCCTAAGTCAACCAAACAAAAAAATTGACCTTTCAGGCCAAATCTCCTAGGCAGCTGCCTAGGGCTCCGAAGCGATCTCGTAATTCACTCATATTTCTCTCTAACAAGCTCTAATTTTTTTTATCCTTTTCCCATCTCAATAATATTATATAGGGCTGTTATTGAATATGAATTGGGGTCTTAATTCAACCAAACAAAAAAATTGACCTTTCAGGCCAAATCTCCTAGGCTGCTGCCTAGGGATCCGAAGCGATTTCGTAATTCACTCATATTTCTCTCTAAAAAGCTCTAATTTTTTTGAACCTTTTCCCATCTCAATAATATTATATAGGGCTATTATTGACCATGAATTGGGGTCCTAATTCAACCAAACAAAAAAATTGACCTTTCAGGCCAAATCTCCTAGGCAGGTGCCTAGGGCTCCGAAGCGATCTCGTAATTCACTCATATTTCTTTCTAACAAGTTCTAATTTTTTTGAACCTTTTCCCATCTCAATAATATTATATAGGGCTGTTATTGACCAAGAATTGGGGTCCTAATTCAACCAAACAAAAAAATTGACCTTTCAGGCCAAATCTCCTAGGCAGCTGCCTAGGGCTCCGAAGCGATTTCGTAATTCACTCATATTTCTCTCTAAAAAGCTCTAATTTTTTTGATCCTTTTCCCATCTCAATAATATTATATAGGTCTGTTATTGACCATGAATTGGGGTCCTAATTCAACCAAACAAAAAAATTGACCTTTCAGGCCAAATCTCCTAGGCAGCTGCCTAGGGCTCTGAAGCGATCTCGTAATTCAACCAAACAAAAAAATTGACCTTTCAGGCCAAATCTCCTAGGCAGCTGCCTAGGGCTCCGAAGCGATCTCGTAATTCACTCATATTTCTCTCTAACAAGTTCTAATTTTTTTTATCCTTTTCCCATCTCAATAATATTATATAGGGCTGTTATTGAATATGAATTGGGGTCTTTATTCAACCAAACAAAAAAATTGACCTTTCAGGCCAAATCTCCTAGGCTGCTGCCTAGGGATCCGAAGCGATTTCGTAATTCACTCATATTTCTCTCTAAAAAGCTCTAATTTTTTTGAACCTTTTCCCATCTCAATAATATTATATAGGGCTATTATTGACCATGAATTGGGGTCCTAAGTCAACCAAACAAAAAAATTGACCTTTGAGGCCAAATCTCCTAGGCAGCTGCCTAGGGCTCCGAAGCGATCTCGTAATTCACTCATATTTCTCTCTAACAAGCTCTAATTTTTTTGATCCTTTTCCCATCTCAATAATATTATATAGGGCTGTTATTGACCATGAATTGGGGTCCTAATTCAATCAAACAAAAAAATTGACCTTTCAGGCCAAATCTCCAAGGCAGCTGCCTAGGGCTCCGAAGATATTTCATAATTCACTCATATATATCTCTAACAAGCTCTAATTTTTTTGAACCTTTTCCCAACTCAATTATATTATATAGGGCTGTTAATGACCATGAATTGGGGTCCTAATTCAACCAAACAAAAAAATTGACCTTTCAGGCCAAATCTCCTAGGCAGGTGCCTAGGGCTCCGAAGCGATCTCGTAATTCACTCATATTTCTTTCTAACAAGTTCTAATTTTTTTGAACCTTTTCCCATCTCAATAATATTATATAGGGCTGTTATTGACCATGAATTGGGGTCCTAATTCAACCAAACAAAAAAATTGACCTTTCAGGCCAAATCTCCTAGGCAGCTGCCTAGGGCTCCGAAGCGATTTCGTAATTCACTCATATTTCTCTCTAAAAAGCTCTAATTTTTTTTATCCTTTTCCCATCTCAATAATATTATATAGGTCTGTTATTGACCATGAATTGGGGTCCTAATTCAACCAAACAAAAAAATTGACCTTTCAGGCCAAATCTCCTAGGCAGCTGCCTAGGGCTCTGAAGCGATCTCGTAATTCAACCAAACAAAAAAATTGACCTTTCAGGCCAAATCTCCTAGGCAGCTGCCTAGGGCTCCGAAGCGATCTCGTAATTCACTCATATTTCTCTCTAACAAGCTCTAAATTTTTTTATCCTTTTCCCATCTCAATAATATTATATAGGGCTGTTATTGAATATGAATTGGGGTCTTAATTCAACCAAACATAAAAATTGACCTTTCAGGCCAAATCTCCTAGGCTGCTGCCTAGGTCTCCGAAGCGATTTCATAATTCACTGATATTTATCTCTAACAAGCTCTAATTTTTTTGAACCTTTTCCCATCTCAATAATATTATATAGGGCTATTATTGACCATGAATTGGGGTCCTAATTCAATCAAACAAAAAAATTGACCTTTCAGGCCAAATCTCCTAGGCAGCTGCTTAGGTCTCCGAAGCGATCTCGTAATTCACTCATATTTCTCTCTAACAAGCTCTAATTATTTTGAACCTTTTCCCATCTTAATAATATTATATAGGGCTATTATTGACCATGAATTGGGGTCCTAATTCAACCAAACAAAAAAATTGACCTTTCAGGCCAAATCTCCTAGGCAGCTCCCTAGGGCTCCGAAGCGATCTCGTAATTCACTCATATTTCTCTCTAACAAGCTCTAATTTTTTTAATCCTTTTCCCATCTCAATAATATTATATAGGGCTGTTATTGACCATGAATTGGGGTTCCTAATTCAACCAAACAAAAAAATTGACCTTTCAGACCAAATCTCCTAGGCAGCTGCCTAGGGCTCTGCAGCGATTTCGTAATTCACTCATATTTCTCTCTAAAAACTCTAATTTTTTTGAATCTTTTCCCATCTCAATAATAATATATAGCGCTGTTATTGACCATGAATTGGGGTCCTAATTCAACCAAACAAAAAAATTGACCTTTCAGGCCAAATCTCCTAGGCAGCTGCCTAGGGCTCCGAAGCGATTTCGTAATTCACTCATATTTCTCTCTAACAAGATCTAATTTTTTTGAACCTTTTCCCATCTCAATAATATTGTATAGGGCTATTATTGACCATGAATTGGGGTCCTAATTCAACCAAACAAAAAAATTGACCTTTCAGGCCAAATCTCCTAGGCAGCTGCCTAGGGCTCTGAAGCGATCTCGTAATTCAACCAAACAAAAAAATTGTCCTTTCAGGCCAAATCTCCTAGGCAGCTGCCTAGGGCTCCGAAGCGATCTCATAATTCACTCATATTTCTCTCTAACAAGCTCTAATTTTTTTTATCCTTTTCCCATCTCAATAATATTATATATTGCTGTTATTGAATTTGAATTGGGGTCTTAATTCAACCAAACAAAAAAATTGACCTTTCAGGCCAAATCTCCTAGGCTGCTGCCTAGGGCTCCGAAGCGATTTCATAATTCACTGATATTTATCTCTAACAAGCTCTAATTTTTTAGAACCTTTTCCAATCTCAATAATATTATATAGGGCTATTATTGACCATGAATTGGGGTCCTAATTCAATCAAACAAAAAAATTGACCTTTCAGGCCAAATCTCCTAGGCTGCTGCTTAGGTCTCCGAAACGATCTCGTAATTCACTCATATTTCTCTCTAACAAGCTCTAATTTTTTTGAACCTTTTCCCATCTTAATAATATTATATAGGGCTATTATTCACCATGAATTGGGGTCCTAATTCAACCAAACAAAAAAATTGACCTTTCAGGCCAAATCTCCTAGGCAGCTCCCTAGGGCTCCGAAGCGATCTCGTAATTCACTCATATTTCTCTCTAACAAGCTCTAATTTTTTTGATCCTTTTCCCATCTCAATGATATTATATAGGGCTGTTATTGACCATGAATTGGGGTTCCTAATTCAACCAAACAAAAAAATTGACCTTTCAGACCAAATCTCCTAGGCTGCTGCCTAGGGCTCCGCAGCGATTTCGTAATTCACTCATATTTCTCTCTAAAAAGCTCTAATTTTTTTGAACCTTTTCCCATCTCAATAATATTATATAGGGCTGTTATTGACCATGAATTGGGGTCCTAATTCAACCAAACAAAAAAATTGACCTTTCAGGCCAAATCTCCTAGGCAGCTGCCTAGGGCTCCGAAGCGATTTCGTAATTCACTCATATTTCTCTCTAACAAGATCTAATTTTTTTGAACCTTTTCCCATCTCAATAATATTGTATAGGGCTATTATTGACCATGAATTGGGGTCCTAATTCAACCAAACAAAAAAATTGACCTATCAGGCCAAATCTCCTAGGCAGCTGCCTAGGGATCCGAAGCGATTTCGTAATTCACTCATATTTCTCTCTAAAAAGCTCTAATTTTTTTGAACCTTTTCCCATCTCCATAATATTATATAGGGCTGTTATTGACCATGAATTGGGGTCCTAATTCAACCAAACAAAAAAATTGACCTTTCAGGCCAAATCTCCTAGGCAGCTGCCTAGGGCTCCGAAGTGATCTCGTAATTCACTCATATTTCTCTCTAACAAGCTCTAATTTTTTTGATCCTTTTCCCATCTCAATAATATTATATAGGGCTGTTATTCACCATGAATTGGGGTCCCAATTCAACCAAACAAAAAAATTGACCTTTCAGGCCAAATCTCCTAGGCAGCTCCCTAGTGCTCCGAAGCGATCTCGTAATTCACTCATATTTCTCTCTAACAAGCTCTAATTTTTTTGAGCCTTTTCCCATCTCAATAATATTATATAGCGCTGTTATTGACCATGAATTGGGTTCCTAATTCAACCAAACAAAAAAATTGACCTTTCAGGCCAAATCTCCTAGGCAGCTGCCTAGGGCTCCGAAGCGATTTCGTAATTCACTCATATTTCTCTCTAACAAGATCTAATTTTTTTGAACCATTTCCCATCTCAATAATATTAATATGGGCTATTATTGACCATGAATTGGGGTCCTAATTCAATCAAACAAAAAAACTGACCTTTCAGGCCAAATCTCCTAGGCAGCTGCTTAGGTCTCCGAAGCAATCTCGTAATTCACTCATATTTCTCTCTAACAAGCTCTAATTTTTTTGAACCTTTTCCCATCTTAATAATATTATATAGGGCTATTATTGACCATGAATTGGGGTCCTAATTCAACCAAACAAAAAAATTGACCTTTCAGGCCAAATCTCCAAGGCAGCTCCCTAGGGCTCCGAAGCGATCTCGTAATTCACTCATATTTCTCTCTAACAAGCTCTAATTTTTTTGATCCTTTTCCCATCTCAATAATATTATATAGGGCTGTTATTGACCATGAATTGGGGTTCCTAATTCAACCAAACAAAAAAATTGACCTTTCAGACCAAATCTCCTAGGCAGCTGCCTAGGGCTCTGCAGCAATTTCGTAATTCACTCATATTTCTCTCTAAAAACTCTAATTTTTTTGAATCTTTTCCCATCTCAATAATATTATATAGCGCTGTTATTGACCATGAATTGGGGTCCTAATTCAACCAAACAAAAAAATTGACCTTTCAGGCCAAATATCCTAGGCAGCTGCCTAGGGCTCCGAAGCGATTTCGTAATTCACTCATATTTCTCTCTAACAAGAACTAATTTTTTTGAACCTTTTCCCATCTCAATAATATTGTATAGGGCTATTATTGACCATGAATTGGGGTCCTAATTCAACCAAACAAAAAAATTGACCTTTCAGGCCAAATCTCCTAGGGAGCTGCCTAGGGCTCTGAAGCGATCTCGTAATTCAACCAAACAAAAAAATTGTCCTTTCAGGCCAAATCTCCTAGGCAGCTGCCTAGGGCTCCGAAGCGATCTCGTAATTCACTCATATTTCTCTCTAACAAGCTCTAATTTTTTTTATCCTTTTCCCATCTCAATAATATTATATATTGCTGTTATTGAATTTGAATTGGGGTCTTAATTCAACCAAACAAAAAAATTGACCTTTCAGGTCAAATCTCCTAGGCTGCTGCCTAGGGCTCCGAAGCGATTTCATAATTCACTGATATTTATCTCTAACAAGCTCTAATTTTTTTGAACCTTTTCCCATCTCAATAATATTATATAGGGCTATTATTATCCATGAATTGGGGTCCTAATTCAATCAAACAAAAAAATTGACCTTTCAGGCCAAATCTCCTAGGCAGCTGCCTAGGGCTCTGAAGCGATCTCGTAATTCAACCAAACAAAAAAATTGACCTTTCAGGCCAAATCTCCTAGGCAGCTGCCTAGGGCTCCGAAGCGATCTCGTAATTCACTCATATTTCTCTCTAACAAGCTCTAATTTTTTTTATCCTTTTCCCATCTCAATAATATTATATAGGGCTGTTATTGAATATGAATTGGGGTCTTAATTCAACCAAACAAAAAAATTGACCTTTCAGGCCAAATCTCCTAGGCTGCTGCCTAGGGATCCGAAGCGATTTCATAATTCACTCATATTTCTCTCTAAAAAGCTCTAATTTTTTTGAACCTTTTCCCATCTCAATAATATTATATAGGGCTATAATTGACCATGAATTGGGGTCCTAATTCAACCAAACAAAAAAATTGACCTTTCAGGCCAAATCTCCTAGGCAGCTGCCTAGGGCTCCGAAGCGATCTCGTAATTCACTCATATTTCTCTCTAACAAGCTCTAATTTTTTTGATCCTTTTCCCATCTCAATAATATTATATAGGGCTGTTATTGACCATGAATTGGGGTCCTAATTCAACCAAACAAAAAAATTGACCTTTCAGGCCAAATCTCCAAGGCAGCTGCCTAGGGCTCCGAAGATATTTCATAATTCACTCATATATATCTCTAACAAGCTCTAATTTTTTTGAACCTTTTCCCATCTCAATTATATTATATAGGGCTGTTAATGACCATGAATTGGGGTCCTAATTCAACCAAACAAAAAAATTGACCTTTCAGGCCAAATCTCCTAGGCAGGTGCCTAGGGCTCCGAAGCGATCTCGTAATTCACTCATATTTCTTTCTAACAAGTTCTAATTTTTTTGAACCTTTTCCCATCTCAATAATATTATATAGGGCTGTTATTGACCAAGAATTGGGGTCCTAATTCAACCAAACAAAAAAATTGACCTTTCAGGCCAAATCTCCTAGGCAGCTGCCTAGGGCTCCGAAGCGATTTCGTAATTCACTCATATTTCTCTCTAAAAAGCTCTAATTTTTTTGATCCTTTTCCCATCTCAATAATATTATATAGGTCTGTTATTGACCATGAATTGGGGTCCTAATTCAACCAAACAAAAAAATTGACCTTTCAGGCCAAATCTCCTAGGCAGCTGCCTAGGGCTCTGAAGCGATCTCGTAATTCAACCAAACAAAAAAATTGACCTTTCAGGCCAAATCTCCTAGGCAGCTGCCTAGGGCTCCGAAGCGATCTCGTAATTCACTCATATTTCTCTCTAACAAGCTCTAATTTTTTTTATCCTTTTCCCATCTCAATAATATTATATATTGCTGTTATTGAATTTGAATTGGGGTCTTAATTCAACCAAACAAAAAAATTGACCTTTCAGGCCAAATCTCCTCGGCTGCTGCCTAGGGCTCCGAAGCGATTTCATAATTCACTGATATTTATCTCTAACAAGCTCTAATTTTTTAGAACCTTTTCCAATCTCAATAATATTATATAGGGCTATTAATGACCATGAATTGGGGTCCTAATTCAATCAAACAAAAAAATTGACCTTTCAGGCCAAATCTCCTAGGCTGCTGCTTAGGTCTCCGAAACGATCTCGTAATTCACTCATATTTCTCTCTAACAAGCTCTAATTTTTTTGATCCTTTTCCCATCTCAATAATATTATATAGGGCTGTTATTGACCATGAATTGGGGTTCCTAATTCAACCAAACAAAAAAATTGACCTTTCAGACCAAATCTCCTAGGCTGCTGCCTAGGGCTCCGCAGCGATTTCGTAATTCACTCATATTTCTCTCTAAAAAGCTCTAATTTTTTTGAACCTTTTCCCATCTCAATAATATTATATAGGGCTGTTATTGACCATGAATTGGGGTCCTAATTCAACCAAACAAAAAAATTGACCTTTCAGGCCAAATCTCCTAGGCAGCTGCCTAGGGCTCCGAAGCGATTTCGTAATTCACTCATATTTCTCTCTAACAAGATCTAATTTTTTTGAACCTTTTCCCATCTCAATAATATTGTATAGGGATATTATTGACCATGAATTGGGGTCCTAATTCAACCAAACAAAAAAATTGACCTATCAGGCCAAATCTCCTAGGCAGCAGCCTAGGGATCCGAAGCGATTTCGTAATTCACTCATATTTCTCTCTAAAAAGCTCTAATTTTTTTGAACCTTTTTCCCATCTCCATAATATTATATAGGGCTGTTATTGACCATGAATTGGGGTCCTAATTCAACCAAACAAAAAAATTGACCTTTCAGGCCAAATCTCCTAGGCAGCTGCCTAGGGCTCCGAAGTGATCTCGTAATTCACTCATATTTCTCTCTAACAAGCTCTAATTTTTTTGATCCTTTTCCCATCTCAATAATATTATATAGGGCTGTTATTCACCATGAATTGGGGTCCCAATTCAACCAAACAAAAAAATTGACCTTTCAGGCCAAATCTCCTAGGCAGCTCCCTAGGGCTCCGAAGCGATCTCGTAATTCACTCATATTTCTCTCTAACAAGCTCTAATTTTTTTGAACCTTTTCCCATCTCAATAATATTATATAGCGCTGTTATTGACCATGAATTGGGTTCCTAATTCAACCAAACAAAAAAATTGACCTTTCAGGCCAAATCTCCTAGGCAGCTGCCTAGGGCTCCGAAGTGATCTCGTAATTCACTCATATTTCTCTCTAACAAGCTCTAATTTTTTTGATCCTTTTCCCATCTCAATAATATTATATAGGGCTGTTATTCACCATGAATTGGGGTCCCAATTCAACCAAACAAAAAAATTGACCTTTCAGGCCAAATCTCCTAGGCAGCTCCCTAGTGCTCCGAAGCGATCTCGTAATTCACTCATATTTCTCTCTAACAAGCTCTAATTTTTTTGAGCCTTTTCCCATCTCAATAATATTATATAGCGCTGTTATTGACCATGAATTGGGTTCCTAATTCAACCAAACAAAAAAATTGACCTTTCAGGCCAAATCTCCTAGGCAGCTGCCTAGGGCTCCGAAGCGATTTCGTAATTCACTCATATTTCTCTCTAACAAGATCTAATTTTTTTGAACCATTTCCCATCTCAATAATATTATATAGGGCTATTATTGACCATGAATTGGGGTCCTAATTCAATCAAACAAAAAAACTGACCTTTCAGGCCAAATCTCCTAGGCAGCTGCTTAGGTCTCCGAAGCAATCTCGTAATTCACTCATATTTCTCTCTAACAAGCTCTAATTTTTTTGAACCTTTTCCCATCTTAATAATATTATATAGGGCTATTATTGACCATGAATTGGGGTCCTAATTCAACCAAACAAAAAAATTGACCTTTCAGGCCAAATCTCCAAGGCAGCTCCCTAGGGCTCCGAAGCGATCTCGTAATTCACTCATATTTCTCTCTAACAAGCTCTAATTTTTTTGATCCTTTTCCCATCTCAATAATATTATATAGGGCTGTTATTGACCATGAATTGGGGTTCCTAATTCAACCAAACAAAAAAATTGACCTTTCAGACCAAATCTCCTAGGCAGCTGCCTAGGGCTCTGCAGCGATTTCGTAATTCACTCATATTTCTCTCTAAAAACTCTAATTTTTTTGAATCTTTTCCCATCTCAATAATATTATATAGCGCTGTTATTGACCATGAATTGGGGTCCTAATTCAACCAAACAAAAAAATTGACCTTTCAGGCCAAATATCCTAGGCAGCTGCCTAGGGCTCCGAAGCGATTTCGTAATTCACTCATATTTCTCTCTAACAAGATCTAATTTTTTTGAACCTTTTCCCATCTCAATAATATTGTATAGGGCTATTATTGACCATGAATTGGGGTCCTAATTCAACCAAACAAAAAAATTGACCTTTCAGGCCAAATCTCCTAGGGAGCTGCCTAGGGCTCTGAAGCGATCTCGTAATTCAACCAAACAAAAAAATTGTCCTTTCAGGCCAAATCTCCTAGGCAGCTGCCTAGGGCTCCGAAGCGATCTCGTAATTCACTCATATTTCTCTCTAACAAGCTCTAATTTTTTTTATCCTTTTCCCATCTCAATAATATTATATATTGCTGTTATTGAATTTGAATTGGGGTCTTAATTCAACCAAACAAAAAAATTGACCTTTCAGGTCAAATCTCCTAGGCTGCTGCCTAGGGCTCCGAAGCGATTTCATAATTCACTGATATTTATCTCTAACAAGCTCTAATTTTTTTGAACCTTTTCCCATCTCAATAATATTATATAGGGCTATTATTATCCATGAATTGGGGTCCTAATTCAATCAAACAAAAAAATTGACCTTTCAGGCCAAATCTCCTAGGCAGCTGCCTAGGGCTCTGAAGCGATCTCGTAATTCAACCAAACAAAAAAATTGACCTTTCAGGCCAAATCTCCTATGCAGCTGCCTAGGGCTCCGAAGCGATCTCGTAATTCACTCATATTTCTCTCTAACAAGCTCTAATTTTTTTTATCCTTTTCCCATCTCAATAATATTATATAGGGCTGTTATTGAATATGAATTGGGGTCTTAATTCAACCAAACAAAAAAATTGACCTTTCAGGCCAAATCTCCTAGGCTGCTGCCTAGGGATCCGAAGCGATTTCATAATTCACTCATATTTCTCTCTAAAAAGCTCTAATTTTTTTGAACCTTTTCCCATCTCAATAATATTATATAGGGCTATAATTGACCATGAATTGGGGTCCTAATTCAACCAAACAAAAAAATTGACCTTTCAGGCCAAATCTCCTAGGCAGCTGCCTAGGGCTCCGAAGCGATCTCGTAATTCACTCATATTTCTCTCTAACAAGCTCTAATTTTTTTGATCCTTTTCCCATCTCAATAATATTATATAGGGCTGTTATTGACCATGAATTGGGGTCCTAATTCAACCAAACAAAAAAATTGACCTTTCAGGCCAAATCTCCAAGGCAGCTGCCTAGGGCTCCGAAGATATTTCATAATTCACTCATATATATCTCTAACAAGCTCTAATTTTTTTGAACCTTTTCCCATCTCAATTATATTATATAGGGCTGTTAATGACCATGAATTGGGGTCCTAATTCAACCAAACAAAAAAATTGACCTTTCAGGCCAAATCTCCTAGGCAGGTGCCTAGGGCTCCGAAGCGATCTCGTAATTCACTCATATTTCTTTCTAACAAGTTCTAATTTTTTTGAACCTTTTCCCATCTCAATAATATTATATAGGGCTGTTATTGACCAAGAATTGGGGTCCTAATTCAACCAAACAAAAAAATTGACCTTTCAGGCCAAATCTCCTAGGCAGCTGCCTAGGGCTCCGAAGCGATTTCGTAATTCACTCATATTTCTCTCTAAAAAGCTCTAATTTTTTTGATCCTTTTCCCATCTCAATAATATTATATAGGTCTGTTATTGACCATGAATTGGGGTCCTAATTCAACCAAACAAAAAAATTGACCTTTCAGGCCAAATCTCCTAGGCAGCTGCCTAGGGCTCTGAAGCGATCTCGTAATTCAACCAAACAAAAAAATTGACCTTTCAGGCCAAATCTCCTAGGCAGCTGCCTAGGGCTCCGAAGCGATCTCGTAATTCACTCATATTTCTCTCTAACAAGCTCTAATTTTTTTTATCCTTTTCCCATCTCAATAATATTATATATTGCTGTTATTGAATTTGAATTGGGGTCTTAATTCAACCAAACAAAAAAATTGACCTTTCAGGCCAAATCTCCTCGGCTGCTGCCTAGGGCTCCGAAGCGATTTCATAATTCACTGATATTTATCTCTAACAAGCTCTAATTTTTTAGAACCTTTTCCAATCTCAATAATATTATATAGGGCTATTAATGACCATGAATTGGGGTCCTAATTCAATCAAACAAAAAAATTGACCTTTCAGGCCAAATCTCCTAGGCTGCTGCTTAGGTCTCCGAAACGATCTCGTAATTCACTCATATTTCTCTCTAACAAGCTCTAATTTTTTTGATCCTTTTCCCATCTCAATAATATTATATAGGGCTGTTATTGACCATGAATTGGGGTTCCTAATTCAACCAAACAAAAAAATTGACCTTTCAGACCAAATCTCCTAGGCTGCTGCCTAGGGCTCCGCAGCGATTTCGTAATTCACTCATATTTCTCTCTAAAAAGCTCTAATTTTTTTGAACCTTTTCCCATCTCAATAATATTATATAGGGCTGTTATTGACCATGAATTGGGGTCCTAATTCAACCAAACAAAAAAATTGACCTTTCAGGCCAAATCTCCTAGGCAGCTGCCTAGGGCTCCGAAGCGATTTCGTAATTCACTCATATTTCTCTCTAACAAGATCTAATTTTTTTGAACCTTTTCCCATCTCAATAATATTGTATAGGGCTATTATTGACCATGAATTGGGGTCCTAATTCAACCAAACAAAAAAATTGACCTATCAGGCCAAATCTCCTAGGCAGCAGCCTAGGGATCCGAAGCGATTTCGTAATTCACTCATATTTCTCTCTAAAAAGCTCTAATTTTTTTGAACCTTTTCCCATCTCCATAATATTATATAGGGCTGTTATTGACCATGAATTGGGGTCCTAATTCAACCAAACAAAAAAATTGACCTTTCAGGCCAAATCTCCTAGGCAGCTGCCTAGGGCTCCGAAGTGATCTCGTAATTCACTCATATTTCTCTCTAACAAGCTCTAATTTTTTTGATCCTTTTCCCATCTCAATAATATTATATAGGGCTGTTATTCACCATGAATTGGGGTCCCAATTCAACCAAACAAAAAAATTGACCTTTCAGGCCAAATCTCCTAGGCAGCTCCCTAGGGCTCCGAAGCGATCTAGTAATTCACTCATATTTCTCTCTAACAAGCTCTAATTTTTTTGAACCTTTTCCCATCTCAATAATATTATATAGCGCTGTTATTGACCATGAATTGGGTTCCTAATTCAACCAAACAAAAAAATTGACCTTTCAGGCCAAATCTCCTAGGCAGCTGCCTAGGGCTCCGAAGCGATTTCGTAATTCACTCATATTTCTCTCTAACAAGATCTAATTTTTTTGAACCATTTCCCATCTCAATAATATTATATAGGGCTATTATTGACCATGAATTGGGGTCCTAATTCAATCAAACAAAAAAACTGACCTTTCAGGCCAAATCTCCTAGGCAGCTGCTTAGGTCTCCGAAGCGATCTCGTAATTCACTCATATTTCTCTCTAACAAGCTCTAATTTTTTTGAACCTTTTCCCATCTTAATAATATTATATAGGGCTATTATTGACCATGAATTGGGGTCCTAATTCAACCAAACAAAAAAATTGACCTTTCAGGCCAAATCTCCAAGGCAGCTCCCTAGGGCTCCGAAGCGATCTCGTAATTCACTCATATTTCTCTCTAACAAGCTCTAATTTTTTTGATCCTTTTCCCATCTCAATAATATTATATAGGGCTGTTATTGACCATGAATTGGGGTTCCTAATTCAACCAAACAAAAAAATTGACCTTTCAGACCAAATCTCCTAGGCAGCTGCCTAGGGCTCTGCAGCGATTTCGTAATTCACTCATATTTCTCTCTAAAAACTCTAATTTTTTTGAATCTTTTCCCATCTCAATAATATTATATAGCGCTGTTATTGACCATGAATTGGGGTCCTAATTCAACCAAACAAAAAAATTGAACTTTCAGGCCAAATCTCCTAGGCAGCTGCCTAGGGCTCCGAAGCGATTTCGTAATTCACTCATATTTCTCTCTAACAAGATCTAATTTTTTTGAACCTTTTCCCATCTCAATAATATTGTATAGGGCTATTATTAACCATGAATTGGGGTCCTAATTCAACCAAACAAAAAAATTGACCTTTCAGGCCAAATCTCCTAGGCAGCTGCCTAGGGCTCTGAAGCGATCTCGTAATTCAACCAAACAAAAAAATTGTCCTTTCAGGCCAAATCTCCTAGGCAGCTGCCTAGGGCTCCGAAGCGATCTCATAATTCACTCATATTTCTCTCTAACAAGCTCTAATTTTTTTTATCCTTTTCCCATCTCAATAATATTATATATTGCTGTTATTGAATTTGAATTGGGGTCTTAATTCAACCAAACAAAAAAATTGACCTTTCAGGTCAAATCTCCTAGGCTGCTGCCTAGGGCTCCGAAGCGATTTCATAATTCACTGATATTTATCTCTAACAAGCTCTAATTTTTTTGAACCTTTTCCCATCTCAATAATATTATATAGGGCTATTATTAACCATGAATTGGGGTCCTAATTCAATCAAACAAAAAAATTGACCTTTCAGGCCAAATCTCCTAGGCAGCTGCCTAGGGCTCTGAAGCGATCTCGTAATTCAACCCAACAAAAAAATTGACCTTTCAGGCCAAATCTCCTAGGCAGCTGCCTAGGGCTCCGAAGCGATCTCGTAATTCACTCATATTTCTCTCTAACAAGCTCTAATTTTTTTTATCCTTTTCCCATCTCAATAATATTATATAGGGCTGTTATTGAATATGAATTGGGGTCTTAATTCAACCAAACAAAAAAATTGACCTTTCAGGCCAAATCTCCTAGGCTGCTGCCTAGGGATCCGAAGCGATTTCATAATTCACTCATATTTCTCTCTAAAAAGCTCTAATTTTTTTGAACCTTTTCCCATCTCAATAATATTATATAGGGCTATAATTGACCATGAATTGGGGTCCTAATTCAACCAAACAAAAAAATTGACCTTTCAGGCCAAATCTCCTAGGCAGCTGCCTAGGGCACCGAAGCGATCTCGTAATTCACTCATATTTCTCTCTAACAAGCTCTAATTTTTTTGATCCTTTTCCCATCTCAATAATATTATATAGGGCTGTTATTGACCATGAATTGGGGTCCTAATTCAACCAAACAAAGAAATTGACCTTTCAGGCCAAATCTCCAAGGCAGCTGCCTAGGGCTCCGAAGATATTTCATAATTCACTCATATATATCTCTAACAAGCTCTAATTTTTTTGAACCTTTTCCCATCTCAATTATATTATATAGGGCTGTTAATGACCATGAATTGGGGTCCTAATTCAACCAAACAAAAAAATTGACCTTTCAGGCCAAATCTCCTAGGCAGGTGCCTAGGGCTCCGAAGCGATCTCGTAATTCACTCATATTTCTTTCTAACAAGTTCTAATTTTTTTGAACCTTTTCCCATCTCAATAATATTATATAGGGCTGTTATTGACCAAGAATTGGGGTCCTAATTCAACCAAACAAAAAAATTGACCTTTCAGGCCAAATCTCCTAGGCAGCTGCCTAGGGCTCCGAAGCGATTTCGTAATTCACTCATATTTCTCTCTAAAAAGCTCTAATTTTTTTGATCCTTTTCCCATCTCAATAATATTATATAGGTCTGTTATTGACCATGAATTGGGGTCCTAATTCAACCAAACAAAAAAATTGACCTTTCAGGCCAAATCTCCTAGGCAGCTGCCTAGGGCTCTGAAGCGATCTCGTAATTCAACCAAACAAAAAAATTGACCTTTCAGGCCAAATCTCCTAGGCAGCTGCCTAGGGCTCCGAAGCGATTTCGTAATTCACTCATATTTCTCTCTAACAAGCTCTAATTTTTTTTATCCTTTTCCCATCTCAATAATATTATATAGGGCTGTTATTGAATATGAATTGGGGTCTTAATTCAACCAAACAAAAAAATTGACCTTTCAGGCCAAATCTCCTAGGCTGCTGCCTAGGGATCCGAAGCGATTTCGTAATTCACTCATATTTCTCTCTAAAAAGCTCTAATTTTTTTGAACCTTTTCCCATCTCAATAATATTATATAGGGCTATTATTGACCATGAATTGGGGTCCTAATTCAACCAAACAAAAAAATTGACCTTTCAGGCCAAATCTCCTAGGCAGCTGCCTAGGGCTCCGAAGCGATCTCGTAATTCACTCATATTTCTCTCTAACAAGCTCTAATTTTTTTGATCCTTTTCCCATCTCAATAATATTATATAGGGCTGTTATTGACCATGAATTGGGGTCCTAATTCAATCAAACAAAAAAATTGAACTTTCAGGCCAAATCTCCAAGGCAGCTGCCTAGGGCTCCGAAGATATTTCATAATTCACTCATATATATCTCTAACAAGCTCTAATTTTTTTGAACCTTTTCCCATCTCAATTATATTATATAGGGCTGTTAATGACCATGAATTGGGGTCCTAATTCAACCAAACAAAAAAATTGACCTTTCAGGCCAAATCTCCTAGGCAGGTGCCTAGGGCTCCGAAGCGATCTCGTAATTCACTCATATTTCTTTCTAACAAGTTCTAATTTTTTTGAACCTTTTCCCATCTCAATAATATTATATAGGGCTGTTATTGACCATGAATTGGGGTCCTAATTCAACCAAACATAAAAATTGACCTTTCAGGCCAAATCTCCTAGGCAGCTCCCTAGGGCTCCGAAGCGATCTCGTAATTCACTCATATTTCTCTCTAACAAGCTCTAATTTTTTTGATCCTTTTCCCATCTCAATAATATTATATAGGGCTGTTATTGACCATGAATTGGGGTTCCTAATTCAACCAAACAAAAAAATTGACCTTTCAGACCAAATCTCCTAGGCAGCTGCCTAGGGCTCTGCAGCGATTTCGTAATTCACTCATATTTCTCTCTAAAAACTCTAATTTTTTTGAATCTTTTCCCATCTCAATAATATTATATAGCGCTGTTATTGACCATGAATTGGGGTCCTAATTCAACCAAACAAAAAAATTGACCTTTCAGGCCAAATCTCCTAGGCAGCTGCCTAGGGCTCCGAAGCGATTTCGTAATTCACTCATATTTCTCTCTAACAAGATCTAATTTTTTTGAACCTTTTCCCATCTTAATAATATTATATAGGGCTATTATTGACCATGAATTGGGGTCCTAATTCAACCAAACAAAAAAATTGACCTTTCAGGCCAAATCTCCAAGGCAGCTCCCTAGGGCTCCGAAGCGATCTCGTAATTCACTCATATTTCTCTCTAACAAGCTCTAATTTTTTTGATCCTTTTCCCATCTCAATAATATTATATAGGGCTGTTATTGACCATGAATTGGGGTTCCTAATTCAACCAAACAAAAAAATTGACCTTTCAGACCAAATCTCCTAGGCAGCTGCCTAGGGCTCTGCAGCGATTTCGTAATTCACTCATATTTCTCTCTAAAAACTCTAATTTTTTTGAATCTTTTCCCATCTCAATAATATTATATAGCGCTGTTATTGACCATGAATTGGGGTCCTAATTCAACCAAACAAAAAAATTGACCTTTCAGGCCAAATCTCCTAGGCAGCTGCCTAGGGCTCCGAAGCGATTTCGTAATTCACTCATATTTCTCTCTAACAAGATCTAATTTTTTTGAACCTTTTCCCATCTCAATAATATTGTATAGGGCTATTATTAACCATGAATTGGGGTCCTAATTCAACCAAACAAAAAAATTGACCTTTCAGGCCAAATCTCCTAGGCAGCTGCCTAGGGCTCTGAAGCGATCTCGTAATTCAACCAAACAAAAAAATTGTCCTTTCAGGCCAAATCTCCTAGGCAGCTGCCTAGGGCTCCGAAGCGATCTCGTAATTCACTCATATTTCTCTCTAACAAGCTCTAATTTTTTTTATCCTTTTCCCATCTCAATAATATTATATATTGCTGTTATTGAATTTGAATTGGGGTCTTAATTCAACCAAACAAAAAAATTGACCTTTCAGGTCAAATCTCCTAGGCTGCTGCCTAGGGCTCCGAAGCGATTTCATAATTCACTGATATTTATCTCTAACAAGCTCTAATTTTTTTGAACCTTTTCCCATCTCAATAATATTATATAGGGCTATTATTAACCATGAATTGGGGTCCTAATTCAATCAAACAAAAAAATTGACCTTTCAGGCCAAATCTCCTAGGCAGCTGCCTAGGGCTCTGAAGCGATCTCGTAATTCAACCCAACAAAAAAATTGACCTTTCAGGCCAAATCTCCTAGGCAGCTGCCTAGGGCTCCGAAGCGATCTCGTAATTCACTCATATTTCTCTCTAACAAGCTCTAATTTTTTTTATCCTTTTCCCATCTCAATAATATTATATAGGGCTGTTATTGAATATGAATTGGGGTCTTAATTCAACCAAACAAAAAAATTGACCTTTCAGGCCAAATCTCCTAGGCTGCTGCCTAGGGATCCGAAGCGATTTCATAATTCACTCATATTTCTCTCTAAAAAGCTCTAATTTTTTTGAACCTTTTCCCATCTCAATAATATTATATAGGGCTATAATTGACCATGAATTGGGGTCCTAATTCAACCAAACAAAAAAATTGACCTTTCAGGCCAAATCTCCTAGGCAGCTGCCTAGGGCACCGAAGCGATCTCGTAATTCACTCATATTTCTCTCTAACAAGCTCTAATTTTTTTGATCCTTTTCCCATCTCTATAATATTATATAGGGCTGTTATTGACCATGAATTGGGGTCCTAATTCAACCAAACAAAGAAATTGACCTTTCAGGCCAAATCTCCAAGGCAGCTGCCTAGGGCTCCGAAGATATTTCATAATTCACTCATATATATCTCTAACAAGCTCTAATTTTTTTGAACCTTTTCCCATCTCAATTATATTATATAGGGCTGTTAATGACCATGAATTGGGGTCCTAATTCAACCAAACAAAAAAATTGACCTTTCAGGCCAAATCTCCTAGGCAGGTGCCTAGGGCTCCGAAGCGATCTCGTAATTCACTCATATTTCTTTCTAACAAGTTCTAATTTTTTTGAACCTTTTCCCATCTCAATAATATTATATAGGGCTGTTATTGACCAAGAATTGGGGTCCTAATTCAACCAAACAAAAAAATTGACCTTTCAGGCCAAATCTCCTAGGCAGCTGCCTAGGGCTCCGAAGCGATTTCGTAATTCACTCATATTTCTCTCTAAAAAGCTCTAATTTTTTTGATCCTTTTCCCATCTCAATAATATTATATAGGTCTGTTATTGACCATGAATTGGGGTCCTAATTCAACCAAACAAAAAAATTGACCTTTCAGGCCAAATCTCCTAGGCAGCTGCCTAGGGCTCTGAAGCGATCTCGTAATTCAACCAAACAAAAAAATTGACCTTTCAGGCCAAATCTCCTAGGCAGCTGCCTAGGGCTCCGAAGCGATTTCGTAATTCACTCATATTTCTCTCTAACAAGCTCTAATTTTTTTTATCCTTTTCCCATCTCAATAATATTATATAGGGCTGTTATTGAATATGAATTGGGGTCTTAATTCAACCAAACAAAAAAATTGACCTTTCAGGCCAAATCTCCTAGGCTGCTGCCTAGGGATCCGAAGCGATTTCGTAATTCACTCATATTTCTCTCTAAAAAGCTCTAATTTTTTTGAACCTTTTCCCATCTCAATAATATTATATAGGGCTATTATTGACCATGAATTGGGGTCCTAATTCAACCAAACAAAAAAATTGACCTTTCAGGCCAAATCTCCTAGGCAGCTGCCTAGGGCTCCGAAGCGATCTCGTAATTCACTCATATTTCTCTCTAACAAGCTCTAATTTTTTTGATCCTTTTCCCATCTCAATAATATTATATAGGGCTGTTATTGACCATGAATTGGGGTCCTAATTCAATCAAACAAAAAAATTGAACTTTCAGGCCAAATCTCCAAGGCAGCTGCCTAGGGCTCCGAAGATATTTCATAATTCACTCATATATATCTCTAACAAGCTCTAATTTTTTTGAACCTTTTCCCATCTCAATTATATTATATAGGGCTGTTAATGACCATGAATTGGGGTCCTAATTCAACCAAACAAAAAAATTGACCTTTCAGGCCAAATCTCCTAGGCAGGTGCCTAGGGCTCCGAAGCGATCTCGTAATTCACTCATATTTCTTTCTAACAAGTTCTAATTTTTTTGAACCTTTTCCCATCTCAATAATATTATATAGGGCTGTTATTGACCATGAATTGGGGTCCTAATTCAACCAAACATAAAAATTGACCTTTCAGGCCAAATCTCCTAGGCAGCTCCCTAGGGCTCCGAAGCGATCTCGTAATTCACTCATATTTCTCTCTAACAAGCTCTAATTTTTTTGATCCTTTTCCCATCTCAATAATATTATATAGGGCTGTTATTGACCATGAATTGGGGTTCCTAATTCAACCAAACAAAAAAATTGACCTTTCAGACCAAATCTCCTAGGCAGCTGCCTAGGGCTCTGCAGCGATTTCGTAATTCACTCATATTTCTCTCTAAAAACTCTAATTTTTTTGAATCTTTTCCCATCTCAATAATATTATATAGCGCTGTTATTGACCATGAATTGGGGTCCTAATTCAACCAAACAAAAAAATTGACCTTTCAGGCCAAATCTCCTAGGCAGCTGCCTAGGGCTCCGAAGCGATTTCGTAATTCACTCATATTTCTCTCTAACAAGATCTAATTTTTTTGAACCTTTTCCCATCTCAATAATATTGTATAGGGCTATTATTGACCATTAATTGGGGTCCTAATTCAACCAAACAAAAAAATTGACCTTTCAGGCCAAATCTCCTAGGCAGCTGCCTAGGGCTCTGAAGCAAACTCGTAATTCAACCAAACAAAAAAATTGTCCTTTCAGGCCAAATCTCCTAGGCAGCTGCCTAGGGCTCCGAAGCGATCTCGTAATTCACTCATATTTCTCTCTAACAAGCTCTAATTTTTTTTATCCTTTTCCCATCTCAATAATATTATATATTGCTGTTATTGAATTTGAATTGGGGTCTTAATTCAACCAAACAAAAAAATTGACCTTTCAGGTCAAATCTCCTAGGCTGCTGCCTAGGGCTCCGAAGCGATTTCATAATTCACTGATATTTATCTCTAACAAGCTCTAATTTTTTTGAACCTTTTCCCATCTCAATAATATTATATAGGGCTATTATTAACCATGAATTGGGGTCCTAATTCAATCAAACAAAAAAATTGACCTTTCAGGCCAAATCTCCTAGGCAGCTGCCTAGGGCTCTGAAGCGATCTCGTAATTCAACCAAACAAAAAAATTGACCTTTCAGGCCAAATCTCCTAGGCAGCTGCCTAGGGCTCCGAAGCGATCTCGTAATTCACTCATATTTCTCTCTAACAAGCTCTAATTTTTTTTATCCTTTTCCCATCTCAATAATATTATATAGGGCTGTTATTGAATATGAATTGGGGTCTTAATTCAACCAAACAAAAAAATTGACCTTTCAGGCCAAATCTCCTAGGCTGCTGCCTAGTGATCCGAAGCGATTTCATAATTCACTCATATTTCTCTCTAAAAAGCTCTAATTTTTTTGAACCTTTTCCCATCTCAATAATATTATATAGGGCTATAATTGACCATGAATTGGGGTCCTAATTCAACCAAACAAAAAAATTGACCTTTCAGGCCAAATCTCCTAGGCAGCTGCCTAGGGCTCCGAAGCGATCTCGTAATTCACTCATATTTCTCTCTAACAAGCTCTAATTTTTTTGATCCTTTTCCCATCTCAATAATATTATATAGGGCTGTTATTGACCATGAATTGGGGTCCTAATTCAACCAAACAAAAAAATTGACCTTTCAGGCCAAATCTCCAAGGCAGCTGCCTAGGGCTCCGAAGATATTTCATAATTCACTCATATATATCTCTAACAAGCTCTAATTTTTTTGAACCTTTTCCCATCTCAATTATATTATATAGGGCTGTTAATGACCATGAATTGGGGTCCTAATTCAACCAAACAAAAAAATTGACCTTTCAGGCCAAATCTCCTAGGCAGGTGCCTAGGGCTCCAAAGCGATCTCGTAATTCACTCATATTTCTTTCTAACAAGTTCTAATTTTTTTGAACCTTTTCCCATCTCAATAATATTATATAGGGCTGTTATTGACCAAGAATTGGGGTCCTAATTCAACCAAACAAAAAAATTGACCTTTCAGGCCAAATCTCCTAGGCAGCTGCCTAGGGCTCCGAAGCGATTTCGTAATTCACTCATATTTCTCTCTAAAAAGCTCTAATTTTTTTGATCCTTTTCCCATCTCAATAATATTATATAGGTCTGTTATTGACCATGAATTGGGGTCCTAATTCAACCAAACAAAAAAATTGACCTTTCAGGCCAAATCTCCTAGGCAGCTGCCTAGGGCTCTGAAGCGATCTCGTAATTCAACCAAACAAAAAAATTGACCTTTCAGGCCAAATCTCCTAGGCAGCTGCCTAGGGCTCCGAAGCGATCTCGTAATTCACTCATATTTCTCTCTAACAAGCTCTAATTTTTTTTATCCTTTTCCCATCTCAATAATATTATATAGGGCTGTTATTGAATATGAATTGGGGTCTTAATTCAACCAAACAAAAAAATTGACCTTTCAGGCCAAATCTCCTAGGCTGCTGCCTAGGGATCCGAAGCGATTTCGTAATTCACTCATATTTCTCTCTAAAAAGCTCTAATTTTTTTGAACCTTTTCCCATCTCAATAATATTATATAGGGCTATTATTGACCATGAATTGGGGTCCTAATTCAACCAAACAAAAAAATTGACCTTTCAGGCCAAATCTCCTAGGCAGCTGCCTAGGGCTCCGAAGCGATCTCGTAATTCACTCATATTTCTCTCTAACAAGCTCTAATTTTTTTGATCCTTTTCCCATCTCAATAATATTATATAGGGCTGTTATTGACCATGAATTGGGGTCCTAATTCTATCAAACAAAAAAATTGACCTTTCAGGCCAAATCTCCAAGGCAGCTGCCTAGGGCTCCGAAGATATTTCATAATTCACTCATATATATCTCTAACAAGCTCTAATTTTTTTGAACCTTTTCCCATCTCAATTATATTATATAGGGCTGTTAATGACCATGAATTGGGGTCCTAATTCAACCAAACAAAAAAATTGACCTTTCAGGCCAAATCTCCTAGGCAGGTGCCTAGGGCTCCGAAGCGATCTCGTAATTCACTCATATTTCTTTCTAACAAGTTCTAATTTTTTTGAACCTTTTCCCATCTCAATAATATTATATAGGGCTGTTATTGACCATGAATTGGGGTCCTAATTCAACCAAACATAAAAATTGACCTTTCAGGCCAAATCTCCTAGGCAGCTGCCTAGGGCTCCGAAGCGATTTCGTAATTCACTCATATTTCTCTCTAAAAAGCTCTAATTTTTTTGATCCTTTTCCCATCTCAATAATATTATATAGGTCTGTTATTGACCATGAATTGGGGTCCTAATTCAACCAAACAAAAAAATTGACCTTTCAGGCCAAATCTCCTAGGCAGCTGCCTAGGGCTCTGAAGCGATCTCGTAATTCAACCAAACAAAAAAATTGACCTTTCAGGCCAAATCTCCTAGGCAGCTGCCTAGGGCTCCGAAGCGATCTCGTAATTCACTCATATTTCTCTCTAACAAGCTCTAATTTTTTTTATCCTTTTCCCATCTCAATAATATTATATAGGGCTGTTATTGAATATGAATTGGGGTCTTAATTCAACCAAACAAAAAAATTGACCTTTCAGGCCAAATCTCCTAGGCTGCTGCCTAGGGATCCGAAGCGATTTCGTAATTCACTCATATTTCTCTCTAAAAAGCTCTAATTTTTTTGAACCTTTTCCCATCTCAATAATATTATATAGGGCTATTATTGACCATGAATTGGGGTCCTAATTCAACCAAACAAAAAAATTGACCTTTCAGGCCAAATCTCCTAGGCAGCTGCCTAGGGCTCCGAAGCGATCTCGTAATTCACTCATATTTCTCTCTAACAAGCTCTAATTTTTTTGATCCTTTTCCCATCTCAATAATATTATATAGGGCTGTTATTGACCATGAATTGGGGTCCTAATTCTATCAAACAAAAAAATTGACCTTTCAGGCCAAATCTCCAAGGCAGCTGCCTAGGGCTCCGAAGATATTTCATAATTCACTCATATATATCTCTAACAAGCTCTAATTTTTTTGAACCTTTTCCCATCTCAATTATATTATATAGGGCTGTTAATGACCATGAATTGGGGTCCTAATTCAACCAAACAAAAAAATTGACCTTTCAGGCCAAATCTCCTAGGCAGGTGCCTAGGGCTCCGAAGCGATCTCGTAATTCACTCATATTTCTTTCTAACAAGTTCTAATTTTTTTGAACCTTTTCCCATCTCAATAATATTATATAGGGCTGTTATTGACCATGAATTGGGGTCCTAATTCAACCAAACATAAAAATTGACCTTTCAGGCCAAATCTCCTAGGCAGCTGCCTAGGGCTCCGAAGCGATTTCGTAATTCACTCATATTTCTCTCTAAAAAGCTCTAATTTTTTTGATCCTTTTCCCATCTCAATAATATTATATAGGTCTGTTATTGACCATGAATTGGGGTCCTAATTCAACCAAACAAAAAAATTGACCTTTCAGGCCAAATCTCCTAGGCAGCTGCCTAGGGCTCTGAAGCGATCTCGTAATTCAACCAAACAAAAAAATTGACCTTTCAGGCCAAATCTCCTAGGCAGCTGCCTAGGGCTCCGAAGCGATCTCGTAATTCACTCATATTTCTCTCTAACAAGCTCTAATTTTTTTTATCCTTTTCCCATCTCAATAATATTATATAGGGCTGTTATTGAATATGAATTGGGGTCTTAATTCAACCAAACAAAAAAATTGACCTTTCGGGCCAAATCTCCTAGGCTGCTGCCTAGGGATCCGAAGCGATTTCATAATTCACTCATATTTCTCTCTAAAAAGCAATAATTTTTTTGAACCTTTTCCCATCTCAATAATATTATATAGGGCTATAATTGACCATGAATTGGGGTCCTAATTCAACCAAACAAAAAAATTGACCTTTCAGGCCAAATCTCCTAGGCAGCTGCCTAGGGCTCCGAAGCGATCTCGTAATTCACTCATATTTCTCTCTAACAAGCTCTAATTTTTTTGATCCTTTTCCCATCTCAATAATATTATATAGGGCTGTTATTGACCATGAATTGGGGTCCTAATTCAACCAAACAAAAAAATTGACCTTTCAGGCCAAATCTCCAAGGCAGCTGCCTAGGGCTCCGAAGATATTTCATAATTCACTCATATATATCTCTAACAAGCTCTAATTTTTTTGAACCTTTTCCCATCTCAATTATATTATATAGGGCTGTTAATGACCATGAATTGGGGTCCTAATTCAACCAAACAAAAAAATTGACCTTTCAGGCCAAATCTCCTAGGCAGGTGCCTAGGGCTCCGAAGCGATCTCGTAATTCACTCATATTTCTTTCTAACAAGTTCTAATTTTTTTGAACCTTTTCCCATCTCAATAATATTATATAGGGCTGTTATTGACCAAGAATTGGGGTCCTAATTCAACCAAACAAAAAAATTGACCTTTCAGGCCAAATCTCCTAGGCAGCTGCCTAGGGCTCCGAAGCGATTTCGTAATTCACTCATATTTCTCTCTAAAATGCTCTAATTTTTTTGATCCTTTTCCCATCTCAATAATATTATATAGGTCTGTTATTGACCATGAATTGGGGTCCTAATTCAACCAAACAAAAAAATTGACCTTTCAGGCCAAATCTCCTAGGCAGCTGCCTAGGGCTCCGAAGCGATTTCGTAATTCACTCATATTTCTCTCTAAAAAGCTCTAATTTTTTTGATCCTTTTCCCATCTCAATAATATTATATAGGTCTGTTATTGACCATGAATTGGGGTCCTAATTCAACCAAACAAAAAAATTGACCTTTCAGGCCAAATCTCCTAGGCAGCTGCCTAGGGCTCTGAAGAGATCTCGTAATTCAACCAAACAAAAAAATTGACCTTTCAGGCCAAATCTCCTAGGCAGCTGCCTAGGGCTCCGAAGCGATCTCGTAATTCACATATATTTCTCTCTAACAAGCTCTAATTTTTTTTATCCTTTTCCCATCTCAATAATATTATATAGGGCTGTTATTGAATATGAATTGGGGTCTTAATTCAACCAAACAAAAAAATTGACCTTTCAGGCCAAATCTCCTAGGCTGCTGCCTAGGGATCCGAAGCGATTTCATAATTCACTCATATTTCTCTCTAAAAAGCTCTAATTTTTTTGAACCTTTTCCCATCTCAATAATATTATATAGGGCTATAATTGACCATGAATTGGGGTCCTAATTCAACCAAACAAAAAAATTGACCTTTCAGGCCAAATCTCCTAGGCAGCTGCCTAGGGCTCCGAAGCGATCTCGTAATTCACTCATATTTCTCTCTAACAAGCTCTAATTTTTTTGATCCTTTTCCCATCTCAATAATATTATATAGGGCTGTTATTGACCATGAATTGGGGTCCTAATTCAACCAAACAAAAAAATTGACCTTTCAGGCCAAATCTCCAAGGCAGCTGCCTAGGGCTCCGAAGATATTTCATAATTCACTCATATATATCTCTAACAAGCTCTAATTTTTTTGAACCTTTTCCCATCTCAATTATATTATATAGGGCTGTTAATGACCATGAATTGGGGTCCTAATTCAACCAAACAAAAAAATTGACCTTTCAGGCCAAATCTCCTAGGCAGGTGCCTAGGGCTCCGAAGCGATCTCGTAATTCACTCATATTTCTTTCTAACAAGTTCTAATTTTTTTGAACCTTTTCCCATCTCAATAATATTATATAGGGCTGTTATTGACCAAGAATTGGGGTCCTAATTCAACCAAACAAAAAAATTGACCTTTCAGGCCAAATCTCCTAGGCAGCTGCCTAGGGCTCCGAAGCGATTTCGTAATTCACTCATATTTCTCTCTAACAAGCTCTAATTTTTTTTATCCTTTTCCCATCTCAATAATATTATATAGGGCTGTTATTGAATATGAATTGGGGTCTTAATTCAACCAAACAAAAAAATTGACCTTTCAGGCCAAATCTCCTAGGCTGCTGCCTAGGGATCCGAAGCGATTTCGTAATTCACTCATATTTCTCTCTAAAAAGCTCTAATTTTTTTGAACCTTTTCCCATCTCAATAATATTATATAGGGCTATTATTGACCATGAATTGGGGTCCTAATTCAACCAAACAAAAAAATTGACCTTTCAGGCCAAATCTCCTAGGCAGCTGCCTAGGGCTCCGAAGCGATCTCGTAATTCACTCATATTTCTCTCTAACAAGCTCTAATTTTTTTGATCCTTTTCCCATCTCAATAATATTATATAGGGCTGTTATTGACCATGAATTGGGGTCCTAATTCAATCAAACAAAAAAATTGACCTTTCAGGCCAAATCTCCAAGGCAGCTGCCTAGGGCTCCGAAGATATTTCATAATTCACTCATATATATCTCTAACAAGCTCTAATTTTTTTGAACCTTTTCCCATCTCAATTATATTATATAGGGCTGTTAATGACCATGAATTGGGGTCCTAATTCAACCAAACAAAAAAATTGACCTTTCAGGCCAAATCTCCTAGGCAGGTGCCTAGGGCTCCGAAGCGATCTCGTAATTCACTCATATTTCTTTCTAACAAGTTCTAATTTTTTTGAACCTTTTCCCATCTCAATAATATTATATAGGGCTGTTATTGACCATGAATTGGGGTCCTAATTCAACCAAACATAAAAATTGACCTTTCAGGCCAAATCTCCTAGGCAGCTGCCTAGGGCTCCGAAGCGATTTCGTAATTCACTCATATTTCTCTCTAAAAAGCTCTAATTTTTTTGATCCTTTTCCCATCTCCATAATATTATATAGGTCTGTTATTGACCATGAATTGGGGTCCTAATTCAACCAAACAAAAAAATTGACCTTTCAGGCCAAATCTCCTAGGCAGCTGCCTAGGGCTCTGAAGCGATCTCGTAATTCAACCAAACAAAAAAATTGACCTTTCAGGCCAAATCTCCTAGGCAGCTGCCTAGGGCTCCGAAGCGATCTCGTAATTCACTCATATTTCTCTCTAACAAGCTCTAATTTTTTTTATCCTTTTCCCATCTCAATAATATTATATAGGGCTGTTATTGAATATGAATTGGGGTCTTAATTCAACCAAACATAAAAATTGACCTTTCAGGCCAAATCTCCTAGGCTGCTGCCTAGGGCTCCGAAGCGATTTCATAATTCACTGATATTTATCTCTAACAAGCTCTAATTTTTTTGAACCTTTTCCCATCTCAATAATATTATATAGGGCTATTATTGACCATGAATTGGGGTCCTAATTCAATCAAACAAAAAAATTGACCTTTCAGGCCAAATCTCCTAGGCAGCTGCTTAGGTCTCCGAAGCGATCTCGTAATTCACTCATATTTCTCTCTAACAAGCTCTAATTATTTTGAACCTTTTCCCATCTTAATAATATTATATAGGGCTATTATTGACCATGAATTGGGGTCCTAATTCAACCAAACAAAAAAATTGACCTTTCAGGCCAAATCTCCTAGGCAGCTCCCTAGGGCTCCGAAGCGATCTCGTAATTCACTCATATTTCTCTCTAACAAGCTCTAATTTTTTTAATCCTTTTCCCATCTCAATAATATTATATAGGGCTGTTATTGACCATGAATTGGGGTTCCTAATTCAACCAAACAAAAAAATTGACCTTTCAGACCAAATCTCCTAGGCAGCTGCCTAGGGCTCTGCAGCGATTTCGTAATTCACTCATATTTCTCTCTAAAAACTCTAATTTTTTTGAATCTTTTCCCATCTCAATAATATTATATAGCGCTGTTATTGACCATGAATTGGGGTCCTAATTCAACCAAACAAAAAAATTGACCTTTCAGGCCAAATCTCCTAGGCAGCTGCCTAGGGCTCCGAAGCGATTTCGTAATTCACTCATATTTCTCTCTAACAAGATCTAATTTTTTTTAACCTTTTCCCATCTCAATAATATTGTATAGGGCTATTATTGACCATGAATTGGGGTCCTAATTCAACCAAACAAAAAAATTGACCTTTCAGGCCAAATCTCCTAGGCAGCTGCCTAGGGCTCTGAAGCGATCTCGTAATTCAACCAAACAAAAAAATTGTCCTTTCAGGCCAAATCTCCTAGGCAGCTGCCTAGGGCTCCGAAGCGATCTCGTAATTCACTCATATTTCTCTCTAACAAGCTCTAATTTTTTTTATCCTTTTCCCATCTCAATAATATTATATAGGGCTGTTATTGAATATGAATTGGGGTCTTAATTCAACCAAACATAAAAATTGACCTTTCAGGCCAAATCTCCTAGGCTGCTGCCTAGGGCTCCGAAGCGATTTCATAATTCACTGATATTTATCTCTAACAAGCTCTAATTTTTTTGAACCTTTTCCCATCTCAATAATATTATATAGGGCTATTATTGACCATGAATTGGGGTCCTAATTCAATCAAACAAAAAAATTGACCTTTCAGGCCAAATCTCCTAGGCAGCTGCTTAGGTCTCCGAAACGATCTCGTAATTCACTCATATTTCTCTCTAACAAGCTCTAATTTTTTTGAACCTTTTCCCATCTTAATAATATTATATAGGGCTATTATTGACCATGAATTGGGGTCCTAATTCAACCAAACAAAAAAATTGACCTTTCAGGCCAAATCTCCTAGGCAGCTCCCTAGGGCTCCGAAGCGATCTCGTAATTCACTCATATTTCTCTCTAACAAGCTCTAATTTTTTTGATCCTTTTCCCATCTCAATAATATTATATAGGGCTGTTATTGACCATGAATTGGGGTTCCTAATTCAACCAAACAAAAAAATTGACCTTTCAGACCAAATCTCCTAGGCTGCTGCCTAGGGCTCCGCAGCGATTTCGTAATTCACTCATATTTCTCTCTAAAAAGCTCTAATTTTTTTGAACCTTTTCCCATCTCAATAATATTATATAGGGCAGTTATTGACCATGAATTGGGGTCCTAATTCAACCAAACAAAAAAATTGACCTTTCAGGCCAAATCTCCTAGGCAGCTGCCTAGGGCTCCGAAGCGATTTCGTAATTCACTCATATTTCTCTCTAACAAGATCTAATTTTTTTGAACCTTTTCCCATCTCAATAATATTGTATAGGGCTATTATTGACCATGAATTGGGGTCCTAATTCAACCAAACAAAAAAATTGACCTATCAGGCCAAATCTCCTAGGCAGCTGCCTAGGGATCCGAAGCGATTTCGTAATTCACTCATATTTCTCTCTAAAAAGCTCTAATATTTTTGAACCTTTTCCCATCTCCATAATATTATATAGGGCTGTTATTGACCATGAATTGGGGTCCTAATTCAACCAAACAAAAAAATTGACCTTTCAGGCCAAATCTCCTAGGCAGCTCCCTAGGGCTCCGAAGCGATCTCGTAATTCACTCATATTTCTCTCTAACAAGCTCTAATTTTTTTGATCCTTTTCCCATCTCAATAATATTATATAGGGCTGTTATTCACCATGAATTGGGGTCCCAATTCAACCAAACAAAAAAATTGACCTTTCAGGCCAAATCTCCTAGGCAGCTCCCTAGGGCTCCGAAGCGATCTCGTAATTCACTCATATTTCTCTCTAACAAGCTCTAATTTTTTTGAACCTTTTCCCATCTCAATAATATTATATAGCGCTGTTATTGACCATGAATTGGGGTCCTAATTCAACCAAACAAAAAAATTGACCTTTCAGGCCAAATCTCCTAGGCAGCTGCCTAGAGCTCCGAAGCGATTTCGTAATTCACTCATATTTCTCTCTAACAAGATCTAATTTTTTTGAACCTTTTCCCATCTCAATAATATTATATAGGGCTATTATTGACCATGAATTGGGGTCCTAATTCAATCAAACAAAAAAACTGACCTTTCAGGCCAAATCTCCTAGGCAGCTGCTTAGGTCTCCGAAACGATCTCGTAATTCACTCATATTTCTCTCTAACAAGCTCTAATTTTTTTGAACCTTTTCCCATCTTAATAATATTATATAGGGCTATTATTGACCATGAATTGGGGTCCTAATTCAACCAAACAAAAAAATTGACCTTTCAGGCCAAATCTCCTAGGCAGCTCCCTAGGGCTCCGAAGCGATCTCGTAATTCACTCATATTTCTCTCTAACAAGCTCTAATTTTTTTGATCCTTTTCCCATCTCAATAATATTATATAGGGCTGTTATTGACCATGAATTGGGGTTCCTAATTCAACCAAACAAAAAAATTGACCTTTCAGACCAAATCTCCTAGGCAGCTGCCTAGGGCTCTGCAGCGATTTCGTAATTCACTCATATTTCTCTCTAAAAACTCTAATTTGTTTGAATCTTTTCCCATCTCAATAATATTATATAGCGCTGTTATTGACCATGAATTGGGGTCGTAATTCAACCAAACAAAAAAATTGACCTTTCAGGCCAAATCTCCTAGGCAGCTGCCTAGGGCTCCGAAGCGATTTCGTAATTCACTCATATTTCTCTCTAACAAGATCTAATTTTTTTGAACCTTTTCCCATCTCAATAATATTGTATAGGGCTATTATTGACCATGAATTGGGGTCCTAATTCAACCAAACAAAAAAATTGACCTTTCAGGCCAAATCTCCTAGGCAGCTGCCTAGGGCTCTGAAGCGATCTCGTAATTCAACCAAACAAAAAAATTGTCCTTTTAGGCCAAATCTCCTAGGCAGCTGCCTAGGGCTCCGAAGCGATCTCGTAATTCACTCATATTTCTCTCTAACAAGCTCTAATTTTTTTTATCCTTTTCCCATCTCAATAATATTATATATTGCTGTTATTGAATTTGAATTGGGGTCTTAATTCAACCAAACAAAAAAATTGACCTTTCAGGCCAAATCTCCTAGGCTGCTGCCTAGGGCTCCGAAGCGATTTCATAATTCACTGATATTTATCTCTAACAAGCTCTAATTTTTTTGAACCTTTTCCAATCTCAATAATATTATATAGGGCTATTATTGACCATGAATTGGGGTCCTAATTCAATCAAACAAAAAAATTGACCTTTCAGGCCAAATCTCCTAGGCAGCTGCTTAGGTCTCCGAAACGATCTCGTAATTCACTCATATTTCTCTCTAACAAGCTCTAATTTTTTTGAACCTTTTCCCATCTTAATAATATTATATAGGGCTATTATTGACCATGAATTGGGGTCCTAATTCAACCAAACAAAAAAATTGACCTTTCAGGCCAAATCTCCTAGGCAGCTCCCTAGGGCTCCGAAGCGATCTCGTAATTCACTCATATTTCTCTCTAACAAGCTCTAATTTTTTTGATCCTTTTCCCATCTCAATAATAATATATAGGGCTGTTATTGACCATGAATTGGGGTTCCTAATTCAACCAAACAAAAAAATTGACCTTTCAGACCAAATCTCCTAGGCTGCTGCCTAGGGCTCCGCAGCGATTTCGTAATTCACTCATATTTCTCTCTAAAAAGCTCTAATTTTTTTGAACCTTTTCCCATCTCAATAATATTATATAGGGCTGTTATTGACCATGAATTGGGGTCCTAATTCAACCAAACAAAAAAATTGACCTTTCAGGCCAAATCTCCTAGGCAGCTGCCTAGGGCTCCGAAGCGATTTCGTAATTCACTCATATTTCTCTCTAACAAGATCTAATTTTTTTGAACCTTTTCCCATCTCAATAATATTGTATAGGGCTATTATTGACCATGAATTGGGGTCCTAATTCAACCAAACATAAAAATTGACCTTTCAGGCCAAATCTCCTAGGCAGGTGCCTAGGGCTCCGAAGCGATCTCGTAATTCACTCATATTTCTTTCTAACAAGTTCTAATTTTTTTGAACCTTTTCCCATCTCAATAATATTATATAGGGCTGTTATTGACCATGAATTGGTGTCCTAATTCAACCAAACAAAAAAATTGACCTTTCAGGCCAAATCTCCTAGGCAGCTGCCTAGGGCTCCGAAGCGATTTCGTAATTCACTCATATTTCTCTCTAACAAGATCTAATTTTTTTGAACCTTTTCCCATCTCAATAATATTGTATAGGGCTATTATTGACCATGAATTGGGGTCCTAATTCAACCAAACAAAAAAATTGACCTATCAGGCCAAATCTCCTAGGCAGCTGCCTAGGGCTCCGAAGCGATCTCGTAATTCACTCATATTTCTCTCTAACAAGCTCTAATTTTTTTTATCCTTTTCCCATCTCAATAATATTATATATTGCTGTTATTGAATTTGAATTGGGGTCTTAATTCAACCAAACAAAAAAATTGACCTTTCAGGCCAAATCTCCTAGGCTGCTGCCTAGGGCTCCGAAGCGATTTCATAATTCACTGATATTTATCTCTAACAAGCTCTAATTTTTTTGAACCTTTTCCAATCTCAATAATATTATATAGGGCTATTATTGACCATGAATTGGAGTCCTAATTCAATCAAACAAAAAAATTGACCTTTCAGGCCAAATCTCCTAGGCAGCTGCTTAGGTCTCCGAAACGATCTCGTAATTCACTCATATTTCTCTCTAACAAGCTCTAATTTTTTTGAACCTTTTCCCATCTTAATAATATTATATAGGGCTATTATTGACCATGAATTGGGGTCCTAATTCAACCAAACAAAAAAATTGACCTTTCAGGCCAAATCTCCTAGGCAGCTCCCTAGGGCTCCGAAGCGATCTCGTAATTCACTCATATTTCTCTCTAACAAGCTCTAATTTTTTTGATCCTTTTCCCATCTCAATAATATTATATAGGGCTGTTATTGACCATGAATTGGGGTTCCTAATTCAACCAAACAAAAAAATTGACCTTTCAGACCAAATCTCCTAGGCTGCTGCCTAGGGCTCCGCAGCGATTTCGTAATTCACTCATATTTCTCTCTAAAATGCTCTAATTTTTTTGAACCTTTTCCCATCTCAATAATATTATATAGGGCTGTTATTGACCATGAATTGGGGTCCTAATTCAACCAAACAAAAAAATTGACCTTTCAGGCCAAATCTCCTAGGCAGCTGCCTAGGGCTCCGAAGCGATTTCGTAATTCACTCATATTTCTCTCTAACAAGCTCTAATTTTTTTGAACCTTTTCCCATCTCCATAATATTATATAGGGCTGTTATTGACCATGAATTGGGGTCCTAATTCAACCAAACAAAAAAATTGACCTTTCAGGCCAAATCTCCTAGGCAGCTGCCTAGGGCTCCGAAGAGATCTCGTAATTCACTCATATTTCTCTCTAACAAGCTCTAATTTTTTTGATCCTTTTCCCATCTCAATAATATTATATAGGGCTGTTATTCACCATGAATTGGGGTCCCAATTCAACCAAACAAAAAAATTGACCTTTCAGGCCAAATCTCCTAGGCAGCTCCCTAGGGCTCCGAAGCGATCTCGTAATTCACTCATATTTCTCTCTAACAAGCTCTAATTTTTTTGAACCTTTTCCCATCTCAATAATATTATATAGCGCTGTTATTCACCATGAATTGGGGTCCTAATTCAACCAAACAAAAAAATTGACCTTTCAGGCCAAATCTCCTAGGCAGCTGCCTAGGGCTCCGAAGCGATTTCGTAATTCACTCATATTTCTCTCTAACAAGATCTAATTTTTTTGAACCTTTTCCCATCTCAATAATATTATATAGGGCTATTATTGACCATGAATTGGGGTCCTAATTCAATCAAACAAAAAAACTGACCTTTCAGGCCAAATCTCCTAGGCAGCTGCTTAGGTCTCCGAAGCGATCTCGTAATTCACTCATATTTCTCTCTAACAAGCTCTAATTTTTTTGAACCTTTTCCCATCTTATTAATATTATATAGGGCTATTATTGACCATGAATTGGGGTCCTAATTCAACCAAACAAAAAAATTGACCTTTCAGGCCAAATCTCCAAGGCAGCTCCCTAGGGCTCCGAAGCGATCTCGTAATTCACTCATATTTCTCTCTAACAAGCTCTAATTTTTTTGAACCTTTTCCCATCTTAATAATATTATATAGGGCTATTATTGACCATGAATTGGGGTCCTAATTCAACCAAACAAAAAAATTGACCTTTCAGGCCAAATCTCCAAGGCAGCTCCCTAGGGCTCCGAAGCGATCTCGTAATTCACTCATATTTCTCTCTAACAAGCTCTAATTTTTTTGATCCTTTTCCCATCTCAATAATATTATATAGGGCTGTTATTGACCATGAATTGGGGTTCCTAATTCAACCAAACAAAAAAATTGACCTTTCAGACCAAATCTCCTAGGCAGCTGCCTAGGGCTCTGCAGCGATTTCGTAATTCACTCATATTTCTCTCTAAAAACTCTAATTTTTTTGAATCTTTTCCCATCTCAATAATATTATATAGCGCTGTTATTGACCATGAATTGGGGTCCTAATTCAACCAAACAAAAAAATTGACCTTTCAGGCCAAATCTCCTAGGCAGCTGCCTAGGGCTCCGAAGCGATTTCGTAATTCACTCATATTTCTCTCTAACAAGATCTAATTTTTTTGAACCTTTTCCCATCTCAATAATATTGTATAGGGCTATTATTGACCATGAATTGGGGTCCTAATTCAACCAAACAAAAAAATTGACCTTTCAGGCCAAATCTCCTAGGCAGCTGCCTAGGGCTCCGAAGCGATTTCGTAATTCACTCATATTTCTCTCTAACAAGATCTAATTTTTTTGAACCTTTTCCCATCTCAATAATATTATATAGGGCTGTTATTGACCATGAATTGGGGTCCTAATTCAACCAAACAAAAAAATTGACCTTTCAGGCCAAATCTCCTAGGCAGCTGCCTAGGGCTCCGAAGCGATTTCGTAATTCACTCATATTTCTCTCTAACAAGATCTAATTTTTTTGAACCTTTTCCCATCTCAATAATATTGTATAGGGCTATTATTGACCATGAATTGGGGTCCTAATTCAACCAAACAAAAAAATTGACCTATCAGGCCAAATCTCCTAGGCAGCTGCCTAGGGCTCCGAAGCGATCTCGTAATTCACTCATATTTCTCTCTAACAAGCTCTAATTTTTTTTATCCTTTTCCCATCTCAATAATATTATATATTGCTGTTATTGAATTTGAATTGGGGTCTTAATTCAACCAAACAAAAAAATTGACCTTTCAGGCCAAATCTCCTAGGCTGCTGCCTAGGGCTCCGAAGCGATTTCATAATTCACTGATATTTATCTCTAACAAGCTCTAATTTTTTTGAACCTTTTCCAATCTCAATAATATTATATAGGGCTATTATTGACCATGAATTGGAGTCCTAATTCAATCAAACAAAAAAATTGACCTTTCAGGCCAAATCTCCTAGGCAGCTGCTTAGGTCTCCGAAACGATCTCGTAATTCACTCATATTTCTCTCTAACAAGCTCTAATTTTTTTGAACCTTTTCCCATCTTAATAATATTATATAGGGCTATTATTGACCATGAATTGGGGTCCTAATTCAACCAAACAAAAAAATTGACCTTTCAGGCCAAATCTCCTAGGCAGCTCCCTAGGGCTCCGAAGCGATCTCGTAATTCACTCATATTTCTCTCTAACAAGCTCTAATTTTTTTGATCCTTTTCCCATCTCAATAATATTATATAGGGCTGTTATTGACCATGAATTGGGGTTCCTAATTCAACCAAACAAAAAAATTGACCTTTCAGACCAAATCTCCTAGGCTGCTGCCTAGGGCTCCGCAGCGATTTCGTAATTCACTCATATTTCTCTCTAAAAAGCTCTAATTTTTTTGAACCTTTTCCCATCTCAATAATATTATATAGGGCTGTTATTGACCATGAATTGGGGTCCTAATTCAACCAAACAAAAAAATTGACCTTTCAGGCCAAATCTCCTAGGCAGCTGCCTAGGGCTCCGAAGCGATTTCGTAATTCACTCATATTTCTCTCTAACAAGCTCTAATTTTTTTGAACCTTTTCCCATCTCCATAATATTATATAGGGCTGTTATTGACCATGAATTGGGGTCCTAATTCAACCAAACAAAAAAATTGACCTTTCAGGCCAAATCTCCTAGGCAGCTGCCTAGGGCTCCGAAGTGATCTCGTAATTCACTCATATTTCTCTCTAACAAGCTCTAATTTTTTTGATCCTTTTCCCATCTCAATAATATTATATAGGGCTGTTATTCACCATGAATTGGGGTCCCAATTCAACCAAACAAAAAAATTGACCTTTCAGGCCAAATCTCCTAGGCAGCTCCCTAGGGCTCCGAAGCGATCTCGTAATTCACTCATATTTCTCTCTAACAAGCTCTAATTTTTTTGAACCTTTTCCCATCTCAATAATATTATATAGCGCTGTTATTCACCATGAATTGGGGTCCTAATTCAACCAAACAAAAAAATTGACCTTTCAGGCCAAATCTCCTAGGCAGCTGCCTAGGGCTCCGAAGCGATTTCGTAATTCACTCATATTTCTCTCTAACAAGATCTAATTTTTTTGAACCTTTTCCCATCTCAATAATATTATATAGGGCTATTATTGACCATGAATTGGGGTCCTAATTCAATCAAACAAAAAAACTGACCTTTCAGGCCAAATCTCATAGGCAGCTGCTTAGGTCTCCGAAGCGATCTCGTAATTCACTCATATTTCTCTCTAACAAGCTCTAATTTTTTTTGAACCTTTTCCCATCTTATTAATATTATATAGGGCTATTATTGACCATGAATTGGGGTCCTAATTCAACCAAACAAAAAAATTGACCTTTCAGGCCAAATCTCCAAGGCAGCTCCCTAGGGCTCCGAATTGATCTCGTAATTCACTCATATTTCTCTCTAACAAGCTCTAATTTTTTTGAACCTTTTCCCATCTTAATAATATTATATAGGGCTATTATTGACCATGAATTGGGGTCCTAATTCAACCAAACAAAAAAATTGACCTTTCAGGCCAAATCTCCAAGGCAGCTCCCTAGGGCTCCGAAGCGATCTCGTAATTCACTCATATTTCTCTCTAACAAGCTCTAATTTTTTTGATCCTTTTCCCATCTCAATAATATTATATAGGGCTGTTATTGACCATGAATTGGGGTTCCTAATTCAACCAAACAAAAAAATTGACCTTTCAGACCAAATCTCCTAGGCAGCTGCCTAGGGCTCTGCAGCGATTTCGTAATTCACTCATATTTCTCTCTAAAAACTCTAATTTTTTTGAATCTTTTCCCATCTCAATAATATTATATAGCGCTGTTATTGACCATGAATTGGGGTCCTAATTCAACCAAACAAAAAAATTGACCTTTCAGGCCAAATCTCCTAGGCAGCTGCCTAGGGCTCCGAAGCGATTTCGTAATTCACTCATATTTCTCTCTAACAAGATCTAATTTTTTTGAACCTTTTCCCATCTCAATAATATTGTATAGGGCTATTATTGACCATGAATTGGGGTCCTAATTCAACCAAACAAAAAAATTGACCTTTCAGGCCAAATCTCCTAGGCAGCTGCCTAGGGCTCTGAAGCGATCTCGTAATTCAACCAAACAAAAAAATTGTCCTTTCAGGCCAAATCTCCTAGGCAGCTGCCTAGGGCTCCGAAGCGATCTCGTAATTCACTCATATTTCTCTCTAACAAGCTCTAATTTTTTTTATCCTTTTCCCATCTCAATAATATTATAAATTGCTGTTATTGAATTTGAATTGGGGTCTTAATTCAACCAAACAAAAAAATTGACCTTTCAGGTCAAATCTCCTAGGCTGCTGCCTAGGGCTCCGAAGCGATTTCATAATTCACTGATATTTATCTCTAACAAGCTCTAATTTTTTTGAACCTTTTCCCATCTCAATAATATTATATAGGGCTATTATTGACCATGAATTGGGGTCCTAATTCAATCAAACAAAAAAATTGACCTTTCAGGCCAAATCTCCTAGGCAGCTGCTTAGGTCTCCGAAACGATCTCGTAATTCACTCATATTTCTCTCTAACAAGCTCTAATTTTTTTGAACCTATTCCCATCTTAATAATATTATATAGGGCTATTATTGACCATGAATTGGGGTCCTAATTCAACCAAACAAAAAAATTGACCTTTCAGGCCAAATCTCCTAGGCAGCACCCTAGGGCTCCGAAGCGATCTCGTAATTCACTCATATTTCTCTCTAACAAGCTCTAATTTTTTTAATCCTTTTCCCATCTCAATAATATTATATAGGGCTGTTATTGACCATGAATTGGGGTTCCTAATTCAACCAAACAAAAAAATTGACCTTTCAGACCAAATCTCCTAGGCAGCTGCCTAGGGCTCTGCAGCGATTTCGTAATTCACTCATATTTCTCTCTAAAAACTCTAATTTTTTTGAATCTTTTCCCATCTCAATAATATTATATAGCGCTGTTATTGACCATGAATTGGGGTCCTAATTCAACCAAACAAAAAAATTGACCTTTCAGGCCAAATCTCCTAGGCAGCTGCCTAGGGCTCCGAAGCGATTTCGTAATTCACTCATATTTCTCTCTAACAAGATCTAATTTTTTTGAACCTTTTCCCATCTCAATAATATTGTATAGGGCTATTATTGACCATGAATTGGGGTCCTAATTCAACCAAACAAAAAAATTGACCTTTCAGGCCAAATCTCCTAGGCAGCTGCCTAGGGCTCTGAAGCGATCTCGTAATTCAACCAAACAAAAAAATTGTCCTTTCAGGCCAAATCTCCTAGGCAGCTGCCTAGGGCTCCGAAGCGATCTCGTAATTCACTCATATTTCTCTCTAACAAGCTCTAATTTTTTTTATCCTTTTCCCATCTCAATAATATTATATATTGCTGTTATTGAATTTGAATTGGGGTCTTAATTCAACCAAACAAAAAAATTGACCTTTCAGGCCAAATCTCCTAGGCTGCTGCCTAGGGCTCCGAAGCGATTTCATAATTCACTGATATTTATCTCTAACAAGCTCTAATTTTTTTGAACCTTTTCCAATCTCAATAATATTATATAGGGCTATTATTGACCATGAATTGGGGTCCTAATTCAATCAAACAAAAAAATTGACCTTTCAGGCCAAATCTCCTAGGCAGCTGCTTAGGTCTCCGAAACGATCTCGTAATTCACTCATATTTCTCTCTAACAAGCTCTAATTTTTTTGAACCATTTCCCATCTTAATAATATTATATAGGGCTATTATTGACCATGAATTGGGGTCCTAATTCAACCAAACAAAAAAATTGACCTTTCAGGCCAAATCTCCTAGGCAGCTCCCTAGGGCTCCGAAGCGATCTCGTAATTCACTCATATTTCTCTCTAACAAGCTCTAATTTTTTTAATCCTTTTCCCATCTCAATAATATTATATAGGGCTGTTATTGACCATGAATTGGGGTTCCTAATTCAACCAAACAAAAAAATTGACCTTTCAGACCAAATCTCCTAGGCAGCTGCCTAGGGCTCTGCAGCGATTTCGTAATTCACTCATATTTCTCTCTAAAAACTCTAATTTTTTTGAATCTTTTCCCATCTCAATAATATTATATAGCGCTGTTATTGACCATGAATTGGGGTCCTAATTCAACCAAACAAAAAAATTGAACTTTCAGGCCAAATCTCCTAGGCAGCTGCCTAGGGCTCCGAAGCGATTTCGTAATTCACTCATATTTCTCTCTAACAAGATCTAATTTTTTTGAACCTTTTCCCATCTCAATAATATTGTATAGGGCTATTATTGACCATGAATTGGGGTCCTAATTCAACCAAACAAAAAAATTGACCTTTCAGGCCAAATCTCCTAGGCAGCTGCCTAGGGCTCTGAAGCGATCTCGTAATTCAACCAAACAAAAAAATTGTCCTTTCAGGCCAAATCTCCTAGGCAGCTGCCTAGGGCTCCGAAGCGATCTCGTAATTCACTCATATTTCTCTCTAACAAGCTCTAATTTTTTTTATCCTTTTCCCATCTCAATAATATTATATATTGCTGTTATTGAATTTGAATTGGGGTCTTAATTCAACCAAACAAAAAAATTGACCTTTCAGGCCAAATCTCCTAGGCTGCTGCCTAGGGCTCCGAAGCGATTTCATAATTCACTGATATTTATCTCTAACAAGCTCTAATTTTTTTGAACCTTTTCCAATCTCAATAATATTATATAGGGCTATTATTGACCATGAATTGGGGTCCTAATTCAATCAAACAAAAAAATTGACCTTTCAGGCCAAATCTCCTAGGCAGCTGCTTAGGTCTCCGAAACGATCTCGTAATTCACTCATATTTCTCTCTAACAAGCTCTAATTTTTTTGAACCATTTCCCATCTTAATAATATTATATAGGGCTATTATTGACCATGAATTGGGGTCCTAATTCAACCAAACAAAAAAATTGACCTTTCAGGCCAAATCTCCTAGGCAGCTCCCTAGGGCTCCGAAGCGATCTCGTAATTCACTCATATTTCTCTCTAACAAGCTCTAATTTTTTTATTCCTTTTCCCATCTCAATAATATTATATAGGGCTGTTATTGACCATGAATTGGGGTTCCTAATTCAACCAAACAAAAAAATTGACCTTTCAGACCAAATCTCCTAGGCAGCTGCCTAGGGCTCTGCAGCGATTTCGTAATTCACTCATATTTCTCTCTAAAAACTCTAATTTTTTTGAATCTTTTCCCATCTCAATAATATTATATAGCGCTGTTATTGACCATGAATTGGGGTCCTAATTCAACCAAACAAAAAAATTGAACTTTCAGGCCAAATCTCCTAGGCAGCTGCCTAGGGCTCCGAAGCGATTTCGTAATTCACTCATATTTCTCTCTAACAAGATCTAATTTTTTTGAACCTTTTCCCATCTCAATAATATTGTATAGGGCTATTATTGACCATGAATTGGGGTCCTAATTCAACCAAACAAAAAAATTGACCTTTCAGGCCAAATCTCCTAGGCAGCTGCCTAGGGCTCTGAAGCGATCTCGTAATTCAACCAAACAAAAAAATTGTCCTTTCAGGCCAAATCTCCTAGGCAGCTGCCTAGGGCTCCGAAGCGATCTCGTAATTCACTCATATTTCTCTCTAACAAGCTCTAATTTTTTTTATCCTTTTCCCATCTCAATAATATTATATATTGCTGTTATTGAATTTGAATTGGGGTCTTAATTCAACCAAACAAAAAAATTGACCTTTCAGGCCAAATCTCCTAGGCTGCTGCCTAGGGCTCCGAAGCGATTTCATAATTCACTGATATTTATCTCTAACAAGCTCTAATTTTTTTGAACCTTTTCCAATCTCAATAATATTATATAGGGCTATTATTGACCATGAATTGGGGTCCTAATTCAATCAAACAAAAAAATTGACCTTTCAGGCCAAATCTCCTAGGCAGCTGCTTAGGTCTCCGAAACGATCTCGTAATTCACTCATATTTCTCTCTAACAAGCTCTAATTTTTTTGAACCTTTTCCCATCTTAATAATATTATATAGGGCTATTATTGACCATGAATTGGGGTCCTAATTCAACCAAACAAAAAAATTGACCTTTCAGGCCAAATCTCCTAGGCAGCTCCCTAGGGCTCCGAAGCGATCTCGTAATTCACTCATATTTCTCTCTAACAAGCTCTAATTTTTTTAATCCTTTTCCCATCTCAATAATATTATATAGGGCTGTTATTGACCATGAATTGGGGTTCCTAATTCAACCAAACAAAAAAATTGACCTTTCAGACCAAATCTCCTAGGCTGCTGCCTAGGGCTCCGCAGCGATTTCGTAATTCACTCATATTTCTCTCTAAAAAGCTCTAATTTTTTTGAACCTTTTCCCATCTCAATAATATTATATAGGGCTGTTTTTGACCATGAATTGGGGTCCTAATTCAACCAAACAAAAAAATTGACCTTTCAGGCCAAATCTCCTAGGCAGCTGCCTAGGGCTCCGAAGCGATTTCGTAATTCACTCATATTTCTCTCTAACAAGATCTAATTTTTTTGAACCTTTTCCCATCTCAATAATATTGTATAGGGCTATTATTGACCATGAATTGGGGTCCTAATTCAACCAAACAAAAAAATTGACCTATCAGGCCAAATCTCCTAGGCAGCTGCCTAGGGATCCGAAGCGATTTCGTAATTCACTCATATTTCTCTCTAAAAAGCTCTAATTTTTTTGAACCTTTTCCCATCTCCATAATATTATATAGGGCTGTTATTGACCATGAATTGGGGTCCTAATTCAACCAAACAAAAAAATTGTCCTTTCAGGCCAAATCTCCTAGGCAGCTGCCTAGGGCTCCGAAGTAATCTCGTAATTCACTCATATTTCTCTCTAACAAGCTCTAATTTTTTTGATCCTTTTCCCATCTCAATAATATTATATAGGGCTGTTATTCACCATGAATTGGGGTCCCAATTCAACCAAACAAAAAAATTGACCTTTCAGGCCAAATCTCCTAGGCAGCTCCCTAGGGCTCCGAAGCGATCTCGTAATTCACTCATATTTCTCTCTAACAAGCTCTAATTTTTTTGAACCTTTTCCCATCTCAATAATATTATATAGCGCTGTTATTCACCATGAATTGGGGTCCTAATTCAACCAAACAAAAAAATTGACCTTTCAGGCCAAATCTCCTAGGCAGCTGCCTAGGGCTCCGAAGCGATTTCGTAATTCACTTATATTTCTCTCTAACAAGATCTAATTTTTTTGAACCTTTTCCCATCTCAATAATATTATATAGGGCTATTATTGACCATGAATTGGGGTCCTAATTCAATCAAACAAAAAAACTGACCTTTCAGGCCAAATCTCCTAGGCAGCTGCTTAGGTCTCCGAAGCGATCTCGTAATTCACTCATATTTCTCTCTAACAAGCTCTAATTTTTTTGAACCTTTTCCCATCTTAATAATATTATATAGGGCTATTATTGACCATGAATTGGGGTCCTAATTCAACCAAACAAAAAAATTGACCTTTCAGGCCAAATCTCCAAGGCAGCTCCCTAGGGCTCCGAAGCGATCTCGTAATTCACTCATATTTCTCTCTAACAAGCTCTAATTTTTTTGATCCTTTTCCCATCTCAATAATATTATATAGGTCTGTTATTGACCATGAATTGGGGTTCCTAATTCAACCAAACAAAAAAATTGACCTTTCAGACCAAATCTCCTAGGCAGCTGCCTAGGGCTCCGCAGCGATTTCGTAATTCACTCATATTTCTCTCTAAAAAGCTCTAATTTTTTTGAACCTTTTCCCATCTCAATAATATTATATAGCGCTGTTATTGACCATGAATTGGGGTCCTAATTCAACCAAACAAAAAAATTGACCTTTCAGGCCAAATCTCCAAGGCAGCTGCCTAGGGCTCCGAAGCGATTTCGTAATTCACTCATATTTCTCTCTAACAAGCTCTAATTTTTTTGAACCTTTTCCCATCTCAATAATATTATATAGGGCTATTATTGACCATGAATTGGGGTCCTAATTCAATCAAACAAAAAAATTGACCTTTCAGGCCAAATCTCCTAGGCAGTTGCTTAGGTCTCCGAAGCGATCTCGTAATTCACTCATATTTCTCTCTAACAAGCTCTAATTTTTTTGAACCTTTTCCCATCTTAATAATATTATATAGGGCAATTATTGACCATGAATTGGGGTCCTAATTCAACCAAACAAAAAAATTGACCTTTCAGGCCAAATCTCCTAGGCAGCTGCCTAGGGATCCGAAGCGATTTCGTAATTCACTCATATTTCACTCTAACAAGCTCTAATTTTTTTGAACCTTTTCCCATCTCAATAATATTGTATAGGGCTATTATTGACCATGAATTGGGGTCCTAATTCAACCAAACAAAAAAATTGACCTTTCAGGCCAAATCTCCTAGGCAGCTGCCTAGGGCTCTGAAGCGATCTCGTAATTCAACCAAACAAAAAAATTGACCTTTCAGGCCAAATCTCCTAGGCAGCTGCCTAGGGCTCCGAAGAGATCTCGTAATTCACTCATATTTCTCTCTAACATGCTCTAATTTTTTTTATCCTTTTCCCATCTCAATAATATTATATAGGGCTGTTATTGAATATGAATTGGGGTCTTAATTCAACCAAATAAAAAAATTGACCTTTCAGGCCAAATCTCCTAGGCTGCTGCCTAGGGCTCCGAAGCGATTTCATAATTCACTGATATTTATCTCTAACAAGCTCTAATTTTTTTGAACCTTTTCCCATCTCAATAATATTATATAGGGCTATTATTGACCATGAATTGGGGTCCTAATTCAATCAAACAAAAAAATTGACCTTTCAGGCCAAATCTCCTAGGCAGCTGCTTAGGTCTCCGAAGCAATCTCGTAATTCACTCATATTTCTCTCTAACAAGCTCTAATTATTTTGAACCTTTTCCCATCTTAATAATATTATATAGGGCTATTATTGACCATGAATTGGGGTCCTAATTCAACCAAACAAAAAAATTGACCTTTCAGGCCAAATCTCCAAGGCAGCTGCCTAGGGCTCCGAAGATATTTCATAATTCACTCATATATATCTCTAACAAGCTCTAATTTTTTTGAACCTTTTCCCATCTCAATTATATTATATAGGGCTGTTAATGACCATGAATTGGGGTCCTAATTCAACCAAACAAAAAAATTGACCTTTCAGGCCAAATCTCCTAGGCAGGTGCCTAGGGCTCCGAAGCGATCTCGTAATTCACTCATATTTCTTTCTAACAAGTTCTAATTTTTTTGAACCTTTTCCCATCTCAATAATATTATATAGGGCTGTTATTGACCATGAATTGGGGTCCTAATTCAACCAAACAAAAAAATTGACCTTTCAGGCCAAATCTCCTAGGCAGTTGCCTAGGGCTCCGAAGCGATTTCGTAATTCACTCATATTTCTCTCTAAAAAGCTCTAATTTTTTTGATCCTTTTCCCATCTCAATAATATTATATAGGTCTGTTATTGACCATGAATTGGGGTCCTAATTCAACCAAACAAAAAAATTGACCTTTCAGGCCAAATCTCCTAGGCAGCTGCCTAGGGCTCTGAAGCGATCTCGTAATTCAACCAAACAAAAAAATTGACCTTTCAGGCCAAATCTTCTAGGCAGCTGCCTAGGGCTCCGAAGCGATCTCGTAATTCACTCATATTTCTCTCTAACAAGCTCTAATTTTTTTTATCATTTTCCCATCTCAATAATATTATATAGGGCTGTTATTGAATATGAATTGGGGTCTTAATTCAACCAAACAAAAAAATTGACCTTTCAGGCCAAATCTCCTAGGCTGCTGCCTAGGGCTCCGAAGCGATTTCATAATTCACTGATATATATCTCTAACAAGCTCTAATTTTTTTGAACCTTTTCCCATCTCAATAATATTATATAGGGCTATTATTGACCATGAATTGGGGTCCTAATTCAATCAAACAAAAAAATTGACCTTTCAGGCCAAATCTCCTAGGCAGCTGCTTAGGTCTCCGAAGCGATCTCGTAATTCACTCATATTTCTCTCTAACAAGCTCTAATTATTTTGAACCTTTTCCCATCTTAATAATATTATATAGGGCTATTATTGACCATGAATTGGGGTCCTAATTCAACCAAACAAAAAAATTGACCTTTCAGGCCAAATCTCCTAGGCAGCTCCCTAGGGATCCGAAGCGATCTCGTAATTCACTCATATTTCTCTCTAACAAGCTCTAATTTTTTTGATCCTTTTCCCATCTCAATAATATTATATAGGGCTGTTATTGACCATGAATTGGGGTTCCTAATTCAACCAAACAAAAAAATTGACCTTTCAGACCAAATCTCCTAGGCAGCTGCCTAGGGCTCTGCAGCGATTTCGTAATTCACTCATATTTCTCTCTAAAAACTCTAATTTTTTTGAATCTTTTCCCATCTCAATAATATTATATAGCGCTGTTATTGACCATGAATTGGGGTCCTAATTCAACCAAACAAAAAAATTGACCTTTCAGGCCAAATCTCCTAGGCAGCTGCCTAGGGCTCCGAAGCGATTTCGTAATTCACTCATATTTCTCTCTAACAAGATCTAATTTTTTTGAAACTTTTCCCATCTCAATAATATTGTATAGGGCTATTATTGACCATGAATTGGGGTCCTAATTCAACCAAACAAAAAAATTGACCTTTCAGGCCAAATCTCCTAGGCAGCTGCCTAGGGCTCTGAAGCGATCTCGTAATTCAACCAAACAAAAAAATTGTCCTTTCAGGCCAAATCTCCTAGGCAGCTGCCTAGGGCTCCGAAGCGATCACGTAATTCACTCATATTTCTCTCTAACAAGCTCTAATTTTTTTTATCCTTTTCCCATCTCAATAATATTATATATTGCTGTTATTGAATTTGAATTGGGGTCTTAATTCAACCAAACAAAAAAATTGACCTTTCAGGCCAAATCTCCTAGGCTGCTGCCTAGGGCTCCGAAGCGATTTCATAATTCACTGATATTTATCTCTAACAAGCTCTAATTTTTTTGAACCTTTTCCAATCTCAATAATATTATATAGGGCTATTATTGACCATGAATTGGGGTCCTAATTCAATCAAACAAAAAAATTGACCTTTCAGGCCAAATCTCCTAGGCAGCTCCTTAGGTCTCCGAAGCGATCTCGTAATTCACTCATATTTCTCTCTAACAAGCTCTAATTTTTTTGAACCTTTTCCCATCTTAATAATATTATATAGGGCAATTATTGACCATGAATTGGGGTCCTAATTCAACCAAACAAAAAAATTGACCTTTCAGGCCAAATCTCTTAGGCAGCTCCCTAGGGCTCCGAAGCGATCTCGTAATTCACTCATATTTCTCTCTAACAAGCTCTAATTTTTTTGATCCTTTTCCCATCTCAATAATATTATATAGGGCAGTTATTGACCATGAATTGGGGTTCCTAATTCAACCAAACAAAAAAATTGACCTTTCAGACCAAATCTCCTAGGCTGCTGCCTAGGGCTCCGCAGCGATTTCGTAATTCACTCATATTTCTCTCTAAAAAGCTCTAATTTTTTTGAACCTTTTCCCATCTCAATAATATTATATAGGGCTGTTATTGACCATGAATTGGGGTCCTAATTCAACCAAACAAAAAAATTGACCTTTCAGGCCAAATCTCCTAGGCAGCTGCCTAGGGCTCCGAAGCGATTTCGTAATTCACTCATATTTCTCTCTAACAAGATCTAATTTTTTTGAACCTTTTACCATCTCAATAATATTGTATAGGGCTATTATTGACCATGAATTGGGGTCCTAATTCAACCAAACAAAAAAATTGACCTATCAGGCCAAATCTCCTAGGCAGCTGCCTAGGGATCCGAAGCGATTTCGTAATTCACTCATATTTCTCTCTAAAAAGCTCTAATTTTTTTGAACCTTTTCCCATCTCCATAATATTATATAGGGCTGTTATTGACCATGAATTGGGGTCCTAATTCAACCAAACAAAAAAATTGACCTTTCAGGCCAAATCTCCTAGGCAGCTGCCTAGGGCTCCGAAGTGATCTCGTAATTCACTCATATTTCTCTCTAACAAGCTCTAATTTTTTTGATCCTTTTCCCATCTCAATAATATTATATAGGGCTGTTATTCACCATGAATTGGGGTCCCAATTCAACCAAACAAAAAAATTGACCTTTCAGGCCAAATCTCCTAGGCAGCTCCCTAGGGCTCCGAAGCGATCTCGTAATTCACTCATATTTCTCTCTAACAAGCTCTAATTTTTTTGAACCTTTTCCCATCTCAATAATATTATATAGCGCTGTTATTGACCATGAATTGGGGTCCTAATTCAAGCAAACAAAAAAATTGACCTTTCAGGCCAAATCTCCTAGGCAGCTGCCTAGGGCTCCGAAGCGATTTCGTAATTCACTCATATTTCTCTCTAACAAGATCTAATTTTTTTGAACCTTTTCCCATCTCAATAATATTATATAGGGCTATTATTGACCATGAATTGGGGTCCTAATTCAATCAAACAAAAAAACTGACCTTTCAGGCCAAATCTCCTAGGCAGCTGCTTAGGTCTCCGAAGCGATCTTGTAATTCACTCATATTTCTCTCTAACAAGCTCTAATTTTTTTGAACCTTTTCCCATCTTAATAATATTATATAGGGCTATTATTGACCATGAATTGGGGTCCTAATTCAACCAAACAAAAAAATTGACCTTTCAGGCCAAATCTCCAAGGCAGCTCCCTAGGGCTCCGAAGCGATCTCGTAATTCACTCATATTTCTCTCTAACAAGCTCTAATTTTTTTGATCCTTTTCCCATCTCAATAATATTATATAGGGCTGTTATTGACCATGAATTGGGGTTCCTAATTCAACCAAACAAAAAAATTGACCTTTCAGGCCAAATCTCCTAGGCAGCTGCCTAGGGATCCGAAGCGATTTCGTAATTCACTCATATTTCACTCTAACAAGCTCTAATTTTTTTGAACCTTTTCCCATCTCAATAATATTGTATAGGGCTATTATTGACCATGAATTGGGGTCCTAATTCAACCAAACAAAAAAATTGACCTTTCAGGCCAAATCTCCTAGGCAGCTGCCTAGGGCTCTGAAGCGATCTCGTAATTCAACCAAACAAAAAAATTGACCTTTCAGGCCAAATCTCCTAGGCAGCTGCCTAGGGCTCCGAAGAGATCTCGTAATTCACTCATATTTCTCTCTAACAAGCTCTAATTTTTTTTATCCTTTTCCAATCTCAATAATATTATATAGGGCTGTTATTGAATATGAATTGGGGTCTTAATTCAACCAAACAAAAAAATTGACCTTTCAGGCCAAATCTCCTAGGCTGCTGCCTAGGGCTCCGAAGCGATTTCATAATTCACTGATATTTATCTCTAACAAGCTCTAATTTTTTTGAACCTTTTCCCATCTCAATAATATTATATAGGGCTATTATTGACCATGAATTGGGGTCCTAATTCAATCAAACAAAAAAATTGACCTTTCAGGCCAAATCTCCTAGGCAGCTGCTTAGGTCTCCGAAGCAATCTCGTAATTCACTCATATTTCTCTCTAACAAGGTCTAATTATTTTGAACCTTTTCCCATCTTAATAATATTATATAGGGCTATCATTGACCATGAATTGGGGTCCTAATTCAACCAAACAAAAAAATTGACCTTTCAGGCCAAATCTCCTAGGCAGCTCCCTAGGGCTCCGAAGCGATCTCGTAATTCACTCATATTTCTCTCTAACAAGCTCTAATTTTTTTGAACCTTTTCCCATCTCCATAATATTATATAGCGCTGTTATTGACCATGAATTGGGGTCCTAATTCAACCAAACAAAAAAATTGACCTTTCAGGCCAAATCTCCTAGGCAGCTGCCTAGGGCTCCGAAGCGATTTCGTAATTCACTCATATTTCTCTCTAACAAGATCTAATTTTTTTGAACCTTTTCCCATCTCAATAATATTATATAGGGCTATTATTGACCATGAATTGGGGTCCTAATTCAATCAAACAAAAAAACTGACCTTTCAGGCCAAATCTCCTAGGCAGCTGCTTAGGTCTCCGAAGCGATCTTGTAATTCACTCATATTTCCCTCTAACAAGCTCTAATTTTTTTGAACCTTTTCCCATCTTAATAATATTATATAGGGCTATTATTGACCATGAATTGGGGTCCTAATTCAACCAAACAAAAAAATTGACCTTTCAGGCCAAATCTCCAAGGCAGCTCCCTAGGGCTCCGAAGCGATCTCGTAATTCACTCATATTTCTCTCTAACAAGCTCTAATTTTTTTGATCCTTTTCCCATCTCAATAATATTATATAGGGCTGTTATTGACCATGAATTGGGGTTCCTAATTCAACCAAACAAAAAAATTGACCTTTCAGGCCAAATCTCCTAGGCAGCTGCCTAGGGATCCGAAGCGATTTCGTAATTCACTCATATTTCACTCTAACAAGCTCTAATTTTTTTGAACCTTTTCCCATCTCAATAATATTGTATAGGGCTATTATTGACCATGAATTGGGGTCCTAATTCAACCAAACAAAAAAATTGACCTTTCAGGCCAAATCTCCTAGGCAGCTGCCTAGGGCTCTGAAGCGATCTCGTAATTCAACCAAACAAAAAAATTGACCTTTCAGGCCAAATCTCCTAGGCAGCTGCCTAGGGCTCCGAAGAGATCTCGTAATTCACTCATATTTCTCTCTAACAAGCTCTAATTTTTTTTATCCTTTTCCAATCTCAATAATATTATATAGGGCTGTTATTGAATATGAATTGGGGTCTTAATTCAACCAAACAAAAAAATTGACCTTTCAGGCCAAATCTCCTAGGCTGCTGCCTAGGGCTCCGAAGCGATTTCATAATTCACTGATATTTATCTCTAACAAGCTCTAATTTTTTTGAACCTTTTCCCATCTCAATAATATTATATAGGGCTATTATTGACCATGAATTGGGGTCCTAATTCAATCAAACAAAAAAATTGACCTTTCAGGCCAAATCTCCTAGGCAGCTGCTTAGGTCTCCGAAGCAATCTCGTAATTCACTCATATTTCTCTCTAACAAGGTCTTATTATTTTGAACCTTTTCCCATCTTAATAATATTATATAGGGCTATCATTGACCATGAATTGGGGTCCTAATTCAACCAAACAAAAAAATTGACCTTTCAGGCCAAATCTCCTAGGCAGCTCCCTAGGGCTCCGAAGCGATCTCGTAATTCACTCATATTTCTCTCTAACAAGCTCTAATTTTTTTGATCCTTTTCCCATCTCAATAATATTATATAGGGCTGTTATTGACCATGAATTGGGGTTCCTAATTCAACCAAACAAAAAAATTGACCTTTCAGACCAAATCTCCTAGGCAGCTGCCTAGGGCTCCGCAGCGATTTCGTAATTCACTCATATTTCTCTCTAAAAAGCTCTAATTTTTTTGAACCTTTTCCCTTCTCAATAATATTATATAGGGCTGTTATTGACCATGAATTGGGGTCCTAATTCAACCAAACAAAAAAATTGACCTTTCAGGCCAAATCTCCTAGGCAGCTGCCTAGGGCTCCGAAGCGATTTCGTAATTCACTCATATTTCTCTCTAACAAGATCTAATTTTTTAGAACCTTTTCCCATCTCAATAATATTGTATAGGGCTATTATTGACCATGAATTGGGGTCCTAATTCAACCAAACAAAAAAATTGACCTTTCAGGCCAAATCTCCTAGGCAGCTGCCTAGGGATCCGAAGCGATTTCGTAATTCACTCATATTTCTCTCTAAAAAGCTCTAATTTTTTTGAACCTTTTCCCATCTCAATAATATTATATAGGGCTGTTATTGACCATGAATTGGGGTCCTAATTCAACCAAACAAAAAAATTGACCTTTCAGGCCAAATCTCCTAGACAGCTGCCTAGGGCTCCGAAGTGATCTCGTAATTCACTCATATTTCTCTCTAACAAGCTCTAATTTTTTTGATCCTTTTCCCATCTCAATAATATTATATAGGGCTGTTATTCACCATGAATTGGGGTCCTAATTCAACCAAACAAAAAAATTGACCTTTCAGGCCAAATCTCCTAGGCAGCTGCCTAGGGCTCCGAAGCGATTTCGTAATTCACTCATATTTCTCTCTAAAAAGCTCTAATTTGTTTGAACCTTTTCCCATCTCAATAATATTATATAGGGCTGTAATTGACCATGAATTGGGGTCCTAATTCAACAAACAAAAAAATTGACCTTTCAGGCCAAATCTCCTAGGCAGCTGCCTAGGGCTTCGAAGCGATTTCGTAATTCACTCATATTTCTCTCTGACAAGCTCTAATTTTTTTGAACCTTTTCCCATCTCAATAATATTATATAGGGCTATTATTGACCATGAATTGGGGTCCTAATTCAACCAAACAAAAAAATTGACCTTTCAGGGCAAATCTCCTAGGCAGCTGCCTAGGGCTCCGAAGCGATTTCGTAATTCACTCATATTTCTCTCTAAAAAGCTCTAATTTTTTTGAACCTTTTCCCATCTCAATAATATTATATAGGGCTGTTATTGACCATGAATTGGGGTCCTAATTCAACCAAACAAAAAAATTGACCTTTCAGGCCAAATCTCCTAGGCAGCTGCCTAGGGCTCCGAAGTGATCTCGTAATTCACTCATATTTCTCTCTAACAAGCTCTAATTTTTTTGATCCTTTTCCCATCTCAATAATATTATATAGGGCTATTATTGACCATGAATTGGGGTCCAAATTCAACCAAACAAAAAAATTGACCTTTCAGGCCAAATCTCCTAGGCAGCTGCCTAGGGCTCCGAAGATATTTCATAATTCACTCATATTTATCTCTAACAAGCTCTAATTTTTTTGATCCTTTTCCCATCTCAATAATATTATATAGGGCTGTTATTCACCATGAATTGGGGTCCTAATTCAACCAAACAAAAAAATTGACCTTTCAGGCCAAATCTCCTAGGCAGCTGCCTAGGGCTCCGAAGCGATTTCGTAATTCAATCATATTTCTCTCTAAAAAGCTCTAATTTGTTTGAACCTTTTCCCATCTCAATAATATTATATAGGGCTGTAATTGACCATGAATTGGGGTCCTAATTCAACAAACAAAAAAATTGACCTTTCAGGCCAAATCTCCTAGGCAGCTGCCTAGGGCTTCGAAGCGATTTCGTAATTCACTCATATTTCTCTCTAACAAGCTCTAATTTTTTTGAACCATTTCCCATCTCAATAATATTATATAGGGCTATTATTGACCATGAATTGGGGTCCTAATTCAACCAAACAAAAAAATTGACCTTTCAGGGCAAATCTCCTAGGCAGCTGCCTAGGGCTCCGAAGCGATTTCGTAATTCACTCATATTTCTCTCTAAAAAGCTCTAATTTTTTTGAACCTTTTCCCATCTCAATAATATTATATAGGGCTGTAATTGACCATGAATTGGGGTCCTAATTCAACAAACAAAAAAATTGACCTTTCAGGCCAAATCTCCTAGGCAGCTGCCTAGGGCTTCGAAGCGATTTCGTAATTCACTCATATTTCTCTCTAACAAGCTCTAATTTTTTTGAACCATTTCCCATCTCAATAATATTATATAGGGCTATTATTGACCATGAATTGGGGTCCTAATTCAACCAAACAAAAAAATTGACCTTTCAGGCCAAATCTCCAAGGCAGCTGCCTAGGGCTCCGAAGCGATTTCGTAATTCACTCATATTTCTCTCTAACAAGCTCTAATTTTTTTGAACCTTTTCCCATCTCAATAATATTATATAGGGCTATTATTGACCATGAATTGGGGTCCTAATTCAATCAAACAAAAAAATTGACCTTTCAGGCCAAATCTCCTAGGCAGCTGCTTAGGTCTCCGAAGCGATCTCGTAATTCACTCATATTTCTCTCTAACAAGCTCTAATTTTTTTGAACCTTTTCCCATCTTAATAATATTATATAGGGCTATTATTGACCATGAATTGGGGTCCTAATTCAACCAAACAAAAAAATTGACCTTTCAGGCCAAATCTCCTAGGCAGCTGCCTAGGGATCCGAAGCGATTTCGTAAATCACTCATATTTCACTCTAACAAGCTCTAATTTTTTCGAACCTTTTCCCATCTCAATAATATTGTATAGGGCTATTATTGACCATGAATTGGGGTCCTAATTCAACCAAACAAAAAAATTGACCTTTCAGGCCAAATCTCCTAGGCAGCTGCCTAGGGCTCTGAAGCGATCTCGTAATTCAACCAAACAAAAAAATTGACCTTTCAGGCCAAATCTCCTAGGCAGCTGCCTAGGGCTCCGAAGAGATCTCGTAATTCACTCATATTTCTCTCTAACAAGCTCTAATTTTTTTTATCCTTTTCCAATCTCAATAATATTATATAGGGCTGTTATTGAATATGAATTGGGGTCTTAATTCAACCAAACAAAAAAATTGACCTTTCAGGCCAAATCTCCTAGGCTGCTGCCTAGGGCTCCGAAGCGATTTCATAATTCACTGATATTTATCTCTAACAAGCTCTAATTTTTTTGAACCTTTTCCCATCTCAATAATATTATATAGGGCTATTATTGACCATGAATTGGGGTCCTAATTCAATCAAACAAAAAAATTGACCTTTCAGGCCAAATCTCCTAGGCAGCTGCTTAGGTCTCCGAAGCAATCTCGTAATTCACTCATATTTCTCTCTAACAAGGTCTAATTATTTTGAACCTTTTCCCATCTTAATAATATTATATAGGGCTATCATTGACCATGAATTGGGGTCCTAATTCAACCAAACAAAAAAATTGACCTTTCAGGCCAAATCTCCTAGGCAGCTCCCTAGGGCTCCGAAGCGATCTCGTAATTCACTCATATTTCTCTCTAACAAGCTCTAATTTTTTTGATCCTTTTCCCATCTCAATAATATTATATAGGGCTGTTATTGACCATGAATTGGGGTTCCTAATTCAACCAAACAAAAAAATTGACCTTTCAGACCAAATCTCCTAGGCAGCTGCCTAGGGCTCCGCAGCGATTTCGTAATTCACTCATATTTCTCTCTAAAAAGCTCTAATTTTTTTGAACCTTTTCCCATCTCAATAATATTATATAGGGCTGTTATTGACCATGAATTGGGGTCCTAATTCAACCAAACAAAAAAATTGACCTTTCAGGCCAAATCTCCTAGGCAGCTGCCTAGGGCTCCGAAGCGATTTCGTAATTCACTCATATTTCTCTCTAACAAGATCTAATTTTTTAGAACCTTTTCCCATCTCAATAATATTGTATAGGGCTATTATTGACCATGAATTGGGGTCCTAATTCAACCAAACAAAAAAATTGACCTTTCAGGCCAAATCTCCTAGGCAGCTGCCTAGGGCTCCGAAGCGATTTCGTAATTCACTCATATTTCTCTCTAACAAGATCTAATTTTTTAGAACCTTTTCCCATCTCAATAATATTGTATAGGGCTATTATTGACCATGAATTGGGGTCCTAATTCAACCAAACAAAAAAATTGACCTTTCAGACCAAATCTCCTAGGCAGCTGCCTAGGGCTCCGCAGCGATTTCGTAATTCACTCATATTTCTCTCTAAAAAGCTCTAATTTTTTTGAACCTTTTCCCATCTCAATAATATTATATAGGGCTGTTATTGACCATGAATTGGGGTCCTAATTCAACCAAACAAAAAAATTGACCTTTCAGGCCAAATCTCCTAGGCAGCTGCCTAGGGCTCCGAAGCGATTTCGTAATTCACTCATATTTCTCTCTAACAAGATCTAATTTTTTAGAACCTTTTCCCATCTCAATAATATTGTATAGGGCTATTATTGACCATGAATTGGGGTCCTAATTCAACCAAACAAAAAAATTGACCTTTCAGGCCAAATCTCCTAGGCAGCTGCCTAGGGATCCGAAGCGATTTCGTAATTCACTCATATTTCTCTCTAAAAAGCTCTAATTTTTTTGAACCTTTTCCCATCTCAATAATATTATATAGGGCTGTTATTGACCATGAATTGGGGTCCTAATTCAACCAAACAAAAAAATTGACTTTTCAGGCCAAATCTCCTAGGCAGCTGCCTAGGGCTCCGAAGTGATCTCGTAATTCACTCATATTTCTCTCTAACAAGCTCTAATATTTTTGATCCTTTTCCCATCTCAATAATATTATATAGGGCTGTTATTCACCATGAATTGGGGTCCTAATTCAACCAAACAAAAAAATTGACCTTTCAGGCCAAATCTCCTAGGCAGCTGCCTAGGGCTCCGAAGCGATTTCGTAATTCACTCATATTTCTCTCTAAAAAGCTCTAATTTGTTTGAACCTTTTCCCATCTCAATAATATTATATAGGGCTGTAATTGACCATGAATTGGGGTCCTAATTCAACAAACAAAAAAATTGACCTTTCAGGCCAAATCTCCTAGGCAGCTGCCTAGGGCTTCGAAGCGATTTCGTAATTCACTCATATTTCTCTCTGACAAGCTCTAATTTTTTTGAACCTTTTCCCATCTCAATAATATTATATAGGGCTATTATTGACCATGAATTGGGGTCCTAATTCAACCAAACAAAAAAATTGACCTTTCAGGGCAAATCTCCTAGGCAGCTGCCTAGGGCTCCGAAGCGATTTCGTAATTCACTCATATTTCTCTCTAAAAAGCTCTAATTTTTTTGAACCTTTTCCCATCTCAATAATATTATATAGGGCTGTTATTGACCATGAATTGGGGTCATAATTCAACCAAACAAAAAAATTGACCTTTCAGGCCAAATCTCCTAGGCAGCTGCCTAGGGCTCCGAAGATATTTCATAATTCACTCATATTTATCTCTAACAAGCTCTAATTTTTTTGACCCTTTTCCCATCTCAATAATATTATATAGGGCTGTTATTCACCATGAATTGGGGTCCTAATTCAACCAAACAAAAAAATTGACCTTTCAGGCCAAATCTCCTAGGCAGCTGCCTAGGGCTCCGAAGCGATTTCGTAATTCAATCATATTTCTCTCTAAAAAGCTCTAATTTGTTTGAACCTTTTCCCATCTCAATAATATTATATAGGGCTGTAATTGACCATGAATTGGGGTCCTAATTCAACAAACAAAAAAATTGACCTTTCAGGCCAAATCTCCTAGGCAGCTGCCTAGGGCTTCGAAGCGATTTCGTAATTCACTCATATTTCTCTCTAACAAGCTCTAATTTTTTTGAACCATTTCCCATCTCAATAATATTATATAGGGCTATTATTGACCATGAATTGGGGTCCTAATTCAACCAAACAAAAAAATTGACCTTTCAGGGCAAATCTCCTAGGCAGCTGCCTAGGGCTCCGAAGCGATTTCGTAATTCACTCATATTTCTCTCTAAAAAGCACTAATTTTTTTGAACCTTTTCCCATCTCAATAATATTATATAGGGCTGTAATTGACCATGAATTGGGGTCCTAATTCAACAAACAAAAAAATTGACCTTTCAGGCCAAATCTCCTAGGCTGCTGCCTAGGGCTTCGAAGCGATTTCGTAATTCACTCATATTTCTCTCTGACAAGCTCTAATTTTTTTGAACCTTTTCCCATCTCAATAATATTATATAGGGCTATTATTGACCATGAATTGGGGTCCTAATTCAACCAAACAAAAAAATTGACCTTTCAGGGCAAATCTCCTAGGCAGCTGCCTAGGGCTCCGAAGCGATTTCTTAATTCACTCATATTTCTCTCTAAAAAGCTCTAATTTTTTTGAACCTTTTCCCATCTCAATAATATTATATAGGGCTGTTATTGACCATGAATTGGGGTCCTAATTCAACCAAACAAAAAAATTGACCTTTCAGGCCAAATCTCCTAGGCAGCTGCCTAGGGCTCCGAAGTGATCTCGTAATTCACTCATATTTCTCTCTAACAAGATCTAATTTTTTTGATCCTTTTCCCATCTCAATAATATTATATAGGGCTATTATTGACCATGAATTGGGGTCCAAATTCAACCAAACAAAAAAATTGACCTTTCAGGCCAAATCTCCTAGGCAGCTGCCTAGGGCTCCGAAGATATTTCATAATTCACTCATATTTATCTCTAACAAGCTCTAATTTTTTTGAACCTTTTCCCATCTCAATAATATTATATAGGGCTGTAATTGACCATGAATTGGGGTCCTAATTCAACAAACAAAAAAATTGACCTTTCAGGCCAAATCTCCTAGGCAGCTGCCTAGGGCTTCGAAGCGATTTCGTAATTCACTCATATTTCTCTCTAACAAGCTCTAATTTTTTTGAACCATTTCCCATCTCAATAATTTTATATAGGGCTATTATTGACCATGAATTGGGGTCCTAATTCAACCAAACAAAAAAATTGACCTTTCAGGCCAAATCTCCAAGGCAGCTGCCTAGGGCTCCGAAGCGATTTCGTAATTCACTCATATTTCTCTCTAACAAGCTCTAATTTTTTTGAACCTTTTCCCATCTCAATAATATTATATAGGGCTATTATTGACCATGAATTGGGGTCCTAATTCAATCAAACAAAAAAATTGACCTTTCAGGCCAAATCTCCTAGGCAGCTGCTTAGGTCTCCGAAGCGATCTCGTAATTCACTCATATTTCTCTCTAACAAGCTCTAATTTTTTTGAACCTTTTCCCATCTTAATAATATTATATAGGGCTATTATTGACCATGAATTGGGGTCCTAATTCAACCAAACAAAAAAATTGACCTTTCAGGCCAAATCTCCTAGGCAGCTGCCTAGGGATCCGAAGCGATTTCGTAATTCACTCATATTTCACTCTAACAAGCTCTAATTTTTTCGAACCTTTTCCCATCTCAATAATATTGTATAGGGCTATTATTGACCATGAATTGGGGTCCTAATTCAACCAAACAAAAAAATTGACCTTTCAGGCCAAATCTCCTAGGCAGCTGCCTAGGGCTCTGAAGCGATCTCGTAATTCAACCAAACAAAAAAATTGACCTTTCAGGCCAAATCTCCTAGGCAGCTGCCTAGGGCTCCGAAGAGATCTCGTAATTCACTCATATTTCTCTCTAACAAGCTCTAATTTTTTTTATCCTTTTCCAATCTCAATAATATTATATAGGGCTGTTATTGAATATGAATTGGGGTCTTAATTCAACCAAACAAAAAAATTGACCTTTCAGGCCAAATCTCCTAGGCTGCTGCCTAGGGCTCCGAAGCGATTTCATAATTCACTGATATTTATCTCTAACAAGCTCTAATTTTTTTGAACCTTTTCCCATCTCAATAATATTATATAGGGCTATTATTGACCATGAATTGGGGTCCTAATTCAATCAAACAAAAAAATTGACCTTTCAGGCCAAATCTCCTAGGCAGCTGCCTAGGTCTCCGAAGCAATCTCGTAATTCACTCATATTTCTCTCTAACAAGGTCTAATTATTTTGAACCTTTTCCCATCTCAATAATATTATATAGGGCTGTAATTGACCATGAATTGGGGTCCTAATTCAACAAACAAAAAAATTGACCTTTCAGGCCAAATCTCCTAGGCAGCTGCCTAGGGCTTCGAAGCGATTTCGTAATTCACTCATATTTCTCTCTAACAAGCTCTAATTTTTTTGAACCATTTCCCATCTCAATAATTTTATATAGGGCTATTATTGACCATGAATTGGGGTCCTAATTCAACCAAACAAAAAAATTGACCTTTCAGGCCAAATCTCCAAGGCAGCTGCCTAGGGCTCCGAAGCGATTTCGTAATTCACTCATATTTCTCTCTAACAAGCTCTAATTTTTTTGAACCTTTTCCCATCTCAATAATATTATATAGGGCTATTATTGACCATGAATTGGGGTCCTAATTCAATCAAACAAAAAAATTGACCTTTCAGGCCAAATCTCCTAGGCAGCTGCTTAGGTCTCCGAAGCGATCTCGTAATTCACTCATATTTCTCTCTAACAAGCTCTAATTTTTTTGAACCTTTTCCCATCTTAATAATATTATATAGGGCTATTATTGACCATGAATTGGGGTCCTAATTCAACCAAACAAAAAAATTGACCTTTCAGGCCAAATCTCCTAGGCAGCTGCCTAGGGATCCGAAGCGATTTCGTAATTCACTCATATTTCACTCTAACAAGCTCTAATTTTTTCGAACCTTTTCCCATCTCAATAATATTGTATAGGGCTATTATTGACCATGAATTGGGGTCCTAATTCAACCAAACAAAAAAATTGACCTTTCAGGCCAAATCTCCTAGGCAGCTGCCTAGGGCTCTGAAGCGATCTCGTAATTCAACCAAACAAAAAAATTGACCTTTCAGGCCAAATCTCCTAGGCAGCTGCCTAGGGCTCCGAAGAGATCTCGTAATTCACTCATATTTCTCTCTAACAAGCTCTAATTTTTTTTATCCTTTTCCAATCTCAATAATATTATATAGGGCTGTTATTGAATATGAATTGGGGTCTTAATTCAACCAAACAAAAAAATTGACCTTTCAGGCCAAATCTCCTAGGCTGCTGCCTAGGGCTCCGAAGCGATTTCATAATTCACTGATATTTATCTCTAACAAGCTCTAATTTTTTTGAACCTTTTCCCATCTCAATAATATTATATAGGGCTATTATTGACCATGAATTGGGGTCCTAATTCAATCAAACAAAAAAATTGACCTTTCAGGCCAAATCTCCTAGGCAGCTGCCTAGGTCTCCGAAGCAATCTCGTAATTCACTCATATTTCTCTCTAACAAGGTCTAATTATTTTGAACCTTTTCCCATCTCAATAATATTATATAGGGCTGTAATTGACCATGAATTGGGGTCCTAATTCAACAAACAAAAAAATTGACCTTTCAGGCCAAATCTCCTAGGCAGCTGCCTAGGGCTTCGAAGCGATTTCGTAATTCACTCATATTTCTCTCTAACAAGCTCTAATTTTTTTGAACCATTTCCCATCTCAATAATTTTATATAGGGCTATTATTGACCATGAATTGGGGTCCTAATTCAACCAAACAAAAAAATTGACCTTTCAGGCCAAATCTCCAAGGCAGCTGCCTAGGGCTCCGAAGCGATTTCGTAATTCACTCATATTTCTCTCTAACAAGCTCTAATTTTTTTGAACCTTTTCCCATCTCAATAATATTATATAGGGCTATTATTGACCATGAATTGGGGTCCTAATTCAATCAAACAAAAAAATTGACCTTTCAGGCCAAATCTCCTAGGCAGCTGCTTAGGTCTCCGAAGCGATCTCGTAATTCACTCATATTTCTCTCTAACAAGCTCTAATTTTTTTGAACCTTTTCCCATCTTAATAATATTATATAGGGCTATTATTGACCATGAATTGGGGTCCTAATTCAACCAAACAAAAAAATTGACCTTTCAGGCCAAATCTCCTAGGCAGCTGCCTAGGGATCCGAAGCGATTTCGTAATTCACTCATATTTCACTCTAACAAGCTCTAATTTTTTCGAACCTTTTCCCATCTCAATAATATTGTATAGGGCTATTATTGACCATGAATTGGGGTCCTAATTCAACCAAACAAAAAAATTGACCTTTCAGGCCAAATCTCCTAGGCAGCTGCCTAGGGCTCTGAAGCGATCTCGTAATTCAACCAAACAAAAAAATTGACCTTTCAGGCCAAATCTCCTAGGCAGCTGCCTAGGGCTCCGAAGAGATCTCGTAATTCACTCATATTTCTCTCTAACAAGCTCTAATTTTTTTTATCCTTTTCCAATCTCAATAATATTATATAGGGCTGTTATTGAATATGAATTGGGGTCTTAATTCAACCAAACAAAAAAATTGACCTTTCAGGCCAAATCTCCTAGGCTGCTGCCTAGGGCTCCGAAGCGATTTCATAATTCACTGATATTTATCTCTAACAAGCTCTAATTTTTTTGAACCTTTTCCCATCTCAATAATATTATATAGGGCTATTATTGACCATGAATTGGGGTCCTAATTCAATCAAACAAAAAAATTAACCTTTCAGGCCAAATCTCCTAGGCAGCTGCTTAGGTCTCCGAAGCAATCTCGTAATTCACTCATATTTCTCTCTAACAAGGTCTAATTATTTTGAACCTTTTCCCATCTTAATAATATTATATAGGGCTATCATTGACCATGAATTGGGGTCCTAATTCAACCAAACAAAAAAATTGACCTTTCAGGCCAAATCTCCTAGGCAGCTCCCTAGGGCTCCGAAGCGATCTCGTAATTCACTCATATTTCTCTCTAACAAGCTCTAATTTTTTTGATCCTTTTCCCATCTCAATAATATTATATAGGGCTGTTATTGACCATGAATTGGGGTTCCTAATTCAACCAAACAAAAAAATTGACCTTTCAGACCAAATCTCCTAGGCAGCAGCCTAGGGCTCCGCAGCGATTTCGTAATTCACTCATATTTCTCTCTAAAAAGCTCTAATTTTTTTGAACCTTTTCCCATCTCAATAATATTATATAGGGCTGTTATTGACCATGAATTGGGGTCCTAATTCAACCAAACAAAAAAATTGACCTTTCAGGCCAAATCTCCTAGGCAGCTGCCTAGGGCTCCGAAGCGATTTCGTAATTCACTCATATTTCTCTCTAACAAGATCTAATTTTTTAGAACCTTTTCCCATCTCAATAATATTGTATAGGGCTATTATTGACCATGAATTGGGGTCCTAATTCAACCAAACAAAAAAATTGACCTTTCAGGCCAAATCTCCTAGGCAGCTGCCTAGGGATCCGAAGCGATTTCGTAATTCACTCATATTTCTCTCTAAAAAGCTCTAATTTTTTTGAACCTTTTCCCATCTCAATAATATTATATAGGGCTATTATTGACCATGAATTGGGGTCCTAATTCAACCAAACAAAAAAATTGACTTTTCAGGCCAAATCTCCTAGGCAGCTGCCTAGGGCTCCGAAGTGATCTCGTAATTCACTCATATTTCTCTCTAACAAGCTCTAATTTTTTTGATCCTTTTCCCATCTCAATAATATTATATAGGGCTGTTATTCACCATGAATTGGGGTCCTAATTCAACCAAACAAAAAAATTGACCTTTCAGGCCAAATCTCCTAGGCAGCTGCCTAGGGCTCCGAAGCGATTTCGTAATTCACTCATATTTCTCTCTAAAAAGCTCTAATTTGTTTGAACCTTTTCCCATCTCAATAATATTATATAGGGCTGTAATTGACCATGAATTGGGGTCCTAATTCAACAAACAAAAAAATTGACCTTTCAGGCCAAATCTCCTAGGCAGCTGCCTAGGGCTTCGAAGCGATTTCGTAATTCACTCATATTTCTCTCTGACAAGCTCTAATTTTTTTGAACCTTTTCCCATCTCAATAATATTATATAGGGCTATTATTGACCATGAATTGGGGTCCTAATTCAACCAAACAAAAAAATTGACCTTTCAGGGCAAATCTCCTAGGCAGCTGCCTAGGGCTCCGAAGCGATTTCGTAATTCACTCATATTTCTCTCTAAAAAGCTCTAATTTTTTTGAACCTTTTCCCATCTCAATAATATTATATAGGGCTGTTATTGACCATGAATTGGGGTCCTAATTCAACCAAACAAAAAAATTGACCTTTCAGGCCAAATCTCCTAGGCAGCTGCCTAGGGCTCCGAAGTGATCTCGTAATTCACTCATATTTCTCTCTAACAAGCTCTAATTTTTTTGATCCTTTTCCCATCTCAATAATATTATATAGGGCTATTATTGACCATGAATTGGGGTCCAAATTCAACCAAACAAAAAAATTGACCTTTCAGGCCAAATCTCCTAGGCAGCTGCCTAGGGCTCCGAAGATATTTCATAATTCACTCATATTTATCTCTAACAAGCTCTAATTTTTTTGATCCTTTTCCCATCTCAATAATATTATATAGGGCTGTTATTCACCATGAATTGGGGTCCTAATTCAACCAAACAAAAAAATTGACCTTACAGGCCAAATCTCCTAGGCAGCTGCCTAGGGCTCCGAAGCGATTTCGTAATTCAATCATATTTCTCTCTAAAAAGCTCTAATTTGTTTGAACCTTTTCCCATCTCAATAATATTATATAGGGCTGTAATTGACCATGAATTGGGGTCCTAATTCAACAAACAAAAAAATTGACCTTTCAGGGCAAATCTCCTAGGCAGCTGCCTAGGGCTCCGAAGCGATTTCGTAATTCACTCATATTTCTCTCTAAAAAGCTCTAATTTTTTTGAACCTTTTCCCATCTCTATAATATTATATAGGGCTGTTATTGACCATGAATTGGGGTCCTAATTCAACCAAACAAAAAAATTGACCTTTCAGGCCAAATCTCCTAGGCAGCTGCCTAGGGCTCCGAAGTGATCTCGTAATTCACTCATATTTCTCTCTAACAAGCTCTAATTTTTTTGATCCTTTTCCCATCTCAATAATATTATATAGGGCTATTATTGACCATGAATTGGGGTCCAAATTCAACCAAACAAAAAAATTGACCTTTCAGGCCAAATCTCCTAGGCAGCTGCCTAGGGCTCCGAAGATATTTCATAATTCACTCATATTTATCTCTAACAAGCTCTAATTTTTTTGATCCTTTTCCCATCTCAATAATATTTTATAGGGCTGTTATTCACCATGAATTGGGGTCCTAATTCAACCAAACAAAAAAATTGACCTTACAGGCCAAATCTCCTAGGCAGCTGCCTAGGGCTCCGAAGCGATTTCGTAATTCAATCATATTTCTCTCTAAAAAGCTCTAATTTGTTTGAACCTTTTCCCATCTCAATAATATTATATAGGGCTGTAATTGACCATGAATTGGGGTCCTAATTCAACAAACAAAAAAATTGACCTTTCAGGCCAAATCTCCTAGGCAGCTGCCTAGGGCTTCGAAGCGATTTCGTAATTCACTCATATTTCTCTCTAACAAGCTCTAATTTTTTTGAACCATTTCCCATCTCAATAATATTATATAGGGCTATTATTGACCATGAATTGGGGTCCTAATTCAACCAAACAAAAAAATTGACCTTTCAGGGCAAATCTCCTAGGCAGCTGCCTAGGGCTCCGAAGCGATTTCTTAATTCACTCATATTTCTCTCTAAAAAGCTCTAATTTTTTTGAACCTTTTCCCATCTCAATAATATTATATAGGGCTGTAATTGACCATGAATTGGGGTCCTAATTCAACAAACAAAAAAATTGACCTTTCAGGCCAAATCTCCTAGGCAGCTGCCTAGGGCTTCGAAGCGATTTCGTAATTCACTCATATTTCTCTCTGACAAGCTCTAATTTTTTTGAACCTTTTCCCATCTCAATAATATTATATAGGGCTATTATTGACCATGAATTGGGGTCCTAATTCAACCAAACAAAAAAATTGACCTTTCAGGGCAAATCTCCTAGGCAGCTGCCTAGGGCTCCGAAGCGATTTCGTAATTCACTCATATTTCTCTCTAAAAAGCTCTAATTTTTTTGAACCTTTTCCCATCTCTATAATATTATATAGGGCTGTTATTGACCATGAATTGGGGTCCTAATTCAACCAAACAAAAAAATTGACCTTTCAGGCCAAATCTCCTAGGCAGCTGCCTAGGGCTCCGAAGTGATCTCGTAATTCACTCATATTTCTCTCTAACAAGCTCTAATTTTTTTGATCCTTTTCCCATCTCAATAATATTATATAGGGCTATTATTGACCATGAATTGGGGTCCAAATTCAACCAAACAAAAAAATTGACCTTTCAGGCCAAATCTCCTAGGCAGCTGCCTAGGGCTCCGAAGATATTTCATAATTCACTCATATTTATCTCTAACAAGCTCTAATTTTTTTGATCCTTTTCCCATCTCAATAATATTTTATAGGGCTGTTATTCACCATGAATTGGGGTCCTAATTCAACCAAACAAAAAAATTGACCTTACAGGCCAAATCTCCTAGGCAGCTGCCTAGGGCTCCGAAGCGATTTCGTAATTCAATCATATTTCTCTCTAAAAAGCTCTAATTTGTTTGAACCTTTTCCCATCTCAATAATATTATATAGGGCTGTAATTGACCATGAATTGGGGTCCTAATTCAACAAACAAAAAAATTGACCTTTCAGGCCAAATCTCCTAGGCAGCTGCCTAGGGCTTCGAAGCGATTTCGTAATTCACTCATATTTCTCTCTAACAAGCTCTAATTTTTTTGAACCATTTCCCATCTCAATAATATTATATAGGGCTATTATTGACCATGAATTGGGGTCCTAATTCAACCAAACAAAAAAATTGACCTTTCAGGGCAAATCTCCTAGGCAGCTGCCTAGGGCTCCGAAGCGATTTCTTAATTCACTCATATTTCTCTCTAAAAAGCTCTAATTTTTTTGAACCTTTTCCCATCTCAATAATATTATATAGGGCTGTAATTGACCATGAATTGGGGTCCTAATTCAACAAACAAAAAAATTGACCTTTCAGGCCAAATCTCCTAGGCAGCTGCCTAGGGCTTCGAAGCGATTTCGTAATTCACTCATATTTCTCTCTGACAAGCTCTAATTTTTTTGAACCTTTTCCCATCTCAATAATATTATATAGGGCTATTATTGACCATGAATTGGGGTCCTAATTCAACCAAACAAAAAAATTGACCTTTCAGGGCAAATCTCCTAGGCAGCTGCCTAGGGCTCCGAAGCGATTTCTTAATTCACTCATATTTCTCTCTAAAAAGCTCTAATTTTTTTGAACCTTTTCCCATCTCAATAATATTATATAGGGCTGTTATTGACCATGAATTGGGGTCCTAATTCAACCAAACAAAAAAATTGACCTTTCAGGCCAAATCTCCTAGGCAGCTGCCTAGGGCTCCGAAGTGATCTCGTAATTCACTCATATTCTCTCTAACAAGATCTAATTTTTTTGATCCTTTTCCCATCTCAATAATATTATATAGGGCTATTATTGACCATGAATTGGGGTCCAAATTCAACCAAACAAAAAAATTGACCTTTCAGGCCAAATCTCCTAGGCAGCTGCCTAGGGCTCCGAAGATATTTCATAATTCACTCATATTTATCTCTAACAAGCTCTAATTTTTTTGATCCTTTTCCCATCTCAATAATATTATATAGGGCAGTTATTCACAATGAATTGGGGTCCTAATTCAACCAAACAAAAAAATTGACCTTTCAGGCCAATTCTCCTAGGCAGCTGCCTAGGGCTCCGAAGCGATTTCGTAATTCACTCATATTTCTCTCTAAAAAGCTCTAATTTGTTTGAACCTTTTCCCATCTCAATAATATTATATAGGGCTGTAATTGACCATGAATTGGGGTCCAAATTCAACCAAACAAAAAAATTGACCTTTCAGGCCAAATCTCCTAGGCAGCTGCCTAGGGCTCCGAAGATATTTCATAATTCACTCATATTTATCTCTAACAAGCTCTAATTTTTTTGATCCTTTTCCCATCTCAATAATATTTTATAGGGCTGTTATTCACCATGAATTGGGGTCCTAATTCAACCAAACAAAAAAATTGACCTTACAGGCCAAATCTCCTAGGCAGCTGCCTAGGGCTCCGAAGCGATTTCGTAATTCAATCATATTTCTCTCTAAAAAGCTCTAATTTGTTTGAACCTTTTCCCATCTCAATAATATTATATAGGGCTGTAATTGACCATGAATTGGGGTCCTAATTCAACAAACAAAAAAATTGACCTTTCAGGCCAAATCTCCTAGGCAGCTGCCTAGGGCTTCGAAGCGATTTCGTAATTCACTCATATTTCTCTCTAACAAGCTCTAATTTTTTTGAACCATTTCCCATCTCAATAATATTATATAGGGCTATTATTGACCATGAATTGGGGTCCTAATTCAACCAAACAAAAAAATTGACCTTTCAGGGCAAATCTCCTAGGCAGCTGCCTAGGGCTCCGAAGCGATTTCTTAATTCACTCATATTTCTCTCTAAAAAGCTCTAATTTTTTTGAACCTTTTCCCATCTCAATAATATTATATAGGGCTGTAATTGACCATGAATTGGGGTCCTAATTCAACAAACAAAAAAATTGACCTTTCAGGCCAAATCTCCTAGGCAGCTGCCTAGGGCTCCGAAGTGATCTCGTAATTCACTCATATTCTCTCTAACAAGATCTAATTTTTTTGATCCTTTTCCCATCTCAATAATATTATATAGGGCTATTATTGACCATGAATTGGGGTCCAAATTCAACCAAACAAAAAAATTGACCTTTCAGGCCAAATCTCCTAGGCAGCTGCCTAGGGCTCCGAAGATATTTCATAATTCACTCATATTTATCTCTAACAAGCTCTAATTTTTTTGATCCTTTTCCCATCTCAATAATATTATATAGGGCAGTTATTCACAATGAATTGGGGTCCTAATTCAACCAAACAAAAAAATTGACCTTTCAGGCCAAATCTCCTAGGCAGCTGCCTAGGGCTCCGAAGTGATCTCGTAATTCACTCATATTTCTCTCTAACAAGCTCTAATTTTTTTGATCCTTTTCCCATCTCAATAATATTATATAGGGCTATTATTGACCATGAATTGGGGTCCAAATTCAACCAAACAAAAAAATTGACCTTTCAGGCCAAATCTCCTAGGCAGCTGCCTAGGGCTCCGAAGATATTTCATAATTCACTCATATTTATCTCTAACAAGCTCTAATTTTTTTGATCCTTTTCCCATCTCAATAATATTTTATAGGGCTGTTATTCACCATGAATTGGGGTCCTAATTCAACCAAACAAAAAAATTGACCTTACAGGCCAAATCTCCTAGGCAGCTGCCTAGGGCTCCGAAGCGATTTCGTAATTCAATCATATTTCTCTCTAAAAAGCTCTAATTTGTTTGAACCTTTTCCCATCTCAATAATATTATATAGGGCTGTAATTGACCATGAATTGGGGTCCTAATTCAACAAACAAAAAAATTGACCTTTCAGGCCAAATCTCCTAGGCAGCTGCCTAGGGCTTCGAAGCGATTTCGTAATTCACTCATATTTCTCTCTAACAAGCTCTAATTTTTTTGAACCATTTCCCATCTCAATAATATTATATAGGGCTATTATTGACCATGAATTGGGGTCCTAATTCAACCAAACAAAAAAATTGACCTTTCAGGGCAAATCTCCTAGGCAGCTGCCTAGGGCTCCGAAGCGATTTCTTAATTCACTCATATTTCTCTCTAAAAAGCTCTAATTTTTTTGAACCTTTTCCCATCTCAATAATATTATATAGGGCTGTAATTGACCATGAATTGGGGTCCTAATTCAACAAACAAAAAAATTGACCTTTCAGGCCAAATCTCCTAGGCAGCTGCCTAGGGCTTCGAAGCGATTTCGTAATTCACTCATATTTCTCTCTGACAAGCTCTAATTTTTTTGAACCTTTTCCCATCTCAATAATATTATATAGGGCTATTATTGACCATGAATTGGGGTCCTAATTCAACCAAACAAAAAAATTGACCTTTCAGGGCAAATCTCCTAGGCAGCTGCCTAGGGCTCCGAAGCGATTTCTTAATTCACTCATATTTCTCTCTAAAAAGCTCTAATTTTTTTGAACCTTTTCCCATCTCAATAATATTATATAGGGCTGTTATTGACCATGAATTGGGGTCCTAATTCAACCAAACAAAAAAATTGACCTTTCAGGCCAAATCTCCTAGGCAGCTGCCTAGGGCTCCGAAGTGATCTCGTAATTCACTCATATTCTCTCTAACAAGATCTAATTTTTTTGATCCTTTTCCCATCTCAATAATATTATATAGGGCTATTATTGACCATGAATTGGGGTCCAAATTCAACCAAACAAAAAAATTGACCTTTCAGGCCAAATCTCCTAGGCAGCTGCCTAGGGCTCCGAAGATATTTCATAATTCACTCATATTTATCTCTAACAAGCTCTAATTTTTTTGATCCTTTTCCCATCTCAATAATATTATATAGGGCAGTTATTCACAATGAATTGGGGTCCTAATTCAACCAAACAAAAAAATTGACCTTTCAGGCCAATTCTCCTAGGCAGCTGCCTAGGGCTCCGAAGCGATTTCGTAATTCACTCATATTTCTCTCTAAAAAGCTCTAATTTGTTTGAACCTTTTCCCATCTCAATAATATTATATAGGGCTGTAATTGACCATGAATTGGGGTCCTAATTCAACAAACAAAAAAATTGACCTTTCAGGCCAAATCTCCTAGGCAGCTGCCTAGGGCTCCGAAGCGATTTCGTAATTCACTCATATTTCTCTCTAAAAAGCTCTAATTTTTTTGAACCATTTCCCATCTCAATAATATTATATAGGGCTGTTATTGACCATGAATTGGGGTCCTAATTCAACCAAACAAAAAAATTGACCTTTCAGGGCAAATCTCCTAGGCAGCTGCCTAGGGCTCCGAAGCGATCTCGTAATTCACTCATATTTCTCTCTAACAAGCTCTAATTTTTTTGATCCTTTTCCCATCTCAATAATATTATATAGGGCTGTTATTGACCATGAATTGGGGTCCAAATTCAACCAAACAAAAAAATTGACCTTTCAGGCCAAATCTCCTAGGCAGCTGCCTAGGGCTCCGAAGATATTTCATAATTCACTCATATTTATCTCTAACAAGCTCTAATTTTTTTGAACCTTTTCCCATCTCAATAATATTATATAGGGCTGTTAATGACCATGAATTGGGGTCCTAATTCAACCAAACAAAAAAATTGACCTTTCAGGCCAAATCTCCTAGGCAGCTGCCTAGGGCTCCGAAGCGATCTCATAATTCACTCATATTTCTCTCTAACAAGCTCTAATTTTTTTAATCCTTTTCCCATCTCAATAATATTATATAGGGCTGTTATTGACCATGAATTGGGGTCCTAATTCAACCAAACAAAAAAATTGACCTTTCAAGCCAAATCTCCTAGGCAGCTGCCTAGGGCTCCGAAGATATTTCATAATTCACTCATATATATCTCTAACAAGCTCTAATTTTTTTGAACCTTTTCCCATGTCAATAATATTATATAGGGCTATTATTGACCTTGAATTGGGGTCCTAATTCAACCAAACAAAAAAATTGACCTCTCAGGCCAAATCTCCTAGGCAGCTGCCTAGGGCTCCGAAGCGATTTCATAATTCACTCATATTTCTCTCTAACAAGATCTAATTTTTTTGAACCTTTTCCCATCTCAATAATATTGTATAGGGCTATTATTGACCATGAATTGGGGTCCTAATTCAACCAAACAAAAAAATTGACCTTTCAGGCCAAATCTCCTAGGCAGCTGCCTAGGGCGCCGAAGCGATTTCGTAATTCACTCATATTTCTCTCTAACAAGCTCTAATTTTTTTGATCCTTTTCCCATCTCAATAATATTATATAGGGCTGTTATTGACCATGAATTGGGGTCCAAATTCAACAAAACAAAAAAATTGACCTTTCAGGCCAAATCTCCTAGGCAGCTGCCTAGGGCTCCGAAGCGATTTCGTAATTCACTCATATTTCTCTCTGACACGCTCTAATTTTTTTGAACCTTTTCCCATCTCAATAATATTATATAGGGCTATTATTGACCATGAATTGGGGTCCTAATTCAACCAAACAAAAAAATTGACCTTTCAGGGCAAATCTCCTAGGCAGCTGCCTAGGGCTCCGAAGCGATTTCTTAATTCACTCATATTTCTCTCTAAAAAGCTCTAATTTTTTTGAACCTTTTCCCATCTCAATAATATTATATAGGGCTGTTATTGACCATGAATTGGGGTCCTAATTCAACCAAACAAAAAAATTGACCTTTCAGGCCAAATCTCCTAGGCAGCTGCCTAGGGCTCCGAAGTGATCTCGTAATTCACTCATATTTCTCTCTAACAAGATCTAATTTTTTTGATCCTTTTCCCATCTCAATAATATTATATAGGGCTATTATTGACCATGAATTGGGGTCCAAATTCAACCAAACAAAAAAATTGACCTTTCAGGCCAAATCTCCTAGGCAGCTGCCTAGGGCTCCGAAGATATTTCATAATTCACTCATATTTATCTCTAACAAGCTCTAATTTTTTTGATCCTTTTCCCATCTCAATAATATTATATAGGGCAGTTATTCACAATGAATTGGGGTCCTAATTCAACCAAACAAAAAAATTGACCTTTCAGGCCAATTCTCCTAGGCAGCTGCCTAGGGCTCCGAAGCGATTTCGTAATTCACTCATATTTCTCTCTAAAAAGCTCTAATTTGTTTGAACCTTTTCCCATCTCAATAATATTATATAGGGCTGTAATTGACCATGAATTGGGGTCCTAATTCAACAAACAAAAAAATTGACCTTTCAGGCCAAATCTCCTAGGCAGCTGCCTAGGGCTCCGAAGCGATTTCGTAATTCACTCATATTTCTCTCTAAAAAGCTCTAATTTTTTTGAACCATTTCCCATCTCAATAATATTATATAGGGCTGTTATTGACCATGAATTGGGGTCCTAATTCAACCAAACAAAAAAATTGACCTTTCAGGGCAAATCTCCTAGGCAGCTGCCTAGGGCTCCGAAGCGATCTCGTAATTCACTCATATTTCTCTCTAACAAGCTCTAATTTTTTTGATCCTTTTCCCATCTCAATAATATTATATAGGGCTGTTATTGACCATGAATTGGGGTCCAAATTCAACCAAACAAAAAAATTGACCTTTCAGGCCAAATCTCCTAGGCAGCTGCCTAGGGCTCCGAAGATATTTCATAATTCACTCATATTTATCTCTAACAAGCTCTAATTTTTTTGAACCTTTTCCCATCTCAATAATATTATATAGGGCTGTTAATGACCATGAATTGGGGTCCTAATTCAACCAAACAAAAAAATTGACCTTTCAGGCCAAATCTCCTAGGCAGCTGCCTAGGGCTCCGAAGCGATCTCATAATTCACTCATATTTCTCTCTAACAAGCTCTAATTTTTTTAATCCTTTTCCCATCTCAATAATATTATATAGGGCTGTTATTGACCATGAATTGGGGTCCTAATTCAACCAAACAAAAAAATTGACCTTTCAAGCCAAATCTCCTAGGCAGCTGCCTAGGGCTCCGAAGATATTTCATAATTCACTCATATATATCTCTAACAAGCTCTAATTTTTTTGAACCTTTTCCCATGTCAATAATATTATATAGGGCTATTATTGACCTTGAATTGGGGTCCTAATTCAACCAAACAAAAAAATTGACCTCTCAGGCCAAATCTCCTAGGCAGCTGCCTAGGGCTCCGAAGCGATTTCATAATTCACTCATATTTCTCTCTAACAAGATCTAATTTTTTTGAACCTTTTCCCATCTCAATAATATTGTATAGGGCTATTATTGACCATGAATTGGGGTCCTAATTCAACCAAACAAAAAAATTGACCTTTCAGGCCAAATCTCCTAGGCAGCTGCCTAGGGCGCCGAAGCGATTTCGTAATTCACTCATATTTCTCTCTAACAAGCTCTAATTTTTTTGATCCTTTTCCCATCTCAATAATATTATATAGGGCTGTTATTGACCATGAATTGGGGTCCAAATTCAACAAAACAAAAAAATTGACCTTTCAGGCCAAATCTCCTAGGCAGCTGCCTAGGGCTCCGAAGCGATTTCGTAATTCACTCATATTTCTCTCTGACACGCTCTAATTTTTTTGAACCTTTTCCCATCTCAATAATATTATATAGGGCTATTATTGACCATGAATTGGGGTCCTAATTCAACCAAACAAAAAAATTGACCTTTCAGGGCAAATCTCCTAGGCAGCTGCCTAGGGCTCCGAAGCGATTTCTTAATTCACTCATATTTCTCTCTAAAAAGCTCTAATTTTTTTGAACCTTTTCCCATCTCAATAATATTATATAGGGCTGTTATTGACCATGAATTGGGGTCCTAATTCAACCAAACAAAAAAATTGACCTTTCAGGCCAAATCTCCTAGGCAGCTGCCTAGGGCTCCGAAGTGATCTCGTAATTCACTCATATTTCTCTCTAACAAGATCTAATTTTTTTGATCCTTTTCCCATCTCAATAATATTATATAGGGCTATTATTGACCATGAATTGGGGTCCAAATTCAACCAAACAAAAAAATTGACCTTTCAGGCCAAATCTCCTAGGCAGCTGCCTAGGGCTCCGAAGATATTTCATAATTCACTCATATTTATCTCTAACAAGCTCTAATTTTTTTGATCCTTTTCCCATCTAAATAATATTATATAGGGCAGTTATTCACCATGAATTGGGGTCCTAATTCAACCAAACAAAAAAATTGACCTTTCAGGCCAATTCTCCTAGGCAGCTGCCTAGGGCTCCGAAGCGATTTCGTAATTCACTCATATTTCTCTCTAAAAAGCTCTAATTTGTTTGAACCTTTTCCCATCTCAATAATATTATATAGGACTGTAATTGACCATGAATAGGGGTCCTAATTCAACCAAACAAAAAAATTGACCTTTCAGGCCAAATCTCCTAGGCAGCTGCCTAGGGCTCCGAAGTGATCTCGTAATTCACTCATATTTCTCTCTAACAAGATCTAATTTTTTTGATCCTTTTCCCATCTCAATAATATTATATAGGGCTATTATTGACCATGAATTGGGGTCCAAATTCAACCAAAAAAAAAAATTGACCTTTCAGGCCAAATCTCCTAGGCAGCTGCCTAGGGCTCCGAAGATATTTCATAATTCACTCATATTTATCTCTAACAAGCTCTAATTTTTTTGATCCTTTTCCCATCTCAATAATATTATATAGGGCAGTTATTCACCATGAATTGGGGTCCTAATTCAACCAAACAAAAAAATTGACCTTTCAGGCCAATTCTCCTAGGCAGCTGCCTAGGGCTCCGAAGCGATTTCGTAATTCACTCATATTTCTCTCTAAAAAGCTCTAATTTGTTTGAACCTTTTCCCATCTCAATAATATTATATAGGGCTGTAATTGACCATGAATAGGGGTCCTAATTCAACAAACAAAAAAATTGACCTTTCAGGCCAAATCTCCTAGGCAGCTGCCTAGGGCTTCGAAGCGATTTCGTAATTCACTCATATTTCTCTCTAACAAGCTCTAATTTTTTTGAACCATTTCCCATCTCAATAATATTATATAGGGCTATTATTGACCATGAATTGGGGTCCTAATTCAACCAAACAAAAAAATTCACCTTTCAGGGCAAATCTCCTAGGCAGCTGCCTAGGGCTCCGAAGCGATTTCGTAATTCACTCATATTTCTCTCTAAAAAGCTCTAATTTTTTTGAACCATTTCCCATCTCAATAATATTATATAGGGCTGTTATTGACCATGAATTGGGGTCCTAATTCAACCAAACAAAAAAATTGACCTTTCAGGCCAAATCTCCTAGGCAGCTGCCTAGGGCTCCGAAGCGATCTCGTAATTCACTCATATTTCTCTCTAACAAGCTCTAATTTTTTTGATCCTTTTCCCATCTCAATAATATTATATAGGGCTGTTATTGACCATGAATTGGGGTCCAAATTCAACCAAACAAAAAAATTGACCTTTCAGGCCAAATCTCCTAGGCAGCTGCCTAGGGCTCCGAAGATATTTCATAATTCACTCATATTTATCTCTAACAAGCTCTAATTTTTTTGAACCTTTTCCCATCTCAATAATATTATATAGGGCTGTTAATGACCATGAATTGGGGTCCTAATTCAACCAAACAAAAAAATTGACCTTTCAGGCCAAATCTCCTAGGCAGCTGCCTAGGGCTCCGAAGCGATCTCATAATTCACTCATATTTCTCTCTAACAAGCTCTAATTTTTTTAATCCTTTTCCCATCTCAATAATATTATATAGGGCTGTTATTGACCATGAATTGGGGTCCTAATTCAACCAAACAAAAAAATTGACCTTTCAGGCCAAATCTCCTAGGCAGCTGCCTAGGGCTCCGAAGATATTTCATAATTCACTCATATATATCTCTAACAAGCTCTAATTTTTTTGAACCTTTTCCCATGTCAATAATATTATATAGGGCTATTATTGACCTTGAATTGGGGTCCTAATTCAGCCAAACAAAAAAATTGACCTCTCAGGCCAAATCTCCTAGGCAGCTGCCTAGGGCTCCGAAGCGATTTCGTAATTCACTCATATTTCTCTATAACAAGATCTAATTTTTTTGAACCTTTTCCCATCTCAATAATATTGTATAGGGCTATTATTGACCATGAATTGGGGTCCTAATTCAACCAAACAAAAAAATTGACCTTTCAGGCCAAATCTCCTAGGCAGCTGCCTAGGGCTCCGAAGCGATTTCGTAATTCACTCATATTTCTCTCTAACAAGCTCTAATTTTTTTGATCCTTTTCCCATCTCAATAATATTTTATAGGGCTGTTATTGACCATGAATTGGGGTCCAAATTCAACAAAACAAAAAAATTGTCCTTTCAGGCCAAATCTCCTAGGCAGCTGCCTAGGGCTCCGAAGATATTTCATAATTCACTCATATTTATCTCTAACAAGCTCTAATTTTTTTGAACCTTTTCCCATCTCAATAATATTATATAGGGCTGTTAATGACCATGAACTGGGGTCCTAATTCAACCAAACAAAAAAATTGACCTTTCAGGCCAAATCTCCTAGGCAGCTGCCTAGGGCTCCGAAGCGATCTCATAATTCACTCATATTTCTCTCTAACAAGCTCTAATTTTTTTAATCCTTTTCCCATCTCAATAATATTATATAGGGATGTTATTGACCATGAATTGGGGTCCTAATTCAACCAAACAAAAAAATTGACCTTTCAGGCCAAATCTCCTAGGCAGCTGCCTAGGGCTCCGAAGATATTTCATAATTCACTCATATATATCTCTAACAAGCTCTAATATTTTTGAACCTTTTCCCATGTCAATAATATTATATAGGGCTATTATTGACCTTGAATTGGGGTCCTAATTCAACCAAACAAAAAAATTGACCTCTCAGGCCAAATCTCCTAGGCAGCTGCCTAGGGCTCCGAAGCGATTTCGTAATTCACTCATATTTCTCTCTAACAAGATCTAATTTTTTTGAACCTTTTCCCATCTCAATAATATTGTATAGGGCTATTATTGACCATGAATTGGGGTCCTAATTCAACCAAACAAAAAAATTGACCTTTCAGGCCAAATCTCCTAGGCAGCTGCCTAGGGCTCTGAAGCGATCTCGTAATTCAACCAAACAAAAAAATTGACCTTTCAGGCCAAATCTCCTAGGCAGCTGCCTAGGGCTCCGAAGCGATCTCGTAATTCACTCATATTTCTCTCTAACAAGCTCTAATTTTTTTTATCCTTTTCCCATCTCAATAATATTATATAGGGCTGTTATTGAATATGAATTGGGGTCTTAATTCAACCAAACAAAAAAATTGACCTTTCAGGCCAAATCTCCTAGGCTGCTGCCTAGGGCTCCGAAGCGATTTCATAATTCACTGATATTTATCTCTAACAAGCTCTAATTTTTTTGAACCTTTTCCCATCTCAATAATATTATATAGGGCTATTATTGACCATGAATTGGGGTCCTAATTCAATCAAACAAAAAAATTGACCTTTCAGGCCAAATCTCCTAGGCAGCTGCTTAGGTCTCCGAAGCGATCTCGTAATTCACTCATATTTCTCTCTAACAAGCTCTAATTTTTTTGAACCTTTTCCCATCTTAATAATATTATATAGGGCTATTATTGACCATGAATTGGGGTCCTAATTCAACCAAACAAAAAAATTGACCTTTCAGGCCAAATCTCCTAGGCAGCTCCCTAGGGCTCCGCAGCGATTTCGTAATTCACTCATATTTCTCTCTAAAAAGCTCTAATTTTTTTGAACCTTTTCCCATCTCAATAATATTATATAGGGCTGTTATTGACCATGAATTGGGGTCCTAATTCAACCAAACAAAAAAATTGACCTTTCATGCCAAATCTCCTAGGCAGCTGCCTAGGGCTCCGAAGCGATTTCGTAATTCACTCATATTTCTCTCTAACAAGATCTAATTTTTTTGAACCTTTTCCCATCTCAATAATATTGTATAGGGCTATTATTGACCATGAATTGGGGTCCTAATTCAACCAAACAAAAAAATTGACCTTTCAGGCCAAATCTCCTAGGCAGCTGCCTAGGGCTCCGAAGCGATCTCATAATTCACTCATATTTCTCTCTAACAAGCTCTAATTTTTTTAATCCTTTTCCCATCTCAATAATATTATATAGGGCTGTTATTGACCATGAATTGGGGTCCTAATTCAACCAAACAAAAAAATTGACCTTTCAGGCCAAATCTCCTAGGCAGCTGCCTAGGGCTCCGAAGATATTTCATAATTCACTCATATATATCTCTAACAAGCTCTAATTTTTTTGAACCTTTTCCCATGTCAATAATATTATATAGGGCTATTATTGACCTTGAATTGGGGTCTTAATTCAACCAAACAAAAAAATTGACCTCTCAGGCCAAATCTCCTAGGCAGCTGCCTAGGGCTCCGAAGCGATTTCGTAATTCACTCATATTTCTCTCTAACAAGATCTAATTTTTTTGAACCTTTTCCCATCTCAATAATATTGTATAGGGCTATTATTGACCATGAATTGGGGTCCTAATTCAACCAAACAAAAAAATTGACCTTTCAGGCCAAATCTCCTAGGCAGCTGCCTAGGTCTCGGAAGCGATCTCGTAATTCAACCAAACAAAAAAATTGACCTTTCAGGCCAAATCTCCTAGGCAGCTGCCTAGGGCTCCGAAGTGATCTCGTAATTCACTCATATTTCTCTCTAACAAGATCTAATTTTTTTGATCCTTTTCCCATCTCAATAATATTATATAGGGCTATTATTGACCATGAATTGGGGTCCAAATTCAACCAAACAAAAAAATTGACCTTTCAGGCCAAATCTCCTAGGCAGCTGCCTAGGGCTCCGAAGATATTTCATAATTCACTCATATTTATCTCTAACAAGCTCTAATTTTTTTGATCCTTTTCCCATCTAAATAATATTATATAGGGCAGTTATTCACCATGAATTGGGGTCCTAATTCAACCAAACAAAAAAATTGACCTTTCAGGCCAATTCTCCTAGGCAGCTGCCTAGGTCTCCGAAGCGATTTCGTAATTCACTCATATTTCTCTCTAAAAAGCTCTAATTTGTTTGAACCTTTTCCCATCTCAATAATATTATATAGGACTGTAATTGACCATGAATAGGGGTCCTAATTCAACCAAACAAAAAAATTGACCTTTCAGGCCAAATCTCCTAGGCAGCTGCCTAGGGCTCCGAAGTGATCTCGTAATTCACTCATATTTCTCTCTAACAAGATCTAATTTTTTTGATCCTTTTCCCATCTCAATAATATTATATAGGGCTATTATTGACCATGAATTGGGGTCCAAATTCAACCAAACAAAAAAATTGACCTTTCAGGCCAAATCTCCTAGGCAGCTGCCTAGGGCTCCGAAGATATTTCATAATTCACTCATATTTATCTCTAACAAGCTCTAATTTTTTTGATCCTTTTCCCATCTAAATAATATTATATAGGGCAGTTATTCACCATGAATTGGGGTCCTAATTCAACCAAACAAAAAAATTGACCTTTCAGGCCAATTCTCCTAGGCAGCTGCCTAGGTCTCCGAAGCGATTTCGTAATTCACTCATATTTCTCTCTAAAAAGCTCTAATTTGTTTGAACCTTTTCCCATCTCAATAATATTATATAGGACTGTAATTGACCATGAATAGGGGTCCTAATTCAACCAAACAAAAAAATTGACCTTTCAGGCCAAATCTCCTAGGCAGCTGCCTAGGGCTCCGAAGTGATCTCGTAATTCACTCATATTTCTCTCTAACAAGATCTAATTTTTTTGATCCTTTTCCCATCTCAATAATATTATATAGGGCTATTATTGACCATGAATTGGGGTCCAAATTCAACCAAACAAAAAAATTGACCTTTCAGGCCAAATCTCCTAGGCAGCTGCCTAGGGCTCCGAAGATATTTCATAATTCACTCATATTTATCTCTAACAAGCTCTAATTTTTTTGATCCTTTTCCCATCTCAATAATATTATATAGGGCAGTTATTCACCATGAATTGGGGTCCTAATTCAACCAAACAAAAAAATTGACCTTTCAGGCCAATTCTCCTAGGCAGCTGCCTAGGGCTCCGAAGCGATTTCGTAATTCACTCATATTTCTCTCTAAAAAGCTCTAATTTGTTTGAACCTTTTCCCATCTCAATAATATTATATAGGGCTGTAATTGACCATGAATAGGGGTCCTAATTCAACAAACAAAAAAATTGACCTTTCAGGCCAAATCTCCTAGGCAGCTGCCTAGGGCTTCGAAGCGATTTCGTAATTCACTCATATTTCTCTCTAACAAGCTCTAATTTTTTTGAACCATTTCCCATCTCAATAATATTATATAGGGCTATTATTGACCATGAATTGGGGTCCTAATTCAACCAAACAAAAAAATTCACCTTTCAGGGCAAATCTCCTAGGCAGCTGCCTAGGGCTCCGAAGCGATTTCGTAATTCACTCATATTTCTCTCTAAAAAGCTCTAATTTTTTTGAACCATTTCCCATCTCAATAATATTATATAGGGCTGTTATTGACCATGAATTGGGGTCCTAATTCAACCAAACAAAAAAATTGACCTTTCAGGCCAAATCTCCTAGGCAGCTGCCTAGGGCTCCGAAGCGATCTCGTAATTCACTCATATTTCTCTCTAACATGCTCTAATTTTTTTGATCCTTTTCCCATCTCAATAATATTATATAGGGCTGTTATTGACCATGAATTGGGGTCCAAATTCAACCAAACAAAAAAATTGACCTTTCAGGCCAAATCTCCTAGGCAGCTGCCTAGGGCTCCGAAGATATTTCATAATTCACTCATATTTATCTCTAACAAGCTCTAATTTTTTTGAACCTTTTCCCATCTCAATAATATTATATAGGGCTGTTAATGACCATGAATTGGGGTCCTAATTCAACCAAACAAAAAAATTGACCTTTCAGGCCAAATCTCCTAGGCAGCTGCCTAGGGCTCCGAAGCGATCTCATAATTCACTCATATTTCTCTCTAACAAGCTCTAATTTTTTTAATCCTTTTCCCATCTCAATAATATTATATAGGGCTGTTATTGACCATGAATTGGGGTCCTAATTCAACCAAACAAAAAAATTGACCTTTCAGGCCAAATCTCCTAGGCAGCTGCCTAGGGCTCCGAAGATATTTCATAATTCACTCATATATATCTCTAACAAGCTCTAATTTTTTTGAACCTTTTCCCATGTCAATAATATTATATAGGGCTATTATTGACCTTGAATTGGGGTCCTAATTCAACCAAACAAAAAAATTGACCTCTCAGGCCAAATCTCCTAGGCAGCTGCCTAGGGATCCGAAGCGATTTCGTAATTCACTCATATTTCTCTCTAACAAGATCTAATTTTTTTGAACCTTTTCCCATCTCAATAATATTGTATAGGGCTATTATTGACCATGAATTGGGGTCCTAATTCAACCAAACAAAAAAATTGACCTTTCAGGCCAAATCTCCTAGGCAGCTGCCTAGGGCTCCGAAGCGATTTCGTAATTCACTCATATTTCTCTCTAACAAGCTCTAATTTTTTTGATCCTTTTCCCATCTCAATAATATTATATAGGGCTGTTATTGACCATGAATTGGGGTCCAAATTCAACAAAACAAAAAAATTGTCCTTTCAGGCCAAATCTCCTAGGCAGCTGCCTAGGGCTCCGACGATATTTCATAATTCACTCATATTTATCTCTAACAAGCTCTAATTTTTTTGAACCTTTTCCCATCTCAATAATATTATATAGGGCTGTTAATGACCATGAACTGGGGTCCTAATTCAACCAAACAAAAAAATTGACCTTTCAGGCCAAATCTCCTAGGCAGCTGCCTAGGGCTCCGAAGCGATCTCATAATTCACTCATATTTCTCTCTAACAAGATCTAATTTTTTTAATCCTTTTCCCATCTCAATAATATTATATAGGGATGTTATTGACCATGAATTGGGGTCCTAATTCAACCAAACAAAAAAATTGACCTTTCAGGCCAAATCTCCTAGGCAGCTGCCTAGGGCTCCGAAGATATTTCATTATTCACTCATATATATCTCTAACAAGCTCTAATTTTTTTGAACCTTTTCCCATGTCAATAATATTATATAGGGCTATTATTGACCTTGAATTGGGGTCCTAATTCAACCAAACAAAAAAATTGACCTCTCAGGCCAAATCTCCTAGGCAGCTGCCTAGGGCTCCGAAGCGATTTCGTAATTCACTCATATTTCTCTCTAACAAGATCTAATTTTTTTGAACCTTTTCCCATCTCAATAATATTGTATAGGGCTATTATTGACCATGAATTGGGGTCCTAATTCAACCAAACAAAAAAATTGACCTTTCAGGCCAAATCTCCTAGGCAGCTGCCTAGGGCTCTGAAGCGATCTCGTAATTCAACCAAACAAAAAAATTGACCTTTCAGGCCAAATCTCCTAGGCAGCTCCCTAGGGCTCCAAAGCGATCTCGTAATTCACTCATATTTCACTCTAACAAGCTCTAATTTTTTTTATCCTTTTCCCATCTCAATAATATTATATAGGGCTGTTATTGAATATGAATTGGGGTCTTAATTCAACCAAACAAAAAAATTGACCTTTCAGGCCAAATATCCTAGGCTGCTGCCTAGGGCTCCGAAGCGATTTCATAATTCACTGATATTTATCTCTAACAAGCTCTAATTTTTTTGAACCTTTTCCCATCTCAATAATATTATATAGGGCTATTATTGACCATGAATTGGGGTCCTAATTCAATCAAACAAAAAAATTGACCTTTCAGGCCAAATCTCCTAGGCAGCTGCTTAGGTCTCCGAAGCGATCTCGTAATTCACTCATATTTCTCTCTAACAAGCTCTAATTTTTTTGAACCTTTTCCCATCTTAATAATATTATATAGGGCTATTATTGACCATGAATTGGGGTCCTAATTCAACCAAACAAAAAAATTGACCTTTCAGGCCAAATCTCCTAGGCAGCTCCCTAGGGCTCCGCAGCGATTTCGTAATTCACTCATTTTTCTCTCTAAAAAGCTCTAATTTTTTTGAACCTTTTCCCATCTCAATAATATTATATAGGGCTGTTATTGACCATGAATTGGGGTCCTAATACAACCAAACAAAAAAATTGACCTTTCATGCCAAATCTCCTAGGCAGCTGCCTAGGGCTCCGAAGCGATTTCGTAATTCACTCATATTTCTCTCTAACAAGATCTAATTTTTTTGAACCTTTTCCCATCTCAATAATATTGTATAGGGCTATTATTGACCATGAATTGGGGTCCTAATTCAACCAAACAAAAAAATTGACCTTTCAGGCCAAATCTCCTAGGCAGCTGCCTAGGGCTCCGAAGCGATCTCATAATTCACTCATATTTCTCTCTAACAAGCTCTAATTTTTTTAATCCTTTTCCCATCTCAATAATATTATATAGGGCTGTTATTGACCATGAATTGGGGTCCTAATTCAACCAAACAAAAAAATTGACCTTTCAGGCCAAATCTCCTAGGCAGCTGCCTAGGGCTCCGAAGATATTTCATAATTCACTCATATATATCTCTAACAAGCCCTAATTTTTTTGAACCTTTTCCCATGTCAATAATATTATATAGGGCTATTATTGACCTTGAATTGGGGTCCTAATTCAACCAAACAAAAAAATTGACCTCTCAGGCCAAATCTCCTAGGCAGCTGCCTAGGGCTCCGAAGCGATTTCGTAATTCACTCATATTTCTCTCTAACAAGATCTAATTTTTTTGAACCTTTTCCCATCTCAATAATATTGTATAGGGCTATTATTGACCATGAATTGGGGTCCTAATTCAACCAAACAAAAAAATTGACCTTTCAGGCCAATTCTCCTAGGCAGCTGCCTAGGGCTCCGAAGCGATTTCGTAATTCACTCATATTTCTCTCTAAAAAGCTCTAATTTGTTTGAACCTTTTCCCATCTCAATAATATTATATAGGGCTGTAATTGACCATGAATAGGGGTCCTAATTCAACAAACAAAAAAATTGACCTTTCAGGCCAAATCTCCTAGGCAGCTGCCTAGGGCTTCGAAGCGATTTCGTAATTCACTCATATTTCTCTCTAACAAGCTCTAATTTTTTTGAACCATTTCCCATCTCAATAATATTATATAGGGCTATTATTGACCATGAATTGGGGTCCTAATTCAACCAAACAAAAAAATTCACCTTTCAGGGCAAATCTCCTAGGCAGCTGCCTAGGGCTCCGAAGCGATTTCGTAATTCACTCATATTTCTCTCTAAAAAGCTCTAATTTTTTTGAACCATTTCCCATCTCAATAATATTATATAGGGCTGTTATTGACCATGAATTGGGGTCCTAATTCAACCAAACAAAAAAATTGACCTTTCAGGCCAAATCTCCTAGGCAGCTGCCTAGGGCTCCGAAGCGATCTCGTAATTCACTCATATTTCTCTCTAACATGCTCTAATTTTTTTGATCCTTTTCCCATCTCAATAATATTATATAGGGCTGTTATTGACCATGAATTGGGGTCCAAATTCAACCAAACAAAAAAATTGACCTTTCAGGCCAAATCTCCTAGGCAGCTGCCTAGGGCTCCGAAGATATTTCATAATTCACTCATATTTATCTCTAACAAGCTCTAATTTTTTTGAACCTTTTCCCATCTCAATAATATTATATAGGGCTGTTAATGACCATGAATTGGGGTCCTAATTCAACCAAACAAAAAAATTGACCTTTCAGGCCAAATCTCCTAGGCAGCTGCCTAGGGCTCCGAAGCGATCTCATAATTCACTCATATTTCTCTCTAACAAGCTCTAATTTTTTTAATCCTTTTCCCATCTCAATAATATTATATAGGGCTGTTATTGACCATGAATTGGGGTCCTAATTCAACCAAACAAAAAAATTGACCTTTCAGGCCAAATCTCCTAGGCAGCTGCCTAGGGCTCCGAAGATATTTCATAATTCACTCATATATATCTCTAACAAGCTCTAATTTTTTTGAACCTTTTCCCATGTCAATAATATTATATAGGGCTATTATTGACCTTGAATTGGGGTCCTAATTCAACCAAACAAAAAAATTGACCTCTCAGGCCAAATCTCCTAGGCAGCTGCCTAGGGATCCGAAGCGATTTCGTAATTCACTCATATTTCTCTCTAACAAGATCTAATTTTTTTGAACCTTTTCCCATCTCAATAATATTGTATAGGGCTATTATTGACCATGAATTGGGGTCCTAATTCAACCAAACAAAAAAATTGACCTTTCAGGCCAAATCTCCTAGGCAGCTGCCTAGGGCTCCGAAGCGATTTCGTAATTCACTCATATTTCTCTCTAACAAGCTCTAATTTTTTTGATCCTTTTCCCATCTCAATAATATTATATAGGGCTGTTATTGACCATGAATTGGGGTCCAAATTCAACAAAACAAAAAAATTGTCCTTTCAGGCCAAATCTCCTAGGCAGCTGCCTAGGGCTCCGACGATATTTCATAATTCACTCATATTTATCTCTAACAAGCTCTAATTTTTTTGAACCTTTTCCCATCTCAATAATATTATATAGGGCTGTTAATGACCATGAACTGGGGTCCTAATTCAACCAAACAAAAAAATTGACCTTTCAGGCCAAATCTCCTAGGCAGCTGCCTAGGGCTCCGAAGCGATCTCATAATTCACTCATATTTCTCTCTAACAAGATCTAATTTTTTTAATCCTTTTCCCATCTCAATAATATTATATAGGGATGTTATTGACCATGAATTGGGGTCCTAATTCAACCAAACAAAAAAATTGACCTTTCAGGCCAAATCTCCTAGGCAGCTGCCTAGGGCTCCGAAGATATTTCATTATTCACTCATATATATCTCTAACAAGCTCTAATTTTTTTGAACCTTTTCCCATGTCAATAATATTATATAGGGCTATTATTGACCTTGAATTGGGGTCCTAATTCAACCAAACAAAAAAATTGACCTCTCAGGCCAAATCTCCTAGGCAGCTGCCTAGGGCTCCGAAGCGATTTCGTAATTCACTCATATTTCTCTCTAACAAGATCTAATTTTTTTGAACCTTTTCCCATCTCAATAATATTGTATAGGGCTATTATTGACCATGAATTGGGGTCCTAATTCAACCAAACAAAAAAATTGACCTTTCAGGCCAAATCTCCTAGGCAGCTGCCTAGGGCTCTGAAGCGATCTCGTAATTCAACCAAACAAAAAAATTGACCTTTCAGGCCAAATCTCCTAGGCAGCTCCCTAGGGCTCCAAAGCGATCTCGTAATTCACTCATATTTCACTCTAACAAGCTCTAATTTTTTTTATCCTTTTCCCATCTCAATAATATTATATAGGGCTGTTATTGAATATGAATTGGGGTCTTAATTCAACCAAACAAAAAAATTGACCTTTCAGGCCAAATATCCTAGGCTGCTGCCTAGGGCTCCGAAGCGATTTCATAATTCACTGATATTTATCTCTAACAAGCTCTAATTTTTTTGAACCTTTTCCCATCTCAATAATATTATATAGGGCTATTATTGACCATGAATTGGGGTCCTAATTCAATCAAACAAAAAAATTGACCTTTCAGGCCAAATCTCCTAGGCAGCTGCTTAGGTCTCCGAAGCGATCTCGTAATTCACTCATATTTCTCTCTAACAAGCTCTAATTTTTTTGAACCTTTTCCCATCTTAATAATATTATATAGGGCTATTATTGACCATGAATTGGGGTCCTAATTCAACCAAACAAAAAAATTGACCTTTCAGGCCAAATCTCCTAGGCAGCTCCCTAGGGCTCCGCAGCGATTTCGTAATTCACTCATTTTTCTCTCTAAAAAGCTCTAATTTTTTTGAACCTTTTCCCATCTCAATAATATTATATAGGGCTGTTATTGACCATGAATTGGGGTCCTAATACAACCAAACAAAAAAATTGACCTTTCATGCCAAATCTCCTAGGCAGCTGCCTAGGGCTCCGAAGCGATTTCGTAATTCACTCATATTTCTCTCTAACAAGATCTAATTTTTTTGAACCTTTTCCCATCTCAATAATATTGTATAGGGCTATTATTGACCATGAATTGGGGTCCTAATTCAACCAAACAAAAAAATTGACCTTTCAGGCCAAATCTCCTAGGCAGCTGCCTAGGGCTCCGAAGCGATCTCATAATTCACTCATATTTCTCTCTAACAAGCTCTAATTTTTTTAATCCTTTTCCCATCTCAATAATATTATATAGGGCTGTTATTGACCATGAATTGGGGTCCTAATTCAACCAAACAAAAAAATTGACCTTTCAGGCCAAATCTCCTAGGCAGCTGCCTAGGGCTCCGAAGATATTTCATAATTCACTCATATATATCTCTAACAAGCCCTAATTTTTTTGAACCTTTTCCCATGTCAATAATATTATATAGGGCTATTATTGACCTTGAATTGGGGTCCTAATTCAACCAAACAAAAAAATTGACCTCTCAGGCCAAATCTCCTAGGCAGCTGCCTAGGGCTCCGAAGCGATTTCGTAATTCACTCATATTTCTCTCTAACAAGATCTAATTTTTTTGAACCTTTTCCCATCTCAATAATATTGTATAGGGCTATTATTGACCATGAATTGGGGTCCTAATTCAACCAAACAAAAAAATTGACCTTTCAGGCCAAATCTCCTAGGCAGCTGCCTAGGGCTCGGAAGCGATCTCGTAATTCAACCAAACAAAAAAATTGACCTTTCAGGCCAAATCTCCTAGGCAGCTGCCTAGGGCTCCGAAGCGATCTCGTAATTCACTCATATTTCTCTCTAACAAGCTCTAATTTTTTTTATCCTTTTCCCATCTCAATAATATTATATAGGGCTGTTATTGAATATGAATTGGGGTCTTAATTCAACCAAACAAAAAAATTGACCTTTCAGGCCAAATCTCCTAGGCTGCTGCCTAGGGCTCCGAAGCGATTTCATAATTCACTGATATTTATCTCTAACAAGCTCTAATTTTTTTGAACCTTTTCCCATCTCAATAATATTATATAGGGCTATTATTGACCATGAATTGGGGTCCTAATTCAATCAAACAAAAAAATTGACCTTTCAGGCCAAATCTCCTAGGCAGCTGCTTAGGTCTCCGAAGCGATCTCGTAATTCACTCATATTTCTCTCTAACAAGCTCTAATTTTTTTGAACCTTTTCCCATCTTAATAATATTATATAGGGCTATTATTGACCATGAATTGGGGTCCTAATTCAACCAAACAAAAAAATTGACCTTTCAGGCCAAATCTCCTAGGCAGCTCCCTAGGGCTCCGCAGCGATTTCGTAATTCACTCATATTTCCCTCTAAAAAGCTCTAATTTTTTTGAACCTTTTCCCATCTCAATAATATTATATAGGGCTGTTATTGACCATGAATTGGGGTCCTAATTCAACCAAACAAAAAAATTGACCTTTCAGGCCAAATCTCCTAGGCAGCTGCCTAGGGCTCCGAAGCGATTTCGTAATTCACTCATATTTCTCTCTAACAAGATCTAATTTTTTTGAACCTTTTCCCATCTCTATAATATTGTATAGGGCTATTATTGACCATGAATTGGGGTCCTAATTCAACCAAACAAAAAAATTGACCTTTCAGGCCAAATCTCCTAGGCAGCTGCCTAGGGATCCGAAGCGATTTCGTAATTCACTCATATTTCTCTCTAAAAAGCTCTAATTTGTTTGAACCTTTTCCCATCTCAATAATATTATATAGGGCTGTAATTGACCATGAATTGGGGTCCTAATTCAACAAACAAAAAAATTGACCTTTCAGGCCAAATCTCCTAGGCAGCTGCCTAGGGCTTCGAAGCGATTTCGTAATTCACTCATATTTCTCTCTAACAAGCTCTAATTTTTTTGAACCATTTCCCATCTCAATAATATTATATAGGGCTATTATTGACCATGAATTGGGGTCCTAATTCAACCAAACAAAAAAATTGACCTTTCAGGGCAAATCTCCTAGGCAGCTGCCTAGGGCTCCGAAGCGATTTCGTAATTCACTCATATTTCTCTCTAAAAAGCTCTAATTTTTTTGAACCTTTTCCCCTCTCAATAATATTATATAGGGCTGTTATTGACCATGAATTGGGGTCCTAATTCAACCAAACAAAAAAATTGACCTTTCAGGCCAAATCTCCTAGGCAGCTGCCTAGGGCTCCGAAGCGATCTCGTAATTCACTCATATTTCTCTCTAACAAGCTCTAATTTTTTTGATCCTTTTCCCATCTCAATAATATTATATAGGTCTGTTATTGACCATGAATTGGGGTCCAAATTCAACCAAACAAAAAAATTGACCTTTCAGGCCAAATCTCCTAGGCAGCTGCCTAGGGCTCCGAAGATATTTCATAATTCACTCATATTTATCTCAAACAAGCTCTAATTTTTTTGAACCTTTTCCCATCTCAATAATATTATATAGGGCTGTTAATGACCATGAATTGGGGTCCTAATTCAACCAAACAAAAAAATTGACCTTTCAGGCCAAATCTCCTAGGCAGCTACCTAGGGGTCCGAAGCGATCTCGTAATTCAGTCATATTTCTCCCTAACAAGCTCTAATTTTTTTGAACCTTTTCCCATCTCAATAATATTATATAGGGCTGTTATTGAATACGAATTGGGGTCCTAATTCAACCAAACAAAAAAATTGACCTTTCAGGCCAAATCTCCTAGGCAGCTGCCTAGGGCTCCGAAGATATTTCATAATTCACTCATATATATCTCTAACAAGCTCTAATTTTTTTGAACCTTTTCCCATGTCAATAATATTATATAGGGCTATTATTGACCTTGAATTGGGGTCCTAATTCAACCAAACTAAAAAATTGACCTCTCAGGCCAAATCTCCTAGGCAGCTGCCTAGGGCTCCGAAGCGATTTCGTAATTCACTCATATTTCTCTCTAACAAGATCTAATTTTTTTGAACCTTTTCCCATCTCAATAATATTGTATAGGGCTATTATTGACCATGAATTGGGGTCCTAATTCAACCAAACAAAAAAATTGACCTTTCAGGCCAAATCTCCTAGGCAGCGGCCTAGGGCTCCGAAGCGATTTCGTAATTCACTCATATTTCTCTCTAACAAGCTCTAATTTTTTTGATCCTTTTCCCATCTCAATAATATTATATAGGGCTGTTATTGACCATGAATTGGGGTCCAAATTCAACCAAACAAAAAAATTGTCCTTTCAGGCCAAATCTCCTAGGCAGCTGCCTAGGGCTCCGAAGATATTTCATAATTCACTCATATTTATCTCTAACAAGCTCTAATTTTTTTGAACCTTTTCCCATCTCAATAATATTATATAGGGCTGTTAATGACCATGAACTGGGGTCCTAATTCAACCAAACAAAAAAATTGACCTTTCAGGCCAAATCTCCTAGGCAGCTGCCTAGGGCTCCGAAGCGATCTCATAATTCACTCATATTTTTCTCTAACAAGCTCTAATTTTTTTAATCCTTTTCCCATCTCAATAATATTATATAGGGCTGTTATTGACCATGAATTGGGGTCCTAATTCAACCAAACAAAAAAATTGACCTTTCAGGCCAAATCTCCTAGGCAGCTGCCTAGGGCTCCGAAGATATTTCATAATTCACTCATATATATCTCTAACAAGCTCTAATTTTTTTGAACCTTTTCCCATGTCAATAATATTATATAGGGCTATTATTGACCTTGAATTGGGGTCCTAATTCAACCAAACAAAAAAATTGACCTCTCAGGCCAAATCTCCTAGGCAGCTGCCTAGGGCTCCGAAGCGATTTCGTAATTCACTCATATTTTTCTCTAACAAGATCTAATTTTTTTGAACCTTTTCCCATCTCAATAATATTGTATAGGGCTATTATTGACCATGAATTGGGGTCCTAATTCAACCAAACAAAAAAATTGACCTTTCAGGCCAAATCTCCTAGGCAGCTGCCTAGGGCTCTGAAGCGATCTCGTAATTCAACCAAACAAAAAAATTGACCTTTCAGGCCAAATCTCCTAGGCAGCTGCCTAGGGCTCCGAAGCGATCTCGTAATTCACTCATATTTCTCTCTAACAAGCTCTAATTTTTTTTATCCTTTTCCCATCTCAATAATATTATATAGGGCTGTTATTGAATATGAATTGGGGTCTTAATTCAACCAAACAAAAAAATTGACCTTTCAGGCCAAATCTCCTAGGCTGCTGCCTAGGGCTCCGAAGCGATTTCATAATTCACTGATATTTATCTCTAACAAGCTCTAATTTTTTTGAACCTTTTCCCATCTCAATAATATTATATAGGGCTATTATTGACCATGAATTGGGGTCCTAATTCAATCAAACAAAAAAATTGACCTTTCAGGCCAAATCTCCTAGGCAGCTGCTTAGGTCTCCGAAGCGATCTCGTAATTCACTCATATTTCTCTCTAACAAGCTCTAATTTTTTTGAACCTTTTCCCATCTTAATAATATTATATAGGGCTATTATTGACCATGAATTGGGGTCCTAATTCAACCAAACAAAAAAATTGACCTTTCAGGCCAAATCTCCTAGGCAGCTCCCTAGGGCTCCGCAGCGATTTCGTAATTCACTCATATTTCCCTCTAAAAAGCTCTAATTTTTTTGAACCTTTTCCCATCTCAATAATATTATATAGGGCTGTTATTGACCATGAATTGGGGTCCTAATTCAACCAAACAAAAAAATTGACCTTTCAGGCCAAATCTCCTAGGCAGCTGCCTAGGGCTCCGAAGCGATTTCGTAATTCACTCATATTTCTCTCTAACAAGATCTAATTTTTTTGAACCTTTTCCCATCTCAATAATATTGTATAGGGCTATTATTGACCATGAATTGGGGTCCTAATTCAACCAAACAAAAAAATTGACCTTTCAGGCCAAATCTCCTAGGCAGCTGCCTAGGGCTCCGAAGCGATCTCATAATTCACTCATATTTCTCTCTAACAAGCTCTAATTTTTTTAATCCTTTTCCCATCTCAATAATATTATATAGGGCTGTTATTGACCATGAATTGGGGTCCTAATTCAACCAAACAAAAAAATTGACCTTTCAGGCCAAATCTCCTAGGCAGCTGCCTAGGGCTCCGAAGATATTTCATAATTCACTCATATATATCTCTAACATGCTCTAATTTTTTTGAACCTTTTCCCATGTCAATAATATTATATAGGGCTATTATTGACCTTGAATTGGGGTCCTAATTCAACCAAACAAAAAAATTGACCTCTCAGGCCAAATCTCCTAGGCAGCTGCCTAGGGCTCCGAAGCGATTTCGTAATTCACTCATATTTCTCTCTAACAAGATCTAATTTTTTTGAACCTTTTCCCATCTCAATAATATTGTATAGGGCTATTATTGACCATGAATTGGGGTCCTAATTCAACCAAACAAAAAAATTGACCTTTCAGGCCAAATCTCCTAGGCAGCTGCCTAGGGCTCTGAAGCGATCTCGTAATTCAACCAAACAAAAAAATTGACCTTTCAGGCCAAATCTCCTAGGCAGCTGCCTAGGGCTCCGAAGCGATCTCGTAATTCACTCATATTTCTCTCTAACAAGCTCTAATTTTTTTTATCCTTTTCCCATCTCAATAATATTATATAGGGCTGTTATTGAATATGAATTGGGGTCTTAATTCAACCAAACAAAAAAATTGACCTTTCAGGCCAAATCTCCTAGGCTGCTGCCTAGGGCTCCGAAGCGATTTCATAATTCACTGATATTTATCTCTAACAAGCTCTAATTTTTTTGAACCTTTTCCCATCTCAATAATATTATATAGGGCTATTATTGACCATGAATTGGGGTCCTAATTCAATCAAACAAAAAAATTGACCTTTCAGGCCAAATCTCCTAGGCTGCTGCTTAGGTCTCCGAAGCGATCTCGTAATTCACTCATATTTCTCTCTAACAAGCTCTAATTTTTTTGAACCTTTTCCCATCTTAATAATATTATATAGGGCTATTATTGACCATGAATTGGGGTCCTAATTCAACCAAACAAAAAAATTGACCTTTCAGGCCAAATCTCCTAGGCAGCTCCCTAGGGCTCCGCAGCGATTTCGTAATTCACTCATATTTCCCTCTAAAAAGCTCTAATTTTTTTGAACCTTTTCCCATCTCAATAATATTATATAGGGCTGTTATTGACCATGAATTGGGGTCCTAATTCAACCAAACAAAAAAATTGACCTTTCAGGCCAAATCTCCTAGGCAGCTGCCTAGGGCTCCGAAGCGATTTCGTAATTCACTCATATTTCTCTCTAACAAGATCTAATTTTTTTGAACCTTTTCCCATCTCAATAATATTGTATAGGGCTATTATTGACCATGAATTGGGGTCCTAATTCAACCAAACAAAAAAATTGACCTTTCAGGCCAAATCTCCTAGGCAGCTGCCTAGGGATCCGAAGCGATTTCGTAATTCACTCATATTTCTCTCTAAAAAGCTCTAATTTTTTTGAACCTTTTCCCATCTCAATAATATTATATAGGGCTGTTATTGACCATGAATTGGGGTCCTAATTCAACCAAACAAAAAAATTGACCTTTCAGGCCAAATCTCCTAGGCAGCTGCCTAGGGCTCCGAAGCGATTTCGTAATTCACTCATATTTCTCTCTAAAAAGCTCTAATTTGTTTGAACCTTTTCCCGTCTCAATAATATTATATAGGGCTGTAATTGACCATGAATTGGGGGTCCTAATTCAACAAACAAAAAAATTGACCTTTCAGGCCAAATCTCCTAGGCAGCTGCCTAGGGCTTCGAAGCGATTTCGTAATTCACTCATATTTCTCTCTAACAAGCTCTAATTTTTTTGAAACTTTTCCCATCTCAATAATATTATATAGGGCTATTATTGACCATGAATTGGGGTCGTAATTCCACCAAACAAAAAAATTGACCTTTCAGGGCAAATCTCCTAGGCAGCTGCCTAGGGCTCCGAAGCGATTTCGTAATTCACTCATATTTCTCTCTAAAAAGCTCTAATTTTTTTGAACCTTTTCCCATCTCAATAATATTATATAGGGCTGTTATTGACCATGAATTGGGGTCCTAATTCAACCAAACAAAAATATTGACCATTCAGGCCAAATCTCCTAGGCAGCTGCCTAGGGCCCCGAAGCGATCTCGTAATTCACTCATATTTCTCTCTAACAAGCTCTAATTTTTTTGATCCTTTTCCCATCTCAATAATATTATATAGGGCTGTTATTGACCATGAATTGGGGTCCAAATTCAACCAAACAAAAAAATTGACCATTCAGGCCAAATCTCCTAGGCAGCTGCCTAGGGCTCCGAAGATATTTCATAATTCACTCATATTTATCTCTAACAAGCTCTAATTTTTTTGATCCTTTTCCCATCTCAATAATATTATATAGGGCTGTTATTCACCATGAATTGGGGTCCTAATTCAACCAAACAAAAAAATTGACCTTTCAGGCCAAATCTCCTAGGCAGCTGCCTAGGGCTCCGAAGCGATTTCGTAATTCACTCATATTTCTCTCTAAAAAGCTCTAATTTGTTTGAACCTTTTCCCATCTCAATAATATTATATAGGGCTGTAATTGACCATGAATTGGGGTCCTAATTCAACAAACAAAAAAATTGACCTTTCAGGCCAAATCTCCTAGGCAGCTGCCTAGGGCTTCGAAGCGATTTCGTAATTCACTCATATTTCTCTCTAACAAGCTCTAATTTTTTTGAACCTTTTCCCATCTCAATAATATTATATAGGGCTATTATTGACCATGAATTGGGGTCCTAATTCAACCAAACAAAAAAATTGACCTTTCAGGGCAAATCTCCTAGGCAGCTGCCTAGGGCTCCGAAGCGATTTCGTAATTCACTCATTTTTCTCTCTAAAAAGCTCTAATTTTTTTGAACCTTTTCCCATCTCAATAATATTATATAGGGCTGTTATTGACCATGAATTGGGGTCCTAAGTCAACCAAACAAAAAAATTGACCTTTCAGGCCAAATCTCCTAGGCAGCTGCCTAGGGCTCCGAAGCGACCTCGTAATTCACTCATATTTCTCTCTAACATGCTCTAATTTTTTTGATCCTTTTCCCATCTCAATAATATTATATAGGGCTGTTATTGACCATGAATTGGGGTCCAAATTCAACCAAACAAAAAAATTGACCTTTCAGGCCAAATCTCCTAGGCAGCTGCCTAGGGCTCCGAAGATATTTCATAATTCACTCGTATTTATCTCTAACAAGCTCTAATTTTTTTGAACCTTTTCCCATCTCAATAATATTATATAGGGCTGTTAATGACCATGAATTGGGGTCCTAATTCAACCAAACAAAAAAATTGACCTTTCAAGCCAAATCTCCTAGGCAGCTGCCTAGGGCTCCGAAGCGATCTCGTAATTCACTCATATTTCACTCTAACAAGCTCTAATTTTTTTGATCCTTTTCCCATATCAATAATATTATACAGGGCTGTTATTGACCATGAATTGGGGTCCAAATTCAACCAAACAAAAAAATTGACCATTCAGGCCAAATCTCCTAGGCAGCTGCCTAGGGCTCCGAAGATATTTCATAATTCACTCATATTTATCTCTAACAAGCTCTAATTTTTTTGATCCTTTTCCCATCTCAATAATATTATATAGGGCTGTTATTCACCATGAATTGGGGTCCTAATTCAACCAAACAAAAAAATTGACCTTTCAGGCCAAATCTCCTAGGCAGCTGCCTAGGGCTCCGAAGCGATTTCGTAATTCACTCATATTTCTCTCTAAAGAGCTCTAATTTGTTTGAACCTTTTCCCATCTCAATAATATTATATAGGGCTGTAATTGACCATGAATTGGGGTCCTAATTCAACAAACAAAAAAATTGACCTTTCAGGCCAAATCTCCTAGGCAGCTGCCTAGGTCTTCGAAGTGATTTCGTAATTCACTCATATTTCTCTCTAACAAGCTCTAATTTTTTTGAACCTTTTCCCATCTCAATAATATTATATAGGGCTATTATTGACCATGAATTGGGGTCCTAATTCAACCAAACAAAAAAATTGACCTTTCAGGGCAAATCTCCTAGGCAGCTGCCTAGGGCTCCGAAGCGATCTCATAATTCACTCATATTTCTCTCTAACAAGCTCTAATTTTTTTAATCCTTTTCCCATCTCAATAATATTATATAGGGCTGTTATTGACCATGAATTGGGGTCCTAATTCAACCAAACAAAAAAATTGACCTTTCAGGCCAAATCTCCTAGGCAGCTGCCTAGGGCTCCGAAGATATTTCATAATTCACTCATATATATCTCTAACAAGCTCTAATTTTTTTGAACCTTTTACCATCTCAATAATATTATATAGGGCTATTATTGACCTTGAATTGGGGTCCTAATTCAACCAAACAAAAAAATTGACCTCTCAGGCCAAATCTCCTAGGCAGTTGCCTAGGGGTCCGAAGCGATCTCGTAATTCACTCATATTTCTCTCTAACAAGCTCTAATTTTTTTGATCCTTTTACCATCTCAATAATATTATATAGGGCTGTTATTGAATACGAATTGGAGTCCTAATTCAACCAAACAAAAAAATTGACCTTTCAGGCCAAATCTCCTAGGCAGCTACCTAGGGCTCCGAAGATATTTCATAATTCACTCATATTTATCTCAAACAAGCTCTAATTTTTTTGAACCTTTTCCCATCTCAATAATATTATATAGGGCTGTTAATGACCATGAATTGGGGTCCTAATTCAACCAAACAAAAAAATTGACCTTTCAGGCCAAATCTCCTAGGCAGCTACCTAGGGGTCCGAAGCGATCTCGTAATTCAGTCATATTTCTCCCTAACAAGCTCTAATTTTTTTGAACCTTTTCCCATCTCAATAATATTATATAGGGCTATTATTGACCTTGAATTAGGGTCCTAATTCAACCAAACAAAAAAATTGACCTCTCAGGCCAAATCTCCTAGGCAGTTGCCTAGGGGTCCGAAGCGATCTCGTAATTCACTCATATTTCTCTCTAACAAGCTCTAATTTTTTTGATCCTTTTCCCATCTCAATAATATTATATAGGGCTGTTATTGAATACGAATTGGAGTCCTAATTCAACCAAACAAAAAAATTGACCTTTCAGGCCAAATCTCCTAGGCAGCTACCTAGGGCTCCGAAGATATTTCATAATTCACTCATATTTATCTCAAACAAGCTCTAATTTTTTTGAACCTTTTCCCATCTCAATAATATTATATAGGGCTGTTAATGACCATGAATTGGGGTCCTAATTCAACCAAACAAAAAAATTGACCTTTCAGGCCAAATCTCCTAGGCAGCTACCTAGGGGTCCGAAGCGATCTCGTAATTCAGTCATATTTCTCCCTAACAAGCTCTAATTTTTTTGAACCTTTTCCCATCTCAATAATATTATATAGGGCTGTTAATGACCATGAATTGGGTTCCTAATTCAACCAAACAAAAAAATTGACCTTTCAGGCCAAATCTCCTAGGCAGCTGCCTAGGGCTCCGAAGCGATCTCATAATTCACTCATATTTCTCTCTAACAAGCTCTAATTTTTTTGATCCTTTTCCCATCTCAATAATATTATATAGGGCTGTTATTGACCATGAATTGGGGTCCTAATTCAACCAAACAAAAAAATTGACCTTTCAGGCCAAATCTCCTAGGCAGCTACCTAGGGATCCGAAGCGATCTCGTAATTCAGTCATATTTCTCCCTAACAAGCTCTAATTTTTTTGAACCTTTTCCCATCTCAATAATATTATATAGGGCTGTTATTGAATACGAATTGGGGTCCTAATTCAACCAAACAAAAAAATTGACCTTTCAGGCCAAATCTCCTAGGCGGCTGCCTAGGGCTCCGAAGATATTTAATAATTCACTCATATTTATCTCTAACAAGTTCTAATTTTTTTGAACCTTTTCCCATCTCAATAATATTATATAGGGCTGTTAATGACCATGAATTGGGGTCCTAATTCAACCAAACAAAAAAATTGACCTTTCAAGCCAAATCTCCTAGGCAGCTGCCTAGGGCTCCGAAGCGATCTCGTAATTCACTCATATTTCACTCTAACAAGCTCTAATTTTTTTGATCCTTTTCCCATATCAATAATGTTATACAGGGCTGTTATTGACCATGAATTGGGGTCCAAATTCAACCAAACAAAAAAATTGACCATTCAGGCCAAATCTCCTAGGCAGCTGCCTAGGGCTCCGAAGATATTTCATAATTCACTCATATTTATCTCTAACAAGCTCTAATTTTTTTGAAACTTTTCCCATCTCAATAATATTATATAGGGCTATTATTGACCATGAATTGGGGTCGTAATTCCACCAAACAAAAAAATTGACCTTTCAGGGCAAATCTCCTAGGCAGCTGCCTAGGGCTCCGAAGCGATTTCGTAATTCACTCATATTTCTCTCTAAAAAGCTCTAATTTTTTTGAACCTTTTCCCATCTCAATAATATTATATAGGGCTGTTATTGACCATGAATTGGGGTCCTAATTCAACCAAACAAAAAAATTGACCATTCAGGCCAAATCTCCTAGGCAGCTGCCTAGGGCCCCGAAGCGATCTCGTAATTCACTCATATTTCTCTCTAACAAGCTCTAATTTTTTTGATCCTTTTCCCATCTCAATAATATTATATAGGGCTGTTATTGACCATGAATTGGGGTCCAAATTCAACCAAACAAAAAAATTGACCATTCAGGCCAAATCTCCTAGGCAGCTGCCTAGGGCTCCGAAGATATTTCATAATTCACTCATATTTATCTCTAACAAGCTCTAATTTTTTTGATCCTTTTCCCATCTCAATAATATTATATAGGGCTGTTAATGACCATGAATTGGGGTCCTAATTCAACCAAACAAAAAAATTGACCTTTCAGGCCAAATCTCCTAGGCAGCTGCCTAGGGCTCCGAAGCGATTTCGTAATTCACTCATATTTCTCTCTAAAAAACTCTAATTTGTTTGAACCTTTTCCCATCTCAATAATATTATATAGGGCTGTAATTGACCATGAATTGGGGTCCTAATTCAACAAACAAAAAAATTGACCTTTCAGGCCAAATCTCCTAGGCAGCTGCCTAGGGCTTCGAAGTGATTTCGTAATTCACTCATATTTCTCTCTAACAAGCTCTAATTTTTTTGAACCTTTTCCCATCTCAATAATATTATATAGGGCTATTATTGACCATGAATTGGGGTCCTAATTCAACCAAACAAAAAAATTGACCTTTCAGGGCAAATCTCCTAGGCAGCTGCCTAGGGCTCCGAAGCGATTTCATAATTCACTCATATTTATCTCTAACAAACTCTAATTTTTTTGAACCTTTTCCCATCTCAATAATATTATATAGGGCTGTTAATGACCATGAATTGGGGTCCTAATTCAACCAAACAAAAAAATTGACCTTTCAGGCCAAATCTCCTAGGCAGCTGCCTAGGGCTCCGAAGCGATCTCGTAATTCACTCATATTTCACTCTAACAAGCTCTAATTTTTTTGATCCTTTTCCCATATCAATAATATTATACAGGGCTGTTATTGACCATGAATTGGGGTCCTAATTCAACCAAACAAAAAAATTGACCTTTCAGGCCAAATCTCCTAGGCAGCTGCCTAGGGCTCCGAAGATATTTCATAATTCACTCATATATATCTCTAACAAGCTCTAATTTTTTTGAACCTTTTCCCATCTCAATAATATTATATAGGGCTGTTAATGACCATGAATTGGGGTCCTAATTCAACCAAACAAAAAAATTGACCTTTCAGGCCAAATCTCCTAGGCAGCTGCCTAGGGCTCCGAAGCGATCTCGTAATTCACTCATATTTCTCTCTAACAAGCTCTAATTTTTTTGATCCTTTTCCCATCTCAATAATATTATATAGGGCTGTTATTGACCATGAATTGGGGTCCTAATTCAACCAAACAAAAAAATTGACCTTTCAGGCCAAATCTCCTAGGCAGCTGCCTAGGGCTCCGAAGATATTTCATAATTCACTCATATATATCTCTAACAAGCTCTAATTTTTTTGAACCTTTTCCCATCTCAATAATATTATATAGGGCTGTTAATGACCATGAATTGGGTTCCTAATTCAACCAAACAAAAAAATTGACCTTTCAGGCCAAATCTCCTAGGCAGCTGCCTAGGGCTCCGAAGCGATCTCATAATTCACTCATATTTCTCTCTAACAAGCTCTAATTTTTTTGATCCTTTTCCCATCTCAATAATATTATATAGGGCTGTTATTGACCATGAATTGGGGTCCTAATTCAACCAAACAAAAAAATTGACCTTTCAGGCCAAATCTCCTAGGCAGCTACCTAGGGATCCGAAGCGATCTCGTAATTCAGTCATATTTCTCCCTAACAAGCTCTAATTTTTTTGAACCTTTTCCCATCTCAATAATATTATATAGGGCTGTTATTGAATACGAATTGGGGTCCTAATTCAACCAAACAAAAAAATTGACCTTTCAGGCCAAATCTCCTAGGCGGCTGCCTAGGGCTCCGAAGATATTTAATAATTCACTCATATTTATCTCTAACAAGTTCTAATTTTTTTGAACCTTTTCCCATCTCAATAATATTATATAGGGCTGTTAATGACCATGAATTGGGGTCCTAATTCAACCAAACAAAAAAATTGACCTTTCAGGCCAAATCTCCTAGGCAGCTGCCTAGGGCTCCGAAGCGATCTCGTAATTCACTCATATTTCACTCTAACAAGCTCTAATTTTTTTGATCCTTTTCCCATATCAATAATGTTATACAGGGCTGTTATTGACCATGAATTGGGGTCCAAATTCAACCAAACAAAAAAATTGACCATTCAGGCCAAATCTCCTCGGCAGCTGCCTAGGGCTCCGAAGATATTTCATAATTCACTCATATTTATCTCTAACAAGCTCTAATTTTTTTGAAACTTTTCCCATCTCAATAATATTATATAGGGCTATTATTGACCATGAATTGGGGTCGTAATTCCACCAAACAAAAAAATTGACCTTTCAGGGCAAATCTCCTAGGCAGCTGCCTAGGGCTCCGAAGCGATTTCATAATTCACTCATATTTATCTCTAACAAACTCTAATTTTTTTGAACCTTTTCCCATCTCAATAATATTATATAGGGCTGTTATTGACCATGAATTGGGGTCCTAATTCAACCAAACAAAAAAATTGACCATTCAGGCCAAATCTCCTAGGCAGCTGCCTAGGGCCCCGAAGCGATCTCGTAATTCACTCATATTTCTCTCTAACAAGCTCTAATTTTTTTGATCCTTTTCCCATCTCAATAATATTATATAGGGCTGTTATTGACCATGAATTGGGGTCCAAATTCAACCAAACAAAAAAATTGACCATTCAGGCCAAATCTCCTAGGCAGCTGCCTAGGGCTCCGAAGATATTTCATAATTCACTCATATTTATCTCTAACAAGCTCTAATTTTTTTGATCCTTTTCCCATCTCAATAATATTATATAGGGCTGTTAATGACCATGAATTGGGGTCCTAATTCAACCAAACAAAAAAATTGACCTTTCAGGCCAAATCTCCTAGGCAGCTGCCTAGGGCTCCGAAGATATTTCATAATTCACTCATATATATCTCTAACAAGCTCTAATTTTTTTGAACCTTTTCCCATCTCAATAATATTATATAGGGCTATTATTGACCTTGAATTGGGGTCCTAATTCAACCAAACAAAAAAATTGACCTCTCAGGCCAAATCTCCTAGGCAGCTGCCTAGGGGTCCGAAGCGATCTCGTAATTCACTCATATTTCACTCTAACAAGCTCTAATTTTTTTGATCCTTTTCCCATATCAATAATATTATACAGGGCTGTTATTGAATACGAATTGGAGTCCTAATTCAACCAAACAAAAAAATTGACCTTTCAGGCCAAATCTCCTAGGCAGCTACCTAGGGCTCCGAAGATATTTCATAATTCACTCATATTTATCTCAAACAAGCTCTAATTTTTTTGAACCTTTTCCCATCTCAATAATATTATATAGGGCTGTTAATGACCATGAATTGGGGTCCTAATTCAACCAAACAAAAAAATTGACCTTTCAGGCCAAATCTCCTAGGCAGCTACCTAGGGGTCCGAAGCGATCTCGTAATTCAGTCATATTTCTCCCTAACAAGCTCTAATTTTTTTGAACCTTTTCCCATCTCAATAATATTATATAGGGCTGTTATTGAATACGAATTGGGGTCCTAATTCAACCAAACAAAAAAATTGACCTTTCAGGCCAAATCTCCTAGGCAGCTGCCTAGGCTCCGAAGATATTTCATAATTCACTCATATTTATCTCAAACAAGCTCTAATTTTTTTGAACCTTTTCCCATCTCAATAATATTATATAGGGCTGTTAATGACCATGAATTGGGGTCCTAATTCAACCAAACAAAAAAATTGACCTTTCAGGCCAAATCTCCTAGGCACCTACCTAGGGGTCCGAAGCGATCTCGTAATTCAGTCATATTTCTCCCTAACAAGCTCTAATTTTTTTGAACCTTTTCCCATCTCAATAATATTATATAGGGCTGTTATTGAATACGAATTGGGGTCCTAATTCAACCAAACAAAAAAATTGACCTTTCAGGCCAAATCTCCTAGGCAGCTGCCTAGGGCTCTGAAGATATTTCATAATTCACTCATATTTATCTCTAACAAGTTCTAATTTTTTTGAACCTTTTCCCATCTCAATAATATTATATAGGGCTGTTATTGAACATGAATTGGGGTCCTAATTCAACCAAACAAAAAAATTGACCTTTCTGGCCAAATCTCCTAAGCAACTGCCTAGGTCTCCGAAGATATTTCATAATTCACTCATATTTATCTCAAACAAGCTCTAATTTTTTTGAACCTTTTCCCATCTCAATAATATTATATAGGGCTGTTAATGACCATGAATTGGGGTCCTAATTCAACCAAACAAAAAAATTGACCTTTCAGGCCAAATCTCCTAGGCAGCTACCTAGGGATCCGAAGCGATCTCGTAATTCAGTCATATTTCTCCCTAACAAGCTCTAATTTTTTTGAACCTTTTCCCATCTCAATAATATTATATAGGGCTGTTATTGAATACGAATTGGGGTCCTAATTCAACCAAACAAAAAAATTGACCTTTCAGGCCAAATCTCCTAGGCAGCTGCCTAGGGCTCCGAAGATATTTAATAATTCACTCATATTTATCTCTAACAAGTTCTAATTTTTTTGAACCTTTTCCCATCTCAATAATATTATATAGGGCTGTTAATGACCATGAATTGGGGTCCTAATTCAACCAAACAAAAAAATTGACCTTTCAGGCCAAATCTCCTAGGCAGCTGCCTAGGGCTCCGAAGCGATCTCGTAATTCACTCATATTTCACTCTAACAAGCTCTAATTTTTTTGATCCTTTTCCCATATCAATAATATTATACAGGGCTATTATTGACCATGAATTGGGGTCCAAATTCAACCAAACAAAAAAATTGACCATTCAGGCCAAATCTCCTAGGCAGCTGCCTAGGGCTCCGAAGATATTTCATAATTCACTCATATTTATCTCTAACAAGCTCTAATTTTTTTGAAACTTTTCCCATCTCAATAATATTATATAGGGCTATTATTGACCATGAATTGGGGTCGTAATTCCACCAAACAAAAAAATTGACCTTTCAGGGCAAATCTCCTAGGCAGCTGCCTAGGGCTCCGAAGCGATTTCGTAATTCACTCATATTTCTCTCTAAAAAGCTCTAATTTTTTTGAACCTTTTCCCATCTCAATAATATTATATAGGGCTGTTATTGACCATGAATTGGGGTCCTAATTCAACAAAACAAAAAAATTGACCATTCAGGCCAAATCTCCTAGGCAGCTGCCTAGGGCCCCGAAGCGATCTCGTAATTCACTCATATTTCTCTCTAACAAGCTCTAATTTTTTTGATCCTTTTCCCATCTCAATAATATTATATAGGGCTGTTATTGACCATGAATTGGGGTCCAAATTCAACCAAACAAAAAAATTGACCATTCAGGCCAAATCTCCTAGGCAGCTGCCTAGGGCTCCGAAGATATTTCATAATTCACTCATATTTATCTCTAACAAGCTCTAATTTTTTTGATCCTTTTCCCATCTCAATAATATTATATAGGGCTGTTAATGACCATGAATTGGGGTCCTAATTCAACCAAACAAAAAAATTGACCTTTCAGGCCAAATCTCCTAGGCAGCTGCCTAGGGCTCCGAAGCGATTTCGTAATTCACTCATATTTCTCTCTAAAAAGCTCTAATTTGTTTTAACCTTTTCCCATCTCAATAATATTATATAGGGCTGTAATTGACCATGAATTGGGGTCCTAATTCAACAAACAAAAAAATTGACCTTTCAGGCCAAATCTCCTAGGCAGCTGCCTAGGGCTTCGAAGCGATTTCGTAATTCACTCATATTTCTCTCTAACAAGCTCTAATTTTTTTGAACCTTTTCCCATATCAATAATATTATATAGGGCTATTATTGACCATGAATTGGGGTCCTAATTCAACCAAACAAAAAAATTGACCTTTCAGGGCAAATCTCCTAGGCAGCTGCCTAGGGCTCCGAAGCGATTTCGTAATTCACTCATTTTTCTCTCTAAAGAGCTCTAATTTTTTTGAACCTTTTCCCATCTCAATAATATTATATAGGGCTGTTATTGACCATGAATTGGGGTCCTAAGTCAACCAAACAAAAAAATTGACCTTTCAGGCCAAATCTCCTAGGCAGCTGCCTAGGGCTCCGAAGCGACCTCGTAATTCACTCATATTTCTCTCTAACAAGCTCTAATTTTTTTGATCCTTTTCCCATCTCAATAATATTATATAGGGCTGTTATTGACCATGAATTGGGGTCCAAATTCAACCAAACAAAAAAATTGACCATTCAGGCCAAATCTCCTAGGCAGCTGCCTAGGGCTCCGAAGATATTTCATAATTCACTCATATTTATCTCTAACAAGCTCTAATTTTTTTGATCCTTTTCCCATCTCAATAATATTATATAGGGCTGTTATTCACCATGAATTGGGGTCCTAATTCAACCAAACAAAAAAATTGACCTTTCAGGCCAAATCTCCTAGGCAGCTGCCTAGGGCTCCGAAGCGATTTCGTAATTCACTCATATTTCTCTCTAAAAAGCTCTAATTTGTTTTAACCTTTTCCCATCTCAATAATATTATATAGGGCTGTAATTGACCATGAATTGGGGTCCTAATTCAACAAACAAAAAAATTGACCTTTCAGGCCAAATCTCCTAGGCAGCTGCCTAGGGCTTCGAAGCGATTTCGTAATTCACTCATATTTCTCTCTAACAAGCTCTAATTTTTTTGAACCTTTTCCCATCTCAATAATATTATATAGGGCTATTATTGACCATGAATTGGGGTCCTAATTCAACCAAACAAAAAAATTGACCTTTCAGGGCAAATCTCCTAGGCAGCTGCCTAGGGCTCCGAAGCGATTTCGTAATTCACTCATTTTTCTCTCTAAAAAGCTCTAATTTTTTTGAACCTTTTCCCATCTCAATAATATTATATAGGGCTGTTATTGACCATGAATTGGGGTCCTAATTCAACCAAACAAAAAAATTGACCATTCAGGCCAAATCTCCTAGGCAGCTGCCTAGGGCCCCGAAGCGATCTCGTAATTCACTCATATTTCTCTCTAACAAGCTCTAATTTTTTTGATCCTTTTCCCATCTCAATAATATTATATAGGGCTGTTATTGACCATGAATTGGGGTCCAAATTCAACCAAACAAAAAAATTGACCATTCAGGCCAAATCTCCTAGGCAGCTGCCTAGGGCTCCGAAGATATTTCATAATTCACTCATATTTATCTCTAACAAGCTCTAATTTTTTTGATCCTTTTCCCATCTCAATAATATTATATAGGGCTGTTAATGACCATGAATTGGGGTCCTAATTCAACCAAACAAAAAAATTGACCTTTCAGGCCAAATCTCCTAGGCAGCTGCCTAGGGCTCCGAAGCGATTTCGTAATTCACTCATATTTCTCTCTAAAAAGCTCTAATTTGTTTTAACCTTTTCCCATCTCAATAATATTATATAGGGCTGTAATTGACCATGAATTGGGGTCCTAATTCAACAAACAAAAAAATTGACCTTTCAGGCCAAATCTCCTAGGCAGCTGCCTAGGGCTTCGAAGCGATTTCGTAATTCACTCATATTTCTCTCTAACAAGCTCTAATTTTTTTGAACCTTTTCCCATATCAATAATATTATATAGGGCTATTATTGACCATGAATTGGGGTCCTAATTCAACCAAACAAAAAAATTGACCTTTCAGGGCAAATCTCCTAGGCAGCTGCCTAGGGCTCCGAAGCGATTTCGTAATTCACTCATTTTTCTCTCTAAAGAGCTCTAATTTTTTTGAACCTTTTCCCATCTCAATAATATTATATAGGGCTGTTATTGACCATGAATTGGGGTCCTAAGTCAACCAAACAAAAAAATTGACCTTTCAGGCCAAATCTCCTAGGCAGCTGCCTAGGGCTCCGAAGCGACCTCGTAATTCACTCATATTTCTCTCTAACAAGCTCTAATTTTTTTGATCCTTTTCCCATCTCAATAATATTATATAGGGCTGTTATTGACCATGAATTGGGGTCCAAATTCAACCAAACAAAAAAATTGACCATTCAGGCCAAATCTCCTAGGCAGCTGCCTAGGGCTCCGAAGATATTTCATAATTCACTCATATTTATCTCTAACAAGCTCTAATTTTTTTGATCCTTTTCCCATCTCAATAATATTATATAGGGCTGTTATTCACCATGAATTGGGGTCCTAATTCAACCAAACAAAAAAATTGACCTTTCAGGCCAAATCTCCTAGGCAGCTGCCTAGGGCTCCGAAGCGATTTCGTAATTCACTCATATTTCTCTCTAAAAAGCTCTAATTTGTTTTAACCTTTTCCCATCTCAATAATATTATATAGGGCTGTAATTGACCATGAATTGGGGTCCTAATTCAACAAACAAAAAAATTGACCTTTCAGGCCAAATCTCCTAGGCAGCTGCCTAGGGCTCCGAAGCGATTTCGTAATTCACTCATTTTTCTCTCTAAAAAGCTCTAATTTTTTTGAACCTTTTCCCATCTCAATAATATTATATAGGGCTGTTATTGACCATGAATTGGGGTCCTAAGTCAACCAAACAAAAAAATTGACCTTTCAGGCCAAATCTCCTAGGCAGCTGCCTAGGGCTCCGAAGCGACCTCGTAATTCACTCATATTTCTCTCTAACAAGCTCTAATTTTTTTGATCCTTTTCCCATCTCAATAATATTATATAGGGCTGTTATTGACCATGAATTGGGGTCCAAATTCATCCAAACAAAAAAATTGACCTTTCAGGCCAAATCTCCTAGGCAGCTGCCTAGGGCTCCGAAGATATTTCATAATTCACTCATATTTATCTCTAACAAGCTCTAATTTTTTTGAACCTTTTCCCATCTCAATAATATTATATAGGGCTGTTAATGAGCATGAATTGGGGTCCTAATTCAACCAAACAAAAAAATTGACCTTTCAGGCCAAATCTCCTAGGCAGCTGCCTAGGGCTCCGAAGCGATCTCGTAATTCACTCATATTTCACTCTAACAAGCTCTAATTTTTTTGATCCTTTTCCCATATCAATAATATTATACAGGGCTGTTATTGACCATGAATTGGGGTCCAAATTCAACCAAACAAAAAAATTGACCATTCAGGCCAAATCTCCTAGGCAGCTGCCTAGGGCTCCGAAGATATTTCATAATTCACTCATATTTATCTCTAACAAGCTCTAATTTTTTTGATCCTTTTCCCATCTCAATAATATTATATAGGGCTGTTATTCTCCATGAATTGGGGTCCTAATTCAACCAAACAAAAAAATTGACCTTTCAGGCCAAATCTCCTAGGCAGCTGCCTAGGGCTCCGAAGCGATTTCGTAATTCACTCATATTTCTCTCTAAAGAGCTCTAATTTATTTGAACCTTTTCCCATCTCAATAATATTATATAGGGCTGTAATTGACCATGAATTGGGGTCCTAATTCAACAAACAAAAAAATTGACCTTTCAGGCCAAATCTCCTAGGCAGCTGCCTAGGGCTTCGAAGTGATTTCGTAATTCACTCATATTTCTCTCTAACAAGCTCTAATTTTTTTGAACCTTTTCCCATCTCAATAATATTATATAGGGCTATTATTGACCATGAATTGGGGTCCTAATTCAACCAAACAAAAAAATTGACCTTTCAGGGCAAATCTCCTAGGCAGCTGCCTAGGGCTCCGAAGCGATCTCATAATTCACTCATATTTCTCTCTAACAAGCTCTAATTTTTTTGAACCTTTTCCCATCTCAATAATATTATACAGGGCTGTTATTGACCATGAATTGGGGTCCTAATTCAACCAAACAAAAAAATTGACCTTTCAGGCCAAATCTCCTAGGCAGCTGCCTAGGGCTCCGAAGATATTTCATAATTCACTCATATTTATCTCAAACAAGCTCTAATTTTTTTGATCCTTTTCCCATCTCAATAATATTATATAGGGCTGTTATTCTCCATGAATTGGGGTCCTAATTCAACCAAACAAAAAAATTGACCTTTCAGGCCAAATCTCCTAGGCAGCTGCCTAGGGCTCCGAAGCGATTTCGTAATTCACTCATATTTCTCTCTAAAGAGCTCTAATTTGTTTGAACCTTTTCCCATCTCAATAATATTATATAGGGCTGTAATTGACCATGAATTGGGGTCCTAATTCAACAAACAAAAAAATTGACCTTTCAGGCCAAATCTCCTAGGCAGCTGCCTAGGGCTTCGAAGTGATTTCATAATTCACTCATATATATCTCTAACAAGCTCTAATTTTTTTGAACCTTTTCCCATCTCAATAATATTATATAGGGCTATTATTGACCTTGAATTGGGGTCCTAATTCAACCAAACAAAAAAATTGACCTCTCAGGCCAAATCTCCTAGGCAGTTGCCTAGGGGTCCGAAGCGATCTCGTAATTCACTCATATTTCTCTCTAACAAGCTCTAATTTTTTTGATCCTTTTCCCATCTCAATAATATTATATAGGGCTGTTATTGAATACGAATTGGAGTCCTAATTCAACCAAACAAAAAAATTGACCTTTCAGGCCAAATCTCCTAGGCAGCTACCTAGGGCTCCGAAGATATTTCATAATTCACTCATATTTATCTCAAACAAGCTCTAATTTTTTTTAACCTTTTCCCATCTCAATAATATTATATAGGGCTGTTAATGACCATGAATTGGGGTCCTAATTCAACCAAACAAAAAAATTGACCTTTCAGGCCAAATCTCCTAGGCAGCTACCTAGGGGTCCGAAGCGATCTCGTAATTCAGTCATATTTCTCCCTAACAAGCTCTAATTTTTTTGAACCTTTTCCCATCTCAATAATATTATATAGGGCTGTTAATGACCATGAATTGGGTTCCTAATTCAACCAAACAAAAAAATTGACCTTTCAGGCCAAATCTCCTAGGCAGCTGCCTAGGGCTCCGAAGCGATCTCATAATTCACTCATATTTCTCTCTAACAAGCTCTTATTTTTTTGAACCTTTTCCCATCTCAATAATATTATATAGGGCTGTTATTGACCATGAATTGGGGTCCTAATTCAACCAAACAAAAAAATTGACCTTTCAGGCCAAATCTCCTAGGCAGCTACCTAGGGATCCGAAGCGATCTCGTAATTCAGTCATATTTCTCCCTAACAAGCTCTAATTTTTTTGAACCTTTTCCCATCTCAATAATATTATATAGGGCTATTATTGACCTTGAATTGGGGTCCTAATTCAACCAAACAAAAAAATTGACCTCTCAGGCCAAATCTCCTAGGCAGCTGCCTAGGGGTCCGAAGCGATCTCGTAATTCACTCATATTTCACTCTAACAAGCTCTAATTTTTTTGATCCTTTTCCCATATCAATAATATTATACAGGGCTGTTATTGAATACGAATTGGAGTCCTAATTCAACCAAACAAAAAAATTGACCTTTCAGGCCAAATCTCCTAGGCAGCTACCTAGGGCTCCGAAGATATTTCATAATTCACTCATATTTATCTCAAACAAGCTCTAATTTTTTTGAACCTTTTCCCATCTCAATAATATTATATAGGGCTGTTAATGACCATGAATTGGGGTCCTAATTCAACCAAACAAAAAAATTGACCTTTCAGGCCAAATCTCCTAGGCAGCTACCTAGGGGTCCGAAGCGATCTCGTAATTCAGTCATATTTCTCCCTAACAAGCTCTAATTTTTTTGAACCTTTTCCCATCTCAATAATATTATATAGGGCTGTTATTGAATACGAATTGGGGTCCTAATTCAACCAAACAAAAAAATTGACCTTTCAGGCCAAATCTCCTAGGCAGCTGCCTAGGCTCCGAAGATATTTCATAATTCACTCATATTTATCTCAAACAAGCTCTAATTTTTTTGAACCTTTTCCCATCTCAATAATATTATATAGGGCTGTTAATGACCATGAATTGGGGTCCTAATTCAACCAAACAAAAAAATTGACCTTTCAGGCCAAATCTCCTAGGCAGCTACCTAGGGGTCCGAAGCGATCTCGTAATTCATTCATATTTCTCCTTAACAAGCTCTAATTTTTTTGAACCTTTTCCCATCTCAATAATATTATATAGGGCTGTTATTGAATACGAATTGGGGTCCTAATTCTACCAAACAAAAAAATTGACCTTTCAGGCCAAATCTCCTAGGCAGCTGCCTAGGGCTCCGAAGATATTTCATAATTCACTCATATTTATCTCTAACAAGTTCTAATTTTTTTGAACCTTTTCCCATCTCAATAATATTATATAGGGCTGTTAATGACCATGAATTGGGGTCCTAATTCAACCAAACAAAAAAATTGACCTTTCAGGCCAAATCTCCTAGGCAGCTGCCTAGGGCTCCGAAGCGATCTCGTAATTCAGTCATATTTCTCCCTAACAAGCTCTAATTTTTTTGAACCTTTTCCCATCTCAATAATATTATATAGGGCTGTTATTGAACATGAATTGGGGTCCTAATTCAACCAAACGAAAAAATTGACCTTTCTGGCCAAATCTCCTAAGCAACTGCCTAGGTCTCCGAAGATATTTCATAATTCACTCATATTTATCTCAAACAAGCTCTAATTTTTTTGAACCTTTTCCCATCTCAATAATATTATATAGGGCTGTTAATGACCATGAATTGGGGTCCTAATTCAACCAAACAAAAAAATTGACCTTTCAGGCCAAATCTCCTAGGCAGCTACCTAGGGATCCGAAGCGATCTCGTAATTCAGTCATATTTCTCCCTAACAAGCTCTAATTTTTTTGAACCTTTTCCCATCTCAATAATATTATATAGGGCTGTTATTGAATACGAATTGGGGTCCTAATTCAACCAAACAAAAAAATTGACCTTTCAGGCCAAATCTCCTAGGCAGCTGCCTAGGGCTCCGAAGATATTTAATAATTCACTCATATTTATCTCTAACAAGTTCTAATTTTTTTGAACCTTTTCCCATCTCAATAATATTATATAGGGCTGTTAATGACCATGAATTGGGGTCCTAATTCAACCAAACAAAAAAATTGACCTTTCAGGCCAAATCTCCTAGGCAGCTGCCTAGGGCTCCGAAGCGATCTCGTAATTCACTCATATTTCACTCTAACAAGCTCTAATTTTTTTGATCCTTTTCCCATATCAATAATATTATACAGGGCTGTTATTGACCATGAATTGGGGTCCAAATTCAACCAAACAAAAAAATTGACCATTCAGGCCAAATCTCCTAGGCAGCTGCCTAGGGCTCCGAAGATATTTCATAATTCACTCATATTTATCTCTAACAAGCTCTAATTTTTTTGATCCTTTTCCCATCTCAATAATATTATATAGGGCTGTTATTCACCATGAATTGGGGTCCTAATTCAACCAAACAAAAAAATTGACCTTTCAGGCCAAATCTCCTAGGCAGCTGCCTAGGGCTCCGAAGCGATCTCGTAATTCACTCATATTTCTCTCTAACAAGCTCTAATTTTTTTGATCCTTTTCCCATCTCTATAATATTATATAGGGCTGTTATTGACCATGAATTGGGGTCCTAATTCAACCAAACAAAAAAATTGACCTTTCAGGCCAAATCTCCTAGGCAGCTGCCTAGGGCCCCGAAGCGATCTCGTAATTCACTCATATTTCTCTCTAACAAGCTCTAATTTTTTTGATCCTTTTCCCATCTCAATAATATTATATAGGGCTGTTATTGACCATGAATTGGGGTCCAAATTCAACCAAACAAAAAAATTGACCATTCAGGCCAAATCTCCTAGGCAGCTGCCTAGGGCTCCGAAGATATTTCATAATTCACTCATATTTATCTCTAACAAGCTCTAATTTTTTTGATCCTTTTCCCATCTCAATAATATTATATAGGGCTGTTAATGACCATGAATTGGGGTCCTAATTCAACCAAACAAAAAAATTGACCTTTCAGGCCAAATGCCCTAGGCAGCTGCCTAGGGGTCCGAAGCGATCTCGTAATTCACTCATATTTCTCTCTAAAAAGCTCTAATTTGTTTTAACCTTTTCCCATCTCAATAATATTATATAGGGCTGTAATTGACCATGAATTGGGGTCCTAATTCAACAAACAAAAAAATTGACCTTTCAGGCCAAATCTCCTAGGCAGCTGCCTAGGGCTTCGAAGCGATTTCGTAATTCACTCATATTTCTCTCTAACAAGCTCTAATTTTTTTGAACCTTTTCCCATCTCAATAATATTATATAGGGCTATTATTGACCATGAATTGGGGTCCTAATTCAACCAAACAAAAAAATTGACCTTTCAGGGCAAATCTCCTAGGCAGCTGCCTAGGGCTCCGAAGCGATTTCGTAATTCACTCATTTTTCTCTCTAAAAAGCTCTAATTTTTTTGAACCTTTTCCCATCTCAATAATATTATATAGGGCTGTTATTGACCATGAATTGGGGTCCTAAGTCAACCAAACAAAAAAATTGACCTTTCAGGCCAAATCTCCTAGGCAGCTGCCTAGGGCTCCGAAGCGACCTCGTAATTCACTCATATTTCTCTCTAACAAGCTCTAATTTTTTTGATCCTTTTCCCATCTCAATAATATTATATATGGCTGTTATTGACCATGAATTGGGGTCCAAATTCAACCAAACAAAAAAATTGACCATTCAGGCCAAATCTCCTAGGCAGCTGCCTAGGGCTCCGAAGATATTTCATAATTCACTCATATTTATCTCTAACAAGCTCTAATTTTTTTGATCCTTTTCCCATCTCAATAATATTATATAGGGCTGTTATTCACCATGAATTGGGGTCCTAATTCAACCAAACAAAAAAATTGACCTTTCAGGCCAAATCTCCTAGGCAGCTGCCTAGGGATCCGAAGCGATCTCGTAATTCAGTCATATTTCTCCCTAACAAGCTCTAATTTTTTTGAACCTTTTCCCATCTCAATAATATTATATAGGGCTGTTATTGAATACGAATTGGGGTCCTAATTCAACCAAACAAAAAAATTGACCTTTCAGGCCAAATCTCCTAGGCAGCTGCCTAGGGCTCCGAAGATATTTAATAATTCACTCATATTTATCTCTAACAAGTTCTAATTTTTTTGAACCTTTTCCCATCTCAATAATATTATATAGGGCTGTTAATGACCATGAATTGGGGTCCTAATTCAACCAAACAAAAAAATTGACCTTTCAGGCCAAATCTCCTAGGCAGCTGCCTAGGGCTCCGAAGCGATCTCGTAATTCAGTCATATTTCTCCCTAACAAGCTCTAATTTTTTTGACCCTTTTCCCATCTCAATAATATTATATAGCGCTGTTATTGAATACGAATTGGGGTCCTAATTCAACCAAACAAAAAAATTGACCTTTCAGGCCAAATCTCCTAGGCAGCTGCCTAGGGCACCGAAGATATTTAATAATTCACTCATATTTATCTCTAACAAGTTCTAATTTTTTTGAACCTTTTCCCATCTCAATAATATTATATAGGGCTGTTAATGACCATGAATTGGGGTCCTAATTCAACCAAACAAAAAAATTGACCTTTCAGGCCAAATCTCCTAGGCAGCTGCCTAGGGCTCCGAAGCGATCTCGTAATTCACTCATATTTCACTCTAACAAGCTCTAATTTTTTTGATCCTTTTCCCATATCTATAATATTATACAGGGCTGTTATTGACCATGAATTGGGGTCCAAATTCAACCAAACAAAAAAATTGACCATTCAGGCCAAATCTCCTAGGCAGCTGCCTAGGGCTCCGAAGATATTTCATAATTCACTCATATTTATCTCTAACAAGCTCTAATTTTTTTGATCCTTTTCCCATCTCAATAATATTATATAGGGCTGTTATTCACCATGAATTGGGGTCCTAATTCAACCAAACAAAAAAATTGACCTTTCAGGCCAAATCTCCTAGGCAGCTGCCTAGGGCTCCGAAGCGATCTCGTAATTCACTCATATTTCACTCTAACAAGCTCTAATTTTTTTGATCCTTTTCCCATATCAATAATATTATACAGGGCTGTTATTGACCATGAATTGGGTTCCAAATTCAACCAAACAAAAAAATTGACCTTTCTGGCCAAATCTCCTAGGCAGCTGCCTAGGGCTCCGAAGCGATTTCGTAATTCACTCATATTTCTCTCTAACAAGATCTAATTTTTTTGAACCTTTTCCCATCTCAATAATATTGTATAGGGCTATTATTGACCATGAATTGGGGTCCTAATTCAACCAAACAAAAAAATTGACCTTTCAGGCCAAATCTCCTAGGCAGCTGCCTAGGGATCCGAAGCGATTTCGTAATTCACTCATATTTCTCTCTAAAAAGCTCTAATTTTTTTGAACCTTTTCCCATCTCAATAATATTATATAGGGTTGTTATTGACCATGAATTGGGGTCCTAATTCAACCAAACAAAAAAATTGACCTTTCAGGCCAAATCTCCTAGGCAGCTGCCTAGGGCTCCGAAGCGATTTCGTAATTCACTCATATTTCTCTCTAAAAAGCTCTAATTTGTTTGAACCTTTTCCCGTCTCAATAATATTATATAGGGCTGTAATTGACCATGAATTGGGGGTCCTAATTCAACAAACAAAAAAATTGACCTTTCAGGCCAAATCTCCTAGGCAGCTGCCTAGGGCTTCGAAGCGATTTCGTAATTCACTCATATTTCTCTCTAACAAGCTCTAATTTTTTTGAAACTTTTCCCATCTCAATAATATTATATAGGGCTATTATTGACCATGAATTGGGGTCGTAATTCCACCAAACAAAAAAATTGACCTTTCAGGGCAAATCTCCTAGGCAGCTGCCTAGGGCTCCGAAGCGATTTCGTAATTCACTCATATTTCTCTCTAAAAAGCTCTAATTTTTTTGAACCTTTTCCCATCTCAATAATATTATATAGGGCTGTTAATGACCATGAATTGGGGTCCTAATTCAACCAAACAAAAAAATTGACCTTTCAGGCCAAATCTCCTAGGCAGCTGCCTAGGGCTCCGAAGCGATCTCGTAATTCACTCATATTTCTCTCTAACAAGCTCTAATTTTTTTGATCCTTTTCCCATCTCAATAATATTATATAGGGCTGTTATTGACCATGAATTGGGGTCCTAATTCAACCAAACAAAAAAATTGACCTTTCAGGCCAAATCTCCTAGGCAGCTGCCTAGGGCTCCGAAGATATTTCATAATTCACTCATATATATCTCTAACAAGCTCTAATTTTTTTGAACCTTTTCCCATCTCAATAATATTATATAGGGCTGTTATTGACCATGAATTGGGGTCCTAATTCAACCAAACAAAAAAATTGACCTTTCAGGCCAAATCTCCTAGGCAGCTGCCTAGGGCTCCGAAGCGATTTCGTAATTCACTCATATTTCACTCTAACAAGATCTAATTTTTTTGAACCTTTTCCCATCTCCATAATATTGTATAGGGCTATTATTGACCATGAATTGGGGTCCTAATTCAACCAAACAAAAAAATTGACCTTTCAGGCCAAATCTCCTAGGCAGCTGCCTAGGGCTCCGAAGATATTTCATAATTCACTCATATATATCTCTAACAAGCTCTAATTTTTTTGAACCTTTTCCCATCTCAATAATATTATACAGGGCTGTTATTGACCATGAATTGGGGTCCAAATTCAACCAAACAAAAAAATTGACCATTCAGGCCAAATCTCCTAGGCAGCTGCCAAGGGCTCCGAAGATATTTCATAATTCACTCATATTTATCTCTAACAAGCTCTAATTTTTTTGATCCTTTTCCCATCTCAATAATATTATATAGGGCTGTTATTCACCATGAATTGGGGTCCTAATTCAACCAAACAAAAAAATTGACCTCTCAGGCCAAATCTCCTAGGCAGCGGCCTAGGGCTCCGAAGATATTTCATAATTCACTCATATTTATCTCTAACAAGTTCTAATTTTTTTGAACCTTTTCCCATCTCAATAATATTATATAGGGCTGTTAATGACCATGAATTGGGGTCCTAATTCAACCAAACAAAAAAATTGACCTTTCAGGCCAAATCTCCTAGGCAGTTGCCTAGAGCTCCGAAGATATTTCATAATTCACTCATATTTATCTCTTACAAGCTCTAATTTTTTTGATCCTTTTCCCAACTCAATAATATTATATAGGGCTGTTAATGACCATGAATTGGGGTCCTAATTCAACCAAACAAAAAAATTGACCTTTCAGGCCAAATCTCCTAGGCAGCTGCCTAGGTCTCCGAAGCGATCTCGTAAATCACTCATATTTATCTCTAACAAACTCTAATTTTTTTGAACCTTTTCCCATCTCAATAATATTATATAGGGCTGTTAATGACCATGAATTGGGGTCCTAATTCAACCAAACAAAAAAATTGACCTTTCAGGCCAAATCTCCTAGGCAGCTGCCTAGGGCTCCGAAGATATTTCATAATTCACTCATATATATCTCTAACAAGCTCTAATTTTTTTGAACCTTTTCCCATATCAATAATATTATATAGGGCTGTTAATGACCATGAATTGGGGTCCTAATTCAACCAAACAAAAAAATTGACCTTTCAGGCCAAATCTCCTAGGCAGCTGCCTAGGGCTCCGAAGATATTTCATAATTCACACATATATATCTCTAACAAGCTCTAATTTTTTTGAACCTTTTCCCATCTCAATAATATTATATAGGGCTGTTAATGACCATGAATTGGGGTCCTAATTCAACCAAACAAAAAAATTGACCTTTCAGGCCAAATCTCCTAGGCAGCTGCCTAGGGCTCCGAAGCGATCTCGTAATTCACTCATATTTCTCTCTAACAAGCTCTAATTTTTTTGATCCTTTTCCCATCTCAATAATATTATATAGGGCTGTTATTGACCATGAATTGGGGTCCTAATTCAACCAAACAAAAAAATTGACCTTTCAGGCCAAATCTCCTAGGCAGCTGCCTAGGGCTCCGAAGATATTTCATAATTCACTCATATATATCTCTAACAAGCTCTAATTTTTTTGAACCTTTTCCCATCTCAATAATATTATATAGGGCTGTTATTGACCATGAATTGGGGTCCTAATTCAACCAAACAAAAAAATTGACCTTTCAGGCCAAATCTCCTAGGCTGCTGCCTAGGGCTCCGAAGCGATTTCGTAATTCACTCATATTTCACTCTAACAAGATCTAATTTTTTTGAACCTTTTCCCATCTCTATAATATTGTATAGGGCTATTATTGACCATGAATTGGGGTCCTAATTCAACCAAACAAAAAAATTGACCTTTCAGGCCAAATCTCCTAGGCAGCTGCCTAGGGATCCGAAGCGATTTCGTAATTCACTCATATTTCTCTCTAAAAAGCTCTAATTTGTTTGAACCTTTTCCCATCTCAATAATATTATATAGGGCTGTAATTGACCATGAATTGGGGTCCTAATTCAACAAACAAAAAAATTGACCTTTCAGGCCAAATCTCCTAGGCAGCTGCCTAGGGCTTCGAAGCGATTTCGTAATTCACTCTTATTTCTCTCTAACAAGCTCTAATTTTTTTGAACCATTTCCCATCTCAATAATATTATATAGGGCTATTATTGACCATGAATTGGGGTCCTAATTCAACCAAACAAAAAAATTGACCTTTCAGGGCAAATCTCCTAGGCAGCTGCCTAGGGCTCCGAAGCGATTTCGTAATTCACTCATATTTCTCTCTAAAAAGCTCTAATTTTTTTGAACCTTTTCCCATCTCAATAATATTATATAGGGCTGTTATTGACCATGAATTGGGGTCCTAATTCAACCAAACAAAAAAATTGACCTTTCAGGCCAAATCTCCTAGGCAGCTGCCTAGGGCTCCGAAGCGATCTCGTAATTCACTCATATTTCTCTCTAACAAGCTCTAATTTTTTTGATCCTTTTCCCATCTCAATAATATTATATAGGGCTGTTATTGACCAGGAATTGGGGTCCAAATTCAACCAAACAAAAAAATTGACCTTTCAGGCCAAATCTCCTAGGCAGCTGCCTAGGGCTCCGAAGATATTTCATAATTCACTCATATTTATCTCAAACAAGCTCTAATTTTTTTGAACCTTTTCCCATCTCAATAATATTATATAGGGCTGTTAATGACCATGAATTGGGGTCCTAATTCAACCAAACAAAAAAATTGACCTTTCAGGCCAAATCTCCTAGGCAGCTACCTAGGGCTCCGAAGCGATCTCGTAATTCACTCATATTTCTCTCTAACAAGCTCTAATTTTTTTGATCCTTTTCCCATCTCAATAATATTATATAGGGCTGTTATTGACCATGAATTGGGGTCTAAATTCAAACAAACAAAAAAATTGACATTTCACGCCAAATCTCCTAGGCAGCTGCCTAGGGGTCCGAAGCGATCTCGTAATTCAGTCATATTTCTCCCTAACAAGCTCTAATTTTTTTGAACCTTTTCCCATCTCAATAATATTATATAGGGCTGTTATTGAATACGAATTGGGGTCCTAATTCAACCAAACAAAAAAATTGACCTTTCAGGCCAAATCTCCTAGGCAGCTGCCTAGGGCTCCGAAGATATTTAATAATTCACTCATATTTATCTCTAACAAGCTCTAATTTTTTTGAACCTTTTCCCATCTCAATAATATTATATAGGGCTGTTAATGACCATGAATTGGGGTCCTAATTCAACCAAACAAAAAAATTGACCTTTCAGGCCAAATCTCCTAGGCAGCTGCCTAGGGCTCCGAAGCGATCTCGTAATTCAGTCATATTTCTCCCTAACAAGCTCTAATTTTTTTGACCCTTTTCCCATCTCAATAATATTATATAGCGCTGTTATTGAATACGAATTGGGGTCCTAATTCAACCAAACAAAAAAATTGACCTTTCAGGCCAAATCTCCTAGGCAGCTGCCTAGGGCACCGAAGATATTTAATAATTCACTCATATTTATCTCTAACAAGTTCTAATTTTTTTGAACCTTTTCCCATCTCAATAATATTATATAGGGCTGTTAATGACCATGAATTGGGGTCCTAATTCAACCAAACAAAAAAATTGACCTTTCAGGCCAAATCTCCTAGGCAGCTGCCTAGGGCTCCGAAGCGATCTCGTAATTCACTCATATTTCACTCTAACAAGCTCTAATTTTTTTGATCCTTTTCCCATATCTATAATATTATACAGGGCTGTTATTGACCATGAATTGGGGTCCAAATTCAACCAAACAAAAAAATTGACCATTCAGGCCAAATCTCCTAGGCAGCTGCCTAGGGCTCCGAAGATATTTCATAATTCACTCATATTTATCTCTAACAAGCTCTAATTTTTTTGATCCTTTTCCCATCTCAATAATATTATATAGGGCTGTTATTCACCATGAATTGGGGTCCTAATTCAACCAAACAAAAAAATTGACCTTTCAGGCCAAATCTCCTAGGCAGCTGCCTAGGGCTCCGAAGCGATCTCGTAATTCACTCATATTTCACTCTAACAAGCTCTAATTTTTTTGATCCTTTTCCCATATCAATAATATTATACAGGGCTGTTATTGACCATGAATTGGGTTCCAAATTCAACCAAACAAAAAAATTGACCTTTCTGGCCAAATCTCCTAGGCAGCTGCCTAGGGCTCCGAAGCGATTTCGTAATTCACTCATATTTCTCTCTAACAAGATCTAATTTTTTTGAACCTTTTCCCATCTCAATAATATTGTATAGGGCTATTATTGACCATGAATTGGGGTCCTAATTCAACCAAACAAAAAAATTGACCTTTCAGGCCAAATCTCCTAGGCAGCTGCCTAGGGATCCGAAGCGATTTCGTAATTCACTCATATTTCTCTCTAAAAAGCTCTAATTTTTTTGAACCTTTTCCCATCTCAATAATATTATATAGGGTTGTTATTGACCATGAATTGGGGTCCTAATTCAACCAAACAAAAAAATTGACCTTTCAGGCCAAATCTCCTAGGCAGCTGCCTAGGGCTCCGAAGCGATTTCGTAATTCACTCATATTTCTCTCTAAAAAGCTCTAATTTGTTTGAACCTTTTCCCGTCTCAATAATATTATATAGGGCTGTAATTGACCATGAATTGGGGGTCCTAATTCAACAAACAAAAAAATTGACCTTTCAGGCCAAATCTCCTAGGCAGCTGCCTAGGGCTTCGAAGCGATTTCGTAATTCACTCATATTTCTCTCTAACAAGCTCTAATTTTTTTGAAACTTTTCCCATCTCAATAATATTATATAGGGCTATTATTGACCATGAATTGGGGTCGTAATTCCACCAAACAAAAAAATTGACCTTTCAGGGCAAATCTCCTAGGCAGCTGCCTAGGGCTCCGAAGCGATTTCGTAATTCACTCATATTTCTCTCTAAAAAGCTCTAATTTTTTTGAACCTTTTCCCATCTCAATAATATTATATAGGGCTGTTAATGACCATGAATTGGGGTCCTAATTCAACCAAACAAAAAAATTGACCTTTCAGGCCAAATCTCCTAGGCAGCTGCCTAGGGCTCCGAAGCGATCTCGTAATTCACTCATATTTCTCTCTAACAAGCTCTAATTTTTTTGATCCTTTTCCCATCTCAATAATATTATATAGGGCTGTTATTGACCATGAATTGGGGTCCTAATTCAACCAAACAAAAAAATTGACCTTTCAGGCCAAATCTCCTAGGCAGCTGCCTAGGGCTCCGAAGATATTTCATAATTCACTCATATATATCTCTAACAAGCTCTAATTTTTTTGAACCTTTTCCCATCTCAATAATATTATATAGGGCTGTTATTGACCATGAATTGGGGTCCTAATTCAACCAAACAAAAAAATTGACCTTTCAGGCCAAATCTCCTAGGCAGCTGCCTAGGGCTCCGAAGCGATTTCGTAATTCACTCATATTTCACTCTAACAAGATCTAATTTTTTTGAACCTTTTCCCATCTCCATAATATTGTATAGGGCTATTATTGACCATGAATTGGGGTCCTAATTCAACCAAACAAAAAAATCGACCTTTCAGGCCAAATCTCCTAGGCAGCTGCCTAGGGCTCCGAAGATATTTCATAATTCACTCATATATATCTCTAACAAGCTCTAATTTTTTTGAACCTTTTCCCATCTCAATAATATTATACAGGGCTGTTATTGACCATGAATTGGGGTCCAAATTCAACCAAACAAAAAAATTGACCATTCAGGCCAAATCTCCTAGGCAGCTGCCTAGGGCTCCGAAGATATTTCATAATTCACTCATATTTATCTCTAACAAGCTCTAATTTTTTTGATCCTTTTCCCATCTCAATAATATTATATAGGGCTGTTATTCACCATGAATTGGGGTCCTAATTCAACCAAACAAAAAAATTGACCTCTCAGGCCAAATCTCCTAGGCAGCGGCCTAGGGCTCCGAAGATATTTCATAATTCACTCATATTTATCTCTAACAAGTTCTAATTTTTTTGAACCTTTTCCCATCTCAATAATATTATATAGGGCTGTTAATGACCATGAATTGGGGTCCTAATTCAACCAAACAAAAAAATTGACCTTTCAGGCCAAATCTCCTAGGCAGTTGCCTAGAGCTCCGAAGATATTTCATAATTCACTCATATTTATCTCTTACAAGCTCTAATTTTTTTGATCCTTTTCCCAACTCAATAATATTATATAGGGCTGTTAATGACCATGAATTGGGGTCCTAATTCAACCAAACAAAAAAATTGACCTTTCAGGCCAAATCTCCTAGGCAGCTGCCTAGGTCTCCGAAGCGATCTCGTAAATCACTCATATTTATCTCTAACAAACTCTAATTTTTTTGAACCTTTTCCCATCTCAATAATATTATATAGGGCTGTTAATGACCATGAATTGGGGTCCTAATTCAACCAAACAAAAAAATTGACCTTTCAGGCCAAATCTCCTAGGCAGCTGCCTAGGGCTCCGAAGATATTTCATAATTCACTCATATATATCTCTAACAAGCTCTAATTTTTTTGAACCTTTTCCCATATCAATAATATTATATAGGGCTGTTAATGACCATGAATTGGGGTCCTAATTCAACCAAACAAAAAAATTGACCTTTCAGGCCAAATCTCCTAGGCAGCTGCCTAGGGCTCCGAAGATATTTCATAATTCACACATATATATCTCTAACAAGCTCTAATTTTTTTGAACCTTTTCCCATCTCAATAATATTATATAGGGCTGTTAATGACCATGAATTGGGGTCCTAATTCAACCAAACAAAAAAATTGACCTTTCAGGCCAAATCTCCTAGGCAGCTGCCTAGGGCTCCGAAGCGATCTCGTAATTCACTCATATTTCTCTCTAACAAGCTCTAATTTTTTTGATCCTTTTCCCATCTCAATAATATTATATAGGGCTGTTATTGACCATGAATTGGGGTCCTAATTCAACCAAACAAAAAAATTGACCTTTCAGGCCAAATCTCCTAGGCAGCTGCCTAGGGCTCCGAAGATATTTCATAATTCACTCATATATATCTCTAACAAGCTCTAATTTTTTTGAACCTTTTCCCATCTCAATAATATTATATAGGGCTGTTATTGACCATGAATTGGGGTCCTAATTCAACCAAACAAAAAAATTGACCTTTCAGGCCAAATCTCCTAGGCTGCTGCCTAGGGCTCCGAAGCGATTTCGTAATTCACTCATATTTCACTCTAACAAGATCTAATTTTTTTGAACCTTTTCCCATCTCTATAATATTGTATAGGGCTATTATTGACCATGAATTGGGGTCCTAATTCAACCAAACAAAAAAATTGACCTTTCAGGCCAAATCTCCTAGGCAGCTGCCTAGGGATCCGAAGCGATTTCGTAATTCACTCATATTTCTCTCTAAAAAGCTCTAATTTGTTTGAACCTTTTCCCATCTCAATAATATTATATAGGGCTGTAATTGACCATGAATTGGGGTCCTAATTCAACAAACAAAAAAATTGACCTTTCAGGCCAAATCTCCTAGGCAGCTGCCTAGGGCTTCGAAGCGATTTCGTAATTCACTCTTATTTCTCTCTAACAAGCTCTAATTTTTTTGAACCATTTCCCATCTCAATAATATTATATAGGGCTATTATTGACCATGAATTGGGGTCCTAATTCAACCAAACAAAAAAATTGACCTTTCAGGGCAAATCTCCTAGGCAGCTGCCTAGGGCTCCGAAGCGATTTCGTAATTCACTCATATTTCTCTCTAAAAAGCTCTAATTTTTTTGAACCTTTTCCCATCTCAATAATATTATATAGGGCTGTTATTGACCATGAATTGGGGTCCTAATTCAACCAAACAAAAAAATTGACCTTTCAGGCCAAATCTCCTAGGCAGCTGCCTAGGGCTCCGAAGCGATCTCGTAATTCACTCATATTTCTCTCTAACAAGCTCTAATTTTTTTGATCCTTTTCCCATCTCAATAATATTATATAGGGCTGTTATTGACCAGGAATTGGGGTCCAAATTCAACCAAACAAAAAAATTGACCTTTCAGGCCAAATCTCCTAGGCAGCTGCCTAGGGCTCCGAAGATATTTCATAATTCACTCATATTTATCTCAAACAAGCTCTAATTTTTTTGAACCTTTTCCCATCTCAATAATATTATATAGGGCTGTTAATGACCATGAATTGGGGTCCTAATTCAACCAAACAAAAAAATTGACCTTTCAGGCCAAATCTCCTAGGCAGCTACCTAGGGCTCCGAAGCGATCTCGTAATTCACTCATATTTCTCTCTAACAAGCTCTAATTTTTTTGATCCTTTTCCCATCTCAATAATATTATATAGGGCTGTTATTGACCATGAATTGGGGTCTAAATTCAACCAAACAAAAAAATTGACATTTCACGCCAAATCTCCTAGGCAGCTGCCTAGGGGTCCGAAGCGATCTCGTAATTCAGTCATATTTCTCCCTAACAAGCTCTAATTTTTTTGAACCTTTTCCCATCTCAATAATATTATATAGGGCTGTTATTGAATACGAATTGGGGTCCTAATTCAACCAAACAAAAAAATTGACCTTTCAGGCCAAATCTCCTAGGCAGCTGCCTAGGGCTCCGAAGATATTTAATAATTCACTCATATTTATCTCTAACAAGCTCTAATTTTTTTGAACCTTTTCCCATCTCAATAATATTATATAGGGCTGTTAATGACCATGAACTGGGGTCCTAATTCAACCAAACAAAAAAATTGACCTTTCAGGCCAAATCTCCAAGGCAGCTGCCTAGGGCTCCGAAGCGATTTCGTAATTCACTCATATTTCTCTCTAACAAGATCTAATTTTTTTGAACCTTTTCCCATATCAATAATATTATATAGGGCTGTTATTGACCATGAATTGGGGTCTAAATTCAACCAAACAAAAAAATTGACCTTTCAGGCCAAATCTCCTAGGCAGCTGCCTAGGGGTCCGAAGCGATCTCGTAATTCAGTCATATTTCTCCCTAACAAGCTCTAATTTTTTTGAACCTTTTCCCATCTCAATAATATTATATAGGGCTGTTATTGAATACGAATTGGGGTCCTAATTCAACCAAACAAAAAAATTGACCTTTCAGGCCAAATCTCCTAGGCAGCTGCCTAGGGCTCCGAAGATATTTCATAATTCACTCATATTTATCTCTAACAAGCTCTAATTTTTTTGAACCTTTTCCAATCTCAATAATATTATATAGGGCTGTTAATGACCATGAATTGGGGTCCTAATTCAACCAAACAAAGAAATTGACCTTTCAGGCCAAATCTCCTAGGCAGCTGCCTAGGGCTCCGAAGCGATCTCGTAATTAACTCATATTTCACTCTAACAAGCTCTAATTTTTTTGATCCTTTTCCCATATCAATAATATTATATAGGGCTGTTATTGACCATGAATTGGGGTCTAAATTCAACCAAACAAAAAAATTGACCTTTCACGCCAAATCTCCTAGGCAGCTGCCTAGGGGTCCGAAGCGATCTCGTAATTCAGTCATATTTCTCCCTAACAAGCTCTAATTTTTTTGAACCTTTTCCCATCTCAATAATATTATATAGGGCTGTTATTGAATACGAATTGGGGTCCTAATTCAACCAAACAAAAAAATTGACCTTTCAGGCCAAATCTCCTAGGCAGCTGCCTAGGGCTCCGAAGATATTTCATAATTCACTCATATTTATCTCTAACAAGCTCTAATTTTTTTGAACCTTTTCCAATCTCAATAATATTATATAGGGCTGTTAATGACCATGAATTGGGGTCCTAATTCAACCAAACAAAGAAATTGACCTTTCAGGCCAAATCTCCTAGGCAGCTGCCTAGGGCTCCGAAGCGATCTCGTAATTAACTCATATTTCACTCTAACAAGCTCTAATATTTTTGATCCTTTTCCCATATCAATAATATTATATAGGGCTGTTATTGACCATGAATTGGGGTCCTAATTCAACCAAACAAAAAAATTGACCTTTCAGGCCAAATCTCCTAGGCAGCTGCCTAGGGCTCCGAAGATATTTCATAATTCACTCATATATATCTCTAACAAGCTCTAATTTTTTTGAACCTTTTCCCATCTCAATAATATTATATAGGGCTGTTAATGACCATGAATTAGGGTCCTAATTCAACCAAACAAAAATATGGACCTTTCAGGCCAAATCTCCTAGGCAGCTGCCTAGGGCTCCGAAGCGATCTCGTAATTCACTCATATTTCTCTCTAACAAGCTCTAATTTTTTTGAACCTTTTCCCATCTCAATAATATTATATAGGGCTGTTAATGACCATGAATTGGGGTCCTAATTCAACCAAACAAAAAAATGGACCTTTCAGGCCAAATCTCCTAGGCAGCTGCCTAGGGCTCCGAAGCGATCTCGTAATTCTCTCATATTTCTCTCAAACAAGCTCTAATTTTTTTCATCCTTTTCCCATCTCAATAATATTATATAGGGCTGTTATTGAACATGAATTGGGGTCCTAATTCAACCAAACAAAAAAATTGACCTTTCAGGCCAAATCTCCTAGGCAGCTGCCTAGGGCTCCGAAGATATTTCATAATTCACTCATATATATCTCTAACAAGCTCTAATTTTTTTGAACCTTTTCCCATCTCAATAATAGTATATAGGGCTGTTAATGACCATGAATTGGGGTCCTAATTCAACCAAACAAAAAAATTGACCTTTCAGGCCAAATCTCCTAGGCAGCTGCCTAGGGCTCCGAAGCGATCTCGTAATTCACTCATATTTCTCTCTAACAAGCTCTTATTTTTTTAATCCTTTTCCCATCTCAATAATATTATATAGGGCTGTTATTGACCATGAATTGGGGTCCTAATTCAACCAAACAAAAAAATTGACCTTTCAGGCCAAATCTCCTAGGCAGCTGCCTAGGGCTCCGAAGATATTTCATAATTCACTCATATATATCTCTAACAAGCTCTAATTTTTTTGAACCTTTTCCCATCTCAATAATATTATATAGGGCTATTATTGACCATGAATTGGGGTCCTAATTCAACCAAACAAAAAAATTGACCTCTCAGGCCAAATCTCCTAGGCAGCTGCCTAGGGCTCCGAAGCGATCCCGTAATTCACTCATATTTCTCTCTAACAAGCTCTAATTTTTGTGATCCTTTTCCCATCTCCATAATATTATATAGTGCTGTTATTGAATACGAATTGGAGTCATAATTCAACCAAACAAAAAAATTGACCTTTCAGGCCCAATCTCCTAGGCAGCTGCCTAGGGCTCCGAAGATATTTCATAATTCACTCATATTTATCTCTTACAAGCTCTAATTTTTTTGATCCTTTTCCCAACTCAATAATATTATATAGGGCTGTTAATGACCATGAATTGGGGTCCTAATTCAACCAAACAAAAAAATTGACCTTTCAGGCCAAATCTCCTAGGCAGCTGCCTAGGGCTCCGAAGCGATCTCGTAATTCACACATATTTCTCTCTAACAAGCTCTAATTTTTTTGATCCTTTTCCCATCTCAATAATATTATATAGGGCTGTTATTGACCATGAATTGGGGTCCTAATTCAACCAAACAAAAAAATTGACCTTTCAGGCCAAATCTCCTAGGCAGCTGCCTAGGGCTCCGAAGATATTTCATAATTCACTCATATATATCTCTAACAAGCTCTAATTTTTTTGAACCTTTTCCCATCTCAATAATATTATATAGGGCAGTTAATGACCATGAATTGGGGTCCTAATTCAACCAAACAAAAAAATTGACCTTTCAGGCCAAATCTCCTAGGCAGCTGCCTAGGGCTCCGAAGCGATCTCGTAATTCACTCATATTTCTCTCTAACAAGCTCTTATTTTTTTAATCCTTTTCCCATCTCAATAATATTATACAGGGCTGTTATTGACCATGAATTGGGGTCCTAATTCAACCAAACAAAAAAATTGACCTCTCAGGCCAAATCTCCTAGGCAGCTGCCTAGGGGTCCGAAGCGATCTCGTAATTCACTCATATTTCTCTCTAACAAGCTCTAATTTTTTTGATCCTTTTCCCATATCTATAATATTATATCGGGCTGTTATTGAATACGAATTGGAGTCCTAATTCAACCAAACAAAAAAATTGACCTCTCAGACCAAATCTCCTAGGCAGCTGCCTAGGGCTCCGAAGCGATCTCGTAATTCACTCATATTTCTCTCTAACATGCTCTAATTTTTTTGATCCTTTTCCCATCTCAATAATATTATATAGGGCTGTTATTGAATACGAATTGGAGTGCTAATTCAACCAAACAAAAAAATTGACCTTTCAGGCCCAATCTCCTAGGCAGCTGCCTAGGGCTCCGAAGATATTTCATAATTCACTCATATTTATCTCTTACAAGCTCTAATTTTTTTGATCCTTTTCCCAACTCAATAATGTTATATAGGGCTGTTAATGACCATGAATTGGGGTCCAAATTCAACCAAACAAAAAAATTGACCTTTCAGGCCAAATCTCCTAGGCAGCTGCCTAGGGCTCCGAAGCGATCTCGTATTTCACTCATATTTCTCTCTAACAAGCTCTTATTTTTTTAATCCTTTTCCCATCTCAATAATATTATATAGGGCTGTTATTGACCATGAATTGGGGTCCTAATTCAACCAAACAAAAAAATTGACCTTTCAGGCCAAATCTCCTAGGCAGCTGCCTAGGGCTCCGAAGATATTTCATAATTCACTCATATATATCTCTAACAAGCTCTAATTTTTTTGAAACTTTACCCATCTCAATAATATTATATAGGGCAATTATTGACCATGAATTGGGGTCCTAATTCAACCAAACAAAAAAATTGACCTCTCAGGCCAAATCTCCTAGGCAGCTGCCTAGGGCTCCGAAGCGATCTCGTAATTCACTCATATTTCTCTCTAACAAGCTCTAATTTTTTTGATCCTTTTCCCATCTCAACAATATTATATAGGGCTGTTATTGAATACGAATTGGAGTCCTAATTCAACCAAACAAAAAAATTGACGTTTCAGGCCCAATCTCCTAGGCAGCTGCCTAGGGCTCCGAAGATATTTCATAATTCACTCATATTTATCTCTTACAAGCTCTAATTTTTTTTATCCTTTTCCCAACTCAATAATATTATATAGGGCTGTTAATGACCATGAATTGGGGTCCTAATTCAACCAAACAAAAAAATTGACCTTTCAGGCCAAATCTCCTAGGCAGCTGCCTAGGGCTCCGAAGCGATCTCGTCATTCCCTCTTATTTCTCTCTAACAAGCTCTAATTTTTTTGATCCTTTTCCCATATCAATAATATTATATAGGGCTGTTTTTGACCATGAATTGGGGTCCTAATTCAACCAAACAAAAAAATTGACCTTTCAGGCCAAATCTCCTAGGCAGTTGCCTAGGGCTCCGAAGATATTTCATAATTCACTCATATATATCTCTAACAAGCTCTAATTTTTTTGAACCTTTTCCCATCTCAATAATATTATATAGGGCTGTTAATGACCATGAATTGGGTTCCTAATTCAACCAAACAAAAAAATTGACCTTTCAGGCCAAATCTCCTAGGCAGCTGCCTAGGTCTCCGAAGCGATCTCGTAATTCACTCATATTTCTCTCTAACAAGCTCTAATTTTTTTGATCCTTTTCCCATCTCAATAATATTATATAGGGCTGTTATTGACCATGAATTGGGGTCCTAATTCAACCAAACAAAAAAATTGACCTTTCAGGCCAAATCTCCTAGGCAGCTGCCTAGGGCTACGAAGATATTTCATAATTCACTCATATATATCTCTAACAAGCTCTAATTTTTTTGAACCTTTTCCCATCTCAATAATATTATATAGGGCTGTTAATGACCATGAATTGGGTTCCTAATTCAACCAAACAAAAAAATTGACCTTTCAGGCCAAATCTCCTAGGCAGCTGCCTAGGGCTACGAAGCGATCTCGTAATTCACTCATATTTCTCTCTAACAAGCTCTAATTTTTTTGATCCTTTTCCCATCTCAATAATATTATATAGGGCTGTTATTGACCATGAATTGGGGTCCTAATTCAACCAAACAAAAAAATTGACCTTTCAGGCCAAATCTCCTAGGCAGCTGCCTAGGGCTCCGAAGATATTTCATAATTCACTCATATATATCTCTAACAAGCTCTAATTTTTTTGAACCTTTTCCCATCTCAATAATATTATATAGGGCTGTTAATGACCATGAATTGGGTTCCTAATTCAACCAAACAAAAAAATTGACCTTTCAGGCCAAATCTCCTAGGCAGCTGCCTAGGGCTCCGAAGCGATCTCGTAATTCACTCATATTTCTCTCTAACAAGCTCTAATTTTTTTGATCCTTTTCCCATCTCAATAATATTATATAGGGCTGTTATTGACCATGAATTGGGGTCCTAATTCAACCAAACAAAAAAATTGACCTTTCAGGCCAAATCTCCTAGGCAGCTGCCTAGGGCTACGAAGATATTTCATAATTCACTCATATATATCTCTAACAAGCTCTAATTTTTTTGAACCTTTTCCCATCTCAATAATATTATATAGGGCTGTTAATGACCATGAATTGGGTTCCTAATTCAACCAAACAAAAAAATTGACCTTTCAGGCCAAATCTCCTAGGCAGCTGCCTAGGGCTACGAAGCGATCTCGTAATTCACTCATATTTCTCTCTAACAAGCTCTAATTTTTTTGATCCTTTTCCCATCTCAATAATATTATATAGGGCTGTTTTTGACCATGAATTGGGGTCCTAATTCAACCAAACAAAAAAATTGACCTTTCAGGCCAAATCTCCTAGGCAGCTGCCTAGGGCTCCGAAGATATTTCATAATTCACTCATATATATCTCTAACAAGCTCTAATTTTTTTGAACCTTTTCCCATCTCAATAATATTATATAGGGCTGTTAATGACCATGAATTGGGTTCCTAATTCAACCAAACAAAAAAATTGACCTTTCAGGCCAAATCTCCTAGGCAGCTGCCTAGGGCTCCGAAGCGATCTCGTAATTCACTCATATTTCTCTCTAACAAGCTCTAATTTTTTTGATCCTTTTCCCATCTCAATAATATTATATAGGGCTGTTATTGACCATGAATTGGGGTCCTAATTCAACCAAACAAAAAAATTGACCTTTCAGGCCAAATCTCCTAGGCAGCTGCCTAGGGCTCCGAAGATATTTCATAATTCACTCATATATATCTCTAACAAGCTCTAATTTTTTTGAACCTTTTCCCATCTCAATAATATTATATAGGGCTGTTAATGACCATGAATTGGGTTCCTAATTCAACCAAACAAAAAAATTGACCTTTCAGGCCAAATCTCCTAGGCAGCTGCCTAGGGCTCCGAAGCGATCTCGTAATTCACTCATATTTCTCTCTAACAAGCTCTAATTTTTTTGATCCTTTTCCCATCTCAATAATATTATATAGGGCTGTTATTGACCATGAATTGGGGTCCTAATTCAACCAAACAAAAAAATTGACCTTTCAGGCCAAATCTCCTAGGCAGCTGCCTAGGGCTACGAAGATATTTCATAATTCACTCATATATATCTCTATCAAGCTCTAATTTTTTTGAACCTTTTCCCATCTCAATAATATTATATAGGGCTGTTAATGACCACGAATTGGGGTCCTAATTCAACCAAACAAAAAAATTGACCTTTCAGGCCAAATCTCCTAGGCAGCTGCCTAGGGCTCCGAAGCGATCTCGTAATTCACACATATTTCTCTCTAACAAGCTCTAATTTTTTTGATCCTTTTCCCAACTCAATAATATTATATAGGGCTGTTAATGACCATGAATTGGGGTCCAAATTCAACCAACCAAAAAAATTGACCTTTCAGGCCAAATCTCCTAGGCAGCTGCCTAGGGCACCGAAGCGATCTCGTAATTCACTCATATATATCTCTAACAAGCTCTAATTTTTTTGAACCTTTTCCCATCTCAATAATATTATATAGGGCTGTTAATGACCATGAATTGGGGTCCTAATTCAACCAAACAAAAAAATTGACCTTTCAGGCCAAATCTCCTAGGCCGCTGCCTAGGGCTCCGAAGCGATCTCGTAATTCACTCATATTTCTCTCTAACAAGCTCTAATTTTTTTGATCCTTTTCCCATCTCTATAATATTATATAGGGCTGTTATTGACCATGAATTGGGGTCCTAATTCAACCAAACAAAAAAATTGACCTTTCAGGCCAAATCTCCTAGGCAGCAGCCTAGGGCTCCGAAGATATTTCATAATTCACTCATATATATCTCTATCAAGCTCTAATTTTTTTGAACCTTTTCCCATCTCAATAATATTATATAGGGCTGTTAATGACCACGAATTGGGGTCCTAATTCAACCAAACAAAAAAATTGACCTTTCAGGCCAAATCTCCTAGGCAGCTGCCTAGGGCTCCGAAGCGATCTCGTAATTCACACATATTTCTCTCTAACAAGCTCTAATTTTTTTGATCCTTTTCCCAACTCAATAATATTATATAGGGCTGTTAATGACCATGAATTGGGGTCCAAATTCAACCAACCAAAAAAATTGACCTTTCAGGCCAAATCTCCTAGGCAGCTGCCTAGGGCACCGAAGCGATCTCGTAATTCACACATATTTCTCTCTAACAAGCTCTAATTTTTTTGATCCTTTTCCCATCTCAATAATATTATATAGGGCTGTTATTGAATACGAATTGGAGTCCTAATTCAACCAAACAAAAAAATTGACCTTTCAGGCCCAATCTCCTAGGCAGCTGCCTAGGGCTCCGAAGATATTTCATAATTCACTCATATTTATCTCTTACAAGCTCTAATTTTTTTTATCCTTTTCCCAACTCAATAATATTATATAGGGCTGTTAATGACCATGAATTGGGGTCCTAATTCAACCAAACAAAAAAATTGACCTTTCAGGCCAAATCTCCTAGGCAGCTGCCTAGGGCTCCGAAGCGATCTCGTCATTCCCTCTTATTTCTCTCTAACAAGCTCTAATTTTTTTGATCCTTTTCCCATATCAATAATATTATATAGGGCTGTTTTTGACCATGAATTGGGGTCCTAATTCAACCAAACAAAAAAATTGACCTTTCAGGCCAAATCTCCTAGGCAGCTGCCTAGGGCTCCGAAGATATTTCATAATTCACTCATATATATCTCTAACAAGCTCTAATTTTTTTGAACCTTTTCCCATCTCAATAATATTATATAGGGCTGTTAATGACCATGAATTGGGTTCCTAATTCAACCAAACAAAAAAATTGACCTTTCAGGCCAAATCTCCTAGGCAGCTGCCTAGGTCTCCGAAGCGATCTCGTAATTCACTCATATTTCTCTCTAACAAGCTCTAATTTTTTTGATCCTTTTCCCATCTCAATAATATTATATAGGGCTGTTATTGACCATGAATTGGGGTCCTAATTCAACCAAACAAAAAAATTGACCTTTCAGGCCAAATCTCCTAGGCAGCTGCCTAGGGCTACGAAGATATTTCATAATTCACTCATATATATCTCTAACAAGCTCTAATTTTTTTGAACCTTTTCCCATCTCAATAATATTATATAGGGCTGTTAATGACCATGAATTGGGTTCCTAATTCAACCAAACAAAAAAATTGACCTTTCAGGCCAAATCTCCTAGGCAGCTGCCTAGGGCTACGAAGCGATCTCGTAATTCACTCATATTTCTCTCTAACAAGCTCTAATTTTTTTGATCCTTTTCCCATCTCAATAATATTATATAGGGCTGTTATTGACCATGAATTGGGGTCCTAATTCAACCAAACAAAAAAATTGACCTTTCAGGCCAAATCTCCTAGGCAGCTGCCTAGGGCTCCGAAGATATTTCATAATTCACTCATATATATCTCTAACAAGCTCTAATTTTTTTGAACCTTTTCCCATCTCAATAATATTATATAGGGCTGTTAATGACCATGAATTGGGTTCCTAATTCAACCAAACAAAAAAATTGACCTTTCAGGCCAAATCTCCTAGGCAGCTGCCTAGGGCTCCGAAGCGATCTCGTAATTCACTCATATTTCTCTCTAACAAGCTCTAATTTTTTTGATCCTTTTCCCATCTCAATAATATTATATAGGGCTGTTATTGACCATGAATTGGGGTCCTAATTCAACCAAACAAAAAAATTGACCTTTCAGGCCAAATCTCCTAGGCAGCTGCCTAGGGCTACGAAGATATTTCATAATTCACTCATATATATCTCTAACAAGCTCTAATTTTTTTGAACCTTTTCCCATCTCAATAATATTATATAGGGCTGTTAATGACCATGAATTGGGTTCCTAATTCAACCAAACAAAAAAATTGACCTTTCAGGCCAAATCTCCTAGGCAGCTGCCTAGGGCTACGAAGCGATCTCGTAATTCACTCATATTTCTCTCTAACAAGCTCTAATTTTTTTGATCCTTTTCCCATCTCAATAATATTATATAGGGCTGTTTTTGACCATGAATTGGGGTCCTAATTCAACCAAACAAAAAAATTGACCTTTCAGGCCAAATCTCCTAGGCAGCAGCCTAGGGCTCCGAAGATATTTCATAATTCACTCATATATATCTCTATCAAGCTCTAATTTTTTTGAACCTTTTCCCATCTCAATAATATTATATAGGGCTGTTAATGACCACGAATTGGGGTCCTAATTCAACCAAACAAAAAAATTGACCTTTCAGGCCAAATCTCCTAGGCAGCTGCCTAGGGCTCCGAAGCGATCTCGTAATTCACACATATTTCTCTCTAACAAGCTCTAATTTTTTTGATCCTTTTCCCAACTCAATAATATTATATAGGGCTGTTAATGACCATGAATTGGGGTCCAAATTCAACCAACCAAAAAAATTGACCTTTCAGGCCAAATCTCCTAGGCAGCTGCCTAGGGCACCGAAGCGATCTCGTAATTCACACATATTTCTCTCTAACAAGCTCTAATTTTTTTGATCCTTTTCCCATCTCAATAATATTTTATAGGGCTGTTATTGACCATGAATTGGGGTCCTAATTCAACCAAACAAAAAAATTGACCTTTCAGGCCAAATCTCCTAGGCCGCTGCCTAGGGCTCCGAAGATATTTCATAATTCACTCATATATATCTCTAACAAGCTCTAATTTTTTTGAACCTTTTCCCATCTCAATAATATTATATAGGGCTGTTAATGACCATGAATTGGGGTCCTAATTCAACCAAACAAAAAAATTGACCTTTCAGGCCAAATCTCCTAGGCAGCTGCCTAGGGCTCCGAAGCGATCTCGTATTTCACTCATATTTCTCTCTAACAAGCTCTTATTTTTTTAATCCTTTTCCCATCTCAATAATATTATATAGGGCTGTTATTGACCATGAATTGGGGTCCTAATTCAACCAAACAAAAAAATTGACCTTTCAGGCCAAATCTCCTAGGCAGCTGCCTAGGGCTCCGAAGATATTTCATAATTCACTCATATATATCTCTAACAAGCTCTAATTTTTTTGAAACTTTTCCCATCTCAATAATATTATATAGGGCAATTATTGACCATGAATTGGGGTCCTAATTCAACCAAACAAAAAAATTGACCTCACAGGCCAAATCTCCTAGGCAGCTGCCTAGGGCTCCGAAGCGATCTCGTAATTCACTCATATTTCTCTCTAACAAGCTCTAATTTTTTTGATCCTTTTCCCATCTCAATAATATTATATAGGGCTGTTATTGAATACGAATTGGAGTCCTAATTCAACCAAACAAAAAAATTGACCTTTCAGGCCCAATCTCCTAGGCAGCTGCCTAGGGCTCCGAAGATATTTCATAATTCACTCATATATATCTCTAACAAGCTCTAATTTTTTTGATCCTTTTCCCAACTCAATAATATTATATAGGGCTGTTAATGACCATGAATTGGGGTCCTAATTCAACCAAACAAAAAAATTGACCTTTCAGGCCAAATCTCCTAGGCAGCTGCCTAGGGCTCCGAAGCGATCTCGTCATTCCCTCTTATTTCTCTCTAACAAGCTCTAATTTTTTTGATCCTTTTCCCATATCAATAATATTATATAGGGCTGTTTTTGACCATGAATTGGGATCCTAATTCAACCAAACAAAAAAATTGACCTTTTAGGCCAAATCTCCTAGGCAGCTGCCTAGGGCTCCGAAGATATTTCATAATTCACTCATATATATCTCTAACAAGCTCTAATTTTTTTGAACCTTTTCCCATCTCAATAATATTATATAGGGCTGTTAATGACCATGAATTGGGTTCCTAATTCAACCAAACAAAAAAATTGACCTTTCAGGCCAAATCTCCTAGGCAGCTGCCTAGGTCTCCGAAGCGATCTCGTAATTCACTCATATTTCTCTCTAACAAGCTCTAATTTTTGTGATCCTTTTCCCATCTCAATAATATTATATAGGGCTGTTATTGACCATGAATTGGGGTCCTAATTCAACCAAACAAAAAAATTGACCTTTCAGGCCAAATCTCCTAGGCAGCTGCCTAGGGCTACGAAGATATTTCATAATTCACTCATATATATCTCTAACAAGCTCTAATTTTTTTGAACCTTTTCCCATCTCAATAATATTATATAGGGCTGTTAATGACCATGAATTGGGTTCCTAATTCAACCAAACAAAAAAATTGACCTTTCAGGCCAAATCTCCTAGGCAGCTGCCTAGGGCTACGAAGCGATCTCGTAATTCACTCATATTTCTCTCTAACAAGCTCTAATTTTTTTGATCCTTTTCCCATCTCAATAATATTATATAGGGCTGTTATTGACCATGAATTGGGGTCCTAATTCAACCAAACAAAAAAATTGACCTTTCAGGCCAAATCTCCTAGGCAGCTGCCTAGGGCTCCGAAGATATTTCATAATTCACTCATATATATCTCTAACAAGCTCTAATTTTTTTGAACCTTTTCCCATCTCAATAATATTATATAGGGCTGTTAATGACCATGAATTGGGTTCCTAATTCAACCAAACAAAAAAATTGACCTTTCAGGCCAAATCTCCTAGGCAGCTGCCTAGGGCTCCGAAGCGATCTCGTAATTCACTCATATTTCTCTCTAACAAGCTCTAATTTTTTTGATCCTTTTCCCATCTCAATAATATTATATAGGGCTGTTATTGACCATGAATTGGGGTCCTAATTCAACCAAACAAAAAAATTGACCTTTCAGGCCAAATCTCCTAGGCAGCTGCCTAGGGCTCCGAAGATATTTCATAATTCACTCATATATTTCTCTAACAAGCTCTATTTTTTTTGAACCTTTTCCCATCTCAATTATATTATATAGGGCTGTTAATGACCATGAATTGGGGTCCTAATTCAACCAAACAAAAAAATTGACCTTTCAGGCCAAATCTCCTAGGCGGCTGCCTAGGGCTCCGAAGATATTTCATAATTCACTCATATTTATCTCTAACAAGCTCTAATTTTTTTGAACCTTTTCCCATCTCAATAATATTATATAGGGCTGTTAATGACCATGAATTGGGGTCCTAATTCAACCAAACAAAAAAATTGACCTTTCAGTCCAAATCTCCTAGGCAGCTGCCTAGGGCTCCGAAGCGATCTCGTAATTCACTCATATTTTTCTCTAACAAGCTCTAATTTTTTTGAACCTTTTCCCATCTCAATAATATTATATAGGGCTGTTATTGAATACGAATTGGGGTCCTAATTCAACCAAACAAAAAAATCGACCTTTCAGGCCAAATCTCCATGGCAGCTGCCTAGGGCTCCGAAGATATTTCGTAATTCACTCATATTTATCTCTTACAAGCTCTAATTTTTTTGAACCTTTTCCCATCTCAATAAAAATATATAGGGCTGTTAATGACCATGAATTGGGGTCCTAATTCAACCAAACAAAACAATTGACCTTTCAGTCCAAATCTCCTAGGCAGCTGCCTAGGGCTCCGAAGCGATCTCGTAATTCACTGATATTTCTCTCTAACAAGCTCTAATTTTTTTGATCCTTTTCCCATCTCAATAATATTATATAGGGCTGTTAATGACCATGAATTGGGGTCCTAATTCAACCAAACAAAATAATTGCCCTTTCAGGCCAAATCTCCTAGGCAGTTGCCTAGGGCTCCGAAGCGATCTCGTAATTCACTCATATTTCTCTCTAACAAGCACTAATTTTTCTGATCCTTTTCCCATCTCAATAATATTATATAGGGCTGTTATTGACCATGAATTGGGGTCCTAATTCAACCAAACAAAAAAATTGACCTTTCAGGCCAAATCTCCTAGGCAGCTGCCTAGGGCTCCGAAGCGATTTCGTAATTCACTCATATTTCTCTCTAACATGCTCTAATTTTTTTGAACCTTTTCCCATCTTAATAATATTATATAGGGCTATTATTGACCATGAATTGGGGTCCTAATTCAACCAAACAAAAAAATTGACCTTTCAGGCCAAATCTCCTAGGCAGCTGCCTAGGGCTCCGAAGCGATCTCGTAATTCACTCATATTTTTCTCTAGCAAGCTCTAATTTTTTTGATCCTTTTCCCATCTCAATAATATTATATAGGGTTGTTATTGACCATGAATTGGGGTCCTAATTCAACCAAACAAAAAAATTGACCTTTCAGGCCAAATCTCCTAGGCCGCTGCCTAGGGCTCCGGAGCGATTTCGTAATTCACTCATATTTTTCTCTAACAAGCTCTAATTTTTTTGAACCTTTTCCGATCTCAATAATATTATATAGGGCTATTATTGACCATGAATTGGGGTCCTAATTCAACGAAACAAAAAAATTGACCTATCAGGCCAAATCTCCTAGGCAGCTGCCTAGGGCTCCGAAGCGATCTCGTAATTCACTCATATTTCTCTCTAACAAGCTCTAATTTTTTTGATCCTTTTCCCATCTCAATAATATTATATAGGGCTGTTATTGACCATGAATTGGGGTCCTAATTCAACCAAACAAAAAAATTGACCTTTCAGGCCAAATCTCCTAGGCCGCTGCCTAGGGCTCCGGAGCGATTTCGTAATTCACTCATATTTCTCTCTAACAAGCTCTAATTTTTTTGAACCTTTTCCCATCTCAATAATATTATATAGGGCTATTATTGACCATGAATTGGGGTCCTAATTCAACCAAACAAAAAAATTGACCTTTCAGGCCAAATCTCCTATGCAGCTGCCTAGGGCTTCGAAGAAATCTCGTAATTCAGTCATATTTCTCCCTAACATGCTCTAATTTTTTTGAACCTTTTCCCATCTAAATAATATTATATAGGGCTGTTATTGAATCTGAATTGGGATCCTAATTCAACCAAACAAAAAAATTGACCTTTCAGGCCAAATCTCCATGGCAGCAGCCTAGGGCTCCGAAGATATTTCATAATTCACTCATATTTATCTCTAACAAGCTCTAATTTTTTTGAACCTTTTTCCATCTCAATAATATTATATAGGGCTGTTAATGACCATGAATTGGGGTCCTAATTCAACCAAACAAAACAATTGACCTTTCAGTCCAAATCTCCTAGGCAGCTGCCTAGGGCTCCGAAGCGATCTCGTAATTCACTCATATTTCTCTCTAACATGCTCTAATTTTTTTGAACCTTTTCCCATCTCAATAATATTTTATAGGGCTGTTATTGAATACGAATTGGGGTCCTAATTCAACCAAACAAAAAAATTGACCTTTCAGGCCAAATCTCCATGGCAGCTGCCTAGGGCTCCGAAGATATTTCGTAATTCACTCATATTTATCTCTAAAAAGCTCTAATTTTTTTGAACCTTTTCCCATCTCAATAATAATATATAGGGCAGTTAATGACCATGAATTGGGGTCCTAATTCAACCAAACAAAACAATTGACCTTTCAGTCCAAATCTCCTAGGCAGCTGCCTAGGGCTCCGAAGCGATCTCGTAATTCACTCATATTTCTCTCTAACAAGCTCTCATTTTTTTGATCCTTTTCCCATCTCAATAATATTATATAGGGCTCTTAATGACCATGAATTGGGGTCCTAATTCAACCAAACAAAAAAATTGACCTTTCAGGCCAAATCTCCTAGGCAGCTGCCTAGGGCTCCGAAACGATTTCGTAATTCACTCATATTTCTCTCTAACAACTCTAATTTTTTTTATCCTTTTCCCATCTCAATAATATTATATAGGGCTGTTATTGACCATGAATTGGGGTCCTAATTCAACCAAACCAAAAAATTGACCTCTCAGGCCAAATCTCCTAGGCAGCTGCCTAGGGCTCCGAAGCGATTTCGTAATTCACTCATATTTCTCTCTAACATGCTCTAATATGTTTGAACCTTTTCCCATCACAATAATATTAGATAGGGCTATTATTGACCATGAATTGGGGTCAAAATTCAACCAAACAAAAAAATTGACCTTTCAGGCCAAATCTCCTAGGCAGCTACCTAGGGCTCCGTAGCGATCTCGTAATTCACTCATATTTCTCCCTAACAAGCTCTAATTTTTTTGATCCTTTACCCATCTCAATAATATTATATAGGGCTGTTAATGACCACGAATTGGAGTCCTTATTCAACCAAACAAAAAAATTGACCTTTCAGGCCAAATCTCCTAGGCCGCTGCCTAGGGCTCCGAAGCGATCGCGTAATTCACTCATATTTCTCTCTAACAAGCTCTAATTTTTTTGATCCTTTTCCCATCTCAATAATATTATATAGGGCTGTTATTGACCATGAATTGGGGTCCTAATTCAACCAATCACAAAAATTGACCTTTCAGGCCAAATCTCCTAGGCAGCAACCTAGGGCTCCGAAGCGATTTCATAATTCACTCAGATTTCTCTCTAACAAGCTCTAATTTTTTTGGACCTTTTCCCATCTTAATAATATTATATAGGGCTATTATTGACCTTGAATTGGGGTACTAATTCAACCAAACAAAAAAATTGAACTTTCAAGCCAAATCTCCTAGGCAGCTGCCTAGGGCACCAAAGCGATCTCGTAATTCACTCATATTTCTCCCTAAAAAGCTCTAATTTTTTTGGACCTTTTCCCATCTTAATAATATTATAAAGGGCTGTTATTGACCATGAATTGGGGTCCTAATTCAACCAAACAAAAAAATTGACCTTTCAGGCCAAATCTCCTAGGCAGCTGCCTAGGGCTCCGAAGCGATCTCGTAATTCACTCATATTTCACTCTAAAAAGCTCTAATTTTTTTGATCCTTTTCCCATCTCAATAATATTATATAGGGCTGTTATTGACCATGAATTGGGGTCCTAATTCAACCAAACAAAAAAATTGACCTTTCAGGCCAAATCTCCTAGGCAGCGGCCTAGGGCTCCGAAGCGATCTCGTAATTCAGTCATATATTTCCCTAACAAGCTCTAATTTTTTTTAACCTTTTCCCATCTCAATAATATTATATAGGGCTGTTATTGAATATGAATTGGGGTCCTAATTCAACCAAACAAAAAAATTTACCTTTCATGCCAAATCTCCTAGGCAGCGGCCTAGGGCTCCGAAGCGATCTCGTAATTCACTCATATTTCTCTCTAACAAGCGCTAATTTTTTTGATCCTTTTCCCATCTCTATAATATTGTATAGGGCTGTTATTGACCATGAATTGGGGTCCTAATTCAAGCAAACAAAAAAATTGACCTTTCAGGCCAAATCTCCTAGGCAGCTGCCTAGGGCTCCGATGCGATTTCGAAATTCACTCGTATTTCCTTCTAACATGCTCTAATTTTTTTGAACCTTTTCCCATCTTAATAATATTATATAGGGCTATTATTGACCATGAATTGGGGTCCTAATTCAACCAAACAAAAAAATTGACCTTTCAGGCCAAATGTCCTACGCAGCTGCCTAGGGCTCCGAAGCGATCTCGTAATTCACTCATAATTCTCCCTAATAAGCTCTAATTTTTTAGATCCTTTTCCCATCTCAGTAATATTATATAGGGCTTTTATTGACCATGAATTGGGGTCCTAATTCAACCAAACAAAAAAATTGACCTTTCAGGCCAAATCTCCTAGGCAGCTGCCTAGGGCTCCGAAGCGATCTCGTAATTCAGTCATATTTCTCCCTAACAAGCTCTAATTTTTTTGAACCTTTTCCCATCTTAATAATATTATATAGGGCTATTATTGACCATGAATTGGGGTCCTAATTCAACCAAACAAAAAAATAGACCTCTCAGGCCAAATCTCCTAGGCAGCTGCCTATGGCTCCGAAGCGATCTCGTAATTCACTCATATTTCTCTCTAACATGCTCTAATTTTTTTGAACCTTTTCCCATCTCAATAATATTAGATAGGGCTATTTTTGACCAAGAATTGGGGTCCAAATTCAACCATACAAAAAAATTGACCACTCAGGCCAAATCTCCTAGGCAGGGCTCCGAAACGATCTCGTAATTCACTCATATTTCTCTCTAACAAGCTCTAATTTTTTTCATCCTTTTCCCATCTCAATAATATTATATAGGGTTGTTAATGACCATGAATTGGGGTCCTAATTCAACCAAACAAAAAAATTGACCTTTCAGGCCAAATCTCCTAGGCAGCATCCTAGGGCTCCGAAGCGATCTCGTAATTCACTCATATTTCTCTCTAACAACTCTAATTTTTTTTATCCTTTTCCCATCTCAATAATATTATATAGGGCTGTTATTGACCATGAATTGGGGTCCTAATTCAACCAAACCAAAAAATTGACCTTTCAGGCCAAATCTCCTAGGCAGCGGCCTAGGGCTCCGAAGCGATCTCGTAATTCAGTCATATATCTCCCTAACAAGCTCTAATTTTTTTTAACCTTTTCCCATCTCAATAATATTATATAGGGCTGTTATTGAATATGAATTGGGGTCCTAATTCAACCAAACAAAAAAATTTACCTTTCATGCCAAATCTCCTAGGCAGCGGCCTAGGGCTCCGAAGCGATCTCGTAATTCACTCATATTTCTCTCTAACAAGCGCTAATTTTTTTGATCCTTTTCCCATCTCTATAATATTGTATAGGGCTGTTATTGACCATGAATTGGGGTCCTAATTCAAGCAAACAAAAAAATTGACCTTTCAGGCCAAATCTCCTAGGCAGCTGCCTAGGGCTCCGATGCGATTTCGAAATTCACTCGTATTTCCTTCTAACATGCTCTAATTTTTTTGAACCTTTTCCCATCTTAATAATATTATATAGGGCTATTATTGACCATGAATTGGGGTCCTAATTCAACCAAACAAAAAAATTGACCTTTCAGGCCAAATGTCCTACGCAGCTGCCTAGGGCTCCGAAGCGATCTCGTAATTCACTCATATTTCTCCCTAACAAGCTCTAATTTTTTAGATCCTTTTCCCATCTCAGTAATATTATATAGGGCTTTTATTGACCATGAATTGGGGTCCTAATTCAACCAAACAAAAAAATTGACCTTTCAGGCCAAATCTCCTAGGCAGCTGCCTAGGGCTCCGAAGCGATCTCGTAATTCAGTCATATTTCTCCCTAACAAGCTCTAATTTTTTTGAACCTTTTCCCATCTTAATAATATTATATAGGGCTATTATTGACCATGAATTGGGGTCCTAATTCAACCAAACAAAAAAATAGACCTCTCAGGCCAAATCTCCTAGGCAGCTGCCTATGGCTCCGAAGCGATCTCGTAATTCACTCATATTTCTCTCTAACATGCTCTAATTTTTTTGAACCTTTTCCCATCTCAATAATATTAGATAGGGCTATTTTTGACCAAGAATTGGGGTCCAAATTCAACCATACAAAAAAATTGACCACTCAGGCCAAATCTCCTAGGCAGGGCTCCGAAACGATCTCGTAATTCACTCATATTTCTCTCTAACAAGCTCTAATTTTTTTCATCCTTTTCCCATCTCAATAATATTATATAGGGTTGTTAATGACCATGAATTGGGGTCCTAATTCAACCAAACAAAAAAATTGACCTTTCAGGCCAAATCTCCTAGGCAGCATCCTAGGGCTCCGAAGCGATCTCGTAATTCACTCATATTTCTCTCTAACAACTCTAATTTTTTTTATCCTTTTCCCATCTCAATAATATTATATAGGGCTGTTATTGACCATGAATTGGGGTCCTAATTCAACCAAACCAAAAAATTGACCTTTCAGGCCAAATCTCCTAGGCAGCGGCCTAGGGCTCCGAAGCGATCTCGTAATTCAGTCATATATCTCCCTAACAAGCTCTAATTTTTTTTAACCTTTTCCCATCTCAATAATATTATATAGGGCTGTTATTGAATATGAATTGGGGTCCTAATTCAACCAAACAAAAAAATTTACCTTTCATGCCAAATCTCCTAGGCAGCGGCCTAGGGCTCCGAAGCGATCTCGTAATTCACTCATATTTCTCTCTAACAAGCGCTAATTTTTTTGATCCTTTTCCCATCTCTATAATATTGTATAGGGCTGTTATTGACCATGAATTGGGGTCCTAATTCAAGCAAACAAAAAAATTGACCTTTCAGGCCAAATCTCCTAGGCAGCTGCCTAGGGCTCCGATGCGATTTCGAAATTCACTCGTATTTCCTTCTAACATGCTCTAATTTTTTTGAACCTTTTCCCATCTTAATAATATTATATAGGGCTATTATTGACCATGAATTGGGGTCCTAATTCAACCAAACAAAAAAATTGACCTTTCAGGCCAAATGTCCTACGCAGCTGCCTAGGGCTCCGAAGCGATCTCGTAATTCACTCATATTTCTCCCTAACAAGCTCTAATTTTTTAGATCCTTTTCCCATCTCAGTAATATTATATAGGGCTTTTATTGACCATGAATTGGGGTCCTAATTCAACCAAACAAAAAAATTGACCTTTCAGGCCAAATCTCCTAGGCAGCTGCCTAGGGCTCCGAAGCGATCTCGTAATTCAGTCATATTTCTCCCTAACAAGCTCTAATTTTTTTGAACCTTTTCCCATCTTAATAATATTATATAGGGCTATTATTGACCATGAATTGGGGTCCTAATTCAACCAAACAAAAAAATAGACCTCTCAGGCCAAATCTCCTAGGCAGCTGCCTATGGCTCCGAAGCGATCTCGTAATTCACTCATATTTCTCTCTAACATGCTCTAATTTTTTTGAACCTTTTCCCATCTCAATAATATTAGATAGGGCTATTTTTGACCAAGAATTGGGGTCCAAATTCAACCATACAAAAAAATTGACCTCTCAGGCCAAATCTCCTAGGCAGGGCTCCGAAACGATCTCGTAATTCACTCATATTTCTCTCTAACAAGCTCTAATTTTTTTCATCCTTTTCCCATCTCAATAATATTATATAGGGTTGTTAATGACCATGAATTGGGGTCCTAATTCAACCAAACAAAAAAATTGACCTTTCAGGCCAAATCTCCTAGGCAGCTGCCTAGGGCTCCGAAGCGATCTCGTAATTCACTCATATTTCTCTCTAACAACTCTAATTTTTTTTATCCTTTTCCCATCTCAATAATATTATATAGGGCTGTTATTGACCATGAATTGGGGTCCTAATTCAACCAAACCAAAAAATTGACCTCTCAGGCCAAATCTCCTAGGCAGCTGCCTAGGGCTCCGAAGCGATTTCGTAATTCACTCATATTTCTCTCTAACATGCTCTAATATGTTTGAACCTTTTCCCATCACAATAATATTAGATAGGGCTATTATTGACCATGAATTGGGGTCAATTCAACCAAACAAAAAAATTGACCTTTCAGGCCAAATCTCCTAGGCAGCTACCTAGGGCTCCAAAGCGATCTCGTAATTCACTCATATTTCTCCCTAAAAAGCTCTAATTTTTTTGGACCTTTTCCCATCTTAATAATATTATATAGGGCTGTTATTGACCATGAATTGGGGTCCTAATTCAACCAAACAAAAAAATTGACCTTTCAGGCCAAATCTCCTAGGCAGCTGCCTAGGGCTCCGAAGCGATCTCGTAATTCACTCATATTTCACTCTAAGAAGCTCTAATTTTTTTGATCCTTTTCCCATCTCAATAATATTATATAGGGCTGTTATTGACCATGAATTGGGGTCCTAATTCAACCAAACAAAAAAATTGACCTTTCAGGCCAAATCTCCTAGGCAGCGGCCTAGGGCTCCGAAGCGATCTCGTAATTCAGTCATATTTCTCCCTAACAAGCTCTAATTTTTTTTAACCTTTTCCCATCTCAATAATATTATATAGGGCTGTTATTGAATATGAATTGGGGTCCTAATTCAACCAAACAAAAAAAATTTCCTTTCAGGCCAAATCTCCTAGGCAGCGGCCTAGGGCTCCGAAGCGATCTCGTAATTCACTCATATTTCTCTCTAACAAGCGCTAATTTTTTTGATCCTTTTCCCATCTCTATAATATTGTATAGGGCTGTTATTGACCATGAATTGGGGTCCTAATTCAACCAAACAAAAAAATTGACCTTTCAGGCCAAATCTCCTAGGCAGCTGCCTAGGGCTCCGAAGCGATCTCGTAATTCACTCATATTTCACTCTAAAAAGCTCTAATTTTTTTGATCCTTTTCCCATCTCAATAATATTATATAGGGCTGTTATTGACCATGAATTGGGGTCCTAATTCAACCAAACAAAAAAATTGACCTTTCAGGCCAAATCTCCTAGGCAGCGGCCTAGGGCTCCGAAGCGATCTCGTAATTCAGTCATATATCTCCCTAACAAGCTCTAATTTTTTTTAACCTTTTCCCATCTCAATAATATTATATAGGGCTGTTATTGAATATGAATTGGGGTCCTAATTCAACCAAACAAAAAAATTTACCTTTCATGCCAAATCTCCTAGGCAGCGGCCTAGGGCTCCGAAGCGATCTCGTAATTCACTCATATTTCTCTCTAACAAGCGCTAATTTTTTTGATCCTTTTCCCATCTCTATAATATTGTATAGGGCTGTTATTGACCATGAATTGGGGTCCTAATTCAAGCAAACAAAAAAATTGACCTTTCAGGCCAAATCTCCTAGGCAGCTGCCTAAGGCTCCGATGCGATTTCGAAATTCACTCGTATTTCCTTCTAACATGCTCTAATTTTTTTGAACCTTTTCCCATCTTAATAATATTATATAGGGCTATTATTGACCATGAATTGGGGTCCTAATTCAACCAAACAAAAAAATTGACCTTTCAGGCCAAATGTCCTACGCAGCTGCCTAGGGCTCCGAAGCGATCTCGTAATTCACTCATATTTCTCCCTAACAAGCTCTAATTTTTTAGATCCTTTTCCCATCTCAGTAATATTATATAGGGCTTTTATTGACCATGAATTGGGGTCCTAATTCAACCAAACCAGAAAATTGACCTCTCAGGCCAAATCTCCTAGGCAGCTGCCTAGGGCTCCGAAGCGATTTCGTAATTCACTCATATTTCTCTCTAACATGCTCTAATATGTTTGAACCTTTTCCCATCACAATAATATTAGATAGGGCTATTATTGACCATGAATTGGGGTCAATTCAACCAAACAAAAAAATTGACCTTTCAGGCCAAATCTCCTAGGCAGCTACCTAGGGCTCCGAAGCGCTCTCGTAATTCACTCATATTTCTCCCTAACAAGCTCTAATTTTTTAGATCCTTTTCCCATCTCAGTAATATTATATAGGGCTTTTATTGACCATGAATTGGGGTCCTAATTCAACCAAACAAAAAAATTGACCTTTCAGGCCAAATCTCCTAGGCAGCTGCCTAGGGCTCCGAAGCGATCTCGTAATTCAGTCATATTTCTCCCTAACAAGCTCTAATTTTTTTGAACCTTTTCCCATCTTAATAATATTATATAGGGCTATTATTGACCATGAATTGGGGTCCTAATTCAACCAAACAAAAAAATAGACCTCTCAGGCCAAATCTCCTAGGCAGCTGCCTATGGCTCCGAAGCGATCTCGTAATTCACTCATATTTCTCTCTAACATGCTCTAATTTTTTTGAACCTTTTCCCATCTCAATAATATTAGATAGGGCTATTTTTGACCAAGAATTGGGGTCCAAATTCAACCATACAAAAAAATTGACCTCTCAGGCCAAATCTCCTAGGCAGGGCTCCGAAGCGATCTCGTAATTCACTCATATTTCTCTCTAACAAGCTCTAATTTTTTTCATCCTTTTCCCATCTCAATAATATTATATAGGGCTGTTAATGACCATGAATTGGGGTCCTAATTCAACCAAACAAAATAATTGCCCTTTCAGGCCAAATCTCCTAGGCAGTTGCCTAGGGCTCCGAAGCGATCTCGTAATTCACTCATATTTCTCTCTAACAAGCACTAATTTTTCTGATCCTTTTCCCATCTCAATAATATTATATAGGGCTGTTATTGACCATGAATTGGGGTCCTAATTCAACCAAACAAAAAAATTGACCTTTCAGGCCAAATCTCCTAGGCAGCTGCCTAGGGCTCCGAAGCGATTTCGTAATTCACTCATATTTCTCTCTAACATGCTCTAATTTTTTTGAACCTTTTCCCATCTTAATAATATTATATAGGGCTATTATTGACCATGAATTGGGGTCCTAATTCAACCAAACAAAAAAATTGACCTTTCAGGCCAAATCTCCTAGGCAGCTGCCTAGGGCTCCGAAGCGATCTCGTAATTCACTCATATTTTTCTCTAGCAAGCTCTAATTTTTTTGATCCTTTTCCCATCTCAATAATATTATATAGGGCTGTTATTGACCATGAATTGGGGTCCTAATTCAACCAAACAAAAAAATTGACCTTTCAGGCCAAATCTCCTAGGCCGCTGCCTAGGGCTCCGAAGATATTTCATAATTCACTCATATATATCTCTAACAAGCTCTAATTTTTTTGAACCTTTTCCCATCTCAATAATATTATATAGGGCAGTTAATGACCATGAATTGGGGTCCTAATTCAACCAAACAAAAAAATTGACCTTTCAGGCCAAATCTCCTAGGCAGCTGCCTAGGGCTCCGAAGCGATCTCGTAATTCACTCATATTTCTCACTAACAACTCTAATTTTTTTTATCCTTTTCCCATCTCAATAATATTATATAGGGCTGTTATTGACCATGAATTGGGGTCCTAATTCAACCAAACCAGAAAATTGACCTCTCAGGCCAAATCTCCTAGGCAGCTGCCTAGGGCTCCGAAGCGATTTCGTAATTCACTCATATTTCTCTCTAACATGCTCTAATATGTTTGAACCTTTTCCCATCACAATAATATTAGATAGGGCTATTATTGACCATGAATTGGGGTCAATTCAACCAAACAAAAAAATTGACCTTTCAGGCCAAATCTCCTAGGCAGCTACCTAGGGCTCCAAAGCGATCTCGTAATTCACTCATATTTCTCCCAAAAAAGCTCTAATTTTTTTGGACCTTTTCCCATCTTAATAATATTATATAGGGCTGTTATTGACCATGAATTGGGGTCCTAATTCAACCAAACAAAAAAATTGACCTTTCAGGCCAAATCTCCTAGGCAGCTGCCTAGGGCTCCGAAGCGATCTCGTAATTCACTCATATTTCACTCTAACAAGCGCTAATTTTTTTGATCCTTTTCCCATCTCTATAATATTGTATAGGGCTGTTATTGACCATGAATTGGGGTCCTAATTCAAGCAAACAAAAAAATTGACCTTTCAGGCCAAATCTCCTAGGCAGCTGCCTAGGGCTCCGATGCGATTTCGAAATTCACTCGTATTTCCTTCTAACATGCTCTAATTTTTTTGAACCTTTTCCCATCTTAATAATATTATATAGGGCTATTATTGACCATGAATTGGGGTCCTAATTCAACCAAACAAAAAAATTGACCTTTCAGGCCAAATGTCCTACGCAGCTGCCTAGGGCTCCGAAGCGATCTCGTAATTCACTCATATTTCTCCCTAACAAGCTCTAATTTTTTAGATCCTTTTCCCATCTCAGTAATATTATATAGGGCTTTTATTGACCATGAATTGGGGTCCTAATTCAACCAAACAAAAAAATTGACCTTTCAGGCCAAATCTCCTAGGCAGCTGCCTAGGGCTCCGAAGCGATCTCGTAATTCAGTCATATTTCTCCCTAACAAGCTCTAATTTTTTTGAACCTTTTCCCATCTTAATAATATTATATAGGGCTATTATTGACCATGAATTGGGGTCCTAATTCAACCAAACAAAAAAATAGACCTCTCAGGCCAAATCTCCTAGGCAGCTGCCTATGGCTCCGAAGCGATCTCGTAATTCACTCATATTTCTCTCTAACATGCTCTAATTTTTTTGAACCTTTTCCCATCTCAATAATATTAGATAGGGCTATTTTTGACCAAGAATTGGGGTCCAAATTCAACCATACAAAAAAATTGACCTCTCAGGCCAAATCTCCTAGGCAGGGCTCCGAAGCGATCTCGTAATTCACTCATATTTCTCTCTAACAAGCTCTAATTTTTTTCATCCTTTTCCCATCTCAATAATATTATATAGGGTTGTTAATGACCATGAATTGGGGTCCTAATTCAACCAAACAAAAAAATTGACCTTTCAGGCCAAATCTCCTAGGCAGCTGCCTAGGGCTCCGAAGCGATCTCGTAATTCACTCATATTTCTCTCTAACAACTCTAATTTTTTTTATCCTTTTCCCATCTCAATAATATTATATAGGGCTGTTATTGACCATGAATTGGGGTCCTAATTCAACCAAACCAAAAAATTGACCTCTCAGGCCAAATCTCCTAGGCAGCTGCCTAGGGCTCCGAAGCGATTTCGTAATTCACTCATATTTCTCTCTAACATGCTCTAATATGTTTGAACCTTTTCCCATCACAATAATATTAGATAGGGCTATTATTGACCATGAATTGGGGTCAATTCAACCAAACAAAAAAATTGACCTTTCAGGCCAAATCTCCTAGGCAGCTACCTAGGGCTCCAAAGAGATCTCGTAATTCACTCATATTTCTCCCAAAAAAGCTCTAATTTTTTTGGACCTTTTCCCATCTTAATAATATTATATAGGGCTGTTATTGACCATGAATTGGGGTCCTAATTCAACCAAACAAAAAAATTGACCTTTCAGGCCAAATCTCCTAGGCAGCTGCCTAGGGCTCCGAAGCGATCTCGTAATTCACTCATATTTCACTCTAAGAAGCTCTAATTTTTTTGATCCTTTTCCCATCTCAATAATATTATATAGGGCTGTTATTGACCATGAATTGGGGTCCTAATTCAACCAAACAAAACAATTGACCTTTCAGGCCAAATCTCCTAGGCAGCGGCCTAGGGCTCCGAAGCGATCTCGTAATTCAGTCATATTTCTCCCTAACAAGCTCTAATTTTTTTTAACCTTTTCCCATCTCAATAATATTATATAGGGCTGTTATTGAATATGAATTGGGGTCCTAATTCAACCAAACAAAAAAATTGACCTTTCAGGCCAAATCTCCTAGGCAGCTGCCTAGGGCTCCGAAGCGATCTCGTAATTCAGTCATATTTCTCCCTAACAAGCTCTAATTTTTTTGAACCTTTTCCCATCTTAATAATATTATATAGGGCTATTATTGACCATGAATTGGGGTCCTAATTCAACCAAACAAAAAAATAGACCTCTCAGGCCAAATCTCCTAGGCAGCTGCCTATGGCTCCGAAGCGATCTCGTAATTCACTCATATTTCTCTCTAACATGCTCTAATTTTTTTGAACCTTTTCCCATCTCAATAATATTAGATAGGGCTATTTTTGACCAAGAATTGGGGTCCAAATTCAACCATACAAAAAAATTGACCTCTCAGGCCAAATCTCCTAGGCAGGGCTCCGAAGCGATCTCGTAATTCACTCATATTTCTCTCTAACAAGCTCTAATTTTTTTCATCCTTTTCCCATCTCAATAATATTATATAGGGTTGTTAATGACCATGAATTGGGGTCCTAATTCAACCAAACAAAAAAATTGACCTTTCAGGCCAAATCTCCTAGGCAGCTGCCTAGGGCTCCGAAGCGATCTCGTAATTCACTCATATTTCTCTCTAACAACTCTAATTTTTTTTATCCTTTTCCCATCTCAATAATATTATATAGGGCTGTTATTGACCATGAATTGGGGTCCTAATTCAACCAAACCAAAAAATTGACCTCTCAGGCCAAATCTCCTAGGCAGCTGCCTAGGGCTCCGAAGCGATTTCGTAATTCACTCATATTTCTCTCTAACATGCTCTAATATGTTTGAACCTTTTCCCATCACAATAATATTAGATAGGGCTATTATTGACCATGAATTGGGGTCAATTCAACCAAACAAAAAAATTGACCTTTCAGGCCAAATCTCCTAGGCAGCTACCTAGGGCTCCAAAGAGATCTCGTAATTCACTCATATTTCTCCCAAAAAAGCTCTAATTTTTTTGGACCTTTTCCCATCTTAATAATATTATATAGGGCTGTTATTGACCATGAATTGGGGTCCTAATTCAACCAAACAAAAAAATTGACCTTTCAGGCCAAATCTCCTAGGCAGCTGCCTAGGGCTCCGAAGCGATCTCGTAATTCACTCATATTTCACTCTAAGAAGCTCTAATTTTTTTGATCCTTTTCCCATCTCAATAATATTATATAGGGCTGTTATTGACCATGAATTGGGGTCCTAATTCAACCAAACAAAACAATTGACCTTTCAGGCCAAATCTCCTAGGCAGCGGCCTAGGGCTCCGAAGCGATCTCGTAATTCAGTCATATTTCTCCCTAACAAGCTCTAATTTTTTTTAACCTTTTCCCATCTCAATAATATTATATAGGGCTGTTATTGAATATGAATTGGGGTCCTAATTCAACCAAACAAAAAAATTTACCTTTCAGGCCAAATCTCCTAGGCAGCGGCCTAGGGCTCCGAAGCGATCTCGTAATTCACTCATATTTCTCTCTAACAAGCGCTAATTTTTTTGATCCTCTTCCCATCTCTATAATATTGTATAGGGCTGTTATTGACCATGAATTGGGGTCCTAATTCAACCAAACAAAAAAATTAACCTTTCAGGCCAAATCTCCTAGGCAGCTGCCTAGGGCTCCGATGCGATTTCGAAATTCACTCGTATTTCCTTCTAACATGCTCTAATTTTTTTGAACCTTTTCCCATCTTAATAATATTATATAGGGCTATTATTGACCATGAATTGGGGTCCTAATTCAACGAAACAAAAAAATTGACCTTTCAGGCCAAATCTCCTAGGCAGCTGCCTAGGGCTCCGAAGCGATCTCGTAATTCACTCATATTTCTCCCTAACAAGCTCTAATTTTTTAGATCCTTTTCCCATCTCAATAATATTATATAGGGCTTTTATTGACCATGAATTGGGGTCCTAATTCAACCAAACAAAAAAATTGACCTTTCAGGCCAAATCTTCTAGGCAGCTGCCTAGGGCTCCGAAGCGATCTCGTAATTCAGTCATATTTCTCCCTAACAAGCTCTAATTTTTTTGAACCTTTTCCCATCTTAATAATATTATATAGGGCTATTATTGACCATGAATTGGGGTCCTAATTCAACCAAACAAAAAAATAGACCTCTCAGGCCAAATCTCCTAGGCAGCTGCCTATGGCTCCGAAGCGATCTCGTAATTCACTCATATTTCTCTCTAACATGCTCTAATTTTTTTGAACCTTTTCCCATCTCAATAATATTAGATAGGGCTATTTTTGACCAAGAATTGGGGTCCAAATTCAACCATACAAAAAAATTGACCTCTCAGGCCAAATCTCCTAGGCAGGGCTCCGAAGCGATCTCGTAATTCACTCATATTTCTCTCTAACAAGCTCTAATTTTTTTCATCCTTTTCCCATCTCAATAATATTATATAGGGTTGTTAATGACCATGAATTGGGGTCCTAATTCAACCAAACAAAAAAATTGACCTTTCAGGCCAAATCTCCTAGGCAGCTCTGCCTAGGGCTCCGAAGCGATCTCGTAATTCACTCATATTTCTCTCTAACAACTCTAATTTTTTTTATCCTTTTCCCATCTCAATAATATTATATAGGGCTGTTATTGACCATGAATTGGGGTCCTAATTCAACCAAACCAAAAAATTGACCTCTCAGGCCAAATCTCCTAGGCAGCTGCCTAGGTCTCCGAAGCGATTTCGTAATTCACTCATATTTCTCTCTAACATGCTCTAATATGTTTGAACCTTTTCCCATCACAATAATATTAGATAGGGCTATTATTGACCATGAATTGGGGTCAATTCAACCAAACAAAAAAATTGACCTTTCAGGCCAAATCTCCTAGGCAGCTACCTAGGGCTCCAAAGCGATCTCGTAATTCACTCATATTTCTCCCTAAAAAGCTCTAATTTTTTTGGACCTTTTCCCATCTTAATAATATTATATAGGGCTGTTATTGACCATGAATTGGGGTCCTAATTCAACCAAACAAAAAAATTGACCTTTCAGGCCAAATCTCCTAGGCAGCTGCCTAGGGCTCCGAAGCGATCTCGTAATTCACTCATATTTCTCTCTAACAAGCGCTAATTTTTTTGAACCTTTTCCCATCTCTATAATATTGTATAGGGCTGTTATTGACCATGAATTGGGGTCCTAATTCAACCAAACAAAAAAATTGACCTTTCAGGCCAAATCTCCTAGGCAGCTGCCTAGGGCTCCGATGCGATTTCGAAATTCACTCGTATTTCCTTCTAACATGCTCTAATTTTTTTGAACCTTTTCCCATCTTAATAATATTATATAGGGCTATTATTGACCATGAATTGGGGTCCTATTTCAACGAAACAAAAAAATTGACCTTTCAGGCCAAATCTCCTAGGCAGCTGCCTAGGGCTCCGAAGCGATCTCGTAATTCACTCATATTTCTCCCTAACAAGCTCTAATTTATTAGATCCTATTCCCATCTCAATAATATTATATAGGGCTTTTATTGACCATGAATTGGGGTCCAAATTCAACCAAACAAAAAAATTGACCTTTCAGGCCAAATCTCCTAGGCAGCTGCCAAGGGCTCCGAAGCGATCTCGTAATTCAGTCATATTTCTCCCTAACAAGCTCTAATTTTTTTGAACCTTTTCCCATCTTAATAATATTATATAGGGCTATTATTGACCATGAATTGGGGTCCTAATTCAACCAAACAAAAAAATAGACCTCTCAGGCCAAATCTCCTAGGCAGCTGCCTATGGCTCCGAAGCGATCTCGTAATTCACTCATATTTCTCTCTAACATGCTCTAATTTTTTTGAACCTTTTCCCATCTCAATAATATTAGACAGGGCTATTTTTGACCAAGAATTGGGGTCCAAATTCAACCATACAAAAAAATTGACCTCTCAGGCCAAATCTCCTAGGCAGCTGCCTAGGGCTCCGAAGCGATCTCGTAATTCACTCATATTTCTCTCTAACAAGCTCTAATTTTTTTCATCCTTTTCCCATCTCAATAATATTATATAGGGTTGTTAATGACCATGAATTGGGGTCCTAATTCAACCAAACAAAAAAATTGACCTTTCAGGCCAAATCTCCTAGGCAGCTGCCTAGGGCTCCGAAGCGATCTCGTAATTCACTCATATTTCTCTCTAACAACTCTAATTTTTTTTATCCTTTTCCCATCTCAATAATATTATATAGGGCTGTTATTGACCATGAATTGGGGTCCTAATTCAAGCAAACCAATAAATTGACCTCTCAGGCCAAATCTCCTAGGCAGCTGCCTAGGGCTCCGAAGCGATTTCGTAATTCACTCATATTTCTCTCTAACATGCTCTAATATGTTTGAACCTTTTCCCATCCCAATAATATTAGATAGGGCTATTATTGACCATGAATTGGGGTCAATTCAACCAAACAAAAAAATTGACCTTTCAGGCCAAATCTCCTAGGCAGCTACCTAGGGCTCCAAAGCGATCTCGTAATTCACTCATATTTCTCCCTAACAAGCTCTAATTTTTTTGATCCTTTACCCATCTCAATAATATTTTATAGGGCTGTTAATGACCATGAATTGGAGACCTAATTCAACCAAACAAAAAAATTGACCTTTCAGGCCAAATCTCCTAGGCAGCTGCCTAGGGCTCCGAAGCGATCTCGTAATTCACTCATATTTCTCTCTAACAAGCTCTAATTTTTTTGATCCTTTTCCCATCTCAATAATATTATATAGGGCTGTTATTGACCATGAATTGGGGTCCTAATTCAACCAATCACAAAAATTGACCTTTCAGGCCAAATCTCCTAGGCAGCTACCTAGGGCTCCGTAGCGATTTCATAATTCACTCAGATTTCTCTCTAACAAGCTCTAATTTTTTTTGAACCTTTTCCAATCTCAATAATATTAGATAGGGCTATTATTGACCATGAATTGGGGTCCAAATTCAACCATACAAAAAAATTGTCCTTTCAGGCCAAATCTCTTTGGCAACTACCTAGGGCTCCGAAGCGATCTCGTAATTCACTCACTTTTCTCCCTAAGAAGCTCTAATTTTTTTGTTCCTTTTTCCATCTCAATAATATTATATAGGGCTGTTATTGACCATAAATTGGGGTCCTAATTCAACCAAACAAAAAAATTGACCTCTCAGGCCAAATCTCCTATGCAGCTGCCTAGGGCTCCGAAGCGATCTCGTAATTCAGTCATATGTCTCCCTAACAAGCTCTAATTTTTTTGAACCTTTTCCCATCTCAATAATATTATATAGGTCTGTTATTGACCATGAATTGGGGTCCTAATTCAACCAAACAAAAAAATTGACCTTTCAGGCCAAATCTCCTAGGCAGCTGCCTAGGGCTCCGAAGATATTTCATAATTCTCTCATATTTATCTCTAACAAGCTCTAATTTTTTTGAACCTTTTTCCATCTCAATAATATTATATAGGGCTGGTAATGACCGTGAATTGGGGTCCTAATTCAACCAAACAAAAAAATTGACCTTTCAGGCCAAATCTCCTAGGCTGCTGCCTAGGGCTCCGAAGCGATCTCGTCATTCCCTCTTATTTCTCTCTAACAAGCTCTAAATTTTTCATCCTTATCCCATCTCAATAATATTATATAGGGTTGTTAATGACCATGAATTAGGGTCCTAATTCAACCAAACAAAAAAATTGACCTTTCAGGCCAAATCTCCTAGGCAGCTGCCTAGGGCTCCGAAGCGATCTCGTAATTCACTCATATTTCTCTCCAACAACTCTAATTTTTTTGATCATTTTCCCATCTCAATAATATTATATAGGGCTTTTATTGACCATGAATTGGGGTCCTGATTCAACCAAACAAAAAAATTGACCTTTCAGGCCAAATCTCCTAGGCAGCTGCCTAGGTCTCCGAAGCGATCTCGTAATTCACTCATATGTCTTTCTAACTAGCTCTAATTTTTTTGGTCCTTTTCCCATCTCAATAATATTATATAGGGCTGTTATTGACCATGAATTGGGGTCCTAATTCAACCAAACAAAAAAATTGACCTCTCAGGCCAAATCTCCTAGGCAGCTAACTAGGGCTCCGAAGCGATTTCGTAATTCACTCATATTTCTCTCTAACATGCTCTAATTTTTTTTGAACCTTTTCCAATCTCAATAATATTAGATAGGGCTATTATTGACCATGAATTGGGGTCCAAATTCAACCATACAAAAAAATTGTCCTTTCAGGCCAAATCTCTTTGGCAGCTGCCTAGGGCTCCGAAGCGATCTCGTAATTCACTCACATTTCTCCCTAAGAAGCTCTAATTTTTTTGATCCTTTTTCCATCTCAATAATATTATATAGGGCTGTTATTGACCATAAATTGGGGTCCTAATTCAACCAAACAAAAAAATTGACCTCTCAGGCCAAATCTCCTATGCAGCTGCCTAGGGCTCCGAAGCGATCTCGTAATTCAGTCATATTTCTCCCTAACAAGCTCTAATTTTTTTGAACCTTTTCCCATCTCAATAATATTATATAGGGCTGTTATTGACCATGAATTGGGGTCCTAATTCAACCAAACAAAAAAATTGACCTTTCAGGCCAAATCTCCTAGGCAGCTGCCTAGGGCTCCGAAGATATTTCATAATTCTCTCATATTTATCTCTAACAAGCTCTAATTTTTTTGAACCTTTTCCCATCTCAATAATATTATATAGGGCTGTTAATGACCATGAATTGGGGTCCTAATTCAACCAAACAAAAAAATTGACCTTTCAGGCCAAATCTCCTAGGCAGCTGCCTAGGGCTCCGAAGCGATCTCGTCATTCCCTCTTATTTCTCTCTAACAAGCTCTAAATTTTTTCATCCTTTTCCCATCTCAATAATATTATATAGGGTTGTTAATGACCATGAATTGGGGTCCTAATTCAACCAAACAAAAAAATTGACCTTTCAGGCCAAATCTCCTAGGCAGCTGCCTAGGGCTCCGAACCGATCTCGTAACTCACTCATATTTCTCTCTAACAACTCTAATTTTTTTGATCCTTTTCCCATCTCAATAATATTATATAGGGCTTTTATTGACCAAGAATTGGGGTCCTGATTCAGCCAAACAAAAAAATTGACCTTTCAGGCCAAATCTCCTAGGCAGCTGCCTAGGTCTCCGAAGCGATCTCGTAATTCACTCATATGTCTTTCTAACTAGCTCTAATCTTTTTGGTCCTTTTCCCATCTCAATAATATTATATAGGGCTGTTATTGACCATGAATTGGGGTCCTAATTCAACCAAACAAAAAAATTGACCTCTCAGGCCAAATCTCCTAGGCAGCTACCTAGGGCTCCGAAGCGATTTCGTAATTCACTCATATTTCTCTCGAACATGCTCTAATTTTATTTGAACCTTTTCCAATCTCAATAATATTAGATAGGGCTATTATTGACCATGAATTGGGGTCCAAATTCAACCATACAAAAAAATTGTCCTTTCAGGCCAAATCTCTTTGGCAGCTGCCAAGGGCTCCGAAGCGATCTCGTAATTCACTCACATTTCTCCCTAAGAAGCTCTAATTTTTTTGATCCTTTTTCCATCTCAATAATATTATATAGGGCTGTTATTGACCATAAATTGGGGTCCTAATTCAACCAAACAAAAAAATTGACCTCTCAGGCCAAATCTCCTATGCAGCTGCCTAGGGCTCCGAAGCGATCTCGTAATTCAGTCATATTTCTCCCTAACAAGCTCTAATTTTTTTGAACCTTTTCCCATCTCAATAATATTATATAGGGCTGTTATTGACCATGAATTGGGGTCCTAATTCAACCAAACAAAAAAATTGACCTTTCAGGCCAAATCTCCTAGGCAGCTGCCTAGGGCTCCGAAGATATTTCATAATTCTCTCATATTTATCTCTAACAAGCTCTAATTTTTTTGAACCTTTTCCCATCTCAATAATATTATATAGGGCTGTTAATGACCATGAATTGGGGTCCTAATTCAACCAAACAAAAAAATTGACCTTTCAGGCCAAATCTCCTAGGCAGCTGCCTAGGGCTCCGAAGCGATCTCGTAATTCACTCATATTTCACTCTAAGAAGCTCTAATTTTTTTGATCCTTTTCCCATCTCAATAATATTATATAGGGCTGTTATTGACCATGAATTGGGGTCCTAATTCAACCAAACAAAAAAATTGACCTTTCAGGCCAAATCTCCTAGGCAGCGTCCTAGGGCTCCGAAGCGATCTCGTAATTCAGTCATATTTCTCCCTAACAAGCTCTAATTTTTTTTAACCTTTTCCCATCTCAATAATATTATATAGGGCTGTTATTGAATATGAATTGGGGTCCTAATTCAACCAAACAAAAAAATTTACCTTTCAGGCCAAATCTCCTAGGCAGCGGCCTAGGGCTCCGAAGCGATCTCGTAATTCACTCATATTTCTCTCTAACAAGCGCTAATTTTTTTGATCCTTTTCCCATCTCTATAATATTGTATAGGGCTGTTATTGACCATGAATTGGGGTCCTAATTCAACCAAACAAAAAAATTGACCTTTCAGGCCAAATCTCCTAGGCAGCTGCCTAGGGCTCCGATGCGATTTCGAAATTCACTCGTATTTCTCTCTAACAAGCTCTAATTTTTTTGAACCTTTTCCCATCTCAATAATATTATATAGGGCTATTATTGACCATGAATTGGGGTCCTAATTCAACCAAACAAAAAAATTGACCTTTTAGGCCAAATCTCCTAGGCAGCTGCCTAGGGCTCCGAAGCGATCTCGTAATTCACTCATATTTCTCTCTAACAAGCTCTAATATTTTTGATCCTTTTCCCATCTAAATAATATTATATAGGGCTGTTATTAACCATGAATTGGGGTCCTAATTCAACCAAACAAAAAAATTGACCTTTCAGGCCAAATCTCCTAGGCAGCTGCCTAGGGCTCCGAAGCGATTTCATAATTAACTCATATTTCTCTCTAACAAGCTCTAATTTTTTTGAACCTTTTCCCATCTCAATAATATTATATAGGGCTATTATTGACCATGAATTGGGGTCCTAATTCAACCAAACAAAAAAATTGACCTTTCAGGCCAAATCTCCTAGGCAGCTGCGTAGGGCTCCGAAGCGATCTCGTAATTCACTCATATTTCTCTCTAACAAGCTCTTATTTTTTAGGTCCTTTTCCCATCTCAATAATATTATATAGGGCTGTTATTGACCATGAATTGGGGTCCTAATACAACCAAACAAAAAAATTGACCTTTCAGGCCAAATCTCCTAGGCAGCTGCCTAGGGCTCCGAAGCGATCTCGTAATTCACTCATATTTCTCCCTAAGAAGCTCTAATTTTTTTGAACCTTTTCCCATCTCAATAATATTATATAGGGCTGTTATTGAACATGAATTGGGGTCCTAATTCAACCAAACAATAAAATTGGCCTTTCAGGCCAAATCTCCTAGGCAGCTGCCTCGGGCTCCGAAGCGATCTCGTAATTCACTCATATTTCTCTCTAACAACTCTAATTTTTTTTATCCTTTTCCCATCTCAATAATATTATATAGGGCTGTTATTGACCATGAATTGGGGTCCTAATTCAAGCAAACCAATAAATTGACCTCTCAGGCCAAATCTCCTAGGCAGCTGCCTAGGGCTCCGAAGCGATTTCGTAATTCACTCATATTTCTCTCTAACATGCTCTAATATGTTTGAACCTTTTCCCATCACAATAATATTAGATAGGGCTATTATTGACCATGAATTGGGGTCAATTCAACCAAACAAAAAAATTGACCTTTCAGGCCAAATCTCCTAGGCAGCTACCTAGGGCTCCAAAGCGATCTCGTAATTCACTCATATTTCTCCCTAACAAGCTCTAATTTTTTTGATCCTTTACCCATCTCAATAATATTTTATAGGGCTGTTAATGACCATGAATTGGAGACCTAATTCAACCAAACAAAAAAATTGACCTTTCAGGCCAAATGTCCTAGGCAGCTGCCTAGGGCTCCGAAGCGATCTCGTAATTCACTCATATTTCTCTCTAACAAGCTCTAATTTTTTTGATACTTTTCCCATCTCAATAATATTATATAGGGCTGTTATTGACCATGAATTGGGGTCCTAATTCAACCAATCACAAAAATTGACCTTTCAGGCCAAATCTCCTAGGCAGCTACATAGGGCTCCGAAGCGATTTCATAATTCACTCAGATTTCTCTCTAACAAGCTCTAATTTTTTTTGAACCTTTTCCAATCTCAATAATATTAGATAGGGCTATTATTGACCATGAATTGGGGTCCAAATTCAACCATACAAAAAAATTGTCCTTTCAGGCCAAATCTCTTTGGCAACTGCCTAGGGCTCCGAAGCGATCTCGTAATTCACTCACATTTCTCCCTAAGAAGCTCTAATTTTTTTGTTCCTTTTTCCATCTCAATAATATTATATAGGGCTGTTATTGACCATAAATTGGGGTCCTAATTCAACCAAACAAAAAAATTGACCTCTCAGGCCAAATCTCCTATGCAGCTGCCTAGGGCTCCGAAGCGATCTCGTAATTCAGTCATATGTCTCCCTAACAAGCTCTAATTTTTTTGAACCTTTTCCCATCTCAATAATATTATATAGGTCTGTTATTAACCATGAATTGGGGTCCTAATTCAACCAAACAAAAAAATTGACCTTTCAGGCCAAATCTCCTAGGCAACTGCCTAGGGCTCCGAAGATATTTCATAATTCTCTCATATTTATCTCTAACAAGCTCTAATTTTTTTGAACCTTTTTCCATCTCAATAATATTATATAGGGCTGTTAATGACCGTGAATTGGGGTCCTAATTCAACCAAACAAAAAAATTGACCTTTCAGGCCAAATCTCCTAGGCTGCTGCCTAGGTCTCCGAAGCGATCTCGTCATTCCCTCTTATTTCTCTCTAACAAGCTCTAAATTTTTTCATCCTTTTCCCATCTCAATAATATTATATAGGGTTGTTAATGACCATGAATTGGGGTCCTAATTCAACCAAACAAAAAAATTGACCTTTCAGGCCAAATCTCCTAGGCAGCTGCCTAGGGCTCCGAAGCGATCTCGTAACTCACTCATATTTCTCTCTAACAACTCTAATTTTTTTGATCCTTTTCCCATCTCAATAATATTATATAGGGCTTTTATTGACCAAGAATTGGGGTCCTGATTCAGCCAAACAAAAAAATTGACCTTTCAGGCCAAATCTCCTAGGCAGCTGCCTAGGTCTCCGAAGCGATCTCGTAATTCACTCATATGTCTTTCTAACTAGCTCTAATTTTTTTGGTCCTTTTCCCATCTCAATAATATTATATAGGGCTGTTATTGACCATGAATTGGGGTCCTAATTCAACCAAACAAAAAAATTGATCTCTCAGGCCAAATCTCCTAGGCAGCTACCTAGGGCTCCGAAGCGATTTCGTAATTCACTCATATTTCTCTCGAACATGCTCTAATTTTATTTGAACCTTTTCCAATCTCAATAATATTAGATAGGGCTATTATTGACCATGAATTGGGGTCCAAATTCAACCATACAAAAAAATTGTCCTTTCAGGCCAAATCTCTTTGGCAGCAGCCTAGGGCTCCGAAGCGATCTCGTAATTCACTCACATTTCTCCCTAAGAAGCTCTAATTTTTTTGATCCTTTTTCCATCTCAATAATATTATATAGGGCTGTTATTGACCATAAATTGGGGTCCTAATTCAACCAAACAAAAAAATTGACCTCTCAGGCCAAATCTCCTATGCAGCTGCCTAAGGCTCCGAAGCGATCTCGTAATTCAGTCATATTTCTCCCTAACAAGCTCTAATTTTTTTGAACCTTTTCCCATCTCAATAATATTATATAGGGCTGTTATTGACCATGAATTGGGGTCCTAATTCAACCAAACAAAAAAATTGACCTTTCAGGCCAAATCTCCTAGGCAGCTGCCTAGGGCTCCGAAGATATTTCATAATTCTCTCATATTTATCTCTAACAAGCTCTAATTTTTTTGAACCTTTTCCCATCTCAATAATATTATATAGGCCTGTTAATGACCATGAATTGGGGTCCTAATTCAACCAAACAAAAAAATTGACCTTTCAGGCCAAATCTCCTAGGCAGCTACCTAGGGCTCCGAAGCGATCTCGTCATTCCCTCTTATTTCTCTCTAACAAGCTCTAAATTTTTTCATCCTTTTCCCATCTCAATAATATTATATAGGGTTGTTATTGACCATGAATTGGGGTCCTAATTCAACCAAACAAAAAAATTGACCTTTCAGGCCAAATCTCCTAGGCAGCTGCCTAGGGCTCCGAAGCGATCTCGTAATTCACTCATATTTCTCTCTAACAACTCTAATTTTTTTGATCCTTTTCCCATCTCAATAATATTATATAGGGCTTTTATTGACCATGAATTGGGGTCCTGATTCAACCAAACAAAAAAATTGACCTTTCAGGCCATATCTCCTCGGCTGCTGCCTAGGGCTCCGAAGCGATCTAGTAATTCAGTCATATTTCTCCCTAACAAGCTCTACTTTTTTTGAACCTTTTCCCAGCTCAATAATATTATATAGGGCTGTTATTTAATATGAATTGGGGTCCTAATTCAACCACACAAAAAAATTGACCTTTCAGGCCAAATCTCCTAGGCAGCTGCCTAGGGCTCCGAAGATATTTCATAATTCACTCATATTTATCTCTAACAAGCTCTAATTTTTTTGAACCTTTTCCCATCTCAATAATATTATATAGGGCTGTTAATGACCATGAATTGGGGTCCTAATTCAACCAAACGAAAAAATTGACCTTTCAGGCCCAATCTCCTAGGCAGCTGCCTAGGGCTCCGAAGCGATCTCGTCATTCCCTCTTATTTCTCTCTAACAAGCTCTAAATTTTTTCATCCTTTTCCCATCTCAATAATATTATATAGGGTTGTTAATGACCATGAATTGGGGTCCTAATTCAACCAAACAAAAAAATTGACCTTTCAGGCCAAATCTCCTAGGCAGCTGCCTAGGGCTCCGAAGCGATCTCGTAATTCACTCATATTTCTCTCTAACAACTCTAATTTTTTTGATCCTTTTCCCATCTCAATAATATTATATAGGGCTTTTATTGACCATGAATTGGGATCCTGATTCAGCCAAACAAAAAAATTGACCTTTCAGGCCAAATCTCCTAGGCAGCTGCCTAGGGCTCCGAAGCGATCTCGTAATTCACTCATATTTCTCCCTAACAAGCTCTAATTTTTTAGATCCTTTTCCCATCTCAATAATATTATATAGGGCTTTTATTGACCATGAATTGGGGTCCTAATTCAACCAAACAAAAAAATTGACCTTTCAGGCCAAATCTCCTAGGCAGCTGCCTAGGGCTCCGAAGCGATCTCGTAATTCAGTCATATTTCTCCCTAACAAGCTCTAATTTTTTTGAACCTTTTCCCATCTTAATAATATTATATAGGGCTATTATTGACCATGAATTGGGGTCCTAATTCAACCAAACAAAAAAATAGACCTCTCAGGCCAAATCTCCTAGGCAGCTGCCTATGGCTCCGAAGCGATCTCGTAATTCACTCATATTTCTCTCTAACATGCTCTAATTTTTTTGAACCTTTTCCCATCTCAATAATATTAGATAGGGCTATTTTTGACCAAGAATTGGGGTCCAAATTCAACCATACAAAAAAATTGACCTCTCAGGCCAAATCTCCTAGGCAGCTGCCTAGGGCTCCGAAGCGATCTCGTAATTCACTCATATTTCTCTCTAACAACTCTAATTTTTTTTATCCTTTTCCCATCTCAATAATATTATATAGGGCTGTTATTGACCATGAATTGGGGTCCTAATTCAAGCAAACCAATAAATTGACCTCTCAGGCCAAATCTCCTAGGCAGCTGCCTAGGGCTCCGAAGCGATTTCGTAATTCACTCATATTTCTCTCTAACATTCTCTAATATGTTTGAACCTTTTCCCATCGCAATAATATTAGATAGGGCTATTATTGACCATGAATTGGGGTCAATTCAACCAAACAAAAAAATTGACCTTTCAGGCCAAATCTCCTAGGCAGCTACCTAGGGCTCCAAAGCGATCTCGTAATTCACTCATATTTCTCCCTAACAAGCTCTAATTTTTTTGATCCTTTACCCATCTCAATAATATTTTATAGGGCTGTTAATGACCATGAATTGGAGACCTAATTCAACCAAACAAAAAAATTGACCTTTCAGGCCAAATCTCCTAGGCAGCTGCCTAGGGCTCCGAAGCGATCTCGTAATTCACTCATATTTCTCTCTAACAAGCTCTAATTTTGTTGATGCTTTTCCCATCTCAATAATATTATATAGGGCTGTTATTGACCATGAATTGGGGTCCTAATTCAACCAATCACAAAAATTGACCTTTCAGGCCAAATCTCCTAGGCAGCTACCTAGGGCTCCGAAGCGATTTCATAATTCACTCAGATTTCTCTCTAACAAGCTCTAATTTTTTTTGAACCTTTTCCAATCTCAATAATATTAGATAGGGCTATTATTGATCATGAATTGGGGTCCAAATTCAACCATACAAAAAAATTGTCCTTTCAGGCCAAATCTCTTTGGCAACTGCCTAGGGCTCCGAAGCGATCTCGTAATTCACTCACATTTCTCCCTAAGAAGCTCTAATTTTTTTGTTCCTTTTTCCATCTCAATAATATTATATAGGGCTGTTATTGACCATAAATTGGGGTCCTAATTCAACCAAACAAAAAAATTGACCTCTCAGGCCAAATCTCCTATGCAGCTGCCTAGGGCTCCGAAGCGATCTCGTAATTCAGTCATATGTCTCCCTAACAAGCTCTAATTTTTTTGATCCTTTTCCCATCTCAATAATATTATATAGGTCTGTTATTGACCATGAATTGGGGTCCTAATTCAACCAAACAAAAAAATTGACCTTTCAGGCCAAATCTCCTAGGCAGCTGCCTAGGGCTCCGAAGATATTTCATAATTCTCTCATATTTATCTCTAACAAGCTCTAATTTTTTTGAACCTTTTTCCATCTCAATAATATTATATAGGGCTGTTAATGACCGTGAATTGGGGTTCTAATTCAACCAAACAAAAAAATTGACCTTTCAGGCCAAATCTCCTAGGCTGCTGCCTAGGGCTCCGAAGCGATCTCGTCATTCCCTCTTATTTCTCTCTAACAAGCTCTAAATTTTTCATCCTTATCCCATCTCAATAATATTATATAGGGTTGTTGATGACCATGAATTAGGGTCCTAATTCAACCAAACAAAAAAATTGACCTTTCAGGCCAAATCTCCTAGGCAGCTGCCTAGGGCTCCGAAGCGATCTCGTAATTCACTCATATTTCTCTCCAACAACTCTAATTTTTTTGATCATTTTCCCATCTCAATAATATTATATAGGGCTTTTATTGACCATGAATTGGGGTCCTGATTCAACCAAACAAAAAAATTGACCTTTCAGGCCAAATCTCCTAGGCAGCTGCCTAGGTCTCCGAAGCGATCTCGTAATTCACTCATATGTCTTTCTAACTAGCTCTAATTTTTTTGGTCCTTTTCCCATCTCAATAATATTATATAGGGCTGTTATTGACCATGAATTGGGGTCCTAATTCAACCAAACAAAAAAATTGACCTCTCAGGCCAAATCTCCTAGGCAGCTAACTAGGGCTCCGAAGCGATTTCGTAATTCACTCATATTTCTCTCTAACATGCTCTAATTTTTTTTGAACCTTTTCCAATCTCAATAATATTAGATAGGGCTATTATTGACCATGAATTGGGGTCCAAATTCAACCATACAAAAAAATTGTCCTTTCAGGCCAAATCTCTTTGGCAGCTGCCTAGGGCTCCGAAGCGATCTCGTAATTCACTCACATTTCTCCCTAAGAAGCTCTAATTTTTTTGATCCTTTTTCCATCTCAATAATATTATATAGGGCTGTTATTGACCATAAATTGGGGTCCTAATTCAACCAAACAAAAAAATTGACCTCTCAGGCCAAATCTCCTATGCAGCTGCCTAGGGCTCCGAAGCGATCTCGTAATTCAGTCATATTTCTCCCTAACAAGCTCTAATTTTTTTGAACCTTTTCCCATCTCAATAATATTATATAGGGCTGTTATTGACCATGAATTGGGGTCCTAATTCAACCAAACAAAAAAATTGACCTTTCAGGCCAAATCTCCTAGGCAGCTGCCTAGGGCTCCGAAGATATTTCATAATTCTCTCATATTTATCTCTAACAAGCTCTAATTTTTTTGAACCTTTTCCCATCTCAATAATATTATATAGGGCTGTTAATGACCATGAATTGGGGTCCTAATTCAACCAACCAAAAAAATTGACCTTTCAGGCCAAATCTCCTAGGCAGCTGCCTAGGTCTCCGAAGCGATCTCGTCATTCCCTCTTATTTCTCTCTAACAAGCTCTAAATTTTTTCATCCTTCTCCCATCTCAATAATATTATATAGGGTTGTTAATGACCATGAATTGGGGTCCTAATTCAACCAAACAAAAAAATTGACCTTTCAGGCCAAATCTCCTAGGCAGCTGCCTAGGGCTCCGAAGCGATCTCGTAACTCACTCATATTTCTCTCTAACAACTCTAATTTTTTTGATCCTTTTCCCATCTCAATAATATTATATAGGGCTTTTATTGACCAAGAATTGGGGTCCTGATTCAGCCAAACAAAAAAATTGACCTTTCAGGCCAAATCTCCTAGGCAGCTGCCTAGGTCTCCGAAGCGATCTCGTAATTCACTCATATGTCTTTCTAACTAGCTCTAATTTTTTTGGTCCTTTTCCCATCTCAATAATATTATATAGGGCTGTTATTGACCATGAATTGGGGTCCTAATTCAACCAAACAAAAAAATTGACCTCTCAGGCCAAATCTCCTAGGCAGCTACCTAGGGCTCCGAAGCGATTTCGTAATTCACTCATATTTCTCTCGAACATGCTCTAATTTTATTTGAACCTTTTCCAATCTCAATAATATTAGATAGGGCTATTATTGACCATGAATTGGGGTCCAAATTCAACCATAAAAAAAAATTGTCCTTTCAGGCCAAATCTCTTTGGCAGCTGCCTAGGGCTCCGAAGCGATCTCGTAATTCACTCACATTTCTCCCTAAGAAGCTCTAATTTTTTTGATCCTTTTTCCATCTCAATAATATTATATAGGGCTGTTATTGACCATAAATTGGGGTCCTAATTCAACCAAACAAAAAAATTGACCTCTCAGGCCAAATCTCCTATGCAGCTGCCTAGGGCTCCGAAGCGATCTCGTAATTCAGTCATATTTCTCCCTAACAAGCTCTAATTTTTTTGAACCTTTTCCCATCTCAATAATATTATATAGGGCTGTTATTGACCATGAATTGGGGTCCTAATTCAACCAAACAAAAAAATTGACCTTTCAGGCCAAATCTCCTAGGCAGCTGCCTAGGGCTCCGAAGCGATCTCGTCATTCCCTCTTATTTCTCTCTAACAAGCTCTAAATTTTTTCATCCTTTTCCCATCTCAATAATATTATATAGGGTTGTTATTGACCATGAATTGGGGTCCTAATTCAACCAAACAAAAAAATTGACCTTTCAGGCCAAATCTCCTAGGCAGCTGCCTAGGGCTCCGAAGCGATCTCGTAATTCACTCATATTTCTCTCTAACAACTCTAATTTTTTTGATCCTTTTCCCATCTCAATAATATTATATAGGGCTTTTATTGACCATGAATTGGGGTCCTGATTCAACCAAACAAAAAAATTGACCTTTCAGGCCAAATCTCCTCGGCTGCTGCCTAGGGCTCCGAAGCGATCTAGTAATTCAGTCATATTTCTCCCTAACAAGCTCTACTTTTTTTGAACCTTTTCCCAGCTCAATAATATTATATAGGGCTGTTATTGAATATGAATTGGGGTCCTAATTCAACCACACAAAAAAATTGACCTTTCAGGCCAAATCTCCTAGGCAGCTGCCTAGGGCTCCGAAGATATTTCATAATTCACTCATATTTATCTCTAACAAGCTCTAATTTTTTTGAACCTTTTCCCATCTCAATAATATTATATAGGGCTGTTAATGACCATGAATTGGGGTCCTAATTCAACCAAACGAAAAAATTGACCTTTCAGGCCAAATCTCCTAGGCAGCTGCCTAGGGCTCCGAAGCGATCTCGTCATTCCCTCTTATTTCTCTCTAACAAGCTCTAAATTTTTTCATCCTTTTCCCATCTCAATAATATTATATAGGGTTGTTAATGACCATGAATTGGGGTCCTAATTCAACCAAACAAAAAAATTGACCTTTCAGGCCAAATCTCCTAGGCAGCTGCCTAGGGCTCCGAAGCGATCTCGTAATTCACTCATATTTCTCTCTAACAACTCTAATTTTTTTGATCCTTTTCCCATCTCAATAATATTATATAGGGCTTTTATTGACCATGAATTGGGGTCCTGATTCAGCCAAACAAAAAAATTGACCTTTCAGGCCAAATCTCCTAGGCAGCTGCCTAGTTCTCCGAAGCGATCTCGTAATTCACTCATATGTCTTTCTAACTAGCTCTAATTTTTTTGGTCCTTTTCCCATCTCAATAATATTATATAGGGCTGTTATTGACCATGAATTGGGGTCCTAATTCAACCAAACAAAAAAATTGACCTCTCAGGCCAAATCTCCTAGGCAGCTACCTAGGGCTCCGAAGCGATTTCGTAATTCACTCATATTTCTCTCTAACATGCTCTAATTTTTTTTGAACCTTTTCCAATCTCAATAATATTAGATAGGGCTATTATTGACCATGAATTGGGGTCCAAATTCAACCATACAAAAAAATTGTCCTTTCAGGCCAAATCTCTTTGGCAGCTGCCTAGGGCTCCGAAGCGATCTCGTAATTCACTCACATTTCTCCCTAAGAAGCTCTAATTTTTTTGATCCTTTTTCCATCTCAATAATATTATATAGGGCTGTTATTGACCATAAATTGGGGTCCTAATTCAACCAAACAAAAAAATTGACCTCTCAGGCCAAATCTCCTATGCAGCTGCCTAGGGCTCCGAAGCGATCTCGTAATTCAGTCATATTTCTCCCTAACAAGCTCTAATTTTTTTGAACCTTTTCCCATCTCAATAATATTATATAGGGCTGTTATTGACCATGAATTGGGGTCCTAATTCAACCAAACAAAAAAATTGACCTTTCAGGCCAAATCTCCTAGGCAGCTGCCTAGGGCTCCGAAGATATTTCATAATTCTCTCATATTTATCTCTAACAAGCTCTAATTTTTTTGAACCTTTTCCCATCTCAATAATATTATATAGGGCTGTTAATGACCATGAATTGGGGTCCTAATTCAACCAAACAAAAAAATTGACCTTTCAGGCCAAATCTCCTAGGCAGCTACCTAGGGCTCCGAAGCGATCTCGTCATTGCCTCTTATTTGTCTCTAACAAGCTCTAAATTTTTTCATCCTTTTCCCATCTCAATAATATTATATAGGGTTGTTATTGACCATGAATTGGGGTCCTAATTCAACCAAACAAAAAAATTGACCTTTCAGGCCAAATCTCCTAGGCAGCTGCCTAGGGCTCCGAAGCGATCTCGTAATTCACTCATATTTCTCTCTAACAACTCTAATTTTTTTGATCCTTTTCCCATCTCAATAATATTATATAGGGCTTTTATTGACCATGAATTGGGGTCCTGATTCAACCAAACAAAAAAATTGACCTTTCAGGCCAAATCTCCTCGGCTGCTGCCTAGGGCTCCGAAGCGATCTAGTAATTCAGTCATATTTCTCCCTAACAAGCTCTACTTTTTTTGAACCTTTTCCCAGCTCTATAATATTATATAGGGCTGTTATTGAATATGAATTGGGGTCCTAATTCAACCACACAAAAAAATTGACCTTTCAGGCCAAATCTCCTAGGCAGCTGCCTAGGGCTCCGAAGATATTTCATAATTCACTCATATTTATCTCTAACAAGCTCTAATTTTTTTGAACCTTTTCCCATCTCAATAATATTATATAGGGCTGTTAATGACCATGAATTGGGGTCCTAATTCAACCAAACGAAAAAATTGACCTTTCAGGCCAAATCTCCTAGGCAGCTGCCTAGGGCTCCGAAGCGATCTCGTCATTCCCTCTTATTTCTCTCTAACAAGCTCTAAATTTTTTCATCCTTTTCCCATCTCAATAATATTATATAGGGTTGTTAATGACCATGAATTGGGGTCCTAATTCAACCAAACAAAAAAATTTACCTTTCAGGCCAAATCTCCTAGGCAGCTGCCTAGGGCTCCGAAGCGATCTCGTAATTCACTCATATTTCTCTCTAACAACTCTAATTTTTTTGATCCTTTTCCCATCTCAATAATATTATATAGGGCTTTTATTGACCATGAATTGGGGTCCTGATTCAGCCAAACAAAAAAATTGACCTTTCAGGCCAAATCTCCTAGGCAGCTGCCTAGGTCTCCGAAGCGATCTCGTAATTCACTCATATGTCTTTCTAACTAGCTCTAATTTTTTTGGTCCTTTTCCCATCTCAATAATATTATATAGGGCTTTTATTGACCAAGAATTGGGGTCCTGATTCAGCCAAACAAAAAAATTGACCTTTCAGGCCAAATCTCCTAGGCAGCTGCCTAGGTCTCCGAAGCGATCTCGTAATTCACTCATATGTCTTTCTAACTAGCTCTAATTTTTTTGGTCCTTTTCCCATCTCAATAATATTATATAGGGCTGTTATTGACCATGAATTGGGGTCCTAATTCAACCAAACAAAAAAATTGACCTCTCAGGCCAAATCTCTTTGGCAGCTGCCTAGGGCTCCGAAGCGATCTCGTAATTCACTCACATTTCTCCCTAAGAAGCTCTAATTTTTTTGATCCTTTTTCCATCTCAATAATATTATATAGGGCTGTTATTGACCATAAATTGGGGTCCTAATTCAACCAAACAAAAAAATTGACCTCTCAGGCCAAATCTCCTATGCAGCTGCCTAGGGCTCCGAAGCGATCTCGTAATTCAGTCATATTTCTCCCTAACAAGCTCTAATTTTTTTGAACCTTTTCCCATCTCAATAATATTATATAGGGCTGTTATTGACCATGAATTGGGGTCCTAATTCAACCAAACAAAAAAATTGACCTTTCAGGCCAAATCTCCTAGGCAGCTGCCTAGGGCTCCGAAGATATTTCATAATTCTCTCATATTTATCTCTAACAAGCTCTAATTTTTTTGAACCTTTTCCCATCTCAATAATATTATATAGGGCTGTTAATGACCATGAATTGGGGTCCTAATTCAACCAAACAAAAAGATTGACCTTTCAGGCCAAATCTCCTAGGCCGCTACCTAGGGCTCCGAAGCGATCTCGTCATTCCCTCTTATTTCTCTCTAACAAGCTCTAAATTTTTTCATCCTTTTCCCATCTCAATAATATTATATAGGGTTGTTATTGACCATGAATTGGGGTCCTAATTCAACCAAACAAAAAAATTGACCTTTCAGGCCAAATCTCCTAGGCAGCAGCCTAGGGCTCCGAAGCGATCTCGTAATTCACTCATATTTCTCTCTAACAACTCTAATTTTTTTTGAACCTTTTCCAATCTCAATAATATTAGATAGGGCTATTATTGACCATGAATTGGGGTCCAAATTCAACCATACAAAAAAATTGTCCTTTCAGTCCAAATCTCTTTGGCAGCTGCCTAGGGCTCCGAAGCGATCTCGTAATTCACTCACATTTCTCCCAAAGAAGCTCTAATTTTTTTGATCCTTTTTCCATCTCAATAATATTATATAGGGCTGTTATTGACCATAAATTGGGGTCCTAATTCAACCAAACAAAAAAATTGACCTCTCAGGCCAAATCTCCTATGCAGCTGCCTAGGGCTCCGAAGCGATCTCGTAATTCAGTCATATTTCTCCCTAACAAGCTCTAATTTTTTTGAACCATTTCCCATCTCAATAATATTATATAGGGCTGTTATTGACCATGAATTGGGGTCCTAATTCAACCAAACAAAAAAATTGACCTTTCAGGCCAAATCTCCTAGGCAGCTGCCTAGGGCTCCGAAGATATTTCATAATTCTCTCATATTTATCTCTAACAAGCTCTAATTTTTTTGAACCTTTTCCCATCTCAATAATATTATATAGGGCTGTTAATGACCATGAATTGGGGTCCTAATTCAACCAAACAAAAAAATTGACCTTTCAGGCCAAATCTCCTAGGCAGCTACCTAGGGCTCCGAAGCGATCTCGTCATTCCCTCTTATTTCTCTCTAACAAGCTCTAAATTTTTTCATCCTTTTCCCATCTCAATAATATTATATAGGGTTGTTATTGACCATGAATTGGGGTCCTAATTCAACCAAACAAAAAAATTGACCTTTCAGGCCAAATCTCCTAGGCAGCTGCCTAGGGCTCCGAAGCGATCTCGTAATTCACTCATATTTCTCTCTAACAACTCTAATTTTTTTGATCCTTTTCCCATCTCAATAATATTATATAGGGCTTTTATTGACCATGAATTGGGGTCCTGATTCAACCAAACAAAAAAATTGACCTTTCAGGCCAAATCTCCTCGGCTGCTGCCTAGGGCTCCGAAGCGATCTAGTAATTCAGTCATATTTCTCCCTAACAAGCTCTACTTTTTTTGAACCTTTTCCCAGCTCAATAATATTATATAGGGCGGTTATTGAATATGAATTGGGGTCCTAATTCAACCACACACAAAAATTGACCTTTCAGGCCAAATCTCCTAGGCAGCTGCCTAGGGCTCCGAAGATATTTCATAATTCACTCATATTTATCTCTAACAAGCTCTAATTTTTTTGAACCTTTTCCCATCTCAATAATATTATATAGGGCTGTTAATGACCATGAATTGGGGTCCTCATTCAACCAAACAAAAAAATTGACCTTCAGGCCAAATCTCCTAGGCAGCTGCCTAGGGCTCCGAATCGATCTCGTAATTCACTCATATTTCTCTCTAACAAGCTCTAATTTTTTTGATCCTTTTCCCATATCAATAATATTATATAGGGCTGTTTTTGACCATGAATTGGGGTCCTAATTCAACCAAACAAAAAAAATGAACTTTCAGGCCAAATCTCCTAGGCAGCAGCCTAGGGCTCTGAAGCGATCTCGTAATTCAGTCATATTTCTCCCTAACAAGCTCTAATTTTTTTTAACCTTTTCCCATCTCAATAATATTATATAGGGCTGTTATTGAATATGAATTGGGGTCCTAATTCATCCAAACAAAAAAATTTACCTTTCACGCCAAATCTCCTAGGCAGCTGCCTAGGGCTCCGAAGCGATCTCGTAATTCACTCATATTTCTTTCTAACAAGCTCTAATTTTTTTGATCCTTTTTCCATCTCTATAATATTGTATAGGGCTGTTATTGACCATGAATTGGGGTCCTAATTCAACCAAACAAAAAAATTGACCACTCAGGCCAAATCTCCTAGGCAGCTGCCTAGGTCTCCGAAGCGATCTCGTAATTCACTCATATGTCTTTCTAACTAGCTCTAATTTTTTTGGTCCTTTTCCCATCTCAATAATATTATATAGGGCTGTTATTGAATATGAATTGGGGTCCTAATTCATCCAAACAAAAAAATTTACCTTTCACGCCAAATCTCCTAGGCAGCTGCCTAGGGCTCCGATGCGATTTCGAAATTCACTCATATTTCCTTCTAACATGCTCTAATTTTTTTGAACCTTTTCCCATCTTAATAATATTATATAGGTTTATTATTGACCATGAATTGGGGTCCTAATTCAACCAAACAAAAAAATTGACCTCTCAGGCCAAATCTCCTAGGCAGCTGCCTAGGTCTCCGAAGCGATCTCGTAATTCACTCATATGTCTTTCTAACTAGCTCTAATTTTTTTGGTCCTTTTCCCATCTCAATAATATTATATAGGGCTGTTATTGACCATGAATTGGGGTCCTAATTCAACCAAACAAAAAAATTGACCTCTCAGGCCAAATCTCCTCGGCTGCTGCCTAGGGCTCCGAAGCGATCTCGTAATTCTGTCATATTTCTCCCTAACAAGCTCTAATTTTTTTGAACCTTTTCCCATCTCAATAATATTATATAGGGCTGTTATTGACCATGAATTGGGGTCCTAATTCAACCAAACAAAAAAATTGACCTTTCAGGCCAAATCTCCTAGGCAGCTGCCTAGGGCTCCGAAGCGATCTCGTAATTCACTCATATTTCTCTCTAACAACTCTAATTTTTTTGATCCTTTTCCCTTCTCAATAATATTATATAGGGCTTTTATTGACCATGAAATGGGGTCCTGATTCAGCCAAACAAAAAAATTGACCTTTCAGGCCAAATCTCCTAGGCTGCTGCCTAGGTCTCCGAAGCGATCTCGTAATTCACTCATATGTCTTTCTAACTAGCTCTAATTTTTTTGGTCCTTTTCCCATCTCAATAATATTATATAGGGCTGTTATTGACCATGAATTGGGGTCCTAATTCAACCAAACAAAAAAATTGACCTCTCAGGCCAAATCTCCTAGGCAGCTACCTAGGGCTCCGAAGCGATTTCGTAATTCACTCATATTTCTCTCTAACAAGCTCTAATTTTTTTTGAACCTTTTCCAATCTCAATAATATTAGATAGGGCTATTATTGACCATGAATTGGGGTCCAAATTCAACCATACAAAAAAATTGTCCTTTCAGGCCAAATCTCTTTGGCAGCTGCTTAACAAAAAAATTGACCTTTCAGGCCAAATCTCCTAGGCAGCTGCCTAGGGCTCCGAAGATATTTCATAATTCACTCATATTTATCTCTAACAAGCTCTAATTTTTTTGAACCTTTTCCCATCTCAATAATATTATATAGCGCTGTTAATGACCATGAATTGGTGTCCTAATTTAACCAAACAAAAAAATTGACCTTTCAGGCCAAATCTCCTAGGCAGCTGCCTAGGGCTCCGAAGCGATCTCGTAATTCACTCATATTTCTCTCTAACAAGCTCTAATTTTTTTGATCCTTTTCCCATCTCAATAATATTATATAGGGCTGTTATTGACCATGAATTGGGGTCCTAATTCAACCAAAAAAAAAAATTGACCACTCAGGCCAAATCTCCTAGGCAGCTGCCTAGGGCTCCGAAGCGATTTCGTAATTCACTCATATTTCTCTCTAACATGCTATAATTTTTTTGAACCTTTTCCCATCTCAATAATATTAGATAGGACTATTATTTACCATGAATTGGGGTCCAAATTTGACCAAACAAAAAAGTTGACCTCTCAGGCCAAATCTCCTAGGCAGCTGCCTAGGGCTCCGAAGCGATCTCGTAATTCACTCATATTTATCTCTAACAAGCTCTAATTTTTTTGAACCTTTTACCATCTCAATAATATTATATAGGGCTATTATTGACCATGAATTGGGGTACTAATTCAACCAAACAAAAAAATTGACCTTTCAGGCCAAATCTCCTAGGCAGCTGCCTAGGGCTCCGAAGCGTTCTCGTAATTCACTCATATTTCTCTCTAACAAGCTCTAATTTTTATGATCCTTTTCCCATCTCAATAATATTATATAGGGCAGTTATTGACCATGAATTGGGGTCCTAATTCAACCAAAAAAAAAATTGACCTCTCAGGCCAAATCTCCTAGCCAGCTGCCTAGGGCCCCGAAACGATTTCGTAATTCACTCAGATTTCTCTCTAACAAGCTCTAATTTTTTTGAACCTTTTCCCATCTCAATAATATTATATAGGGCTGTTATTGAACATGAATTGGTGTCCTAATTCAACCAAACAAAAAAATTGACCTATCAGGCCAAATCTCCTAGGCAGCTACCTAGGGCTCCGAAGCGATCTCGTAATTCACTCATATTTCTCTCTAACAAGCTCTAATTTTTTTGAACCTTTTCCCATCTCAATAATATTAGAGAGGGCTATTATTGACCATGAATTGGGGTCCTAATTCAACCAAACAAAAAAATTGAACTTTCTGGCCAAATCTCCTAAGCAGCTGCCTAGCGCTCCGAAGCGATCTCCTAATTCTCTCATATTTCTCTCTAACAAGAACTAATTTTTTTGATCCTTTTCCCATCTCAATAATATTATATAGGGCTGTTATTGACCATGAATTGGGGTCATAATTCAACCAAATAAAAAAATTGACCTTTCAGGCCAAATCTCCTAGGCAACTGCCTAGGGCGCCGAAGCGATCTCGTTATTCACTCATATTTCTCTCTAACAAGCTCTAATTTTTTGGAACCTTTTCCCATCTCAATAATATTATATAGGGCTGTTATTGACCACGAATTGGGGTCCTAATTCAACCAAACAAAAAAATTGACCTCTCAGGCCAAATCTCCTAGGCAACTGCCTAGGGCTCCGAAGCGATCTCGTTATTCACTCATATTTCCCTTTAACAAGCTCTAATTTTTTTGATCCTGTTCCCATCTCAATAATATTATATAGGGCGTTTTTGACCATGAATTGGGGTCCTAATTCACCCAAACAAAAAAATTGACATTTCAGGCCAAATCTCCTAGGCAGCTGCCTAGGGCTCTGAAGCGATCTCGTAATTCACTCATATTTCTCTCTAACAAGCTCTAATTTTTTGGAACCTTTTCCCAACTCAATAATATTATATAGGACTATTATAGACCATGAATTGGGGCCCTAATACAACCAAACAATAAAATTGACCTTTCAGGCCAAATCTCATAGGCAGCTACCTAGGGCTCCGTAGCGATCTCGTAATTCACTCATATTTCTCCCTAACAAGCCCTAATTTTTAGGAACCTTTTCCCATCTCAATAATATTATATAGGACTATTATTGACCCTGAATTGGGGTCCTAATTCAACCAGACAAAAAAATTGACTTTTCAGGCCAAATCTCCTAGGCAGGTGCCTAGGGCTCCGAAGCGATCTCGTAATTCACTCATATTTCTCCCTAACAAGCTCTACTTTTTTGGAACCTTTTCCCATCTCAATAATATTACATAGGACTATTATTGACAATGAATTGGGGTCCTAATTCAACCAAACAAAAAAATTGACCTTTCAGGCCAAATCTCCTAGGCAGCTGCCTATGTCTCCGAAGCGATCTCGTAATTCGCTCATATGTCTTTCTAACAAGCTCTAATATTTTTGGTCCTTTTCCCATCTCAATAATATTATATAGGGCTGTTATTGACCTTGAATTGGGGTCCTAATTCAACCAAACAAAAAAATTGACCTCTCAGGCCAAATCTCCAAGGCAGCTGCATAGGGCTCCGAAGCGATTTCGTAATTCACACATATTTCTCACTAACATGCTCTAATTTTTTTGAACCTTTTCCCATCTCAATAATATTAGATAGGACTATTATTGACCATGAATTGGGGTCCTAATTCAACCAAACAAAAAAATTGACCTTTCAGGCCAAATCTCCTAGGCAGCAGCCTAGGTCTCCGAAGCGATCTCGTAATTCACTCATATGTCTTTCTAACAAGCTCTAATTTTTTTGGTCCTTTTCCCATCTCAATAATATTGTATAGGGCTGTTATTGACCATGAATTGGGTTCCTAATTCAACCAAACAAAAAAATTGACCTCACAGGCCAAATCTCCTAGGCAGCTGCCTAGGGCTCCGAAGCGATTTCGTAATTCACTCATATTTCTCTCTAACATGCTCAAATTTTTTTGAACCTTCTCCAATCTCAATAATATTAGATAGGGCTATTATTGACCATGAATTGGGGTCCAAATTCAACCATACAAAAAAATTGTCCTTTCAGGCCAAATCTCTTTGGCAGCTGCCTAGGGCTCCGAAGCGATCTCGTAATTCACTCACATTTCTCCCTAAGAAGCTCTAATTTTTTTGATCCTTTTCCCATCTCAATAATATTATATAGGGCTGTTATTGACCATGAATTGTTGTCCTAATTCAACCAAACAAAAAAATTGACCTTTCAGGCCAAATCTCCTAGGCAGCTGCCTAGGGCTCCGAAGTGATTTCGTATTTCACTCATATTTCCCTCTAAGAAGCTCTAATTTTTTTGAACCTTTTCCCATCTCAATAATATTAGAGAGGGCTATTATTGACCATGAATTGGGGTCCTAATTCAACCAAACAAAAAAATTGAACTTTCTGGCCAAATCTCCTAAGCAGCTGCCTAGCGCTCCGAAGCGATCTCCTAATTCTCTCATATTTCTCTCTAACAAGAACTAATTTTTTTGATCCTTTTCCCATCTCAATAATATTATATAGGGCTGTTATTGACCATGAATTGGGGTCATAATTCAACCAAATAAAAAAATTGACCTTTCAGGCAAAATCTCCTAGGCTGCTGCCTTGGGGTCCGAAGCGATTTCATAATTCACTCATATTTCTCTCTAACAAGCTCTAATTTTTTTGAACCTTTTCCCATCTCAATAATATTATATTGGGCTATTATTGACCATGAATTGGGGTCCTAATTCAACCAAACAAAAAAATTGACAATTCAGGCCAAATCTCCTAGGCTGCTGCCTAGGGCTCCAGAGCGATCTCGTAATTCACTCATATTTCTCCCTAACAAGCTCTAATTTTTTGGAACCTTTTCCCATCTCAATAATATTATATAGGGTTGTTATTGACCATGAATTGGGGTCCTAATTCAACCAAACAAAAAAATTGACCTTTCAGGCTAAATCTCCTAGGCAGCTGCCTAGTGCTCCGAAGCGATCTCGTAATTCACTCAGATGTCTTTCTAACAAGCTCTAATTTTTTTGGTCCTTTTCCCATCTCAATAATATTATATAGGGCTGTTATTGACCTTGAATTGGGGTCATAATTCAACCAAACAAAAAAATTGACCACTCAGGCCAAATCTCCTAGGCAGCTGCCAAGGGCTCCGAAGCGATTTCGAAATTCACTCATATTTCTCTCTAACATGCTCTAATTTTTTTGAACCTTTTCCCATATCAATAATATTAGATAGGGCTATTATTGACCATGAATTGGGGTCCAAATTCAACCATACAAAAAAATTGACCTCTCAGGCCAAATCTCCTAGGCAGCTGCCTAGGGCTCCGAAGCGATTTCGTAATTCACTCATATTTCTCTCTAACATGCTCTAATTTTTTTGGACCTTTTCCCATCTCAATAATATTAGATAGGGCTATTATTGACCATGAATTGGGGTCCAAATTCAACCATACAAAAAAATTGACCTTTCATGCCCAATCTCTTAGGCAGCAGCCTAGGGCTCCGATGCGATCTCGTCATTCACTCATATTTCTCCCTAAGAAGCTCTAATTTTTTTGAACCTTTTCCCATCTCAATAATATTATATAGGGCTGTTATTGACCACGAATTGGGGTCCTAAGTCAACCAACCAAAAAAATTGACCTTTCAGGCCAAATCTCCTAGGCAGCTGCCTACGGCTCCGAAGCGATCTCGTAATTCAGTCATATTTCTCCCTAACAAGCTCTAATTTTTTTGAACCTTTTCCCATCTCAATAATATTATATAGGGCTGTTATTGAACATTAATTGGGGTCCTAATTCAACCAAACAAAAAAATAGGCATTTCAGGCCAAATCTCCTAGGCTGCTGCCTAGGGCTCCGAAGCGATTTCATAATTCACTCAGATTTCTCTCTAACAAGCTCTAATTTTTTTGAACCTTTTCCCATCTCAATAATATTATATAGGGCTATTATTGACCATGAATTGGGGTCCTAATTCAACCAAACAAAAAAATTGACCTATCAGGCCAAATCTCCTAGGCAGCTACCTAGGGCTCCGAAGCGATCTCGTAATTCACTCATATTTCTCTCTAACAAGCTCTAATTCTTTTGAACCTTTTCCCATCTCAATAATATTAGAGAGGGCTATTATTGACCATGAATTGGGGTCCTAATTCAACCAAACAAAAAAATTGAACTTTCTGGCCAAATCTCCTAAGCAGCTGCCTAGCGCTCCGAAGCGATCTCCTAATTCTCTCATATTTCTCTCTAACAAGAACTAATTTTTTTGATCCTTTTCCCATCTCAATAATATTATATAGGGCTGTTATTGACCATGAATTGGGGTCATAATTCAACCAAATAAAAAAATTGACCTTTCAGGCCAAATCTCCTAGGCTGCTGCCTTGGGCTCCGAAGCGATTTCATAATTCACTCATATTTCTCTCTAACAAGCTCTAATTTTTTTGAACCTTTTCGCATCTCAATAATATTATATTGGGCTATTATTGTCCATGAATTGGGGTCCTAATTCAACCAAACAAAAAAATTGACAATTCAGGCCAAATCTCCTAGGCTGCTGCCTAGGGCTCCAGAGCGATCTCGTAATTCACTCATATTTCTCCCTAACAAGCTCTAATTTTTTGGAACCTTTTCCCATCTCAATAATATTATATAGGGCTGTTATTGACCATGAATTGGGGTCCTAATTCAACCAAACAAAAAAATTGACCTTTCAGGCTAAATCTCCTAGGCAGCTGCCTAGTGCTCCGAAGCGATCTCGTAATTCACTCAGATGTCTTTCTAACAAGCTCTAATTTTTTTGGTCCTTTTCCCATCTCAATAATATTATATAGGGCTGTTATTGACCTTGAATTGGGGTCCTAATTCAACCAAACAAAAAAATTGACCACTCAGGCCAAATCTCCTAGGCAGCTGCCAAGGGCTCCGAAGCGATTTCGAAATTCACTCATATTTCTCTCTAACATGCTCTAATTTTTTTGAACCTTTTCCCATATCAATAATATTAGATAGGGCTATTATTGACCATGAATTGGGGTCCAAATTCAACCATACAAAAAAATTGACCTCTCAGGCCAAATCTCCTAGGCAGCTGCCTAGGGCTCCGAAGCGATTTCGTAATTCACTCATATTTCTCTCTAACATGCTCTAATTTTTTTGGACCTTTTCCCATCTCAATAATATTAGATAGGGCTATTATTGACCATGAATTGGGGTCCAAATTCAACCATACAAAAAAATTGACCTTTCATGCCCAATCTCTTAGGCAGCAGCCTAGGGCTCCGAAGCGATCTCGTCATTCACTCATATTTCTCCCTAAGAAGCTCTAATTTTTTTGAACCTTTTCCCATCTCAATAATATTATATAGGGCTGTTATTGACCACGAATTGGGTTCCTAAGTCAACCAACCAATAAAATTGACCTTTCAGGCCAAATCTCCTAGGCAGCTGCCTAGGGCTCCGAAGATATTTCATAATTCACTCATATTTATCTCAAACAAGCTCTAATTTTTTTGAACCTTTTCCCATCTCAATAATATTAGATAGGTCTATTATTGACCATGAATTGGGGTCCAAATTCAACCATACAAAAAAATTGACCTTTCATGCCAAATCTCTTAGGCAGCAGCCTAGGGCTTCGATGCGATCTCGTAATTCACTCATATTTCTCCCTAAGATGCTCTAATTTTTTTGAACCTTTTCCCATCTCAATAATATTATATAGGGCTGTTATTGACCACGAATTGGGGTCCTAATTCAACCAAACAAAAAAATTGACCTTTCAGGCCAAATCTCCTAGGCAGCTGCCTAGGGCACCGAAGCGATCTCGTAATTCAGTCATATTTCTCCCTAACAAGCTCTAATTTTTTTGACCCTTTTCCCATCTCAATAATATTATATAGGGCTGTTATTGAACATGAATTGGGGTCCTAATTCATCCAAACAAAAAAATAGGCATTTCAGGCCAAATCTCCTAGGCTGCTGCCTAGGGCTCCGAAGCGATTTCATAATTCACTCAGATTTCTCTCTAACAAGCTCTAATTTTTTTTAACCTTTTCCCATCTCAATAATATTATATAGGGCTATTATTGACCATGAATTGGGGTCCTAATTCAACCAAACAAAAAAATTGACCTATCAGGCCAAATCTCCTAGGCAGCTACCTAGGGCTCCGAAGCGATCTCGTAATTCACTCATATTTTTCTCTAACAAGCTCTAATATTTTTGATCCTTTTCCCATCTAAATAATATTATATAGGGCTGTTATTGACCATGAATTGGGGTCCTAATTCAACCAAACAAAAAAATTGACCTTTCAGGCCAAATCTCCTAGGCAGCTGCCTAGGGCTCCGAAGAGATTTCATAATTCACTCATATTTCTCTATAACAAGCTCTAATTTTTTTGAACCTTTTCCCATCTCAATAATATTATATAGGGCTATTATTGACCATGAATTGGGGACCTAATTCAACCAAACAAAAAAATTGACCTTTCAGGCCAAATCTCCTAGGCAGCTGCCTAGGGCTCCGAAGCGATCTCGTAATTCACTCATATTTCTCTCTAACAAGATCTAATTTTTTTGGTCCTTTTCCCATCTCAATAATATTATATGGGGCTGTTATTGACCATGAATTGGGGTCCTAATTAAACCAAACAAAAAAATTGACCTTTCAGGCCAAATCTCCTAGACAGCTGCCTTGGGCTCCAAAGCGATCTCGTAATTCAGTCATAATTCTCCCTAACAAGCTCTAATTTTTTGGAACCTTTTCCCATCTCAATAATATTATATAGGACTATTATTGACCATGAATTGGGGCCCTAATACAACCAAACAAAAAAATTGACCTTTCAGGCCAAATCTCCTAGGCAGCTGCCTAGGGCTCCGTAGCGATCTCGTAATTCACTCATATTTCTCTCTAACAAGCTCTAATTTTTTTGAACCTTTTCCCATCTCAATAATATTATATAGGGCTGTTATTGAACATGAATTGGGGTCCTAATTCAACCAAACAAAAAAATTGGCCTTTCAGGCCAAATCTCCTAGGCAGCTGCCTAGGTCTCCGAAGCGATTTCATAATTCACTCAGATTTCTCTCTAACAAGCTCTAAGTTTTTTGAACCTTTTCCCAACTCAATAATATTATATAGGGCTGTTATTGAACATGAATTGGGGTCCTAATTCAACCAAACAAAAAAATTGGCCTATCAGGCCAAATCTCCTAGGCAGCTGCCTAGGGCTCCGAAGCGATTTCATAATTCACTCAGATTTCTCTCTAACAAGCTCTAATTTTTTTGAACCTTTTCCCATCTCAATAATATTATATAGGGCTATTATTGACCATGAATTGGGGTCCTAATTCAACCAAACAAAAAAATTGACCTTTCAGGCCAAATCTCCTAGGCAGCTGCCTAGGGCTCCGAAGCGATCTCGTAATTCACTCATATTTCTCTCTAAAAAGCTCTAATATTTTTGATCCTTTTCCCATCTAAATAATATTATATAGGGCTGTTATTGACCATGAATTGGGGTCCTAATTCAACCAAACAAAAAAATTAACCTTTCAGGCCAAATCTCCTAGGCAGCTGCCTAGGGCTCCGAAGCGATTTCATAATTAACTCATATTTCTCTCTAACAAGCTCTAATTTTTTTGAACCTTTTCCCATCTCAATAATATTATATAGGGCTATTATTGACCATGAATTGGGGTCCTAATTCAACCAAACAAAAAAATTGACCTTTCAGGCCAAATCTCCTAGGCAGCTGCGTAGGGCTCCGAAGCGATCTCGTAATTCACTCATATTTCTCTCTAACAAGCTCTTATTTTTTAGGTCCTTTTCCCATCTCAATAATATTATATAGGTCTGTTATTGACCATGAATTGGGGTCCTAATTAAACCAAACAAAAAAATTGACCTTTCAGGCCAAATCTCCTAGGCAGCTGCCTAAGGCTCCGAAGCGATCTCGTAATTCACTCATAATTCTCCCTAACAAGCTCTAATTCTTTGGATCCTTTTCCCATCTCAATAATATTATATAGGACTATTATTGACCATGAATTGGGGCCCTAATACAACCAAACAAAAAAATTGACCTTTCAGGCCAAATCTCCTAGGCAGCTGCCTAGGGCTCCGAAGCGATCTCGTAATTCACTCATATTTCTCCCTAAGAAGCTCTAATTTTTTTGAACCTTTTCCCATCTCAATAATATTATATAGGGCTGTAATTGAACATGAATTGGGGTCCTAATTCAACTAAACAAAAAAATTGGCCTTTCAGGCCAAATCTCCTAGGCAGCTGCCTTGGGCTCCGAAGCGATCTCGTAATTCACTCATATTTCTCTCTAACAAGCTCTAATATTTTTGATCCTTTTCCCATATAAATAATATTATATAGGGCTGTTATTGACCATGAATTGGGGTCCTAATTCAACCAAACAAAAAAATTGACCTTTCAGGCCAAATCTCCTAGGCAGCTGCCTAGGGCTCCGAAGCGATTTCATAATTAACTCATATTTCTCTCTAACAAGCTCTAATTTTTTTGAACCTTTTCCCATCTCAATAATATTAGATAGGGCTATTATTGACCATGAATTGGGGTCCAAATTCAACCAAACAAAAAAATTGACCTCTCAGGCCAAATCTCCTAGGCAGCTGCCTAGGGCTCCGAAGCGATTTCATAATTCACTCAGATTTCTCTCTAACAAGCTCTAATTTTTTTGAACCTTTTCCCATCTCAATAATATTATATAGGGCTGTTATTGAACATGAATTGGGGTCCTAATTCAACCAAACAAAAAAATTGGCCTTTCAGGCCAAATCTCCTAGGCAGCGGCCTAGGGCTCCGAAGCGATTTCATAATTCACTCAGATTTCTCTCTAACAAGCTCTAATTTTTTTGAACCTTTTCCCATCTCAATAATATTATATAGGGCTATTATTGACCATGAATTGGGGTTCTAATTCAACCAAACAAAAAAATTGACCTTTCAGGCCAAATCTCCTAGGCAGTTGCCTAGGGCTCCGAAGCGATCTCGTAATTCACTCATATTTCTCTCTAACAAGCTCTAATATTTTTGATCCTTTTCCCATATAAATAATATTATATAGGGCTGTTATTGACCATGAATTGGGGTCCTAATTCAACCAAACAAAAAAATTGACCTTTCAGGCCAAATCTCCTAGGCAGCTGCCTAGGGCTCCGAAGCGATTTCATAATTAACTCATATTTTTCTCTAACAAGCTCTAATTTTTTTGAACCTTTTCCCATTTCAATAATATTATATAGGGCTATTATTGACCATGAATTGGGGTCCTAATTCAACCAAACAAAAAAATTGACCTTTCAGGCCAAATCTCCTAGGCAGCTGCGTAGGGCTCCGAAGCGATCTCGTAATTCACTCATATTTCTCTCTAACAAGCTCTTATTTTTTAGGTCCTTTTCCCATCTCAATAATATTATATAGGTCTGTTATTGACCATGAATTGGGGTCCTAATTAAACCAAACAAAAAAATTGACCTTTCAGGCCAAATCTCCTAGGCAGCTGCCTAAGGCTCCGAAGCGATCTCGTAATTCACTCATAATTCTCCCTAACAAGCTCTAATTCTTTGGAACCTTTTCCTATCTCAATAATATTATATAGGACTATTATAGACCATCAATTGGGGCCCTAATACAACCAAACAAAATAATTGACCTTTCAGGCCAAATCTCCTAGGCAGCTGCCTAGGGCTCCGAAGCGATCTCGTAATTCACTCATATTTCTCCCTAAGAAGCTCTAATTTTTTTGAACCTTTTCCCATCTCAATAATATTATATAGGGCTGTTATTGAACATGAATTGGGGTCCTAATTCAACTAAACAAAAAAATTGGCCTTTCAGGCCAAATCTCCTAGGCAGCTGCCTTGGGCTCCGAAGCGATCTCGTAATTCACTCATATTTCTCTCTAACAAGCTCTAATATTTTTGATCCTTTTCCCATTTAAATAATATTATATAGGGCTGTTATTGACCATGAATTGGGCTCCTAATTCAACCAAACAAAAAAATTGACCTTTCAGGCCAAATCTCCTAGGCAGCTGCCTAGGGCTCCGAAGCGATTTCATAATTAACTCATATTTCTCTCTAACAAGCTCTAATTTTTTTGAACCTTTTCCCATATCAATAATATTAGATAGGGCTATTATTGACCATGAATTGGGGTCCAAATTCAACCAAACAAAAAAATTGACCTCTCAGGCCAAATCTCCTAGGCAGCTGCCTAGGGCTCCGAAGCGATTTCATAATTCACTCAGATTTCTCTCTAACAAGCTCTAATTTTTTTGAACCTTTTCCCATCTCAATAATATTATATAGGGCTTTTATTGAACATGAATTGGGGTCCTAATTCAACCAAACAAAAAAATTGGCCTTTCAGGCCAAATCTCCTAGGCAGCGGCCTAGGGCTCCGAAGCGATTTCATAATTCACTCAGATTTCTCTCTAACAAGCTCTAATTTTTTTGAACCTTTTCCCATCTCAATAATATTATATAGGGCTATTATTGACCATGAATTGGGGTCCTAATTCAACCAAACAAAAAAATTGACCTTTCAGGCCAAATCTCCTAGGCAGTTGCCTAGGGCTCCGAAGCGATCTCGTAATTCACTCATATTTCTCTCTAACAAGCTCTAATATTTTTGATCCTTTTCCCATCTAAATAATATTATATAGGGCTGTTATTGACCATGAATTGGGGTCCTAATTCAACCAAACAAAAAAATTGACCTTTCAGGCCAAATCTCCTAGCCAGCTGCCTAGGGCTCCGAAGCGATTTCATAATTAACTCATATTTCTCTCTAACAAGCTCTAATTTTTTTGAACCTTTTCCCATCTCAATAATATTATATAGGGCTATTATTGACCATGAATTGGGGTCCTAATTCAACCAAACAAAAAAATTGACCTTTCAGGCCAAATCTCCTAGGCAGCTGCGTAGGGCTCCGAAGCGATCTCGTAATTCACTCATATTTCTCTCTAACAAGCTCTTATTTTTTAGGTCCTTTTCCCATCTCAATAATATTATATAGGGCTGTTATTGACCATGAATTGGGGTCCTAATTAAACCAAACAAAAAAATTGACCTTTCAGGCCAAATCTCCTAGGCAGCTGCCTAGGGCTCCGAAGCGATCTCGTAATTCACTCATAATTCTCCCTAACAATCTCTAATTCTTTGGAACCTTTTCCCATCTCAATAATATTATATAGGACTATTATTGACCATGAATTGGGGCCCTAATACAACTAAACAAAAAAATTGACCTTTCAGGCCAAATCTCCTAGGCAGCTGCCTAGGGCTCCGAAGCGATCTCGTAATTCACTCATATTTCTCCCTAAGAAGCTCTAATTTTTTTGAACCTTTTCCCATCTCCATAATATTATATAGGGCTGTTATTGAACATGAATTGGGGTCCTAATTCAACCAAACAATAAAATTGGCCTTTCAGGCGAAATCTCCTAGGCAGCTGCCTAGGGCTCCGAAGCGATCTCGTAATTCACTCATATTTCTCTCTAACAAGCTCTAAAATTTTTGATCCTTTTCCCATCTAAATAATATTATATAGGGCTGTTATTGACCATGAATTAGGGTCCTAATTCAACCAAACAAAAAAATTGACCTTTCAGGCCAAATCTCCTAGGCAGCTGCCTAGGGCTCCGAAGCGATTTCATAATTAACTCATATTTCTCTCTAACAAGCTCTAATTTTTTTGAACCTTTTCCCATCTCAATAATATTAGATAGGGCTATTATTGACCATGAATTGGGGTCCAAATTCAACAAAACAAAAAAATTGACCTCTCAGGCCAAATCTCCTAGGCAGCTGCCTAGGGCTCCGAAGCGATCTCGTAATTCACTCATATTTCTCTCTAAAATGCTCTAATTTTTTTGAACCTTTTCCCATCTCAATAATATTAGATACGACTATTATTGACCATGAATTGGGTACCAAATTCAACCATACAAAAAAATTGACCTTTCAGGCCAAATCTCTTAGGCAGCTGCCTAGGGCTCCGAAGCGATCTCGTCATTGACTCATATTTCTCCCTAAGAAGCTCTAATTTTTTTGAACCTTTTCCCATCTCAATAATATTATATAGGGCTATTATTGACCATGAATTGGGGTCCTAATTCAACCAAACAAAAAAATTGACCTTTCAGGCCAAATCTCCTAGGCAGCTGCGTAGGGCTCCGAAGTGATCTCGTAATTCACTCATATTTCTCTCTAACAAGCTCTTATTTTTTAGGTCCTTTTCCCATCTCAATAATATTATATAGGTCTGTTATTGACCATGAATTGGGGTCCTAATTAAACCAAACAAAAAAATTGACCTTTCAGGCCAAATCTCCTAGGCAGCTGCCTAAGGCTCCGAAGCAATCTCGTAATTCACTCATAATTCACCCTAACAAGCTCTAATTTTTTTGAACCTTTTCCCATCTCAATAATATTAGATAGGGCAATTATTGACCATGAATTGGGGTCCAAATTCAACCAAACAAAAAAATTGACCTCTCAGGCCAAATCTCCTAGGCAGCTGCCTAGGGCTCCGAAGCGATTTCATAATTCACTCAGATTTCTCTCTAACAAGCTCTAATTTTTTTGAACCTTTTCCCATCTCAATAATATTATATAGGTCTGTTATTGAACATGAATTGGGGTCCTAATTCAACCAAACAAAAAAATTGGCCTTTCAGGCCAAATCTCCTAGGCAGCGGCCTAGGGCTCCGAAGCGATTTCATAATTCACTCAGATTTCTGTCTAACAAGCTCTAATTTTTTTGAACCTTTTCCCATCTCAATAATATTATATAGGGCTATTATTGACCATGAATTGGGGTCCTAATTCAACCAAACAAAAAAATTGACCTTTCAGGCCAAATCTCCTAGGAAGCTGCGTAGGGCTCCGAAGCGATCTCGTAATTCACTCATATTTCTCTCTAACAAGCTCTTATTTTTTAGGTCCTTTTCCCATCTCAATAATATTATATAGGGCTGTTATTGACCATGAATTGGGGTCCTAATTAAACCAAACAAAAAAATTGACCTTTCAGGCCAAATCTCCTAGGCAGCTGCCTAGGGCTCCGAAGCGATCTCGTAATTCACTCATAATTCTCCCTAACAAGCTCTAATTCTTTGGAACCTTTTCCCATCTCAATAATATTATATAGGACTATTATTGACCATGAATTGGGGCCCTAATACACCCAAACAAAAAAATTGACCTTTCAGGCCAAATCTCCTAGGCAGCTGCCTAGGGCTCCGAAGCGATCTCGTAATTCACTCATATTTCTCCCTAAGAAGCTCTAATTTTTTTGAACCTTTTCCCATCTCAATAATATTATATAGGGCTGTTATTGAACATGAATTGGGGTCCTAATTCAACCAAACAATAAAATTGGCCTTTCAGGCGAAATCTCATAGGCAGCTGCCTAGGGCTCCGAAGCGATCTCGTAATTCACTCATATTTCTCTCTAACAAGCTCTAATATTTTTTATCCTTTTCCCATCTAAATAATATTATATAGGGCTGTTATTGACCATGAATTGGGGTCCTAATTAAACGAAACAAAAAAATTGACCTTTCAGGCCAAATCTCCTAGGCAGCTGCCTAAGGCTCCGAAGGGATCTCGTAATTCACTCATAATTCTCCCTAACAAGCTCTAATTCTTTGGAACCTTTTCCCATCTCAATAATATTATATAGGACTATTATTGACCATGAATTGGGGCCCTAATACAACCAAACAAAAAAATTGACCTTTCAGGCCAAATCTCCTAGGCAGCTGCCTAGGGCTCCGAAGCGATCTCGTAATTCACTCATATTTCTCCCTAAGAAGCTCTAATTTTTTTGAACCTTTTCCCATATCAATAATATTATATAGGGCTGTTATTGAACATGAATTGGGTTCCTAATTCAACCAAACAAAAAAATTGGCCTTTCAGGCCAAATCTCCTAGGCAGCTGCCTAGGGCTCCGAAGCGATCTCGTAATTCACTCATATTTCTCTCTAACAAGCTCTAATATTTTTGATCCTTTTCCCATCTAAATAATATTATATAGGGCTGTTATTGACCATGAATTGGGGTCCTAATTCAACCAAACAAAAAAATTGACCTTTCAGGCCAAATCTCCTAGGCAGCTTCCTAGGGCTCCGAAGCGATTTCGTAATTAACTCATATTTCTCTCTAACAAGCTCTAATTTTTTTGAACCTTTTCCCATCTCAATAATATTAGATAGGGCTATTATTGACCATGAATTGGGGTCCAAATTCAACCAAACAAAAAAATTGACCTCTCAGGCCAAATCTCCTAGGCAGCTGCCTAGGGCTCCGAAGCGATTTCATAATTCACTCAGATTTCTCTCTAACAAGCTCTAATTTTTTTGAACCTTTTCCCATCTCAATAATATTATATAGGGCTGTAATTGAACATGAATTGGGGTCCTAATTCAACCAAACAAAAAAATTGGCCTTTCAGGCCAAATCTCCTAGGCAGCGGCCTAGGGCTCCGAAGCGATTTCATAATTCACTCAGATTTCTGTCTAACAAGCTCTAATTTTTTTGAACCTTTTCCCATCTCAATAATATTATATAGGGCTAATATTGACCATGAATTGGGGTCCTAATTCAACCAAACAAAAAAATTGACCTTTCAGGCCAAATCTCCTAGGTAGCTGCCTAGGGCTCCGAAGCGATCTCGTAATTCACTCATATTTCTCTCTAACAAGCTCTAATATTTTTGATCCTTTTCCCATCTAAATAATATTATATAGGGCTGTTATTGACCATGAATTGGGGTCCTAATTCAACCAAACAAAAAAATTGACCTTTCAGGCCAAATCTCCTAGGCAGCTGCCTAGGGCTCCGAAGCGATTTCATAATTAACTCATATTTCTCTCTAACAAGCTCTAATTTTTTTGAACCTTTTCCCATCTCAATAATATTATATAGGGCTATTATTGACCATGAATTGGGGTCCTAATTCAACCAAACAAAAAAATTGACCTTTCAGGCCAAATCTCCTAGGCAGCTGCGTAGGGCTCCGAAGCGATCTCGTAATTCACTCATATTTCTCTCTAACAAGCTCTTATTTTTTAGGTCCTTTTCCCATCTCAATAATATTATATAGGGCTGTTATTGACCATGAATTGGGGTCCTAATTAAACCAAACAAAAAAATTGACCTTTCAGGCCAAATCTCCTAGGCAGCTGCCTAGGGCTCCGAAGCGATCTCGTAATTCACTCATAATTCTCCCTAACAAGCTCTAATTCTTTGGAACCTTTTCCCATCTCAATAATATTATATAGGACTATTAATGACCATGAATTGGGGCCCTAATACAACCAAACAAAAAAATTGACCTTTCAGGCCAAATCTCCTAGGCAGCTGCCTAGGGCTCCGAAGCGATCTCGTAATTCACTCATATTTCTCCCTAAGAAGCTCTAATTTTTTTGAACCTTTTCCCATATCAATAATATTATATAGGGCTGTTATTGAACATGAATTGGGGTCCTAATTCAACCAAACAAAAAAATTGGCCTTTCAGGCCAAATCTCCTAGGCAGCTGCCTAGGGCTCCGTAGCGATCTCGTAATTCACTCATATTTCTCTCTAACAAGCTCTAATATTTTTGATCCTTTTCCCATCTAAATAATATTATATAGGGCTGTTATTGACCATGAATTGGGGTCCTAATTCAACCAAACAAAAAAATTGACCTTTCAGGCCAAATCTCCTAGGCAGCTTCCTAGGGCTCCGAAGCGATTTCGTAATTAACTCATATTTCTCTCTAACAAGCTCTAATTTTTTTGAACCTTTTCCCATCTCAATAATATTAGATAGGGCTATTATTGACCATGAATTGGGGTCCAAATTCAACCAAACAAAAAAATTGACCTCTCAGGCCAAATCTCCTAGGCAGCTGCCTAGGGCTCCGAAGCGATTTCATAATTCACTCAGATTTCTCTCTAACAAGCTCTAATTTTTTTGAACCTTTTCCCATCTCAATAATATTATATAGGGCTGTAATTGAACATGAATTGGGGTCCTAATTCAACCAAACAAAAAAATTGGCCTTTCAGGCCAAATCTCCTAGGCAGCGGCCTAGGGCTCCGAAGCGATTTCATAATTCACTCAGATTTCTGTCTAACAAGCTCTAATTTTTTTGAACCTTTTCCCATCTCAATAATATTATATAGGGCTAATATTGACCATGAATTGGGGTCCTAATTCAACCAAACAAAAAAATTGACCTTTCAGGCCAAATCTCCTAGGTAGCTGCCTAGGGCTCCGAAGCGATCTCGTAATTCACTCATATTTCTCTCTAACAAGCTCTAATATTTTTGATCCTTTTCCCATCTAAATAATATTATATAGGGCTGTTATTGACCATGAATTGGGGTCCTAATTCAACCAAACAAAAAAATTGACCTTTCAGGCCAAATCTCCTAGGCAGCTGCCTAGGGCTCCGAAGCGATTTCATAATTAACTCATATTTCTCTCTAACAAGCTCTAATTTTTTTGAACCTTTTCCCATCTCAATAATATTATATAGGGCTATTATTGACCATGAATTGGGGTCCTAATTCAACCAAACAAAAAAATTGACCTTTCAGGCCAAATCTCCTAGGCAGCTGCGTAGGGCTCCGAAGCGATCTCGTAATTCACTCATATTTCTCTCTAACAAGCTCTTATTTTTTAGGTCCTTTTCCCATCTCAATAATATTATATAGGGCTGTTATTGACCATGAATTGGGGTCCTAATTAAACCAAACAAAAAAATTGACCTTTCAGGCCAAATCTCCTAGGCAGCTGCCTAGGGCTCCGAAGCGATCTCGTAATTCACTCATAATTCTCCCTAACAAGCTCTAATTCTTTGGAACCTTTTCCCATCTCAATAATATTATATAGGACTATTATTGACCATGAATTGGGGCCCTAATACAACCAAACAAAAAAATTGACCTTTCAGGCCAAATCTCCTAGGCAGCTGCCTAGGGCTCCGAAGCGATCTCGTAATTCACTCATATTTCTCTCTAACAAGCTCTAATATTTTTGATCCTTTTCCCATCTAAATAATATTATATAGGGCTGTTATTGACCATGAATTGGGGTCCTAATTCAACCAAACAAAAAAATTGACCTTTCAGGCCAAATCTCCTAGGCAGCTGCCTAGGGCTCCGAAGCGATTTCATAATTAACTCATATTTCTCTCTAACAAGCTCTAATTTTTTTGAACCTTTTCCCATCTCAATAATATTATATAGGGCTATTATTGACCATGAATTGGGGTCCTAATTCAACCAAACAAAAAAATTGACCTTTCAGGCCAAATCTCCTAGGCAGCTGCGTAGGGCTCCGAAGCGATCTCGTAATTCACTCATATTTCTCTCTAACAAGCTCTTATTTTTTAGGTCCTTTTCCCATCTCAATAATATTATATAGGGCTGTTATTGACCATGAATTGGGGTCCTAATTAAACCAAACAAAAAAATTGACCTTTCAGGCCAAATCTCCTAGGCAGCTGCCTAGGGCTCCGAAGCGATCTCGTAATTCACTCATAATTCTCCCAAACAAGCTCTAATTCTTTGGAACCTTTTCCCATCTCAATAATATTATATAGGACTATTATTGACCATGAATTGGGGCCCTAATACAACCAAACAAAAAAATTGACCTTTCAGGCCAAATCTCCTAGGCAGCTGCCTAGGGCTCCGAAGCGATCTCGTAATTCACTCATATTTCTCCCTAAGAAGCTCTAATTTTTTTGAACCTTTTCCCATCTCAATAATATTATATAGGGCTGTTATTGAACATGAATTGGGGTCCTAATTCAACCAAACAATAAAATTGGCCTTTCAGGCGAAATCTCCTAGGCAGCTGCCTAGGGCTCCGAAGCGATCTCGTAATTCACTCATATTTCTCTCTAACAAGCTCTAATATTTTTGATCCTTTTCCCATCTAAATAATATTATATAGGGCTGTTATTGACCATGAATTAGGGTCCTAATTCAACCAAACAAAAAAATTGACCTTTCAGGCCAAATCTCCTAGGCAGCTGCCTAGGGCTCCGAAGCGATTTCATAATTAACTCATATTTCTCTCTAACAAGCTCTAATTTTTTTGAACCTTTTCCCATCTCAATAATATTAGATAGGGCTATTATTGACCATGAATTGGGGTCCAAATTCAACAAAACAAAAATATTGACCTCTCAGGCCAAATCTCCTAGGCAGCTGCCTAGGGCTCCGAAGCGATCTCGTAATTCACTCATATTTCTCTCTAAAATGCTCTAATTTTTTTGAACCTTTTCCCATCTCAATAATATTAGATACGACTATTATTGACCATGAATTGGGTACCAAATTCAACCATACAAAAAAATTGACCTTTCAGGCCAAATCTCTTAGGCAGCTGCCTAGGGCTCCGAAGCGATCTCGTCATTGACTCATATTTCTCCCTAAGAAGCTCTAATTTTTTTGAACCTTTTCCCATCTCAATAATATTATATAGGGCTATTATTGACCATGAATTGGGGTCCTAATTCAACCAAACAAAAAAATTGACCTTTCAGGCCAAATCTCCTAGGCAGCTGCGTAGGGCTCCGAAGCGATCTCGTAATTCACTCATATTTCTCTCTAACAAGCTCTTATTTTTTAGGTCCTTTTCCCATCTCAATAATATTATATAGGTCTGTTATTGACCATGAATTGGGGTCCTAATTAAACCAAACAAAAAAATTGACCTTTCAGGCCAAATCTCCTAGGCAGCTGCCTAAGGCTCCGAAGCGATCTCGTAATTCACTCATAATTCTCCCTAACAAGCTCTAATTCTTTGGAACCTTTTCCCATCTTAATAATATTATATAGGACTATTATTGACCATGAATTGGGGCCCTAATACAACCAAACAAAAAAATTGACCTTTCAGGCCAAATCTCCTAGGCAGCTGCCTAGGGCTCCGAAGCGATCTCGTAATTCACTCATATTTCACCCTAAGAAGCTCTAATTTTTTTGAACCTTTTCCCATCTCAATAATATTAGATAGGGCTATTATTGACCATGAATTGGGGTCCAAATTCAACAAAACAAAAAAATTGACCTCTCAGGCCAAATCTCCTAGGCAGCTGCCTAGGGCTCCGAAGCGATCTCGTAATTCACTCATATTTCTCTCTAAAATGCTCTAATTTTTTTGAACCTTTTCCCATCTCAATAATATTAGATACGACTATTATTGACCATGAATTGGGTACCAAATTCAACCATACAAAAAAATTGACCTTTCAGGCCAAATCTCTTAGGCAACTGCCTAGGGCTCCGAAGCGATCTCGTCATTGACTCATATTTCTCCCTAAGAAGCTCTAATTTTTTTGAACCTTTTCCCATCTCAATAATATTATATAGGGCTATTATTGACCATGAATTGGGGTCCTAATTCAACCAAACAAAAAAATTGACCTTTCAGGCCAAATCTCCTAGGCAGCTGCGTAGGGCTCCGAAGCGATCTCGTAATTCACTCATATTTCTCTCTAACAAGCTCTTATTTTTTAGGTCCTTTTCCCATCTCAATAATATTATATAGGTCTGTTATTGACCATGAATTGGGGTCCTAATTAAACCAAACAAAAAAATTGACCTTTCAGGCCAAATCTCCTAGGCAGCTGCCTAAGGCTCCGAAGCGATCTCGTAATTCACTCATAATTCTCCCTAACAAGCTCTAATTCTTTCGAACCTTTTCCCATCTCAATAATATTATATAGGACTATTATTGACCATGAATTGGGGCCCTAATACAACCAAACAAAAAAATTGACCTTTCAGGCCAAATCTCCTAGGCAGCTGCCTAGGGCTCCGAAGCGATCTCGTAATTCACTCATATTTCACCCTAAGAAGCTCTAATTTTTTTGAACCTTTTCCCATCTCAATAATATTATATAGGGCTGTTATTGAACAAGAATTGGGGTCCTAATTCAACCAAACAAAAAAATTGGCCTTTCAGGCCAAATCTCCTAGGCAGCTGCCTAGGGCTCCGAAGCGATCTCGTAATTCACTCATATTTCTCTCTAACAAGCTCTAATATTTTTGATCCTTTTCCCATCTAAATAATATTATATAGGGCTGTTATTGACCATGAATTGGGGTCCTTATTCAACCAAACAAAAAAATTGACCTTTCAGGCCAAATCTCCTAGGCAGCTGCCTAGGGCTCCGAAGCGATTTCATAATTAACTCATATTTCTCTCTAACAAGCTCTAATTTTTTTGAACCTTTTCCCATCTCAATAATATTAGATAGGGCTATTATTGACCATGAATTGGGGTCCAAATTCAACCAAACAAAAAAATTGACCTCTCAGGCCAAATCTCCTAGGCAGCTGCCTAGGGCTCCGAAGCGATTTCATAATTCACTCAGATTTCTCTCTAACAAGCTCTAATTTTTTTGAACCTTTTCCCATCTCAATAATATTATATAGGGCTGTTATTGAACATGAATTGGGGTCCTAATTCAACCAAACAAAAAAATTGGCCTTTCAGGCCAAATCTCCTAGGCAGCGGCCTAGGGCTCCGAAGCGATTTCATAATTCCCTCAGATTTCTCTCTAACAAGCTCTAATTTTTTTGAACCTTTTCCCATCTCAATAATATTATATAGGGCTATTATTGACCATGAATTGGGGTCCTAATTCAACCAAACAAAAAAATTGACCTTTTAGGCCAAATCTCCTAGGCAGCTGCCTAGGGCTCCGAAGCGATCTCGTAATTCACTCATATTTCTCTCTAACAAGCTCTAATATTTTTGATCCTTTTCCCATCTAAATAATATTATATAGGGCTGTTATTAACCATGAATTGGGGTCCTAATTCAACCAAACAAAAAAATTGACCTTTCAGGCCAAATCTCCTAGGCAGCTGCCTAGGGCTCCGAAGCGATTTCATAATTAACTCATATTTCTCTCTAACAAGCTCTAATTTTTTTGAACCTTTTCCCATCTCAATAATATTATATAGGGCTATTATTGACCATGAATTGGGGTCCTAATTCAACCAAACAAAAAAATTGACCTTTCAGGCCAAATCTCCTAGGCAGCTGCGTAGGGCTCCGAAGCGATCTCGTAATTCACTCATATTTCTCTCTAACAAGCTCTTATTTTTTAGGTCCTTTTCCCATCTCAATAATATTATATAGGGCTGTTATTGACCATGAATTGGGGTCCTAATACAACCAAACAAAAAAATTGACCTTTCAGGCCAAATCTCCTAGGCAGCTGCCTAGGGCTCCGAAGCGATCTCGTAATTCACTCATATTTCTCCCTAAGAAGCTCTAATTTTTTTGAACCTTTTCCCATCTCAATAATATTATATAGGGCTGTTATTGAACATGAATTGGGGTCCTAATTCAACCAAACAATAAAATTGGCCTTTCAGGCCAAATCTCCTAGGCAGCTGCCTAGGGCTCCGAAGCGATCTCGTAATTCACTCATATTTCTCTCTAACAAGCTCTAATATTTTTGATCCTTTTCCCATCTAAATAATATTATATAGGGCTGTTATTGACCATGAATTGGGGTCCTAATTCAACCAAACAAAAAAATTGACCTTTCAGGCCAAATCTCCTAGGCAGCTGCCTAGGGCTCCGAAGCGATTTCATAATTAACTCATATTTCTCTCTAACAAGCTCTAATTTTTTTGAACCTTTTCCCATCTCAATAATATTAGATAGGGCTATTATTGACAATGAATTGGGGTCCAAATTCAACCAAACAAAAAAATTGACCTCTCAGGCCAAATCTCCTAGGCAGCTGCCTAGGGCTCCGAAGCGATCTCGTAATTCACTCATATTTCTCTCTAAAATGCTCTAATTTTTTTGAACCTTTTCCCATCTCAATAATATTAGATACGACTATTATTGACCATGAATTGGGTACCAAATTCAACCATACAAAAAAATTGACCTTTCAGGCCAAATCTCTTAGGCAGCTGCCTAGGGCTCCGAAGCGATCTCGTCATTGACTCATATTTCTCCCTAAGAAGCTCTAATTTTTTTGAACCTTTTCCCATCTCAATAATATTATATAGGGTTGTTAATGACCACGAATTGGGGTCCTAATTCAACCAAACAAAAAAATTGACCTCCCAGGCCAAATCTCCTAGGCAACTGGCTAGGGCTCCGAAGCGATCTCGTAATTCACTCATATTTCTCTCTAACAAGCTCTAATTTTTTTTATCCTGTTCCCATCTCAATAATATTATATAGGGCGTTATTTACCATGAATTGGGGTCCTAATTCAACCAAACAAAAAAATTGACCTCTCAGGCCAAATCTCCTAGGCAGTTGCCTAGGGCTCCGAAGCGATTTCGTAATTCACTCGTATTGCTCTCTAACATGCTCTAATTTTTTTTATCCTTTTCCAATCTCAATAATATTAGATAGGGCTATTATTGACCATGAATTGGGGTCCAAATTCAACCATACAAAAAAATTGTCCTTTCAGGCCAAATCTCTTTGGCAGATGCCTAGGGCTCCGAAGCGATCTCGTAATTCACTCATATGTCTTTCTAACAAGCTCTAATTTATATGGTCCTTTTCCCATCCCAATAATATTATATAGGGCTGTAGTTGACCACGAATTGGGGCCCTAATTCAACCAAACAAAAAAATTGACCTTTCAAGCCAAATCTCCTAGGCAACTGCCTAGGGCTCCGAAGCGATCTCGTAATTCAGTCATATTTCTCCATAACAAGCTCTAATTTTTTTGGTCCTTTTCCCTTCTCAATATTATTATATAAGGCTGTTATTGACCATGAGTTGGAGTCCTAATTAAACCAAACAAAAAAATTGACCTTTCAGGCCAAATCTCCTAGGCAGCTGCCTAGGGCTCCGAAGCGTTTTCATAATTCACTCAGATTTCTCTCTAACAAGCTCTAATTTTTTTGAACCTTTTCCCATCTCAATAATATTATATAGGGCTATGATTGACCATGACTTAGGGTCCTAATTCAAACAAACAAAAAAATTGACCTTTCAGGCCAAATCTCCTAGGCAGCTGCCTAGGGCTCCGAAGCTATCTCGTAATTCATTCATATTTCTCTTTAACAAGCTCTAATTTTTTTGATTCTTTTCCCATCTCAATAATATTATATAGGGCTGTTATTGACCATGAATTGGGGTCCAAATTCAACCAAACAAAAAAATTGACCTTTCAGGCCAAATCTCCTAGGCAGCTGCCTAGGGCCCCGAAGCGATCTCGTAATTCACTCATATTTCTCTCTAACAAGCTCTTATTTTTTTGGTCCTTTTCCCATCTAAATTATATTATATAGGGCTGTTATTGACCATGAATTGGGGTCCTAATTAAACAAAACAAAAAAATGGACCTTTCAAGCCAAATCTCCTAGGCATCTGCCTAGGGCTCCGAAGCGATCTCGTAATTCACTCATAATTCTCCCTAACAAGCTCTAATTTTTTGGAACCTTTTCCCATCTCAATAATATTATATAGGACTATTATTGATAATGAATTGGGGCCCTAATACAACCAAACAAAAAAATTGACCTTTCAGGCCAAATCTCCTAGGCAGCTGCCTAAGGCTCCGAAGTGATCTCGTAATTCACTCATATGTCTTTCTAACATGCTCTAATTTTTATGGTCCTTTTCCCATCCCAATAATATTATATAGGGCTGTAGTTGACCATGAATTGGGGACCTAATTCTACAAAACAAAAAAATTGACCTCTCAGGCCAAATCTCCTAGGCAGCTGCCTAGGGCTCCGAAGAGATTTCTTAATTCACTCAGATGTCTTTCTAACAAGCTCTAATTTTTTTGGTCCTTTTCGCATCTCAATAATATTATATTGGGCTGTTATTATCCATTAATTGGGGTCCTAATTCAACCATACAAAAAAATTTACCTTTCAGGCCAAATCTCCTAGGCAGCTGCCTAGGGCTCCGAAGCGATTTCTTAATTCACTCATATTTCTCTCTAACATGCTCTAATATTTTTGAACCTTTTCCCATCTCAATAATATTAGATAGGGCTATTATTGGCCATGAATTGGGGTCCAAATTCAACCATACAAAAAAATTGACCTTTCTGGCCAAATCTCATAGGCAGCAGCCTAGGGCTCCGAAGCGATCTCGTAATTCACTCATATTTCTCCCTAAGAAGCTCTAATTTTTTTGAACCTTTTCCCATCTCAATAATATTATATAGGGCTGTTATTGACCACGAATTGGGGTCCTAATTCAACCAAACAAAAAAATTGACCTTTCAGGCCAAATCTCCTAGGCAGCTGCCTAGGGCTCCGAAGCGATCTCGTAATTCAGTCATATTTCTCCCTAACAAGCTCTAATTTTTTTGAACCTTTTCCCATCTCAAACATATTATATAGGGCTGTTATTGAACATGAATTGGGGTCCTAATTCAACCAAACAAAAAAATTGACCTTTCAGACCAAATCTCCTAGGCAGCTGCCTAGGGCTCCAAAGCGATCTCGTAATTCACTCATATTTCTCCCTAACAAGCTCTAATTTTTTTGATTCTTTTCCCATCTCAATAATATTATATAGGGCTGTTATTGACCATGAATTGGGGTCCTAATTCAACCAAACAAAAAAATTGACCATTCAGGCCAAATCTCCTAGGCAGCAGCCTAGGGCTCCGAAGCGATTTAATAATTCACTCATATTTCTCTCTATCAAGCCCTAATTTTTTTGAACCGTTTCCCATCTCAATAATATTATACAGGGCTATTATTGACCATGAATTGGAGTCCTAATTCAACCAAACAAAAAAATTGACCTTTCAGGCCAAATCTCCTAGGCAGCTGCCTAGGGCTCCGAAGCGATCTCGTAAGTCACCCATATTTCTCTCTAACAAGCTCTAATTGTTTTGATCCTTTTCCCATCTCAATAATATTATATAGGGCTGTTATTGACCATGAATTGGGTTCCTAATTCAACCAAACAAACAAATTGACCTTTCAGGCCAAATCTCCTAGGCAGCTGCCTAGGGCTCCGAAGCGATCTCGTAATTCACTCATATTTCTCCATAATAAGCTCTAATTTTTTGGAACCTTTTCCCATCTCAATAATATTATATAGGACTATTATTGACCCTGAATTGGGGTCCAAATTCAACCAAACAAAAAAATTGAACTTTCAGGCCAAATCTCCTAGGAAGCTTCCTAGGTCTACGAAACGATCTCGTAATTCACGCATATGTCTTTCTAACAAGCTCAATTTTTTTTGGTACTTTCCCCATCTCAATAATATTATATAGGGCTGTTATTGACCATGAATTGGGGTCCTAATTCAACCAAACAAAAAAATTGACCTCTCAGGCCAAATCTCCAAGGCAGCTGCCTAGGGCTACGAAGCGATTTCGTAATTCACTCATATTTCTCTCAAACATGCTCTAATTTTTTGGAACCTTTTCCCATCTCAATAATATTAGATAGGGCTATTATTGACCATGAATTGTGGTCCAAAATCAACCATACAAAAAAATTAACCTTTCAGGCCAAATCTCTTAGGCGGCTGTCTAGGGCTCCGAAGCGATCTCGTAATTCACTCATATTTCTCCCTAAGAAGCTCTAATTTTTTTGAACCATTTCCCATCTCAATAATATTATATAGGGCTGTTATTGACCATGAATTGGTCTCCTAATTCAACCAAACGAAAAAATTGACCTTTCAGGCCAAATCTCCTAGGCAGCTGCCTATGGCTCCGAAGCGATTTGGTAATTCACTCATATGTCTCTCTAACAAGCTCTAATTTTTGTGAACCTTTTCCCATCTCAATAATATTATATAGGACTATTATTGACCATGAATTGGGGTCCTAATTCAACCAAACAAAAAATTGACTTTCCAGGCCAAATCTCCTAGGCAGCTTCCTAGGCCTCAGTAGCGATCTCGTAATTCACTCATATTTCACCCTAACAAGCTCAAATTTTTTGGAACCTTTTTCCATATCAATAATATTAGATTCGACTATTATTGACCATGAATTGGGGTCCTAATTCAACCAAACAAAAAAATTGACCTTTCAGGCCAAATCTCCTAGGCAGCTGCCTAGGGCTCCAAAGCGATCTCGTAATTCACGAATATGTCTTTCTAACAAGCTCAAATTTTTTTGGTACTTTTCCCATCTCAATAATATTATATAGGGCTGTTATTGACCATGAATTGGGGTCCTAATTCAACAAAACGAAAAAATTGACCTCTCAGGCCAAATCTCCAAGGCAGCTGCCTAGGACTCTGAAGCGATTTCGTAATTCACTCATATTTCTCTCAAACATGCTCTAATTTTTTTGAACCTTTTCCCATCTCAATAATATTAGATAGGGCTATTATTGACCATGAATTGGGGTCATTTAAACCATACAAAAAAATTAACCTTTCAGGCCAAATCTCTTAGGCGGCTGCCTAGGGCTCCGAAGCGATCTCGTAATTCACTCATATTTCTCCCTAAGAAGCTCTAATTTTTTTGAACCTTTTCCCATCTCAATAATATTATACAGGGCTGTTATTGACCACGAATTGGGGTCCTAATTCAACCAAACAAAAAAATAGACCTCTCAGGCCAAATCTCCTACACAGCTGCCTAGTGCTCCGAAGCGATTTCGTAAATCACTCATATTTCTCTCTAACAAGCTCTAATTTTTTTGATTCTTTTCCCATCTCAATAATATTATATAGGGCTGTAATTGACCACGAATTGGGGTCCTAATTCAACCAAACAAAAAAATTGACCTTTCAGGCCAAATCTCCTAGGCAGCTGCCTAGGGCTCCGAAGCGATCTCGTAATTCAGTCATATTTCTCCCTAACAAGATCTAATATTTTTGAACCTTTTCCCATCTCAATAATATTATATAGGGCTGTTATTGAACATGAATTGGGGTCCTAATTCAGCCAAACAAAAAAATTGACCTTTCAGGCCAAATCTCCTAGGCAGCTGCCTAGGGCTCCGAAGCGATTTCATAATTCACTCAGATTTCTCTCTAACAAGCTCTAATTATTTTGAACCCTTTCCCAGCTCAATAATATTATATAGGGCTATTATTGACCACGACTTGGGGTCCTAATTCAAACAAACAAAAAAATTGACCTTTCAGGCCAAATCTCCTAGGCTGCTGCCGAGGGCTCCGAAGCGATCTCGTAATTCACTCATATTTCTCTCTAACAAGCCCTAATTTTTTTGATTCTTTTCCCATCTCAATAAAATTATATAGGGCTGTTATTGACCATGAATTGGGGTCCTAATTCAACCAAACAAAAAAATTGACCTTTCAGGCCAAGTCTCCGAGGCAGCTGCCTAGGGCGCCGAAGCGATTTCATAATTCATTCATATTTCTCTCTAACAAGCTCTAATTTTTTGGAACATTTTCCAATCTCAATAATATTATATAGGACTATTATTGACCTTGAATTGGGGTCCTAATTCAACCAAACAAAAAAATTGACCTTTCAGGCCAAATCTCCTAGGCAGCTGCCTAGGTCTCCGAAGCGATCTCGTAATTCACGCATATGTCTTTCTAACAAGCTCAAATTTGTTTGGTACTTTTCCCATCTCAATAATATTATATAGGGCTGTTATTGACCATGAATTGGGGTCCTAATTCAACCAAACAAAAAAATTGACCTTTCAGGCCAAATCTCCTAGGTAGCTGCCTAGGTCTCCGAAGCGATCTCGTAATTCACGAATATGTCTTTCTAACAAGCTCAAATTTTTTTGGTACTTTTCCCATCTCAATAATATTATATAGGGCTGTTATTGACCATGAATTGGGGTCCTAATTCAACCAAACAAAAAAATTGACCTCTCAGGCCAAATCTCCAAGGCAGCTGCCTAGGACTCCGAAGCGATTTCGTAATTCACTCATATTTCTCTCAAACATGCTCTAATTTTTTTGAACCTTTTCCCATCTAAATAATATTAGATAGGGCTATTATTGACCATGAATTGGGGTCATTTCAACCATACAAAAAAATTAACCTTTCAGGCCAAATCTCTTAGGCGGCTGCCTAGGGCTCCGAAGCGATCTCGTAATTCACTCATATTTCTCCCTAAGAAGCTCTAATTTTTTTGAACCTTTTCCCATCTCAATAATATTATATAGGGCTGATATTGACCACGAATTGGGGTCCTAATTCAACCAAACAAAAAAAATTGACCTCTCAGGCCAAATCTCCTACACAGCTGCCTAATGCTCCGAAGCGATTTCGTAAATCACTCATATTTCTCTCTAACAAGCTCTAATTTTTTTGATTCTTTTCCCATCTCAATAATATTATATAGGGCTGTTATTGACCACGAATTGGGGTCCTAATTCAACCAAACAAAAAAATTGACCTTTCAGGCCAAATCTCCTAGGCAGCTGCCTAGGGCTCCGAAGCGATCTCGTAATTCAGTCATATTTCTCCCTAACAAGATCTAATATTTTTGAACCTTTTCCCATCTCAATAATATTATATAGGGCTGTTATTGAACATGAATTGGGGTCCTAATTCAACCAAACAAAAAAATTGACCTTTCAGGCCAAATCTCCTAGGCAGCTGCCGAGGGCTCCGAAGCGATCTCGTAATTCACTCATATTTCTCTCTAACAAGCGCTAATTTTTTTGATTCTTTTCCCATCTCAATAATATTATATAGGGCTGTTATTGACCATGAATTGGGGTCCTAATTCAACCAAACAAAAAAATTGACCTTTCAGGCCAAATCTCCTAGGCAGCTGCCTAGGGCTCCGAAGCGATTTCATAATTCACTCAGATTTCTCTCTAACAAGCTCTAATTTTTTTGAACCCTTTCCCATCTCAATAATATTATATAGGGCTATTATTGACCACGACTTGGGGTCCTAATTCAAACAAACAAAAAAATTGACCTTTCAGGCCAAATCTCCTAGGCAGCTGCCGAGGGCTCCGAAGCGATCTCGTAATTCACTCATATTTCTCTCTAACAAGCGCTAATTTTTTTGATTCTTTTCCCATCTCAATAATATTATATAGGGCTGTTATTGACCATGAATTGGGGTCCTAATTCAACCAAACAAAAAAATTGACCTTTCAGGCCAAGTCTCCGAGGCAGCTGCCTAGGGCGCCGAAGCGATTTCATAATTCACTCATATTTCTCTCTAACAAGCTCTAATTTTTTGGAACATTTTCCCATCTCAATAATATTATATAGGACTATTATCGACCATGAATTGGGGTCCTAATTCAACCAAACAAAAAAATTGACCTTTCAAGCCAAATCTCCTAGGCAGCTGCCTAGGTCTCCGAAGCGATCTCGTAATTCACGCATATGTCTTTCTAACAAGCTCAAATTTCTTTGGTACTTTTCCCATCTCAATAATATTATATAGGGCTGTTATTGACCATGAATTGGGGTCCTAATTCAACCAAACAAAAAAAATTGACCTCTCAGGCCAAATCTCCAAGGCAGCTGCCTAGGGCTCCGAAGCGATTTTGTAATTCACTCATATTTCTCTCAAACATGCTCTAATTTTTTTGAACCTTTTCCCATCTCAATAATATTATATAGGGCTGTTATTGACCACGAATTGGGGTCCAAATTCAACCATACAAAAAAATTAACCTTTCAGGCCAAATCTCTTAGGCGGCTGCCTAGGGCTCCGAAGCGATCTCGTAATTCACTCATATTTCTCCCTAAGAAGCTCTAATTTTTTTGAACCTTTTCCCATCTCAATAATATTATATAGGGCTGTTATTGACCATGAATTGGTCTCCTAATTCAACCAAACAAAAAAATTGACCTTTCAGGCCAAATCTCCTAGGCAGCTGCCTAGTGCTCCGAAGCGATTTCGTAATTCACTCATATTTCTCTCTAACAAGCTCTAATTTTTTTGAACCGTTTCCCATCTCAATAATATTAGATAGGGCTATTATTGACCATGAATTGGGGTCATAATTCAACCAAACAAAAAAATTGACCTTTCAGGCCAAACCTCCTAGGCAGCAGCCTAGGGCTCCGAAGCGATCTCGTAATTCACTCATATTTCTCTCTAACAAGCTCTAATTTTTTGGAACCTTTTCCCATCTCAATAATATTATATAGGACTATTATTGACCATGAATTGGAGTCCTAATTCAACCAAACAAAAAAATTGACCTTTCAGGCCAAATCTCCTAAGCAGCTGCCTAGGGCTCCGAAGCGATCTCGTAATTCACTCATATGTCTTTCTAACATGCTCTAATTTTTTTTGTCCTTTTCCCATCTAAATAATATTATATATGGCTGTTATTGACCATGAATTGGGAACCTAATTCAACCAAACAAAAAAATTGACCTCTCAGGCCAAATCTCCTAGGCAATTGCCTAGGGCTCTGAAGGGATTTCGTAATTCACTCATATTTCTCTCTAACAAGCTCTAATTTTTTTGAACCTTTTCCCATCTCAATAATATTAGATAGGGCTATTATTGACCATGAATTGGGGTCCTAATTCAACAAAACAAAAAAATTGACCTTTCAGGCCAAATCTCCTAGGCAGCTGCCTAGGACTCCGAAGCGATCTCGTAATTCACGCATATGTCTTTCTAACAAGCTCTAATTTTTTTTAACCTTACCCCATCTCAATAATATTATATAGGGCTGTTATTGACCATGAATTGGGGTCCTAATTCAACCAAACAAAAAAATTGACCTCTCAGGCCAAATCTCCAAGGCAGCAGCCTATGGCTCCGAAGCGATCCCGTAATTCACTCATATTTCTCTCAAACATGCTCTAATTTTTTTGAACCTTTTCCCATCTCAATAATATTATATAGGGCTGTTATTGACCATGAATTGGGGTCCAAATTCAACCATTCAAAAAAATTAACCTTTCAGGCCAAATCTCTTAGGCGGCTGCCTAGGGCTCCGAAGCGATCTCGTAATTCACTCATATTTCTTCCTAACAACCTCTAATTTTTTTGAACCTTTTCCCATCTCAATAATATTATATAGGGATGTTACTGACCATGAATTGGTCTCCTAATTCAACCAAACAAAAAAATTGACCTTTCAGGCCAAATCTTCTAGGCAGCTGCCTAGGGCTCCGAAGCGATTTGGTAATCCCCTCATATTTCTGTCTAACAAGCTCTAATTTTTGTTAACCTTACCCCATCTCAATAATATTAGATAGCGCTATTATTAACCATGAATTGGGGTCCAAATTCAACCATACAAAAAAATTAACCTTTCAGGCCAAATCTCTTAGGCGGCTGCCTAGGGCTCCGAAGCGATCTCGTAATTCACTCATATTTCTCCCTAACAAGCTCTAATTTTTTTGAACCTATTCCCATCTCAATAATATTATATAGGGATGTTATTGACCATGAATTGGTCTCCTAATTCAACCAAACAAAAAAATTGACCTTTCAGGCCAAATCTCCAATGCAGCTGCCTAGGGCTCCGAAGAGATTTGGTAATTCCCTCATATTTCTGTCTAAGAAGCTCTAATATTTGTGAACCTTTTCCGATCTCAATAATATTATATAGGACTATTATTGACCATGAATTGGGGTCCTAATTCAACCAAACAAAAAATTGACCTTCCAGGCCAAATCTCCTAGGCAGCTTCCTAGGGCTCCGAAGCGATCTCGTAATTCACTCATATTTCACCCTAACAAGCTCAAATTTTTTGGAACCTTTTCCCATATCAATAATATTAGATTGGACTATTATTGACCATGAATTGGGGTCCTAATTCAACCAAACAAAAAAATTGACCTTTCAGGCCAAATCTCCTAGGCAGCTGCCTAGGGGTCCAAAGCGATCTCGTAATTCACTCATATGTCTTTCTAACATGCTCTAATTTTTTTTGTCCTATTCCCATCTCAATAATATTATATAGGGCTGTTATTGACAATGAATTGGGAACCTAATTCCACAAAACAAAAAAATTGACCTCTCAGGCCAAATCTCCTACGCAGCTTCCTAGGGCTCTGAAGGGATTTCGTAATTCACTCATATTTCTCTCTAACAAGCTCTAATTTTTTCGAACCTTTTCCCATATCAATAATATTAGATAGGGCTATTATTGACCATGAATTGGTGTCCTAATTCAACCAAACAAAAAAATTGACCTCTCAGGCCAAATCTCCAAGGCAGCAGCCTATGGCTCCGAAGCGATTTCGTAATTCACTCATATTTCTCTCAAACATGCTCTAATTTTTTTGAACGTTTCCCCATCTTAATAATATTAGATAGGGCTATTATTGACCATGAATTGGGGTCCAAATTCAACCATACAAAAAAATTAACCTTTCAGGCCAAATCTCTTAGGCGGCTGCCTAGGGCTCCGAAGCGATCTCGTAATTCTCTCATATTTCTCCCTAACAAGCTCTAATTTTTTTGAACCTTTTCCCATCTCAATAATATTATATAGGGCTGTTATTGACCATGAATTGGGGTCCTAATTCAACCAAAAAAAAAAATTGACCTTTCAGGCCAAATCTCCTAGGCGTGCCTAGGGCTCCGAAACGATTTCATAATTCACTCATATTTCTCTCTAACAAGCTCTAATTTTTTGGAACCATTTCCCATCTCAATAATATTAGATAGGGCTACTATTGACCAAGAATTGGTCTCTTAATTCAACCAAACAAAAAAATTGACCTTTCAGACCAAATCTCCTAAGCAGCTGCCTAGGGCTCCGAAGCGATTTCGTAATTCACTCATATTTCTCTCTAACAAGCTCTAATTTTTGTGAACCTTTTCCCATCTCAATAATATTATATAGGACTATTATTGACCATGAATTGGGGTCCTAATTCAACCAAACAAAAAAATTGACCTTTCAGGCCAAATCTCCTAGGCAGCTGCCTAGGTCTCCGAAGCGATCTCGTAATTCACGCATATGTCTTTCTAACAAGCTCAATTTTTTTTGGTACTTTTCCCATCTAAATAATATTATATAGGGCTGTTATTGACCATTAATTGGGGTCCTAATTTAACCAAACAAAAAAATTGACCTCTCAGGCCAAATCTCCAAGGCAGCTGCCTATGGCTCCGAAGCGATTTCGTAATTCACTCATATTTCTCTCAAACATGCTCTAATTTTTTTGAACCTTTTCCCATCTCAATAATATTAGATAGGGCTATTATTGACCATAAATTGGGGTCCAAATTCAACCATACAAAAAAATTAACCTTTCAGGCCAAATCTCTTAGGCGGCTGCCTAGGGCTCCGAAGCGATCTCGTAATTCACTCATATTTCTCCCTAACAAGCTCTAATTTTTTTGAACCTTTTCCCATCTCAATAATATTATATAGGGCTGTTATTGACCATGAATTGGTCTCCTAATTCAACCAAACAAAAAAATTGACCTTTCAGGCCAAATCTCCTAGGCAGCTGCCTAGGGCTCCGAAGCGATTTCGTAATTCACTCATATTTCTCTCTAACAAGCTCTAATTTTTGGGAACCTTTTCCCATCTCAATAATATTATATAGGACTATTATTGACCATGAATTGGGGTCCTAATTCAACCAAACAAAAAATTGACCTTTCAGGCCAAATCTCCTAGGCAACTTCCTAGGGCTCCGAAGCGATCTCGTAATTCACTCATATTTCACCCTGACAAGCTCTAATTTTTTGGAAACTTTTCCCATCTCAATAATATTAGATTTGACTATTATTGACCATGAATTGGGGTCCTAATTCAACCAAACAAAAAAATTGACCTTTCAGGCCAAATCTTCTAGGAAGCTGCCTAGGGCTCCGAAGCGATCTCGTAATTCACTCATATGTCTTTCTAACAAGCTCTAATTTTTTTGGTCCTTTTCCCATCTCAATAATATTATATAGGGCTGTTATTGACCATGAATTGGGATCCTAATTCAACCAAACAAAAAAATTGACCTCTCAGGCCAAATCTCCTAGGCAGCTGCCTAGGGCTCTGAAGCGATTTCGTAATTCACTCATATTTCTCTCTAACAAGCTCTAATTTTTTCGAACCTTTTCCCATCTCAATAATATTAGATAGGGCTGTTATTTACCATGAGTTGGGGTCCTAATTCAACCAAACAAAAAAATTGACCTTTCAGGCCAAATCTCCTAGGCAGCTGCCTAGGGCTCCGAAGCGATCTCGTAATTCACTCATATGTCTTTCTAACAAGCTCTAATTTTTTTGGTCCTTTTCCCATCTCAATAATATTATATAGGGCTGTTATTGACCATGAATTGGGATCCTAATTCAACCAAACAAAAAAATTGACCTCTCAGGCCAAATCTCCTAGGCAGCTGCCTAGGGCTCTGAAGCGCTTTCGCAATTCACTCATATTTCTCTCTAACAAGCTCTAATTTTTTCGAACCTTTTCCCATCTCAATAATATTAGATAGGGCTGTTATTTACCATGAATTGGGGTCCTAATTCAACCAAACAAAAAAATTGACCTTTCAGGCCAAATCTCCTAGGCAGCTGCCTAGGGCTCCGAAGCGATCTCGTAATTCACTCATATGTCTTTCTAACAAGCTCTAATTTTTTTGGTCCTTTTCCCATCTCAATAATATTATATAGGGCTGTTATTGACCATGAATTGGGATCCAAATTCAACCAAACAAAAAAATAGACCTCTCAGGCCAAATCTCCTAGGCAGCTGCCTAGGGCTCTGAAGCGATTTCGTAATTCACTCATATTTCTCTCTAACAAGCTCTAATTTTTTCGAACCTTTTCCCATCTCAATAATATTAGATAGGGCTGTTATTTACCATGAGTTGGGGTCCTAATTCAACCAAACAAAAAAATTGACCTTTCAGGCCAAATCTCCTAGGCAGCTGCCTAGGGCTCCGAAGCGATCTCGTAATTCACTCATATGTCTTTCTAACAAGCTCTAATTTTTTTGGTCCTTTTCCCATCTCAATAATATTATATAGGGCTGTTATTGACCATGAATTGGGATCCTAATTCAACCAAAAAAAAAATTGACCTCTCAGGCCAAATCTCCTAGGCAGTTGCCTAGGGCTCTGAAGCGATTTCGTAATTCACTCATATTTCTCTCTAACAAGCTCTAATTTTTTCGAACCTTTTCCCATCTCAATAATATTAGATAGGGCTGTTATTTACCATGAATTGGGGTCCTAATTCAACCAAACAAAAAAATTGACCTTTCAGGCCAAATCTCCTAGGCAGCTGCCTAGGGCTCCGAAGCGATCTCGTAATTCACTCATATGTCTTTCTAACAAGCTCTAATTTTTTTGGTCCTTTTCCCATCTCAATAATATTATATAGGGCTTTTATTGACCATGAATTGGGATCCTAATTCAACCAAAAAAAAAAATTGGCCTCTCAGGCCAAATCTCCTAGGCAGCTGCCTAGGGCTCTGAAGCGATTTCGTAATTCACTCATATTTCTCTCTAACAATCTCTAATTTTTTCGAACCTTTTCCCATCTCAATAATATTAGATAGGGCTGTTATTTACCATGAATTGGGGTCCTAATTCAACCAAACAAAAAAATTGTCCTTTCAGGCCAAATCTCCTAGGAAGCTGCCTAGGGCTCTGAAGCGATCTCGTAATTCACTCATATTTCTCTCTAACAATCTCTAATTTTTTGGAACCTTTTCTCATCTCAATATATTAGATAGGGCTATTATTGACCATGAATTGGGGACCTAATTCAACCATAAAAAAAATTTGACCTTTCAGGCCTAATCTCCTAGGCAGCTGCCTAGGGCTCCGAAGCGATTTCGTAATTCACTCATATTTCTCTCAAACATGCTCTATTTTTTTTGAACCTTTTTCCATCTCAATAATATTAGATAGGGCTATTATTGACCATGAATTGGGGTCCAAATTCAACCATACAAAAAAATTAACCTTTCAGGCCAAATCTCTTAGGCGGCTGCCTAGGGCTCCGAAGCGATCTCGTAATTCACTCATATTTCTCCCTAACAAGCTCTAATTTTTTTGAACCTTTTCCCATCTCAATAATATTATATAGGGCTGTTATTGACCATGAATTGGGGTCCTAATTCAACCAAAAAAAAAAATTGACCATTCAGGCCAAATCTCCTAGGCAGCTGCCTAGGGCTCCGAAACGATTTCATAATTCACTCATATTTCTCTCTAACAAGCTCTAATTTTTTGGAACATTTTCCCATCTCAATAATATTAGATAGGGCTACTATTGACCAAGAATTGGGGTCTTAATTCAACCAAACAAAAAAATTGACCTTTCAGGCCAAATCTCCTATGCAGCTGCCTAGGGCTCCGAAGCGATCTCGTAATTCACTCATATTTCTCCATAACAAGCTCTAATTTTTTGGAACCTTTTCCCATCTCAATAATATTAGATAGGGCTACTATTGACCAATAATTGGGGTCTTAATTCAACCAAACAAAAGAATTGACCTTTCAGGCCAAATCTCCTAAGCCGCTGCCTAGGGCTCCGAAGCGATCTCGTAATTCACTCATATTTCTCCATAACAAGCTCTAATTTTTTGGAACCTTTTCCCATCTCAATAATATTATATAGGACTATTATTGACCATGAATTGGGGTCCTAATTCAACCAAACAAAAAAATTGACCTTTCAGGCCAAATCTCCTAGGCAACTTCCTAGGTCTCCGAAGCGATCTCGTAATTCAAGCATATGTCTTTCTAACAAGCTCAAATTCTTTTGGTACTTTTCCCATCTAAATAATATTATATAGGGCTGTTATTGACCATTAATTGGGGTCCTAATTTAACCAAACAAAAAAATTGACCTCTCAGGCCAAATCTCCAAGGGAGCAGCCTATGGCTCCGAAGCGATTTCGTAATTCACTCATATTTCTCTCAAACATGCTCTAATTTTTTTGAACCTTTTCCCATCTCAATAATATTAGATAGGGCTATTATTGACCATGAATTGGGGTCCAAATTCAACCATACAAAAAAATTAACCTTTCTGGCCAAATCTCTAAGGCGGCTGCCTAGGTCTCCGAAGCGATCTCGTAATTCACTCATATTTCACCCTAACAAGCTCTAATTTTTTGGAACCTTTTCCCATCTCAATAATATTATATTGGACTATTATTGACCATGAATTGGGGTCCTAATTCAACCAAACAAAAAAATTGACCTTTCAGGCCAAATCTTCTAGGCAGCTGCCTAGGGCTCCGAAGCGATCTCGTAATTCACTCATATGTCTTTCTAACAAGCTCTAATTTTTTTGGTCCTTTTCCCATCTCAATAATATTATATAGGGCTGTTATTGACCATGAATTGGGATCCTAATTATACCAAACAAAAAAATTTACCTCTCAGGCCAAATCTCCTAGGCAGCTGCCTAGGGCTCTGAAGCGATTTCGTAATTCACTCATATTTCTCTCTAACAAGCTCTAATTTTTTCGAACCTTTTCCCATCTCAATAATATTAGATAGGGCTGTTAATTACCATGAATTGGGGTCCTAATTCAACCAAACAAAAAAATTGACCTTTCTGGCCAAATCTCCTAGGAAGCTGCCTAGGGCTCCGAAGCGATCTCGTAATTCACTCATATGTCTTTCTAACAAGCTCTAATTTTTTTGGTCCTTTTCCCATCTCAATAATATTATATAGGGCTGTTATTGACCATGAATTGGGATCCTAATTCAACCAAAAAAAAAAATTGACCTCTCAGGCCAAATCTCCTAGGCAGCTGCCTAGGTCTCTGAAGCGATTTCGTAATGCACTCATATTTCTCTCTAACAAGCTCATATTTTTTCGAACCTTTTCCCATCTCAATAATATTAGATAGGGCTGTTATTGACCATGAATTGGGGTCCAAATTCAACCATACAAAAAAATTAACCTTTCAGGCCAAATCTCTTAGGCGGCTGCCTAGGGCTCCGAAGCGATCTGGTAATTCACTCATATTTCTCGCTAAGAAGCTCTAATTTTTTTGAACATTTTCCCATCTCAGTAATATTATATAGGACTATTATTGACCATGAATTGGGGTCCTAATTCAACCAAACAAAAAATGGACCTTTCAGGCGAAATCTCCTAGGCAGCTGCCTAGGGCTCCGAAGCGATCTCGTAATTCACTCATATGTCTTTCTAACAAGCTCTAATTTTTTTGGTCCTTTTCCCATCTCAATAATATTATATAGGGCTGTTATTGACCATGAATTGGGATCCTAATTCAACCAAACAAAAAAATTGACCTCTTAGGTCAAATCTCCTAGGCAGCTAGGGCTCTGAAGCGATTTCGTAATTCACTCATATTTCTCCCTAAGAAGCTCTAATTTTTTTGAACCTTTTCCCATCTCAATAATATTATATAGGGCTGTTATTGACCATAAATTTGTCTCCTAATTCAACCAAACAAAAAAATTGACCTTCCAGGCAAAATCTCCTAGGCAACTTCCTAGGGCTCCGAAGCGATCTCGTAATTCACTCATATTTCACCCTAACAAGCTTAAATATTTTGGAACCTTTTCCCATCTCAATAATATTTGATTGGACTATTATTGACCATGAATTGGGGTCCTAATTAAACCAAACAAAAAAATTGACCTTCCAGGCCAAATCTCCTAGGCAGCTGCCTAGGGCTCCGAAGCGATCTCGTAATTCACTCATATTTCTCTATAACAAGCTCTATTTTTTCGGAACCTTTTCCCATCTCAATAATATTAGATAGGGCTATTATCAAACATGAATTGGGGTCCTAATTCAACCAAACAAAAAAATTGACCTTTCAGGCCAAATCTCCTAGGCAACTGCCTAGGGCTCCGAAGCGGTCTCGTAATTCACGCATATGTCTTTCTAACAAGCTCTAATTTTTTTGGTACTTTTCCCATCTCTATAATATTATATAGGGCTGTTATTGACCATGAATTGGGGTCCTAATTCAACCAAACAAAAAAATTGACCACTCAGGCCAAATCTCCAAGGCAGCAGCCTATGGTTCCGAAGCGATTTCGTAATTCACTCATATTTCTCTCTAACAAGCTCTAATTTTTTCGAACCTTTTCCCATCTCAATAATATTAGATAGGGCTGTTATTTACCATGAATTGGGGTCCTAATTCAACCAAACCAAAAAATTAACCTTTCAGGCCAAATCTCCTAGGCAGCTGCCTAGGGCTCCGAAGCGATCTCGTAATTCACTCATATTTCTCCCTAAGAAGCTCTAATTTTTTTGAACCTTTTCCCATCTCAATAATATTATATAGGGCTGTTATTGAGCATGAATTGGTCTCTTAATTCAACCAAACAAAAAAATTGACCTTTCAGACCAAATCTCCTAGGCAGCTGCCTAGGGCTCCGAAGCGATTTCGTAATTCACTCATATTTCTCTCTAACAAGCTCTAATTTTTGTGAACCTTTTCCCATCTCAATAATATTATATAGGACTATTATTGACCATGAATTGGGGTCCTAATTCAACCAAACAAAAAATTGAACTTTCAGGCCAAATCTCCTAAGCAGCTGCCTAGGGCTCCGAAGCGATCTCGTAATTCACTCATATGTCTTTCTAACAAGCTATAATTTTTTTGGTCCTTTTCCCATCTCAATAATATTATATAGGGCTGTAATTGACCATGAATTGGGATCCTAATTCAACCAAACAACAAAATTGACCATTCAAGCCAAATCTCCTGGGCAGCTGCTTAGGGCTCCGAAGCGATCACGTAATTCACTCATATTTCTCTCTAACATGCTCTAATTTTTTTGATCCTTTTCCCATCTCAATAATATTATATAGGGCTGTTATCGAACATGAATTAGGGTCCTAATTCAACCAAACAAAAAAATTGACCATTTAAGCCAAATCTCCTGGGCAGCTGCCTAGGGCTCTGAAGCGATCACGTAATTCACTAATATTTCTCTCTAACAAGCTCTAATTTTATTGATCCTTTTCCCAACTCAATAATATTATATAAAGCTGTTATCGAACATGAATTGGGGTCCTAATTCAAAAAAACAAAAAAATTGACCTTTCAGGCCAAATCTCCTAGGCAGCTGCCTATGGCTCCGAAGTGATCTCGTAATTCCCTCATATTTCTCTCTAAGAAGCTCTAATTTTTTTGATCCTTTTCCCATCTCAATAATATTATATTTAAGCTGTTATTGACCATGAATTGGGATCCTAATTCAACCAAACAAAAAAATTGACCTCTCAGGCCAAATCTCCTAGGCAGCTGCCTAGGGCTCTGAAGCGATTTTGTAATTCACTCATATTTCTCTCTAACATGCTCTAATTTTTTCGAACCTTTTCCCATCTCAATAATATTAGATAGGGCTATTATTGACCATGAATTGGGGTCCTAATTCAACCAAACAAAAAAATTGACCTTTCAGGCCAAATCTCCTAGGCAGCTGCCTAGGGCTCCGAAGCGATCTCGTAATTCATTCATATTTCTCTCTAACAAGCTCTAATTTTTTGGAACCTTTTCCCATCTCAATAATATTTGATAGGGCTATTATCGAACATGAATTGGGGTCCTAATTCAACCAAACAAAAAAATTGACCTTTTAGGCCAAATCTCCTAGGCAGCTCCCTAGGGCTCCGAAGCGATCTCGTAATTCACTCATATTTCTCTCTAAGAAACTCTAATTTTTTGGACCCTTTTCCCATCTCAATAATATTAGATAGGGCAATTATTGACCATGAATTGGGGACCTAATTCAACAAAACAAAAAAATTGACCTCTCAGGCCAAATCTCCTAGGCAGCTGCCTAGGGCTCCATAGCGATTTCGTAATTCACACATATTTCTCTCTAACAAGATCTAATTTTTTGGATCCTTTTCCCATCTCAATAATATTAGATAGGGCAATTATTGACCATGAATTGGGGTCCTAATTCAACCAATCAAAAAAATTGACCATTCAGGCCAAATCTCCTAGGCAGCTGCCTAGGGTTCCGAAGCGATTTCGTAATTCACTCATATTTCTCCCTAACAAGCTCTAATTTTTGTGAACCTTTTCCCATCTCAATAATATTATATAGGACTATTATTGACCATGAATTGGGGTCCTAATTCAACCAAACAAAAAATTGAACTTTCAGGCCAAATCTCCTGGGCAGCTGCCTAGGGCTCCGAAGCGATCACGTAATTCACTCATATTTCTCTCTAACAAGCTCTAATTTTTTTGATGCTTTTCCCATCTCAATAATATTATATAGGGCTGTTATCGAACATGAATTGGGGTCCTAATTCAACAAAACAAAAAAATTGACCTTTCTGGCCAAATCTCCTAGGCAGCTGCCTAGGGCTCCGAAGCGATCTCGTAATTCCCTCATATTTCTCTCTAAGAAGCTCTAATTTTTTTTATCCTTTTCCCATCTCAATAATATTATATAGGGCTGTTATTGACCATGAATTGGGATCCTAATTCAACCAAACAAAAAAATTGACCTCTCAGGCCAAATCTCCTAGGCAGCTGCCTAGGGCTCTGAAGCGATTTCGTAATTCACTCATATTTCTCTCTAACAAGATCTAATTTTTTCGAACCTTTTCCCATCTCAATAATATTAGATAGGGCTATTATTGACCATGAATTGGGGTCCTAATTCAACCAAACAAAAAAATTGACCTTTCAGGCCAAATCTCCTAGGCAGCTGCCTAGGGCTCCGAAGCGATCTCGTAATTCACTCATATGTCTTTCTAACAAGCTCTAATTTTTTTGGTCCTTTTCCCATCTCAATAATTTTATATAGGGCTGTTATTGACCATGAATTGGGATCCTAATTCAACCAAACAAAAAAATTGACCATTCAAGCCAAATCTCCTGGGCAGCTGCCTAGGGCTCCGAAGCGATCACGTAATTCACTCATATTTCTCTCTAACAAGCTCTAATTTTTTTGATGCTTTTCCCATCTCAATAATATTATATAGGGCTGTTATCGAACATGAATTGGGGTCCTAATTCAACAAAACAAAAAAATTGACCTTTCTGGCCAAATCTCCTAGGCAGCAGCCTAGGGCTCCGAAGCGATCTCGTAATTCCCTCATATTTCTCTCTAAGAAGCTCTAATTTTTTTGATCCTTTTCCCATCTCAATAATATTATATAGGGCTGTTATTGACCATGGATTGGGATCCTAATTCAACCAAACAAAAAAATTGACCTCTCAGGCCAAATCTCCTAGGCAGCTGCCTAGGGCTCTGAAGCGATTTCGTAATTCACTCATATTTCTCTCTAACAAGATCTAATTTTTTCGAACCTTTTCCCATCTCAATAATATTAGATAGGGCTATTATTGACCATGAATTGGGGTCCTAATTCAACCAAACAAAAAAATTGACCTTTCAGGCCAAATCTCCTAGGCAGCTGCCTAGGGCTCCGAAGCGATCTCGTAATTCATTCATATTTCTCTCTAACAAGCTCTAATTTTTTGGAACCTTTTCCCATCTCAATAATATTATATAGGGCTATTATTGACCATGAATTGGGGTCCTAATTCAACCAAACAAAAAAATTGACCTTTCAGGCCAAATCTCCTAGGCAGCTAGCTGCCTAGGGCTCCGAAGCGACCACGTAATTCACTCATATTTCTCTCTAAGAAGCTCTAATTTTTTGGACCCTTTTCCCATCTCAATAATATTATATAGGGCTGTTATCGAACATGAATTGGGGTCCTAATTCAACAAAACAAAAAAATTGACCTTTCAGGCCAAATCTCCTAGGCAGCTGCCTAGGGCTCCGAAGCGATCTCGTAAGTCACTCATATTTCTCTCTAAGAAGCTCTAATTTTTTTGATCCTTTTCCCATCTCAATAATATTATATAGGGCTGTTATTGACCATGAATTGGGATCCTAATTCAACCAAACAAAAAAATTGACCTCTCAGGCCAAATCTCCTAGGCAGCTGCCTAGGGCTCTGAAGCGATTTCGTAATTCACTCATATTTCTCTCTAACAAGCTCTAATTTTTTCGAACCTTTTCCCATCTCAATAATATTAGATAGGGCTATTATTGACCATGAATTGGGGTCCTAATTCAACCAAACAAAAAAATTGACCTTTCAGGCCAAATCTCCTAGGCAGCTGCCTAGGGCTCCGAAGCGATCTCGTAATTCATTCATATTTCTCTCTAACAAGCTCTAATTTTTTGGAACCTTTTCCCATCTCAATAATATTAGATAGGGCTATTATCGAACATGAATTGGGGTCCTAATTCAACCAAACAAAAAAATTGACCTTTTAGGCCAAATCTCCTAGGCAGCTCCCTAGGGCTCCGAAGCGATCTCGTAATTCACTCATATTTCTCTCTAACAAGCTCTAATTTTTTGGACCCTTTTCCCATCTCAATAATATTAGATAGGGCTATTATTGACCATGAATTGGGGACCTAATTCAACCAAACAAAAAAATTGACCTTTCAGGCCAAATCTCCTAGGCTGCTCCCTAGGGCTCCGAAGCGATCTCGTAATTCACTCATATTTCTCTCTAAGAAGCTCTAATTTTTTAGATCCTTTTCCCATCTTAATAATATTATATAGGGCTGTTATCGAACATGAATTGGGGTCCTAATTCAACAAAACAAAAAAATTGACCTCTCAGGCCAAATCTCCTAGGCAGCTGCCAAGGGCTCCGAAGCGATTTCGTAATTCACACATATTTCTCTCTAACAAGATCTAATTTTTTGGAACCTTTTCCCATCTCAATAATATTAGATAGGGCAATTATTGACTATGAATTGGGGTCCTAATTCAACCAATCAAAAAAATTGACCATTCAGGCCAAATCTCCTAGGCAGCTGCCTAGGGCTCCGAAGCGATCTCGTAATTCACTCATATTTCTCTCTAACAAGCTCTAATTTTTTTGAACCTTTTCCCATCTCAATAATATTATATAGGACTATTATTGACCTAGAATTGGGGAACTAATTCAACCAAACATAAAAATTGACCATTCAAGCCAAATCTCCTGGGCAGCTGCCTAGGGCTCCGAAGCGATCACGTAATTCACTCATATTTCTCTCTAACAAGCTCTAAATTTTTTGATCCTTTTCCCATCTCAATAATATTATATAGGGCTGTTATTGACCATGAATTGGGGTCCTAATTCAACCAAACAAAAAAATTGACCTTTCAGGCCAAATCTCCTTGGCAGCTGCCTAGGGCTCCGAAGCGATCTCGTAATTCAGTCATATTTCTCCCTAACAAGCTCTTATTTTTTTGAACCTATTCCCATCTCAATAATTTTTTATAGGGCGGTTATTGACCATGAATTGGCGTCCTAATTCAACCAAACAAAAAAATTGACCTTTCAGGCCTAATCTCCTAGGCAGCTGCCTAGGTCTCCGAAGCGATCACGTAATTCACTCATATTTCTCTCTAACAAGCTCTAATTTTTTTGATCCTTCTCCCATCTCAATAATATTATATAGGGCTGTTATTGACCATGAATTGGGATCCTAATTCAACCAAACAAAAAAATTGACCATTCAAGCCAAATCTCCTGGGCAGCTGCCTAGGGCTCCGAAGCGATCACGTAATTCACTCATATTTCTCTCTAACAAGCTCTAATTTTTTTGATGCTTTTCCCATCTCAATAATATTATATAGGGCTGTTATCGAACATGAATTGGGGTCCTAATTCAACAAAACAAAAAAATTGACCTTTCTGGCCAAATCTCCTAGGCAGCAGCCTAGGGCTCCGAAGCGATCTCGTAATTCCCTCATATTTCTCTCTAAGAAGCTCTAATTTTTTTGATCCTTTTCCCATCTCAATAATATTATATAGGGCTGTTATTGACCATGGATTGGGATCCTAATTCAACCAAACAAAAAAATTGACCTCTCAGGCCAAATCTCCTAGGCAGCTGCCTAGGGCTCTGAAGCGATTTCGTAATTCACTCATATTTCTCTCTAACAAGATCTAATTTTTTCGAACCTTTTCCCATCTCAATAATATTAGATAGGGCTATTATTGACCATGAATTGGGGTCCTAATTCAACCAAACAAAAAAATTGACCTTTCAGGCCAAATCTCCTAGGCAGCTGCCTAGGGCTCCGAAGCGATCTCGTAATTCATTCATATTTCTCTCTAACAAGCTCTAATTTTTTGGAACCTTTTCCCATCTCAATAATATTATATAGGGCTATTATTGACCATGAATTGGGGTCCTAATTCAACCAAACAAAAAAATTGACCTTTCAGGCCAAATCTCCTAGGCAGCTAGCTGCCTAGGGCTCCGAAGCGACCACGTAATTCACTCATATTTCTCTCTAAGAAGCTCTAATTTTTTGGACCCTTTTCCCATCTCAATAATATTATATAGGGCTGTTATCGAACATGAATTGGGGTCCTAATTCAACAAAACAAAAAAATTGACCTTTCAGGCCAAATCTCCTAGGCAGCTGCCTAGGGCTCCGAAGCGATCTCGTAATTCACTCATATTTCTCTCTAACAAGCTCTAATTTTTTTGAACCTTTTCCCATCTCAATAATATTATATAGGACTATTATTGACCTAGAATTGGGGAACTAATTCAACCAAACATAAAAATTGACCATTCAAGCCAAATCTCCTGGGCAGCTGCCTAGGGCTCCGAAGCGATCACGTAATTCACTCATATTTCTCTCTAACAAGCTCTAAATTTTTTGATCCTTTTCCCATCTCAATAATATTATATAGGGCTGTTATTGACCATGAATTGGGGTCCTAATTCAACCAAACAAAAAAATTGACCTTTCAGGCCAAATCTCCTTGGCAGCTGCCTAGGGCTCCGAAGCGATCTCGTAATTCAGTCATATTTCTCCCTAACAAGCTCTTATTTTTTTGAACCTATTCCCATCTCAATAATTTTTTATAGGGCGGTTATTGACCATGAATTGGCGTCCTAATTCAACCAAACAAAAAAATTGACCTTTCAGGCCTAATCTCCTAGGCAGCTGCCTAGGTCTCCGAAGCGATCACGTAATTCACTCATATTTCTCTCTAACAAGCTCTAATTTTTTTGATCCTTCTCCCATCTCAATAATATTATATAGGGCTGTTATTGACCATGAATTGGGGTCCTAATTCAACCAAACAAAAAAATTAACCTTTCAGGCCAAATCTCCTAGGCAGCTGCCTAGGGCTCCGAAGCGATCTCGTAATTCAGTCATATTTCTCCCTAACAAGCCCTAATTTTTTTGAACCGTTTCCCATCTCAATAATATTATATAGGGCTGTTATTGACCATGAATTGGAGTCCTAATTCAACCAAACAAAAAAATTTACCTTTCAGGCCAAATCTCCTAGGCAACTGCCTCGGGCTCCGAAGCGATCTCGTAATTCACTCATATTTCTCTCTAACAAGCTCTAATTTTTTTGATCCTTTTCCCATCTCAATAATATTATATAGGGCTTTTATTGACCATGAATTGGGGTCCTAATTCAACCAAACAAAAAAATTGACCTCTCAGGCCAAATCTCTATGGCAGTTGCCTAGGGCTCCGAAGAGATTTGGTAATCCCCTCATATTTCTCTCTAACAAGCTCTAATTTTTTTGAACCTTTTCCCATCTCAATAATATTATATAGGGCTGTTATTGACCATGAATTGGGGTCCTAATTCAACCAACAAAAAAAAATTGACCATTCAGGCCAAATCTCCTAGGCAGCTGCCTAGGGCTCCGAAGCGATCTCGTAATTCACTCATATTTCTCTCTAACAAGCTCTAATTTTTTTGATCCTTTTCCCATCTCAATAATATTATATAGGGCTTTTATTGACTATGAATTGGGGTCCTAATTCAACCAAACAAAAAAATTGACCTCTCAGGCCAAATCTCTTTGGCAGCTGCCTAGGGCTCCGAAGAGATTTCGTAATTCACTCATATTTCTCTCTCACAAGTTCTAATTTTTTTGTACCTTTTCCCTTCTCAATAATATTATATAGGGCTATTATTGACCATGAATTGGGGTCCTAATTCAACCAACAAAAAAAAATTGACCTTTCAGGCCAAATCTCCTAGGCAGCTGCCTAGGGCTCCGAAGCGATCTCGTAATTCATTCATATTTCTCTCTAACAAGCTCTAATTTTTTTGGTCCTTTTCCCATCTCAATAATATTATATAGGGCTGTTATTGACCATGAATTGGGGTCCTAATTCAACCAAACAAAAAAATTGACCTCTCAGGCCAAATCTCCTAGGCAGCTACCTAGGGCTCCGTAGGGATTTCGTAATTCACTCATATTTCTCTCTAACAAGCTCTAATTTTTTTGAACCTTTTCCCATCTCAATAATATTATATAGGACTATTATTGACCTAGAATTGGGGAACTAATTCAACCAAACATAAAAATTGACCATTCAAGCCAAATCTCCTGGGCAGCTGCCTAGGGCTCCGAAGCGATCTCGTAATTCAGTCATATTTCTCCCTAACAAGCTCTTATTTTTTTGAACCTATTCCCATCTCAATAATATTTTATAGGGCGGTTATTGACCATGAATTGGCGTCCTAATTCAACCAAACAAAAAAATTGACCTTTCAGGCCTAATCTCCTAGGCAGTTGCCTAGGTCTCCGAAGCGATCACGTAATTCACTCATATTTCTCTCTAACAAGCTCTAATTTTTTTAATCCTTCTCCCATCTCAATAATATTATATAGGGCTGTTATTGACCATGAATTGGGGTCCTAATTCAACCAAACAAAAAAATTGACCTTTCAGGCCAAATCTCCTAGGCAGCTGCCTAGGGCTTCGAAGCGATCTCGTAATTCAGTCATATTTCTCCCTAACAAGCCCTAATTTTTTTGAACCGTTTCCCATCTCAATAATATTATATAGGGCTGTTATTGACCATGAATTGGAGTCCTAATTCAACCAAAAAAAAAAATTTACCTTTCAGGCCAAATCTCCTAGGCAACTGCCTAGGGCTCCGAAGCGATCTCGTAATTCACTCATATTTCTCTCTAACAAGCTCTAATTTTTTTGATCCTTTTCCCATCTCAATAATATTATATAGGGCTTTTATTGACCATGAATTGGGGTCCTAATTCAACCAAACAAAAAAATTGACCTCTCAGGCCAAATCTCTTTGGCAGCTGCCTAGGGCTCCGAAGCGATTTCGTAATTCACTCATATTTCTCTCTAACAAGCTCTAATTTTTTTGAACCTTTTCCCATCTCAATAATATTATATAGGGCTGTTATTGACCATGAATTGGGGTCCTAATTCAACCAACAAAAAAAAATTGACCATTCAGGCCAAATCTCCTAGGCAGCTGCCTAGGGCTCTGAAGCGATCTCGTAATTCACTCATATTTCTCTCTAACAAGCTCTAATTTTTTTGATCCTTTTCCCATCTCAATAATATTATATAGGGCTGTTATCGAACATGAATCGGGGTCAAAATTCAAGAAAACAAAAAAATTGACCTTTCAGGCCAAATCTCCTAGGCAGCTGCCTAGGGCTCCGAAGCGATCTCGTAATTCACTCATATTTCTCTCTAAGAAGCTCTAATTTTTTTGATCCTTTTCCCATCTCAATAATATTATATAGGGCTGTTATTGACCATGAATTGGGATCCTAATTCAACCAAACAAAAAAATTGACCTCTCAGGCCAAATCTCCTAGGCAGCTGCCTAGGGCTCTGAAGCGATTTCGTAATTCACTCATATTTCTCTCTAACAAGCTCTAATTTTTTCGAACCTTTTCCCATCTCAATAATATTATATAGGGCTATTATTGACCATGAATTGGGGTCCTAATTCAACCAAACAAAAAAATTGACCTTTCAGGCCAGATCTCCTAGGCAGCTGCCTAGGGCTCCGAAGCGATCTCGTAATTCATTCATATTTCTCTCTAACAAGCTCTAATTTTTTCGAACCTTTTCCCATCTCAATAATATTAGATAGGGCCATTATCGAACATGAATTGCGGTCCTAATTCAACCAAACAAAAAAACTGACCTTTTAGGCCAAATCTCCTAGGCAGCTCCCTAGGGCTCCGAAGCGATCTCGTAATTCACTCATATTTCTCTCTAAGAAGCTCTAATTTTTTGGACCCTTTTCCCATCTCAATAATATTAGATAGGGCTATTATTGACCATGAATTGGGGACCTAATTCGACCAAACAAAAAAATTGACCTTTCAGGCCAAATCTCCTAGGCAGCTCCCTAGGGCTCCGAAGCGATCTCGTAATTCACTCATATTTCTCTCTAAGAAGCTCTAATTTTTTAGATCCTTTTCCCATCTCAATAATATTATATAGGGCTGTTATCGAACATGAATTGGGGTCCTAATTCAACAAAACAAAAAAATTAACCTCTCAGGCCAAATCTCCTAGGCAGCTGCCTAGGGCTCCGAAGCGATTTCGTAATTCACACATATTTCTCTCTAACATGATCTAATTTTTTGGAACCTTTTCCCATCTCAATAATATTAGATAGGGCAATTATTGACCATGAATTGGGGTCCAATTTCAACCATACAAAAAAATTAACCTTTTAGGCCAAATCTCCTAGGCAGCTCCCTAGGGCTCCGAAGCGATCTCGTAATTCACTCATATTTCTCTCTAACAAGCTCTAATTTTTTTGATCCTTTTCCCATCTCAATAATATTATATAGGGCTGTTATCGAACATGAATCGGGGTCCAAATTCAAGAAAACAAAAAAATTGACCTTTCAGGCCAAATCTCCTAGGCAGCTGCCTAGGGCTCCGAAGCGATCTCGTAATTCACTCATATTTCTCTCTAAGAAGCTCTAATTTTTTTGATCCTTTTCCCATCTCAATAATATTATATAGGGCTGTTATTGACCATGAATTGGGATCCTAATTCAACCAAACAAAAAAATTGACCTCTCAGGCCAAATCTCCTAGGCAGCTGCCTAGGGCTCTGAAGCGATTTCGTAATTCACTCATATTTCTCTCTAACAAGCTCTAATTTTTTCGAACCTTTTCCCATCTCAATAATATTATATAGGGCAATTATTGACCATGAATTGGGGTCCTAATTCAACCAAACAAAAAAATTGACCTTTCAGGCCAGATCTCCTAGGCAGCTGCCTAGGGCTCCGAAGCGATCTCGTAATTCATTCATATTTCTCTCTAACAAGCTCTAATTTTTTCGAACCTTTTCCCATCTCAATAATATTAGATAGGGCCATTATCGAACATGAATTGCGGTCCTAATTCAACCAAACAAAAAAACTGACCTTTTAGGCCAAATCTCCTAGGCAGCTGCCTAGGGCTCCGAAGCGATCACGTAATTCACTCATATTTCACTCTAACAAGCTCTAATTTTTTTGATCCTCCTCCCATCTTAATAATATTATATACGGCTGTTATCGAACATGAATTGGGGTCCTAATTCAACAAAACAAAAAAATTGACCTTTCAGGCCAAATCTCCTAGGCATCTCCCTAGGGCTCCGAAGCGATCTCGTAATTCACTCATATTTCTCTCTAAGAAGCTCTAATTTTTTTGATCCTTTTCCCATCTCAATAATATTATATAGGGCTGTTATCGAACATGAATTGGGGTCCTAATTCAACAAAACAAAAAAATTGACCTTTCAGGCCAAATCTCCTGGGCAGCTGCCTAGGGCTCCGAAGCGATCACGTAATTCACTCATATTTCTCTCTAACTAGCTCTAATTTTTTCGAACCTTTTCCCATCTCAATAATATTTGATAGGGCTATTATTGACCATGAATTGGGGTCCTAATTCAACCAAACAAAAAAATTGACCTTTCAGGCCAAATCTCCTAGGCAGCTGCCTAGGGCTCCGAAGCGATCTCGTAATTCAGTCATATTTCTCCCTAACAAGCTCTAATTTTTTTGAACCTATTCCCATCTAAATAATATTTTATAAGGCTGTTATTGACCATGAATTGGCGTCCTAATTCAACCAAACAAAAAAATTGACCTTTCAGGCCTAATCTCCTAGGCAGCTGCCTAGGGCTCCGAAGCGATCACGTAATTCACTCATATTTCTCTCTAACAAGCTCTAATTTTTTTGATCCTCCTCCCATCTTAATAATATTATATACGGCTGTTATTGAGCATGAATTGGGGTCCTAATTCAACCAAACAAAAAAATTTACCTTTCAGGCCAAATCTCCTAGGCAGGTGCCTAGGGCTCCGAAGCCATCTCGTAATTCAGTCATATTTCTCCCTAACAAGCTCTTATTTTTTTGAACCTATTCCCATCTCAATAATATTTTATAGGGCGGTTATTGACCATGAATTGGCGTCCTAATTCAACCAAACAAAAAAATTGACCTTTCAGGCCTAATCTCCTAGGCAGTTGCCTAGGTCTCCGAAGCGATCACGTAATTCACTCATATTTCTCTCTAACAAGCTCTAATTTTTTTAATCCTTCTCCCATCTCAATAATATTATATAGGGCTGTTATTGACCATGAATTGGGGTCCTAATTCAACCAAACAAAAAAATTGACCTTTCAGGCCAAATCTCCTAGGCAGCTGCCTAGGGCTTCGAAGCGATCTCGTAATTCAGTCATATTTCTCCCTAACAAGCCCTAATTTTTTTGAACCGTTTCCCATCTCAATAATATTATATAGGGCTGTTATTGACCATGAATTGGAGTCCTAATTCAACCAAAAAAAAAAATTTACCTTTCAGGCCAAATCTCCTAGGCAACTGCCTAGGGCTCCGAAGCGATCTCGTAATTCACTCATATTTCTCTCTAACAAGCTCTAATTTTTTTGATCCTTTTCCCATCTCAATAATATTATATAGGGCTTTTATTGACCATGAATTGGGGTCCTAATTCAACCAAACAAAAAAATTGACCTCTCAGGCCAAATCTCTTTGGCAGCTGCCTAGGGCTCCGAAGCGATTTCGTAATTCACTCATATTTCTCTCTAACAAGCTCTAATTTTTTTGAACCTTTTCCCATCTCAATAATATTATATAGGGCTGTTATTGACCATGAATTGGGGTCCTAATTCAACCAACAAAAAAAAATTGACCATTCAGGCCAAATCTCCTAGGCAGCTGCCTAGGGCTCCGAAGCGATCTCGTAATTCACTCATATTTCTCTCTAACAAGCTCTAATTTTTTTTTATCCTTTTCCCATCTCAATAATATTATATAGGGCTGTTATCGAACATGAATCGGGGTCCAAATTCAAGAAAACAAAAAAATTGACCTTTCAGGCCAAATCTCCTAGGCCGCTGCCTAGGGCTCCGAAGCGATCTCGTAATTCACTCATATTTCTCTCTAAGAAGCTCTAATTTTTTTGATCCTTTTCCCATCTCAATAATATTATATAGGGCTGTTATCGAACATGAATCGGGGTCCAAATTCAAGAAAACAAAAAAATTGACCTTTCAGGCCAAATCTCCTAGGCCGCTGCCTAGGGCTCCGAAGCGATCTCGTAATTCACTCATATTTCTCTCTAAGAAGCTCTAATTTTTTTGATCCTTTTCCCATCTCAATAATATTATATAGGGCTGTTATTGACCATGAATTGGGATCCTAATTCAACCAAACAAAAAAATTGACCTCTCAGGCCAAATCTCCTAGGCAGCTGCCTAGGGCTCTGAAGCGATTTCGTAAGTCACTCATATTTCTCTCTAACAAGCTCTAATTTTTTCGAACCTTTTCCCATCTCAATAATATTATATAGGGCTATTATTGACCATGAATTGGGGTCCTAATTCAACCAAACAAAAAAATTGACCTTTCAGGCCAGATCTCCTAGGCAGCTGCCTAGGGCTCCGAAGCGATCTCGTAATTCATTCATATTTCTCTCTAACAAGCTCTAATTTTTTCGAACCTTTTCCCATCTCAATAATATTAGATAGGGCCATTATCGAACATGAATTGCGGTCCTAATTCAACCAAACAAAAAAACTGACCTTTTAGGCCAAATCTCCTAGGCAGCTCCCTAGGGCTCCGAAGCGATCTCGTAATTCACTCATATTTCTCTCTAAGAAGCTCTAATTTTTTGGAACCTTTTCCCATCTCAATAATATTATATAGGGCGGTTATTGACCATGAATTGGGGTCCTAATTCAACCAAACAAAAAAATTGACCTCTCAGGCCAAATCTCCATGGCATCTGCCTAGGGCTCCGAAGCGATTTCGTAATTCACTCATATTTCACTCTAACATGATCTAATTTTTTGGAACCTTTTCCCATCTCAATAATATTAGATAGGGCAATTATTGACCATGAATTGGGGTCCAATTTCAACCATACAAAAAAATTAACCTTTTAGGCCAAATCTCCTAGGCAGCTCCCTAGGGCTCCGAAGCGATCTCGTAATTCACTCATATTTCTCTCTAAGAAGCTCTAATTTTTTGGACCCTTTTCCCATCTCAATAATATTAGATAGGGCTATTATTGACCATGAATTGGGGACCTAATTCAACCAAACAAAAAAATTGACCTTTCAGGCCAAATCTCCTAGGCAGCTGCCTAGGGCTCCGAAGCGATTTCGTAATTCACCCATATTTCTCTCTAACAAGCTCTAATTTTTTTGATCCTTTTCCCATCTCAATAATATTATATAGGGCTGTTATCGAACATGAATTGGGGTCCTAATTCAACAAAACAAAAAAATTGCCCTTTCAGGCCAAATCTCCTAGGCAGCTCCCTAGGGCTCCGAAGCGATCTCGTAATTCACTCATATTTCTCTCTAAGAAGCTCTAATATTTTTGATCCTTTTCCCTTCTCAATAATATTATATAGGGCTTTTATCGAACATGAATTGGGGTCCTAATTCAACCAAACAAAAAAATTGACCATTGAAGCCAAATCTCCTGGGCAGCTGTCTAGGGCTCCGAAGCGATCACGTAATTCACTCATATTTCTCTCTAACAAGCTCTAATTTTTTTGATCCTTTTCCCATCTCAATAATATTATATAGGGCTGTTATCGAACATGAATTGGGGTCCTAATTCAACAAAACAAAAAAATTGACCTTTCAGGCCAAATCTCCTGGGCAGCTGCCTAGGGCTCCGAAGCGATCACGTAATTCACTCATATTTCTCTCTAACTAGCTCTAATTTTTTCGAACCTTTTCCCATCTCAATAATATTTGATAGGGCTATTATTGACCATGAATTGGGGTCCTAATTCAACCAAACAAAAAAATTGACCTTTCAGGCCAAATCTCCTAGGCAGCTGCCTAGGGCTCCAAAGCGATCTCGTAATTCAGTCATATTTCTCCCTAACAAGCTCTAATTTTTTTGAACCTATTCCCATCTCAATAATATTTTATAAGGCTGTTATTGACCATGAATTGGCGTCCTAATTCAACCAAACAAAAAAATTGACCTTTCAGGCCTAATCTCCTAGGCAGCTGCCTAGGGCTCCGAAGCGATCACGTAATTCACTCATATTTCTCTCTAACAAGCTCTAATTTTTTTGATCCTCCTCCCATCTTAATAATATTATATACGGCTGTTATTGACCATGAATTGGGGTCCTAATTCAACCAAACAAAAAAATTTACCTTTCAGGCCAAATCTCCTAGGCAGGTGCCTAGGGCTCCGAAGCGATCTCGTAATTCAGTCATATTTCTCCCTAACAAGCCCTAATTTTTTTGAACCGTTTCCCATCTCAATAATATTATATAGGGATGTTATTGACCATGAATTGGAGTCCTAATTCAACCAAACAAAAAAATTGACCTTTCAGGCCAAATCTCCTAGGCAACTGCCTAGGGCTCCGAAGCGATCACGTAATTCACTCATATTTCTCTCTAACAAGCTCTAATATTTTTGATCCTTTTCCCATCTCAATAATATTATATAGGGCTGTTATTGACCATGAATTGGGTTCCTAATTCAGCCAAACAAAAAAATTGACCTTTCAGGCCAAATCTCCTAGGCAGCTGCCTAGGGCTCCGAAGCGATCTCGTAATTCACTCATATTTCTCCATAACAAGCTCTAATTTTTTGGAACCTTTTCCCATCTCAATAATATTATATAGGACTATTATTGACCATGAATTGGGGTCCTAATTTAACCAAACAAAAAAATTGACCTTTCAGGCCAAATCTCCTACGCAGCTGCCTAGGTCTCCGAAGCGATCTCGTAATTCACGCATATGTCGTTCTAACAAGCTCTAATTTTTTTGGTACATTTCCCATCTCAATAATATTATATAGGGCGGTTATTGACCATGAATTGGGGTCCTAATTCAACCAAACAAAAAAATTGACCTCTCAGGCCAAATCTCCATGGCATCTGCCTAGGGCTCCGAAGCGATTTCGTAATTCACTCATATTTCTCTCAAACATGCTCTAATTTTTTTGAACCTTTTCCCATCTCAATAATATTACATACGGCTATTATTGACCATGAATTGGGGTCCAATTTCAACCATACCAAAAAATTAACCTTTCAGGCCAAATCTCTTAGGCGGCTGCCTAGGGCTCTGAAGAGATCTCGTAATTCACTCATATTTCTCCCTAAGAAGCTCTAATTTTTTTGAACCTTTTCCCTTCTAAATAATATTTTATAGGGCTGTTATTGACCATGAATTGGGGTCCTAATTCAACCAAACAAAAAAATTGACCTTTCAGGCCAAATCTCCTAGGCAGCTGCCTAGGGCTCCAAAGAGATTTCGTAATTCACTTATATTTCTCTCTAACAAGCTCTAATTTTTGTGAACCTTTTCCCATCTCAATAATATTATATAGGACTATTATTGACCATGAATTGGGGTCATAATTCAACCAAACAACAAAATTGACCTTTCAGGCCAAATCTCCTAGGCAGCTTCCTAGGGCTCCGAAGCGATCTCGTAATTCACTCATATTTCTCCATAACAAGCTCTAATTTTTTGGAACCTTTTCCCATCTCAATAATATTATAAAGGGCTGTTATTGACCATGAATTGGGTTCCTAATTCAGCCAAACAAAAAAATTGACCTTTCAGGCCAAATCTCCTAGGCAGCTGCCTAGGGCTCCGAAGCGATCTCGTAATTCACTCATATTTCACCCTAACAAGCTCTAATTTTTTGGAACCTTTTCCCATCTCAATAATATTAGATAGGACTATTATTGACCATGAATTGGGGTCCTAATTCAACCAAACAAAAAAATTGACCTTTCAGGCCAAATCTCATAGGCAGCTGCCTAGGGCTCCGTAGCAATCTCGTAATTCACTCATATGTCTTTCTAACAAGCTCTAATTTTTTTGGTCCTTTTCCCATCTCAATAATATTATATAGGGCTGTTATTGACCATGAATTGGGGTCCTAATTCAACCAAACAAAGAAATTGACCTCTCAGGCCAAATCTCCTAGGCAGCTGCCTAGGGCTCCGTATGGATTTCGTAATTCACTCATATTTCTCTCTAACAAGCTCTTACTTTTTTGAACCTTTTCCCATCTCAATAATATTATATAGGACTATTATTGACCTAGAATTGGGGACCTAATTCAACCAAACAAAAAAATTGACCATTCAGGCCAAATCTCCTGGGCAGCTGCCTAGGTCTCCGAAGCGATCACGTAATTCACTCATATTTCTCTCAAACAAGCTCTAATTTTTTTGATCCTTTTCCCATCTCAATAATATTATATAGGGCTATTAATGACCATGAATTGGGGTCCTAATTCAAACAAACAAAAAAATTGACCTTTCAGGCCAAATCTCCTAGGCAGCTGCCTAGGGCTCCGAAGCGATCTCGTAATTCACTCATATTTCACCCTAACAAGCTCTAATTTTTTGGAACCTTTTCCCATCTCAATAATATTAGATAGGACTATTATTGACCATGAATTGGGGTCCTAATTCAACCAAACAAAAAAATTGACCTTTCAGGCCAAATCTCATAGGCAGCTGCCTAGGGCTCCGTAGCAATCTCGTAATTCACTCATATTTCTTTCTAACAAGCTCTAATTTTTTTGGTCCTTTTCCCATCTCAATAATATTATATAGGGCTGTTATTGACCATGAATTGGGGTCCTAATTCAACCAAACAAAGAAATTGACCTCTCAGGCCAAATCTCCTAGGCAGCTGCCTAGGGCTCCGTAGGGATTTCGTAATTCACTCATATTTCTCTCTAACAAGCTCTTACTTTTTTGAACCTTTTCCCATCTCAATAATATTATATAGGACTATTATTGACCTAGAATTGGGGACCTAATTCAACCAAACAAAAAAATTGACCATTCAGGCCAAATCTCCTGGGCAGCTGCCTAGGTCTTCGAAGCGATCACGTAATTCACTCATATTTCTCTCAAACAAGCTCTAATTTTTTTGATCCTTTTCCCATCTCAATAATATTATATAGGGATATTAATGACCATGAATTGGGGTCCTAATTCAAACAAACAAAAAAATTGACCTTTCAGGCCAAATCTCCTTGGCAGCTGCCTAGGGCTCCGAAGCGATCTCGTAATTCAGTCATATTTCTCCCTAACAAGCCCTAATTTTTTTGAACCATTTCCCATATCAATAATATTTTATAGGGCTGTTATTGACCATGAATTGGCGTCCTAATTCAACCAACCAAAAAAATTTACCTTTCAGGCCAAATCTCCTAGGCAACTGCCTAGGGCTCCGAAGCGATCTCGTAATTCACTCATATTTCTCCCTAAGAAGCTCTAATTTTTTTGAACCTTTTCCCTTCTCAATAATATTATATAGGGCTGTTATTGACCATGAATTGGGGTCCTAATTCAAGCAAACAAAAAAATTGACCTCTCAGGCCAAATCTCCTAGGCAGCTGCCTAGGGCTCCGAAGAGATTTCGTAATTCACTCATATTTCTCTCTAACAAGCTCTAATTTTTGTGAACCTTTTCACATCTCAATAATATTATATAGGACTATTATTGACCATGAATTGGGGTCCTAATTCAACCAAACAACAAAATTGACCTTTCAGGCCAAATCTCCTAGGCAGCTTCCTAGGGCTCCGAAGCGATCTCGTAATTCACTCATATTTCACCCTAACAAGCTCTAATTTTTTGGAACCTTTTCCCATCTCAATAAGATTAGATAGGACTATTATTGACCATGAATTGGGGTCCTAATTCAACCAAACAAAAAAATTGACCTTTCAGGCCAAATCTCCTTGGCAGCTGCCTAGGGCTCCGTAGCGATCTCGTAATTCACTCATATGTCTTTCTAACAAGCTCTAATTTTTTTGGTCCTTTTCCCATCTCAATAATATTATATAGGGCTGTTATTGACCATGAATTGGGGTCCTAATTCAACCAAACAAAAAAATTTACCTGTCAGGCCAAATCTCCTAGGCAGGTGCCTAGGGCTCCGAAGCGATCTCGTAATACAGTCATATTTCTCCCTAAAAAGCCCTAATTTTTTTGAACTGTTTCCCATCTCAATAATATTATATAGGGCTGTTATTGACCATGAATTGGAGTCCTAATTCAACCAAATAAAAAAATTGACCTTTCTGGCCAAATCTCCTAGGCAACTGCCTAGGGCTCCGAAGCGATCACGTAATTCACTCATATTTCTCTCTAACAAGCTCTAATATTTTTGATCCTTTTCCAATCTCAATAATATTATATAGGGCTGTTATTGACCATGAATTGGATTCCTAATTCAGCCAAACAAAAAAATTGACCTTTCAGGCCAAATCTCCTACGCAGCTGCCTAGGGCTCCGAAGCGATCTCGTAATTCACTCATATTTCTCCCTAACAAGCTCTTATTTTTTTGAACCTATTCCCATCTCAATAATATTTTATAGGGCTGTTATTGACCATGAATTGGCGTCCTAATTCAACCAAACAAAAAAATTGACCTTTCAGGCCTAATCTCCTAGGCAGCTGCCTAGGGCTCCGAAGCGATCACGTAATTCAGTCATATTTCTCTCTAACAAGCTCTAATTTTTTTGATCCATCTCCCATCTCAATAATATTATATAGGGCTGTTATTGACCATGAATTGGGGTCCTAATTCAACCAAACAAAAAAATTGACCTTTCAGGCCAAATCTCCTACGCAGCTGCCTAGGGCTCCGAAGCGATCTCGTAATTCAGTCATATTTCTCCCTAACAAGCCCTAATATTTTTGAACCGTTTCCCATCTCAATAATATTATATAGGGCAGTTATTGACCATGAATTGGAGTCCTAATTCAACCAAACAAAAAAATTGACCTTTCAGGCCAAATCTCCTAGGCAGCTGCCTAGGGCTCCGTAGCGATCTCGTAATTCACTCATATGTCTTTCTAACAAGCTCTAATTTTTTTGGTCTTTTTCCCATCTCAATAATATTATATAGGGCTGTTATTGACCATGAATTGGGTTCCTAATTCAACCAAACAAAAAAATTGACCTTTCAGGCCAAATCTCCTAGGCAGCTGCCTAGGGCTCCGAAGCGATCTCGTAATTCACTCATATTTCACCCTAACAAGCTCTAATTTTTTGGAACCTTTTCCCATCTCAATAATATTAGATAGGACTATTATTTACCATGAATTGGGGTCCTAATTCAACCAAACAAAAAAATTGACCTTTCAGGCCAAATCTCCTAGGCAGCTGCCTAGGGCTCCGTAGCGATCTCGTAATTCACTCATATGTCTTTCTAACAAGCTCTAATTTTTTTGGTCCTTTTCCCATCTCAATAATATTATATAGGGCTGTTATTGACCATGAATTGGGGTCCTAATTCAACCAAACAAAAAAATTGACCTCTTAGGCCAAATCTCCTAGGCAGCTGCCTAGGGCTCCGTAGGGATTTCGTAATTCACTCATATTTCTCTCTAACAAGCTCTAATTTTTTTGAACCTTTTCCCATCTCAATAATATTATATAGGACTATTATTGACCCAGAATTGGGGACCTAATTCAACGAAACATAAAAATTGACCATTCAAGCCAAATCTCCTGGGCAGCTGCCTAGGGCTCCGAAGCGATCACGTAATTCACTCATATTGCTCTCAAACAAGCTCTAATTTTTTTAATCCTTTTCCCATCTCAATAATATTATATAGGGCTGTTATTGACCATGAATTGGGGTCCTAATTCAACCAAACAAAAAAATTGACCTTTCAGGCCAAATCTCCTTGGCAGCTGCCTAGGGCTCCGAAGCGATCTCGTAATTCAGTCATATTTCTCCCTAACAAGCTCTTATTTTTTTGAACCTATTCCCATCTCAATAATATTTTATAGGGCTGTTATTGACCATGAATTGGCGTCCTAATTCAACCAAACAAAAAAATTGACCTTTCAGGCCTAATCTCCTAGGCAGCTACCTAAGTCTCCGAAGCGATCACGTAATTCACTCATATTTCTCTCTAACAAGCTCTAATTTTTTTGAAACTTTTCCCATCTCAATAATATTATATAGGACTATTATTGACCTAGAATTGGGGTCCTAATTCAACCAAACAAAAAAATTGACCTTTCAGGCCAAATCTCCTGGGCAGCTGCCTAGGGCACCGAAGCGATCACGTAATTCACTCATATTTCTCTCTAACAAGCTCTAATTTTTTTGATCCTTTTCCCATCTCAATAATATTATATAGGGCTGTTATTGACCATGAATTGGGGTCCTAATTCAACCAAACAAAAAAATTGACCTTTCAGGCCAAATCTCCTAGGCAGCTGCCTAGGGCTCCGAAGCGATCTCGTAATTCAGTCATATTTCTCCCTAACAAGCCCAAATTTTTTTGAACCGTTTCCCATCTCAATAATATTATATAGGGCTGTTATTGACCATGAATTGGAGTCCTAATTCAACCAAACAAAAAAATTGACCTTTCAGGCCAAATCTCCTAGGCAGCTGCCTAGGGCTCCGTAGCGATCTCGTAATTCACTCATATGTCTTTCTAACAAGCTCTAATTTTTTTGGTCCTTTTCCCATCTCAATAATATTATATAGGGCTGTTATTGACCATGAATTGGGGTCCTAATTCAACCAAACAAAAAAATTGACCTCTTAGGCCAAATCTCCTAGGCAGCTGCCTAGGGCTCCGTAGGGATTTCGTAATTCACTCATATTTCTCTCTAACAAGCTCTAATTTTTTTGAACCTTTTCCCATCTCAATAATATTATATAGGACTATTATTGACCTAGAATTGGGGACCTAATTCAACCAAACATAAAAATTGACCATTCAAGCCAAATCTCCTGGGCAGCTGCCTAGGGCTCCGAAGCGATCACGTAATTCACTCATATTGCTCTCAAACAAGCTCTAATTTTTTTGATCCTTTTCCCATCTCAATAATATTATATAGGGCTGTTATTGACCATGAATTGGGGTCCTAATTCAACCAAACAAAAAAATTGACCTTTCAGGCCAAATCTCCTTGGCAGCTGCCTAGGGCTCCGAAGCGATCTCGTAATTCAGTCATATTTCTCCCTAACAAGCCCTAATTTTTTTGAACCATTTCCCATATCAATAATATTTTATAGGGCTGTTATTGACCATGAATTGGCGTCCTAATTCAACCAACCAAAAAAATTTACCTTTCAGGCCAAATCTCCTAGGCAACTGCCTAGGGCTCCGAAGCGATCTCGTAATTCACTCATATTTCTCCCTAAGAAGCTCTAATTTTTTTGAACCTTTTCCCTTCTCAATAATATTATATAGGGCTGTTATTGACCATGAATTGGGGTCCTAATTCAAGCAAACAAAAAAATTGACCTCTCAGGCCAAATCTCCTAGGCAGCTGCCTAGGGCTCCGAAGAGATTTCGTAATTCACTCATATTTCTCTCTAACAAGCTCTAATTTTTGTGAACCTTTTCACATCTCAATAATATTATATAGGACTATTATTGACCATGAATTGGGGTCCTAATTCAACCAAACAACAAAATTGACCTTTCAGGCCAAATCTCCTAGGCAGCTTCCTAGGGCTCCGAAGCGATCTCGTAATTCACTCATATTTCACCCTAACAAGCTCTAATTTTTTGGAACCTTTTCCCATCTCAATAAGATTAGATAGGACTATTATTGACCATGAATTGGGGTCCTAATTCAACCAAACAAAAAAATTGACCTTTCAGGCCAAATCTCCTTGGCAGCTGCCTAGGGCTCCGTAGCGATCTCGTAATTCACTCATATGTCTTTCTAACAAGCTCTAATTTTTTTGGTCCTTTTCCCATCTCAATAATATTATATAGGGCTGTTATTGACCATGAATTGGGGTCCTAATTCAACCAAACAAAAAAATTTACCTGTCAGGCCAAATCTCCTAGGCAGGTGCCTAGGGCTCCGAAGCGATCTCGTAATACAGTCATATTTCTCCCTAAAAAGCCCTAATTTTTTTGAACTGTTTCCCATCTCAATAATATTATATAGGGCTGTTATTGACCATGAATTGGAGTCCTAATTCAACCAAATAAAAAAATTGACCTTTCTGGCCAAATCTCCTAGGCAACTGCCTAGGGCTCCGAAGCGATCACGTAATTCACTCATATTTCTCTCTAACAAGCTCTAATATTTTTGATCCTTTTCCAATCTCAATAATATTATATAGGGCTGTTATTGACCATGAATTGGATTCCTAATTCAGCCAAACAAAAAAATTGACCTTTCAGGCCAAATCTCCTACGCAGCTGCCTAGGGCTCCGAAGCGATCTCGTAATTCACTCATATTTCTCCCTAACAAGCTCTTATTTTTTTGAACCTATTCCCATCTCAATAATATTTTATAGGGCTGTTATTGACCATGAATTGGCGTCCTAATTCAACCAAACAAAAAAATTGACCTTTCAGGCCTAATCTCCTAGGCAGCTGCCTAGGGCTCCGAAGCGATCACGTAATTCAGTCATATTTCTCTCTAACAAGCTCTAATTTTTTTGATCCATCTCCCATCTCAATAATATTATATAGGGCTGTTATTGACCATGAATTGGGGTCCTAATTCAACCAAACAAAAAAATTGACCTTTCAGGACAAATCTCCTACGCAGCTGCCTAGGGCTCCGAAGCGATCTCGTAATTCAGTCATATTTCTCCCTAACAAGCCCTAATATTTTTGAACCGTTTCCCATCTCAATAATATTATATAGGGCAGTTATTGACCATGAATTGGAGTCCTAATTCAACCAAACAAAAAAATTGACCTTTCAGGCCAAATCTCCTAGGCAGCTGCCTAGGGCTCCGTAGCGATCTCGTAATTCACTCATATGTCTTTCTAACAAGCTCTAATTTTTTTGGTCTTTTTCCCATCTCAATAATATTATATAGGGCTGTTATTGACCATGAATTGGGTTCCTAATTCAACCAAACAAAAAAATTGACCTTTCAGGCCAAATCTCCTAGGCAGCTGCCTAGGGCTCCGAAGCGATCTCGTAATTCACTCATATTTCACCCTAACAAGCTCTAATTTTTTGGAACCTTTTCCCATCTCAATAATATTAGATAGGACTATTATTTACCATGAATTGGGGTCCTAATTCAACCAAACAAAAAAATTGACCTTTCAGGCCAAATCTCCTAGGCAGCTGCCTAGGGCTCCGTAGCGATCTCGTAATTCACTCATATGTCTTTCTAACAAGCTCTAATTTTTTTGGTCCTTTTCCCATCTCAATAATATTATATAGGGCTGTTATTGACCATGAATTGGGGTCCTAATTCAACCAAACAAAAAAATTGACCTCTTAGGCCAAATCTCCTAGGCAGCTGCCTAGGGCTCCGTAGGGATTTCGTAATTCACTCATATTTCTCTCTAACAAGCTCTAATTTTTTTGAACCTTTTCCCATCTCAATAATATTATATAGGACTATTATTGACCCAGAATTGGGGACCTAATTCAACGAAACATAAAAATTGACCATTCAAGCCAAATCTCCTGGGCAGCTGCCTAGGGCTCCGAAGCGATCACGTAATTCACTCATATTGCTCTCAAACAAGCTCTAATTTTTTTAATCCTTTTCCCATCTCAATAATATTATATAGGGCTGTTATTGACCATGAATTGGGGTCCTAATTCAACCAAACAAAAAAATTGACCTTTCAGGCCAAATCTCCTTGGCAGCTGCCTAGGGCTCCGAAGCGATCTCGTAATTCAGTCATATTTCTCCCTAACAAGCTCTTATTTTTTTGAACCTATTCCCATCTCAATAATATTTTATAGGGCTGTTATTGACCATGAATTGGCGTCCTAATTCAACCAAACAAAAAAATTGACCTTTCAGGCCTAATCTCCTAGGCAGCTACCTAAGTCTCCGAAGCGATCACGTAATTCACTCATATTTCTCTCTAACAAGCTCTAATTTTTTTGAAACTTTTCCCATCTCAATAATATTATATAGGACTATTATTGACCTAGAATTGGGGTCCTAATTCAACCAAACAAAAAAATTGACCTTTCAGGCCAAATCTCCTGGGCAGCTGCCTAGGGCACCGAAGCGATCACGTAATTCACTCATATTTCTCTCTAACAAGCTCTAATTTTTTTGATCCTTTTCCCATCTCAATAATATTATATAGGGCTGTTATTGACCATGAATTGGGGTCCTAATTCAACCAAACAAAAAAATTGACCTTTCAGGCCAAATCTCCTAGGCAGCTGCCTAGGGCTCCGAAGCGATCTCGTAATTCAGTCATATTTCTCCCTAACAAGCCCAAATTTTTTTGAACCGTTTCCCATCTCAATAATATTATATAGGGCTGTTATTGACCATGAATTGGAGTCCTAATTCAACCAAACAAAAAAATTGACCTTTCAGGCCAAATCTCCTAGGCAGCTGCCTAGGGCTCCGTAGCGATCTCGTAATTCACTCATATGTCTTTCTAACAAGCTCTAATTTTTTTGGTCCTTTTCCCATCTCAATAATATTATATAGGGCTGTTATTGACCATGAATTGGGGTCCTAATTCAACCAAACAAAAAAATTGACCTCTTAGGCCAAATCTCCTAGGCAGCTGCCTAGGGCTCCGTAGGGATTTCGTAATTCACTCATATTTCTCTCTAACAAGCTCTAATTTTTTTGAACCTTTTCCCATCTCAATAATATTATATAGGACTATTATTGACCTAGAATTGGGGACCTAATTCAACCAAACATAAAAATTGACCATTCAAGCCAAATCTCCTGGGCAGCTGCCTAGGGCTCCGAAGCGATCACGTAATTCACTCATATTGCTCTCAAACAAGCTCTAATTTTTTTGATCCTTTTCCCATCTCAATAATATTATATAGGGCTGTTATTGACCATGAATTGGGGTCCTAATTCAACCAAACAAAAAAATTGACCTTTCAGGCCAAATCTCCTTGGCAGCTGCCTAGGGCTCCGAAGCGATCTCGTAATTCAGTCATATTTCTCCCTAACAAGCTCTTATTTTTTTGAACCTATTCCCATCTCAATAATTTTTTATAGGGCGGTTATTGACCATGAATTGGCGTCCTAATTCAACCAAACAAAAAAATTGACCTTTCAGGCCTAATCTCCTAGGCAGCTGCCTAGGTCTCCGAAGCGATCACGTAATTCACTCATATTTCTCTCTAACAAGCTCTAATTTTTTTGAAACTTTTCCCATCTCAATAATATTATATAGGACTATTATTGACCTAGAATTGGGGTCCTAATTCAACCAAACAAAAAAATTGACCTTTCAGGCCAAATCTCCTGGGCAGCTGCCTAGGGCACCGAAGCGATCACGTAATTCACTCATATTTCTCTCTAACAAGCTCTAATTTTTTTGATCCTTTTCCCATCTCAATAATATTATATAGGGCTGTTATTGACCATGAATTGGGGTCCTAATTCAACCAAATAAAAAAATTGACCTTTCAGGCCAAATCTCCTAGGCAGCTGCCTAGGGCTCCGAAGCGATCTCGTAATTCAGTCATATTTCTCCCTAACAAGCCCTAATTTTTTTGAACCGTTTCCCATCTCAATAATATTATATAGGGCTGTTATTGACCATGAATTGGAGTCCTAATTCAACCAAACAAAAAAATTGACCTTTCAGGCCAAATCTCCTAGGCAGCTGCCTAGGGCTCCGTAGCGATCTCGTAATTCACTCATATGTCTTTCTAACAAGCTCTAATTTTTTTGGTCCTTTTCCCATCTCAATAATATTATATAGGGCTGTTATTGACCATGAATTGGGGTCCTAATTCAACCAAACAAAAAAATTGACCTCTCAGGCCAAATCTCCTAGGCAGCTGCCTAGGGCTCCGTAGGGATTTCGTAATTCACTCATATTTCTCTCTAACAAGCTCTAATTTTTTTGAACCTTTTCCCATCTCAATAATATTATATAGGACTATTATTGACCTAGAATTGGGGACCTAATTCAACCAAACATAAAAATTGACCATTCAAGCCAAATCTCCTGGGCAGCTGCCTAGGGATCCGAAGCGATCACGTAATTCACTCATATTTCTCTCAAACAAGCTCTAATTTTTTTGATCCTTTTCCCAGCTCAATAATATTATATAGGGCTGTAATTGACCATGAATTGGGGTCCTAATTCAACCAAACAAAAAAATTGACCTTTCAGGCCAAATCTCCTTGGCAGCAGCCTAGGGCTCCGAAGCGATCTCGTAATTCAGTCATATTTCTCCCTAACAAGCTCTTATTTTTTTGTACCTATTCCCATCTCAATAATATTTTATAGGGCTGTTATTGACCATGAATTGGCGTCCTAATTCAACCAAACAAAAAAATTGACCTTTCAGGCCAAATCTCCTAGGCAGCTGCCTAGGGCTCCGAAGCGATCACGTAATTCAGTCATATTTCTCCCTAACAAGCCCTAATTTTTTTGAACCGTTTCCCATCTCAATAATATTATATAGGGCTGTTATTGACCATGAATTGGAGTCCTAATTCAACCAAACAAAAAAATTTACCTTTCAGGCCAAATCTCCTAGGCAACTGCCTAGGGCTCCGAAGCGATCTCGTAATTCACTCATATTTCTCTCTAACAAGCTCTAATATTTTTGATCCTTTTCCCATCTCAATAATATTATATAGGGCTGTTATTGACCATGAATTGGGTTCCTAATTCAACCAAACAAAAAAATTGACCTTTCAGGCCAAATCTCCTAGGCAGCTGCCTAGGGCTCCGAAGCGATCTCGTAATTCACTCATATTTCACCCTAACAAGATCTAATTTTTTGGAACCTTTTCCCATCTCAATAATATTAGATAGGACTATTATTGACCATGAATTGGGGTCCTAATTCAACCAAACAAAAAAATTGACCTTTCAGGCCAATTCTCCTAGGCAGCTGCCTAGGGCTCCGTAGCGATCTCGTAATTCACTCATATGTCTTTCTAACAAGCTCTAATTTTTTTGGTCCTTTTCCCATCTCTATAATATTATATAGGGCTGTTATTGACCATGAATTGGGGTCCTAATTCAACCAAACAAAAAAATTGACCTCTGAGGCCAAATCTCCTAGGCAGCTGCCTAGGGCTCCGTAGGGATTTCGTAATTCACTCATATTTCTCTCTAACAAGCTCTAATTTTTGTGAACCTTTTCCCATCTCAAACATATTATATAGGACTATTATTGACCTAGAATTGGGGACCTAATTCAACCAAACATAAAAATTGACCATTCAAGCCAATTCTCCTGGGCAGCTGCCTAGGGCTCCGAAGCGATCTCGTAATTCACGCATATGTCTTTCTAACAAGCTCTAATTTTTTTGGTACTTTTCCCATCTCAATAATATTATATAGGGCTGTTATTGACCATGAATTGGGGTCCTAATTCAACCAAACAAAAAAATTGACCTCTCAGGCCAAATCTCCAAGGCAGCAGCTTATGGCTCCGAAGCGATTTCGTAATTCACTCATATTTCTCTCAAACATGCTCTAATTTTTTTGAACCTTTCCCCATCTCAATAATATTAGATAGGGCTATTATTGACCATGAATTGGGGTCCAAATTCAACCATACAAAAAAATTAACCTTTCAGGCCAAATCTCTTAGGCGGCTGCCTAGGGCTCCGAAGCGATCTCGTAATTCACTCATATTTCTCCCTAACAAGCTCTAATTTTTTTGAACCTTTTCCCATCTCAATAATATTATATAGGACTATTATTGACCTAGAATTGGGGACCTAATTCAACCAAACATAAAAATTGACCATTCAAGCCAAATCTCTTGGGCAGCTTCCTAGGGCTCCGAAGCGATCACGTAATTCACTCATATTTCTCTCAAACAAGCTCTAATTTTTTTGATCCTTTTCCCATCTCAATAATATTATATAGGGCTGTTATTGACCATGAATTGGGGTCCTAATTCAACCAAACAAAAAAATTGACCTCTCACGCCAAATCTCCAAGGCAGCAGCTTATGGCTCCGAAGCGATTTCGTAATTCACTCATATTTCTCTCAAACATGCTCTAATTTTTTTGAACCTTTCCCCATCTCAATAATATTAGATAGGGCTATTATTGACCATGAATTGGGGTCCAAATTCAACCATACAAAAAAATTAACCTTTCAGGCCAAATCTCTTAGGCGGCTGCCTAGGGCTCCGAAGCGATCTCGTAATTCACTCATATTTCTCCCTAACAAGCTCTAATTTTTTTGAACCTTTTCCCATCTCAATAATATTATATAGGACTATTATTGACCTAGAATTGGGGACCTAATTCAACCAAACATAAAAATTGACCATTCAAGCCAAATCTCTTGGGCAGCTTCCTAGGGCTCCGAAGCGATCACGTAATTCACTCATATTTCTCTCAAACAAGCTCTAATTTTTTTGATCCTTTTCCCATCTCAATAATATTATATAGGGCTGTTATTGACCATGAATTGGGGTCCTAATTCAACCAAACAAAAAAATTGACCTCTCACGCCAAATCTCCTAGGCTGCTGCCTAGGGCTCCGAAGGGATTTCGTAATTCACTCATATTTCTCTCTAACATGCTCTAATTTTTTGGAACCTTTTCCCATCTCAATAATATTATATAGGACTATTATTGACCTTGAATTGGGCTCCTAATTCAACCAAACATAAAAATTGACCATTCAAGCCAAATCTCCTGGGCAGCTGCCTAGGGCTCCGAAGCGATCACGTAATTCACTCATATTTCTCTCTAACAAGCTCTAATTTTTTTGATCCTTCTCCCATCTCAATAATATTATATAGGGCTGTTATTGACCATGAATTGGGGTCCTAATTCAACCAAACAAAAAAATTGACCTTTCAGGCCAAATCTCCTAGGCAGCTGCCTAGGGCTCCGTAGCGATCTCGTAATTCACTCATATGTCTTTCTAACAAGCTCTAATTTTTTTGGTCCTTTTCCCATCTCAATAATATTATATAGGGCTGTTATTGACCATGAATTGGGGTCCTAATTCAACCAAAAAAAAAAATTGACCTCTCAGGCCAAATCTCCTAGGCAGCTGCCTAGGGCTCCGTAGGGATTTCGTAATTCACTCATATTTCTCTCTAACAAGCTCTAATTTTTTCGAACCTTTTCCCATCTCAATAATATTATATAGGACTATTATTGACCTAGAATTGGGGACCTAATTCAACCAAACATAAAAATTGACCATTCAAGCCAAATCTCCTTAGCAGCTGCCTAGGGCTCCGAAGCGATCACGTAATTCACTCATATTTCTTTCTAACAAGCTCTAATTTTTTTGATCCTTTCCCCATCTCAATAATATTATATAGGGCTGTTATTGACCATGAATTGGGGTCCGAATTCAACCAAACAAAAAAATTGACCTTTCAGGCCAAATCTCCTTGGCAGCTGCCTAGGGCTCCGAAACGATCTCGTAATTCAGTCATATTTCTCCCTAACAAGCTCTTATTTTTTTGAACCTATTCCCATCTCAATAATATTTTATAGGGCTGTTATTGACCATGAATTGGCGTCCTAATTCAACCAAACAAAAAAATTGACCTTTCAGGCCTAATCTCCTAGGCAGCTGCCTAGGTCTCCGAAGCGATTGCGTAATTCACTCATATTTCTCTCTAACAAGCTCTAATTTTTTTGATCCTTCTCCCATCTCAATAATATTATATAGGGCTGTTATTGACCATGAATTGGGGTCCTAATTCAACCAAACAAAAAAATTGACCTTTCAGGCCAAATCTCCTAGGCAGCTGCCTAGGGCTCCGAAGCGATCTCGTAATTCACTCATATTTCTCCCTAAGAAGCTCTAATTTTTTTGAACCTTTTCCCTTCTCAATAATATTATATAGGGCTGTTATTGACCATGAATTGGGGTCCTAATTCAACCAAACAAAAAAATTGACCTTTCAGGCCAAATCTCCTAGGCAGCTGCCTAGGGCTCCGAAGAGATTTCGTCATTCACTCATATTTCTCTCTAACAAGCTCTAATTTTTTTGATCCTTCTCCCATCTCAATAATATTATATAGGGCTGTTATTGACAATGAATTGGGGTCCTAATTCAACCAAACAAAAAAATTGACCTTTCAGGCCAAATCTCCTAGGCAGCTGCCTAGGGCTCCGTAGCGATCTCGTAATTCACTCATATGTCTTTCTAACAAGCTCTAATTTTTTTGGTCCTTTTCCCATCTCTATAATATTATATAGGGCTGTTATTGACCTTGAATTGGGTTCTAATTCAACCAAACAAAAAAATTGACCTCTCAGGCCAAATCTCCTAGGCAGCTGCCTAGGGCTCCGTAGGGATTTCGTAATTCACTCATATTTCTCTCTAACAATCTCTAATTTTTTTGAACCTTTTCCCATCTCAATAATATTATATAGGACTATTATTGACCTAGAATTGGGGACCTAATTCAACCAAACATAAAAATTGACCATTCAAGCCAAATCTCCTTGGCAGCTGCCTAGGGCTCCGAAGCGATCACGTAATTCACTCATATTTCTCTCTAACAAGCTCTAATTTTTTTGATCCTTTTCCCATCTCAATAATATTATATAGGGCTGTTATTGACCATGAATTGGGGTCCTAATTCAACCAAACAAAAAAATTGACCTTTCAGGCCAAATCTCCTTGGCAGCTGCCTAGGGCTCCGAAGCGATCTCGTAATTCAGTCATATTTCTCCCTAACAAGCTCTTATTTTTTTGAACCTATTCCCATCTCAATAATATTTTATAGGGCTGTTATTGACCATGAATTGGCGTCCTAATTCAACCAAACAAAAAAATTGACCTTTCAGGCCTAATCTCCTAGGCAGCTGCCTAGGTCTCCGAAGCGATCACGTAATTCACTCATATTTCTCTCTAACAAGCTCTAATTTTTTTGATCCTTCTCCCATCTCAATAATATTATATAGGGCTGTTATTGACCATGAATTGGGGTCCTAATTCAACCAAACAAAAAAATTGACCTTTCAGGCCAAATCTCCTAGGCAGCTGCCTAGGGCTCCGAAGCGATCTCGTAATTCAGTCATATTTCTCCCTAACAAGCCCTAATTTTTTTGAACCGTTTCCCATCTCAATAATATTATATAGGGCTGTTATTGACCATGAATTGGAGTCCTAATTCAACCAAACAAAAAAATTTACCTTTCAGGCCAAATCTCCTAGGCAGCTGCCTAGGGCTCCGTAGCGATCTCGTAATTCACTCATATGTGTTTCTAACAAGCTCTAATTTTTTTGGTCCTTTTCCCATCTCAATAATATTATATAGGGCTGTTATTGACCATGAATTGGAGTCCTAATTCAACCAAACAAAAAAATTGACCTTTCAGGCCAAATCTCCTAGGCAGCTGCCTAGGGCTCTGAAGCGATCTCGTAATTCACTCATATTTCTCTCTAACAAGCTCTAATATTTTTGATCCTTTTCCCATCTCAATAATATTATATAGGGCTGTTATTTACCATGAATTGGGTTCCTAATTCAACCAAACAAAAAAATTGACCTTTCAGGCCAAATCTCCTAGGCAGCTGCCTAGGGCTCCGAAGCGATCTCGTAATTCACTCATATTTCTCCATAACAAGCTCTAATTTTTTGGAACCTTTTCCCATCTATATAATATTATATAGGACTATTATTTACCATGAATTGGGGTCCTAATTCAACCAAACAAAAAAATTGACCTTTCAGGCCAAATCTCCTAGGCAGCTGCCTAGGTCTACGAAGCGATCTCGTAATTCACGCATATGTCTTTCTGACAAGCTCTAATTTTTTTCGTACTTTTCCCATCTCAATAATATTATATAGGGCGGTTATTGACCATGAATTGGGGTCGTAATTCAACCAAACAAAAAAATTGACCTCTCAGGCCAAATCTCCAAGGCCGCTGCCTAGGGCTCCGAAGCGATTTCGTAATTCACTCATATTTCTCTGAAACATGCTCTAATTTTTTTGAACCTTTTCCCATCTCTATAATATTAGATATGGCTATTATTGACCATGAATTGGGGTCCAATTTCAACCATACAAAAAAATTATCCTTTCAGGCCAAATCTCCTAGGCAGCTGCCTAGGGCTCCGAAGAGATCTCGTAATTCACTCATATTTCTCCCTAAGAAGCGCGAATTTTTTTGAACCTATTCCCTTCTCAATAATATTATATAGGGCTGTTATTGACCATGAATTGGGATCCTAATTCAACCAAACAAAAAAATTGACCTTTCAGGCCAAATCTCCTAGGCAGCTGCCTAGGGTTCCGAAGAGATTTCGTAATTCACTCATATTTCTCTCTAACAAGCTCTAATTTTTGTGAACCTTTTCCCATCTCAATAATATTATACAGGACTATTATTGACCATGAATTGGGGTCCTAATTCAACCAAACAACAAAATTGACCTTTCAGGCCAAATCTCCTAGGCAGCTTCCTAAGGCTCCGAAGCGATCTCGTAATTCACTCATATTTCTCCCTAACAAGCTCTAATTTTTTGGAACCTTTTCCCATCTCAATAATATTAGATAGGACTATTATTGACCATGAATTGGGGTCCTAATTCAACCAAACAAAAAAATTGACCTTTCAGGCCAAATCTCCTAGGCAGCTGCCTAGGGCTCCGTAGCGATCTCGTAATTCACTCATATGTCTTTCTAACAAGCTCTAATTTTTTTGGTCCTTTTCCCATCTCAATAATATTATATAGGACTATTATTGACCTTGAATTGGGCTACTAATTCAACCAAACATAAAAATTGACCATTCAAGCCAAATCTCCTGGGCAGCTGCCTAGGGCTCCGAAGCGATCACGTAATTCACTCATATTTCTCTCTAACAAGCTCTAATTTTCTTGATCCTTTTCCCATCTCAATAATATTATATAGGGCTGTTATTGACCATGAATTGGGGTCCTAATTCAACCAAACAAAAAAATAGACCTTTCAGGCCAAATCTCCTTGGCAGCTGCCTAGGGCTCCGAAGCGATCTCTTAATTCAGTCATATTTCTCCCTAACAAGCCCTAATTTTTTTGAACCGTTTCCCATCTCAATAATATTATATAGGGCCGTTATTGACCATGAATTGGCGTCCTAATTCAACCAAACAAAAAAATTGACATTTCAGCCCTAATCTCCTAGGCTGCTGCCTAGGGCTCCGAAGCGATCACGTAATTCACTCATATTTCTCTCTAACAAGCTCTAATTTTTGTGATCCTTCTCCCATCTCAATAATATTATATAGGGCTGTTATTGACCATGAATTGGGGTCCTAATTCAACCAAACAAAAAAATTGACCTTTCAGGCCAAATCTCCTAGGCAGCTGCCTAGGGCCCCAAAGCGATCTCGTAATTCAGTCATATTTCTCCCTAACAAGCCCTAATTTTTTTGAACCGTTTCCCATCTCAATAATATTATATAGGGCCGTTATTGACCATGAATTGGCGTCCTAATTCAACCAAACAAAAAAATTGACATTTCAGCCCTAATCTCCTAGGCTGCTGCCTAGGGCTCCGAAGCGATCACGTAATTCACTCATATTTCTCTCTAACAAGCTCTAATTTTTGTGATCCTTCTCCCATCTCAATAATATTATATAGGGCTGTTATTGACCATGAATTGGGGTCCTAATTCAACCAAACAAAAAAATTGACCTTTCAGGCCAAATCTCCTAGGCAGCTGCCTAGGGCCCCAAAGCGATCTCGTAATTCAGTCATATTTCTCCCTAACAAGCCCTAATTTTTTTGAACCGTTTCCCATCTCAATAATATTATATAGGGCTGTTATTGACCATGAATTGGAGTCCTAATTCAACCAAACAAAAAAATTGACCTTTCAGGCCAAATCTCCTAGGCAGCTGCCTAGGTCTACGAAGCGATCCTGTAATTCACGCATATGTCTTTCTGACAAGCTCTAATTTTTTTGGTACTTTTCCCATCTCAATAATATTATATAGGGCGGTTATTGACCATGAATTGGGGTCGTAATTCAACCAAACAAAAAAATTGACCTCTCAGGCCAAATCTCCAAGGCTGCTGCCTAGGGCTCCGAAGCGATTTCGAAATTCACTCATATTTCTCTCGAACATGCTTTAATTTTATTGAATCTTTTCCCATCTCTATAATATTAGATACGGCTATTATTGACCATGAATTGGGGTCCAATTTCAACGATACAAAAAAATTAACCTTTCTGGCCAAATCTCTTAGGCGGCTGCCTAGGGCTCCGAAGAGATCTCGTAATTCACTCATATTTCTCCCTAAGAAGCTCTAATTTTTTTGAACCTTTTCCCATCTCAATAATATTATATAGGGCTGTTATTGACCATGAATTGGGGTCCTAATTCAACCAAACAAAAAAATTAACCTTTCTGGCCAAATCTCTTAGGCGGCTGCCTAGGGCTCCGAAGAGATCTCGTAATTCACTCATATTTCTCCCTAAGAAGCTCTAATTTTTTTGAACCTTTTCCCATCTCAATAATATTATATAGGGCTGTTATTGACCATGAATTGGGGTCCTAATTCAACCAAACAAAAAAATTGACCTTTCAGGCCAAATCTCCTAGGCAGCTGCCTAGGGCTCCGAAGAGATTTCGTAATTCACTCATATTTCTCTCTAACAAGCTCTAATTTTTGTGAACCTTTTCCCATCTCAATAATATTATATAGGACTATTATTGACCATGAATTGGGGTCCTAATTCAACCAAACAACAAAATTGACCTTTCAGGCCAAATCTCCGAGGCAGCTTCCTAAGGCTCCGAAGCGATCTCGTAATTCACTCATATTTCACCCTAACATGCTCTAATTTTTTGGAACCTTTTCCCATCTCAATAATATTAGATAGGACTATTATTGACCATGAATTGGGGTCCTAATTCAACCATACAAAAAAATTGACCTTTCAGGCCAAATCTCCAAGGCAGCTGCCTAGGGCTCCGTAGTGATCTCGTAATTCACTCATATGTTTTTCTAACAAGCTCTAATTTTTTTGGTTCTTTTCCCATCTCAATAATATTATATAGGGCTGTTATTGACCATGAATTTGGGTCCTAATTCAACCAAACAAAAAAATTGACTTCTCAGGCCAAATCTCCTTGGCAGCTACCTAGTGCTCCGAAGGGATTTCGTAATTCACTCATATTTCTTTCTAACAGGCTCTAATATTTTCGAACCTTTTCCCATCTCAATAATATTAGATAGGGCTATTATTGACCATGAATTGGGGTCCTAATTCAACCAAACAAAAAAATTGACCATTCAGGCCAAAACTCCTAGGCAGCCTAGGGCTCCGTAGCGATCTCGTAATTCACTCATATGTCTTTCTAACAAGCTCTAATTTTTTTGGTTCTTTTCCCATCTCAATAATATTATATAGGGCTGTTATTGACCATTTATTGGGGTCCTAATTCAACCAAACAAAAAAATTGACCTCTCAGGCCAAATCTCCTAGGCAGCTGCCTAGGGCTGCGAAGCGATCTCGTAATTCAGTCATATTTCTCCCTAACAAGCCCTAATTTTTTTGAACCGTTTCCCATCTCAATAATATTATATAGGGCTGTTATTGACCATTAATTGGAGTCCTAATTCAACCAAACAAAAAAATTGACCTTTCAGGCCAAATCTCCTAGGCAACTGCCTAGGGCTCCGAAGCGATCTCGTAATTCACTCATATTTCTCTCTAACAAGCCCTAATGTTTTTGATCCTTTTCCCATCTCAATAATATTATATAGGGCTGTTATTGACCATGAATTGGGGTCCTAATTCAACCAAACAACAAAATTGACCTTTCAGGCCAAATCTCCTAGGCAGCTTCCTCGGACTCCGAAGCGATCTCGTAATTCACTCATATTTCACCCTAACAAGCTCTAATTTTTTGGAACCTTATCCCATCTCAATAATATTAGATAGGACTATTATTGACCATGAATTGGGGTCCTAATTCAACCAAACAAAAAAATTGACCTCTCAGGCCAAATCTCCTAGGCAGCAGCCTAGGGCTCCGTAGCGATCTCGTAATTCACTCATATGTCTTTCTAACAAGCTCTAATTTTTTTGGTTCTTTTCCCATCTCAATAATATTATATAGGGCTGTTATTGACCATGAATTGGGGTCCTAATTCAACCAAACAAAAAAATTGACCTCTCAGGCCAAATCTCCTAGGCAGCTGCCTAGGGCTCCGTAGCGATCTCGTAATTCACTCATATGTTTTTCTAACAAGCTCTAATTTTTTTGGTTCTTTTCCCATCTCAATAATATTATATAGGGCTGTTATTGACCATTTATTGGGGTCCTAATTCAACCAAACAAAAAAATTGACCATTCAAGCCAAATCTCCTGGGCAGCTGCCTAGGGCTCCGAAGCGCTCACGTAATTCACTCATATTTCTCTCTAACAAGCTCTAATTTTCTTGATCCTTTTCCCATCTCAATAATATTATATAGGGCTGTTATTGACCATGAATTGGGGTCCTAATTCAACCAAACAAAAAAATAGACCTTTCAGGCCAAATCTCCTTGGCAGCTGCCTAGGGCTCCGAAGCGATCTCTTAATTCAGTCATATTTCTCCCTAACAAGCTCTAATTTTTTTGAACCTATTCCCATCTCAATAATATTTTATAGGGCTGTTATTGACCATGAATTGGCGTCCTAATTCAACCAAACAAGAAAATTGACATTTCAGCCCTAATCTCCTAGGCTGCTGCCTAGGGCTCCGAAGCGATCACGTAATTCACTCATATTTCTCTCTAACAAGCTCTAATTTTTGTGATCCTTCTCCCATCTCAATAATATTATATAGGGCTGTTATTGACCATGAATTGGGGTCCTAATTCAACCAAACAAAAAAATTGACCTTTCAGGCCAAATCTCCTAGGCAGCTGCCTAGGGCCCCGAAGCGATCTCGTAATTCAGTCATATTTCTCCCTAACAAGCCCTAATTTTTTTGAACCGTTTCCCATCTCAATAATATTATATAGGGCTGTTATTGACCATGAATTGGCGTCCTAATTCAACCAAACAAAAAAATTGACCTTTCAGCCCTAATCTCCTAGGCTGCTGCCTAGGGCTCCGAAGCGATCACGTAATTCACTCATATTTCTCTCTAACAAGCTCTAATTTCTGTGATCCTTCTCCCATCTCAATAATATTATATAGGTCTGTTATTGACCATGAATTGGGGTCCTAATTCAACCAAACAAAAAAATTGACCTTTCAGGCCAAATCTCCTAGGCAGCTGCCTAGGGCCCCGAAGCGATCTCGTAATTCAGTCATATTTCTCCCTAACAAGCCCTAATTTTTTTGAACCGTTTCCCATCTCAATAATATTAGATAGGACTATTATTGACCATGAATTGGGGTCCTAATTCAACCATACCAAAAAATTGACCTTTCAGGCCAAATCTCCAAGGCAGCTGCCTAGGGCTCCGTAGTGATCTCGTAATTCACTCATATGTCTTTCTAACAAGCTCTAATTTTTTTGGTTCTTTTCCCATCTCAATAATATTATATAGGGCTGTTATTGACCATGAATTTGGGTCCTAATTCAACCAAACAAAAAAATTGACTTCTCAGGCCAAATCTCCTTGGCAGCTGCCTAGTGCTCCGAAGGGATTTCGTAATTCACTCATATTTCTCTCTAACAGGCTCTAATATTTTCGAACCTTTTCCCATCTCAATAATATTAGATAGGGCTATTATAGACCATGAATTGGGGTCCTAATTCAACCAAACAAAAAAATTGACCATTCAGGCCAAAACTCCTAGGCAGCCTAGGGCTCCGTAGCGATCTCGTAATTCACTCATATGTCTTTCTAACAAGCTCTAATTTTTGTGGTTCTTTTCCCATCTAAATAATATTATATAGGGCTGTTATTGACCATTTATTGGGGTCCTAATTCAACCAAACAAAAAAATTGACCTCTTAGGCCAAATCTCCTAGGCAGCTGCCTAGGGCTCCGAAGCGATCTCGTAATTCAGTCATATTTCTCCCTAACATGCCCTAATTTTTTTGAACCGTTTCCCATCTCAATAATATTATATAGGGCTGTTATTGACCATTAATTGGAGTCCTAATTCAACCAAACAAAAAAATTGACCTTTCAGGCCAAATCTCCTAGGCAACTGCCTAGGGCTCCGAAGCGATCTCGTAATTCACTCATATTTCTCTCTAACAAGCCCTAATGTTTTTGATCCTTTTCCCATCTCAATAATATTATATAGGGCTGTTATTGACCATGAATTGGGTTCCTAATTCAACCAAACAAAAAAATTGACCTTTCAGGCCAAATCTCCTAGGCAGCTGCCTAGGGCTCCGTAGCGATCTCGTAATTCACTCATATTTCTCCATAACATACTCTAATTTTTTGGAACCTTTTCCCATCTCAATAATATTATATAGGACTATTATTGACCATGAATTGGGGTCCTAATTCAACCAAACAAAAAAATTGACCTTTCAGGCCAAATCTCCTAGGCAGCTGCCTAGGGCTCCGTAGCGATCTCGTAATTCACTCATATGTCTTTCTAACAAGCTCTAATTTTTTTGGTCCTTTTTCCATCTCAATAATATTATATAGGGCTGTTATTGACCATGAATTGGGGTCCTAATTCAACCAAACAAAAAAATTGACCTCTCAGGCCAAATCTCCTAGGCAGCTGCCTAGGGCTCCGAAGGGATTTCGTAATTCACTCATATTTCTCTCTAACAAGCTGTAATTTTTTCGAACCTTTTCCCATCTCAATAATATTAGATAGGGCTATTATTGACCATGAAGTGGGGTCCTAATTCAACCAAACAAAAAAATTGACCATTCAGGCCAAATCTCCTAGGCAGCTGCCTAGGGCTCCGAAGCGATCTCGTAATTCACTCATATTTCACTCTAACAAGCTCTAATTTTTTGGAACCTTTTCCCATATCAATAATATTAGATAGGGCTATTATCGAACATGAATTGGGGTCCTAATTCAACCAAACAAAAAAATTGACCTTTCAGGCCAAATCTCCTAGGCACTGCCTAGGGCTCCGAACCGATTTTGTAATTCACTCATATTTCTCTCTAACAAGCTCTAATTTTTTTGAACCTTTTCCCATCTCAATAATATTAGATAGGGCTATTATCGAACATGAATTGGGGTCCTAATTCAACCAAACAAAAAAATTGACCTTTCAGGCCAAATCTCCTAGGCAGCTGCCTAGGGCTCCGAAGCGATCTCGTAATTCACTCATATTTCTCTCTAACACGCTCTAATTTTTTTGAACCTTTTCCCATCTCAATAATATTAGATAGGGCTATTATTGACCATGAATTAGGGTCCTAATTCAACCAAACAAAAAAATTGACCTTTCAGGCCAAATCTCCTAGGCAGCTGCCTAGGGCTCCGAAGCGATCTCGTAATTCACTCATATGTCTTTCTAACAAGCTCTAATTTTTTTGGTCCTTTTCCCATATCAATAATATTATATAGGTCTGTTATTGACCATGAATTGGGGTCCTAATTAAACTAAACAAAAAAATTGACCTCTCAGGCCAAATCTCCTTAGCAGCTGCTTAGGGCTCCGAAGAGATTTCGTAATCCACTCATATTTCTCTCTGTCAAGCTCTAAATTTTTTGATCCTTTTCCCATCTCAATAATATTATATAGGGCTGTTATCGAACATGAATTGGGGTCCTAATTCAACCAAACAAAAAAATTGACCACTCAGGCCAAATGTCCTAGGCAGCTGCCTAGGGCTCCGAAGCGATTTCATAATTCACTCATATTTCTCTCTAACAAGCTCTAATTTTTTTGAACCTTTTCCCATCTCAATAATATTAGATAGGGCTATTATCGAACATGAATTGGGGTCCTAATTCAACCAAACAAAAAAATTGACCTTTCAGGCCAAATCTCCTAGGCAGCTTACTAGGGCTCCGAAGCGATTTCGTAATTCACTCATATTTCTCTCTAACAAGCTCTAATTTTTTTGAACCTTTTCCCATCTCAATAATATTAGATAGGGCTATTATTGACCATGAATTGGGGTCCTAATTCAACCAAACAAAAAAATTGACCTCTCATGCCAAATCTCCTAGGCAGCTGCCTAAGGCTCCGAAGCGATCTCGTAATTCACTCATATGTCTTTCTAACAAGCTCTAATTTTTTTGGTCCTTTTCCCATATCAATAATATTATATAGGTCTGTTATTGACCATTCAGAAATCTTCGATTTCTCTAATATGAATTTGAGCAATGTTTTGATAGAGAATACTATGGAATATGCGAGGGTCATGGGTATAAAAGTTCTAGCCCTATGTCTTAGGGTTCTATGTATAAAATTTCGTGCAAATCCGAGGTGTGTAGAGGGCGATACTCTCAAAATACTGAGAGATGTACGAATATAAGGAAAACACTTTCGAAAATTGCCATAAAAAACGGGAATTTTTTTTGAAATGTTGACTTAAGTCTCTGTTTCGACTCCAATATATTCATTTCCCCATGAGATATATTCGGGGAAAATATCAAACGAGTTGAACACGAGGGTAATACATTTCGGAGAAATTAGTGAAATCTCCAATTCACCAAAGGGGTACCCCTTTCAGAAATCTTCGATTTCTCTAATATGAATTTGAGCAATGTTTTGATAGTGAATAATAAGGAATATGCGAGGGTCATGGGAACAAAAGTTGTACCCCTATGTCTCAGGGTTCTATGTTTAAAATTTCGTGCAAATCCGAGGTGTGTAGAGGGTGATACTGTCAAAATACTGAGAGATGTACGAATATAAGGAAAACACTTTCGAAAATTGCCATAAAAACCGGGAATTTTTTTTGAAATGTTGACTTAAGTCTCCGTTTCGACTCCAAAACATTCATTTCCCCATGAGATATATTCGGGGAAAATATCGAACGAGTTGAACACGAGGGTAATACATTTCAGAGAAATTAGTGAAATCTCCAATTCACCAAAGGGGTACCCCCTTCAGAAATCTTCAATTTCTCTAATATGAATTTGAGCAATGTTTTGATAGTGAATACTAGGGAATATGCGAGGGTCATGTGAGCAAAAGTTGTAGCCCTATGTCTTAAGGTTCTATGTATAAAATTTCGTGCAAATCCGAGGTGTGTAGAGGGCGATACTGTCAAATTACTGAGAGATGTACGAATATAAGGATAACACTTTCGAAAATTGCCATAAAAAATGGGAATTTTTTTTGAAATGTTGACTTAAGTCTCTGTTTCGACTCCAATATATTCATTTCCCCATGAGATATATTCGGGGAAAATATCGAACGAGTTGAACACGAGGGTAATACATTTCGGAGAAATTAGTGAAATCTCCAATTCACCAAAGGGGTACCCCTTTCAGAAATTTTCGATTTCTCTAATATGAATTTGAGCAATGTTTTGATAGTGAATACTAAGAAATATGCGAGGGTCATGGGAACAAAAGTTGTACCCCTATGTCTCAGGGTTCTATGTATAAAATTTCGTGCAAATCCGAGGTGTGTCGAGGGCGATATTGTCAAAATACTGAGAGATGTACGAATATAAGGAAAACACTTTCGAAAATTGCCATAAAAAACGGGAATTTTTTTTGAAATGTTGACTTAAGTCTCCGTTTCGACTCCAAAATATTCATTTCCCCATGAGATATATTCGGGGAAAATATCGAACGAGTTGAACACGAGGGTAATACATTTCGGAGAAATTAGTGAAATCTCCAATTCACCAAAGGGGTACCCCTTTCAGAAATCTTCAATTTCTCTAATATGAATTTGAGCAATGTTTTGATAGTGAATACTAAGGAATATGCGAGGGTCATGTGATCAAAAGTTGTAGCCCTATGTCTTAGGGTTCTATGTATAAAATTTCGTGCAAATCCGAGGTGTGTAGAGGGCGATACTGTCAAATTACTGAGAGATGTACGAATATAAGGATAACACTTTCGAAAATTGCCATAAAAAATGGGAATTTTTTTTGAAATGTTGACTTAAGTCTCTGTTTCGACTCCAATATATTCATTTCCCCATGAGATATATTCGGGGAAAATATCGAACGAGTTGAACACGAGGGTAATACATTTCGGAGAAATTAGTGAAATCTCCAATTCACCAAAGGGGTACCCCTTTCAGAAATTTTCGATTTCTCTAATATGAATTTGAGCAATGTTTTGATAGTGAATACTAAGGAATATGCGAGGGTCATGGGAACAAAAGTTGTACCCCTATGTCTCAGGGTTCTATGTATAAAATTTCGTGCAAATCCGAGGTGTGTAGAGGGCGATACTGTCAAATTACTGAGAGATGTACGAATATAAGGATAACACTTTCGAAAATTGCCATCAAAAATAGGAATTTTTTTTGAAATGTTCACTTAAGTCTCTGTTTCGACTCCAATATATTCATTTCCCCATGAGATATATTCGGGGAAAATATCGAACGAGTTGAACACGAGGGTAATACATTTCGGAGAAATTAGTGAAATCTCCAATTCACCAAAGGGGTACCCCTTTCAGAAATCTTCGATTTCTCTAATATGAATTTGAGCAATGTTTTGATAGTGAATAATAAGGAATATGCGAGGGTCATGGGAACAAAAGTTGTACCCCTATGTCTCAGGGTTCTATGTTTAAAATTTCGTGCAAATCCGAGGTGTGTAGAGGGTGATACTGTCAAAATACTGAGAGATGTACGAATATAAGGAAAACACTTTCGAAAATTGCCATAAAAACCGGGAATTTTTTTTGAAATGTTGACTTAAGTCTCCGTTTCGACTCCAAAACATTCATTTCCCCATGAGATATATTCGGGGAAAATATCGAACGAGTTGAACACGAGGGTAATACATTTCAGAGAAATTAGTGAAATCTCCAATTCACCAAAGGGGTACCCCCTTCAGAAATCTTCAATTTCTCTAATATGAATTTGAGCAATGTTTTGATAGTGAATACTAGGGAATATGCGAGGGTCATGTGAGCAAAAGTTGTAGCCCTATGTCTTAAGGTTCTATGTATAAAATTTCGTGCAAATCCGAGGTGTGTAGAGGGCGATACTGTCAAATTACTGAGAGATGTACGAATATAAGGATAACACTTTCGAAAATTGCCATAAAAAATGGGAATTTTTTTTGAAATGTTGACTTAAGTCTCTGTTTCGACTCCAATATATTCATTTCCCCATGAGATATATTCGGGGAAAATATCGAACGAGTTGAACACGAGGGTAATACATTTCGGAGAAATTAGTGAAATCTCCAATTCACCAAAGGGGTACCCCTTTCAGAAATTTTCGATTTCTCTAATATGAATTTGAGCAATGTTTTGATAGTGAATACTAAGAAATATGCGAGGGTCATGGGAACAAAAGTTGTACCCCTATGTCTCAGGGTTCTATGTATAAAATTTCGTGCAAATCCGAGGTGTGTCGAGGGCGATATTGTCAAAATACTGAGAGATGTACGAATATAAGGAAAACACTTTCGAAAATTGCCATAAAAAACGGGAATTTTTTTTGAAATGTTGACTTAAGTCTCCGTTTCGACTCCAAAATATTCATTTCCCCATGAGATATATTCGGGGAAAATATCGAACGAGTTGAACACGAGGGTAATACATTTCGGAGAAATTAGTGAAATCTCCAATTCACCAAAGGGGTACCCCTTTCAGAAATCTTCAATTTCTCTAATATGAATTTGAGCAATGTTTTGATAGTGAATACTAAGGAATATGCGAGGGTCATGTGATCAAAAGTTGTAGCCCTATGTCTTAGGGTTCTATGTATAAAATTTCGTGCAAATCCGAGGTGTGTAGAGGGCGATACTGTCAAATTACTGAGAGATGTACGAATATAAGGATAACACTTTCGAAAATTGCCATAAAAAATGGGAATTTTTTTTGAAATGTTGACTTAAGTCTCTGTTTCGACTCCAATATATTCATTTCCCCATGAGATATATTCGGGGAAAATATCGAACGAGTTGAACACGAGGGTAATACATTTCGGAGAAATTAGTGAAATCTCCAATTCACCAAAGGGGTACCCCTTTCAGAAATTTTCGATTTCTCTAATATGAATTTGAGCAATGTTTTGATAGTGAATACTAAGGAATATGCGAGGGTCATGGGAACAAAAGTTGTACCCCTATGTCTCAGGGTTCTATGTATAAAATTTCGTGCAAATCCGAGGTGTGTAGAGGGCGATATTGTCAAAATACTGAGAGATGTACGAATATAAGGAAAACACTTTCGAAAATTGCCATAAAAAACGGGAATTTTTTTTGAAATGTTGACTTAAGTCTCCGTTTCGACTCCAAAATATTCATTTCCCCATGAGATATATTCGGGGAAAATATCGAACGAGTTGAACACGAGGGTAATACATTTCGGAGAAATTAGTGAAATCTCCAATTCACCAAAGGGGTACCCCTTTCAGAAATCTTCAATTTCTCTAATATGAATTTGAGCAATGTTTTGATAGTGAATACTAAGGAATATGCGAGGGTCATGTGATCAAAAGTTGTAGCCCTATGTCTTAGGGTTCTATGTATAAAATTTCGTGCAAATCCGAGGTGTGTAGAGGGCGATACTGTCAAATTACTGAGAGATGTACGAATATAAGGATAACACTTTCGAAAATTGCCATCAAAAATAGGAATTTTTTTTGAAATGTTCACTTAAGTCTCTGTTTCGACTCCAATATATTCATTTCCCCATGAGATATATTCGGGGAAAATATCGAACGAGTTGAACACGAGGGTAATACATTTCGGAGAAATTAGTGAAATCTCCAATTCACCAAAGGGGTACCCCTTTCAGAAATCTTCAATTTCTCTAATATGAATTTGAGCAATGTTTTGATAGTGAATACTAAGGAATATGCGAGGGACATGGGAACAAAAGTTGTAGCCCTATGTCTTAGGGTTCTATGTATAAAATTTCGTGCTAATCCGAGGTTTGTAGTGTGCGATACAGTCAAAATAATTAGAGATGTACGAATATTAGGAAAAAACTTGCGAAAATAGCCATCAAAAATGGGAATTTTTTTTGAAATGTTGACTTAAGTCTCTGTTTCGACTCCAATATATTCATTTCCCCATGAGATATCTTGGGGGAAAATATCGAACGAGTTGAACACGAGGGTAATACATTTCGGAGAAATTAGTGAAATCTCCAATTCACCAAAGGGGTACCCCTTTCAGAAATCTTCGATTTCTCTAATATGAATTTGAGCAATCTTTTGATAGTGAATACTAAGGAATATGCGAGGGTCATGGGAACAAAAGTTGTACCCCTATGTCTCAGGGTTCTATGTTTAAAATTTCGTGCAAATCCGAGGTGTGTAGAGGGTGATACTGTCAAAATACTGAGAGATGTACGAATATAAGGAAAACACTTTCGAAAATTGCCATAAAAAACGGGAATTTTTTTTGAAATGTTGACTTAAGTCTCCGTTTCTACTCCAACACATTCATTTCCCCATGAGATATATTCGGGGAAAATATCGAACGAGTTGAACACGAGGGTAATACATTTCAGAGAAATTAGTGAAATCTCCAATTCACCAAAGGGGTACCCCTTTCAGAAATCTTCAATTTCTCTAATATGAATTTGAGCAATGTTTTGATAGTGAATACTAAGGAATATGCGAGGGTCATGTGAGCAAAAGTTGTAGCCCTATGTCTTAAGGTTCTATGTATAAAATTTCGTGCAAATCCGAGGTGTGTAGAGGGCGATACTGTCAAATTACTGAGAGATGTACGAATATAAGGATAACACTTTCGAAAATTGCCATCAAAAATGGGAATTTTTTTTTGAAATGTTGACTTAAGTCTCTGTTTCGACTCCAATATATTCATTTCCCCATGAGATATATTCGGGGAAAATATCGAACGAGTTGAACACGAGGGTAATACATTTCGGAGAAATTAGTGAAATCTCCAATTCACCAAAGGGGTACCCCTTTTAGAAATCTTCGATTTCTCTAATATGAATTTGAGCAATGTTTTGATAGTGAATACTAAGGAATATGCGAGGGTCATGGGAACAAAAGTTGTACCCCTATGTCTCAGGGTTCTATGTATAAAATTTCGTGCAAATCCGAGGTGTGTAGAGGGCGATATTGTCAAAATACTGAGAGATGTACGAATATAAGGAAAACACTTTCGAAAATTGCCATAAAAAACGGGAATTTTTTTTGAAATGTTGACTTAAGTCTCCGTTTCGACTCCAAAATATTCATTTCCCCATGAGATATATTCGGGGAAAATATCGAACGAGTTGAACACGAGGGTAATACATTTCGGAGAAATTAGTGAAATCTCCAATTCACCAAAGGGGTACCCCTTTCAGAAATCTTCAATTTCTCTAATATGAATTTGAGCAATGTTTTGATAGTGAATACTAAGGAATATGCGAGGGACATGGGAACAAAAGTTGTAGCCCTATGTCTTAGGGTTCTATGTATAAAATTTCGTGCAAATCCGAGATGTGTAGAGGGCAATACAGTCAAAATACTTGGAGATGTACGAATATAAGGAAAACACTTTCGAAAATTGCCATAAAAAACGGGAATTTTTTTTGAAATGTTGACTAAAGTCTCCGTTTCGACTCCAATATATTCATTTCCCCATGAGATATATTCGGGGAAAATATCGAACGAGTTGAACACGAGGGTAATACATTTCGGAGAAATTAGTGAAATCTCCAATTCACCATAGCGGTACCCCTTTGAGAAATCTTCGATTTCTCTAATATGAATTAGAGCAATGTTTTGATAGTGAATACTAAGGAATATGCGAGGGTCATGGGAACAAAAGTTGTACCCCTATGTCTCAGGGTTCTATGTTTAAAATTTCGTGCAAATCCGAGGTGTGTAGAGGGTGATACTGTCAAAATACTGAGAGATGTACGAATTTAAGGAAAACACTTTCGAAAATTGCCATAAAAAACGGGAATTTTTTTTGAAATGTTGACTTAAGTCTCCGTTTCGACTCCAAAATATTCATTTCCCCATGAGATATATTCGGGGAAAATATCAAACGAGTTGAACACGAGGGTAATACATTTCGGAGAAATTAGTGAAATCTCCAATTCACCAAAGGGGTACCCCTTTCAGAAATCTTCAATTTCTCTAATATGAATTTGAGCAATGTTTTGATAGTGAATACTAAGGAATATGCGAGGGTCATGTGATCAAAAGTTGTAGCCCTATGTCTTAGGGTTCTATGTATAAAATTTCGTGCAAATCCGAGGTGTGTAGAGGGCGATACTGTCAAATTACTGAGAGATGTACGAATATAAGGATAACACTTTCGAAAATTGCCATAAAAAATGGGAATTTTTTTTGAAATGTTGACTTAAGTCTCTGTTTCGACTCCAATATATTCATTTCCCCATGAGATATATTCGGGGAAAATATCGAACGAGTTGAACACAAGGGTAATACATTTCGGAGAAATTAGTGAAATCTCCAATTCACCAAAGGGGTACCCCTTTCAGAAATTTTCGATTTCTCTAATATGAATTTGAGCAATGTTTTGATAGTGAATACTAAGGAATATGCGAGGGTCATGGGAACAAAAGTTGTACCCCTATGTCTCAGGGTTCTATGTATAAAATTTCGTGCAAATCCGAGGTGTGTAGAGGGCGATATTGTCAAAATACTGAGAGATGTACGAATATAAGGAAAACACTTTCGAAAATTGCCATAAAAAACGGGAATTTTTTTTGAAATGTTGACTTAAGTCTCCGTTTCGACTCCAAAATATTCATTTCCCCATGAGATATATTCGGGGAAAATATCGAACGAGTTGAACACGAGGGTAATACATTTCGGAGAAATTAGTGAAATCTCCAATTCACCAAAGGGGTACCCCTTTCAGAAATCTTCAATTTCTCTAATATGAATTTGAGCAATGTTTTGATAGTGAATACTAAGGAATATGCGAGGGTCATGTGATCAAAAGTTGTAGCCCTATGTCTTAGGGTTCTATGTATAAAATTTCGTGCAAATCCGAGGTGTGTAGAGGGCGATACTGTCAAATTACTGAGAGATGTACGAATATAAGGATAACACTTTCGAAAATTGCCATCAAAAATAGGAATTTTTTTTGAAATGTTCACTTAAGTCTCTGTTTCGACTCCAATATATTCATTTCCCCATGAGATATATTCGGGGAAAATATCGAACGAGTTGAACACGAGGGTAATACATTTCGGAGAAATTAGTGAAATCTCCAATTCACCAAAGGGGTACCCCTTTCAGAAATCTTCAATTTCTCTAATATGAATTTGAGCAATGTTTTGATAGTGAATACTAAGGAATATGCGAGGGACATGGGAACAAAAGTTGTAGCCCTATGTCTTAGGGTTCTATGTATAAAATTTCGTGCTAATCCGAGGTTTGTAGTGTGCGATACAGTCAAAATAATTAGAGATGTACGAATATTAGGAAAAAACTTGCGAAAATAGCCATCAAAAATGGGAATTTTTTTTGAAATGTTGACTTAAGTCTCTGTTTCGACTCCAATATATTCATTTCCCCATGAGATATCTTGGGGGAAAATATCGAACGAGTTGAACACGAGGGTAATACATTTCGGAGAAATTAGTGAAATCTCCAATTCACCAAAGGGGTACCCCTTTCAGAAATCTTCGATTTCTCTAATATGAATTTGAGCAATCTTTTGATAGTGAATACTAAGGAATATGCGAGGGTCATGGGAACAAAAGTTGTACCCCTATGTCTCAGGGTTCTATGTTTAAAATTTCGTGCAAATCCGAGGTGTGTAGAGGGTGATACTGTCAAAATACTGAGAGATGTACGAATATAAGGAAAACACTTTCGAAAATTGCCATAAAAAACGGGAATTTTTTTTGAAATGTTGACTTAAGTCTCCGTTTCTACTCCAACACATTCATTTCCCCATGAGATATATTCGGGGAAAATATCGAACGAGTTGAACACGAGGGTAATACATTTCAGAGAAATTAGTGAAATCTCCAATTCACCAAAGGGGTACCCCTTTCAGAAATCTTCAATTTCTCTAATATGAATTTGAGCAATGTTTTGATAGTGAATACTAAGGAATATGCGAGGGTCATGTGAGCAAAAGTTGTAGCCCTATGTCTTAAGGTTCTATGTATAAAATTTCGTGCAAATCCGAGGTGTGTAGAGGGCGATACTGTCAAATTACTGAGAGATGTACGAATATAAGGATAACACTTTCGAAAATTGCCATCAAAAATGGGAATTTTTTTTTGAAATGTTGACTTAAGTCTCTGTTTCGACTCCAATATATTCATTTCCCCATGAGATATATTCGGGGAAAATATCGAACGAGTTGAACACGAGGGTAATACATTTCGGAGAAATTAGTGAAATCTCCAATTCACCAAAGGGGTACCCCTTTTAGAAATCTTCGATTTCTCTAATATGAATTTGAGCAATGTTTTGATAGTGAATACTAAGGAATATGCGAGGGTCATGGGAACAAAAGTTGTACCCCTATGTCTCAGGGTTCTATGTATAAAATTTCGTGCAAATCCGAGGTGTGTAGAGGGCGATATTGTCAAAATACTGAGAGATGTACGAATATAAGGAAAACACTTTCGAAAATTGCCATAAAAAACGGGAATTTTTTTTGAAATGTTGACTTAAGTCTCCGTTTCGACTCCAAAATATTCATTTCCCCATGAGATATATTCGGGGAAAATATCGAACGAGTTGAACACGAGGGTAATAGATTTCGGAGAAATTAGTGAAATCTCCAATTCACCAAAGGGGTACCCCTTTCAGAAATCTTCAATTTCTCTAATATGAATTTGAGCAATGTTTTGATAGTGAATACTAAGGAATATGCGAGGGACATGGGAACAAAAGTTGTAGCCCTATGTCTTAGGGTTCTATGTATAAAATTTCGTGCAAATCCGAGATGTGTAGAGGGCAATACAGTCAAAATACTTGGAGATGTACGAATATAAGGAAAACACTTTCGAAAATTGCCATAAAAAACGGGAATTTTTTTTGAAATGTTGACTAAAGTCTCCGTTTCGACTCCAATATATTCATTTCCCCATGAGATATATTCGGGGAAAATATCGAACGAGTTGAACACGAGGGTAATACATTTCGGAGAAATTAGTGAAATCTCCAATTCACCATAGCGGTACCCCTTTGAGAAATCTTCGATTTCTCTAATATGAATTAGAGCAATGTTTTGATAGTGAATACTAAGGAATATGCGAGGGTCATGGGAACAAAAGTTGTACCCCTATGTCTCAGGGTTCTATGTTTAAAATTTCGTGCAAATCCGAGGTGTGTAGAGGGTGATACTGTCAAAATACTGAGAGATGTACGAATTTAAGGAAAACACTTTCGAAAATTGCCATAAAAAACGGGAATTTTTTTTGAAATGTTGACTTAAGTCTCCGTTTCGACTCCAAAATATTCATTTCCCCATGAGATATATTCGGGGAAAATATCAAACGAGTTGAACACGAGGGTAATACATTTCGGAGAAATTAGTGAAATCTCCAATTCACCAAAGGGGTACCCCTTTCAGAAATCTTCAATTTCTCTAATATGAATTTGAGCAATGTTTTGATAGTGAATACTAAGGAATATGCGAGGGTCATGTGATCAAAAGTTGTAGCCCTATGTCTTAGGGTTCTATGTATAAAATTTCGTGCAAATCCGAGGTGTGTAGAGGGCGATACTGTCAAATTACTGAGAGATGTACGAATATAAGGATAACACTTTCGAAAATTGCCATAAAAAATGGGAATTTTTTTTGAAATGTTGACTTAAGTCTCTGTTTCGACTCCAATATATTCATTTCCCCATGAGATATATTCGGGGAAAATATCGAACGAGTTGAACACGAGGGTAATACATTTCGGAGAAATTAGTGAAATCTCCAATTCACCAAAGGGGTACCCCTTTCAGAAATTTTCGATTTCTCTAATATGAATTTGAGCAATGTTTTGATAGTGAATACTAAGGAATATGCGAGGGTCATGGGAACAAAAGTTGTACCCCTATGTCTCAGGGTTCTATGTTTAAAATTTCGTGCAAATCCGAGGTGTGTAGAGGGTGATACTGTCAAAATACTGAGAGATGTACGAATTTAAGGAAAACACTTTCGAAAATTGCCATAAAAAACGGGAATTTTTTTTGAAATGTTGACTTAAGTCTCCGTTTCGACTCCAAAATATTCATTTCCCCATGAGATATATTCGGGGAAAATATCAAACGAGTTGAACACGAGGGTAATACATTTCGGAGAAATTAGTGAAATCTCCAATTCACCAAAGGGGTACCCCTTTCAGAAATCTTCAATTTCTCTAATATGAATTTGAGCAATGTTTTGATAGTGAATACTAAGGAATATGCGAGGGTCATGTGATCAAAAGTTGTAGCCCTATGTCTTAGGGTTCTATGTATAAAATTTCGTGCAAATCCGAGGTGTGTAGAGGGCGATACTGTCAAATTACTGAGAGATGTACGAATATAAGGATAACACTTTCGAAAATTGCCATAAAAAATGGGAATTTTTTTTGAAATGTTCACTTAAGTCTCTGTTTCGACTCCAATATATTCATTTCCCCATGAGATATATTCGGGGAAAATATCGAACGAGTTGAACACGAGGGTAATACATTTCGGAGAAATTAGTGAAATCTCCAATTCACCAAAGGGGTACCCCTTTCAGAAATTTTCGATTTCTCTAATATGAATTTGAGCAATGTTTTGATAGTGAATACTAAGGAATATGCGAGGGTCATGGGAACAAAAGTTGTACCCCTATGTCTCAGGGTTCTATGTATAAAATTTCGTGCAAATCCGAGGTGTGTAGAGGGCGATATTGTCAAAATACTGAGAGATGTACGAATATAAGGAAAACACTTTCGAAAATTGCCATAAAAAACGGGAATTTTTTTTGAAATGTTGACTTAAGTCTCCGTTTCGACTCCAAAATATTCATTTCCCCATGAGATATATTCGGGGAAAATATCGAACGAGTTGAACACGAGGGTAATACATTTCGGAGAAATTAGTGAAATCTCCAATTCACCAAAGGGGTACCCCTTTCAGAAATCTTCAATTTCTCTAATATGAATTTGAGCAATGTTTTGATAGTGAATACTAAGGAATATGCGAGGGTCATGTGATCAAAAGTTGTAGCCCTATGTCTTAGGGTTCTATGTATAAAATTTCGTGCAAATCCGAGGTGTGTAGAGGGCGATACTGTCAAATTACTGAGAGATGTACGAATATAAGGATAACACTTTCGAAAATTGCCATCAAAAATAGGAATTTTTTTTGAAATGTTCACTTAAGTCTCTGTTTCGACTCCAATATATTCATTTCCCCATGAGATATATTCGGGGAAAATATCGAACGAGTTGAACACGAGGGTAATACATTTCGGAGAAATTAGTGAAATCTCCAATTCACCAAAGGGGTACCCCTTTCAGAAATCTTCAATTTCTCTAATATGAATTTGAGCAATGTTTTGATAGTGAATACTAAGGAATATGCGAGGGACATGGGAACAAAAGTTGTAGCCCTATGTCTTAGGGTTCTATGTATAAAATTTCGTGCTAATCCGAGGTTTGTAGTGTGCGATACAGTCAAAATAATTAGAGATGTACGAATATTAGGAAAAAACTTGCGAAAATAGCCATCAAAAATGGGAATTTTTTTTGAAATGTTGACTTAAGTCTCTGTTTCGACTCCAATATATTCATTTCCCCATGAGATATCTTGGGGGAAAATATCGAACGAGTTGAACACGAGGGTAATACATTTCGGAGAAATTAGTGAAATCTCCAATTCACCAAAGGGGTACCCCTTTCAGAAATCTTCGATTTCTCTAATATGAATTTGAGCAATCTTTTGATAGTGAATACTAAGGAATATGCGAGGGTCATGGGATCAAAAGTTGTACCCCTATGTCTCAGGGTTCTATGTTTAAAATTTCGTGCAAATCCGAGGTGTGTAGAGGGTGATACTGTCAAAATACTGAGAGATGTACGAATATAAGGAAAACACTTTCGAAAATTGCCATAAAAAACGGGAATTTTTTTTGAAATGTTGACTTAAGTCTCCGTTTCTACTCCAACACATTCATTTCCCCATGAGATATATTCGGGGAAAATATCGAACGAGTTGAACACGAGGGTAATACATTTCAGAGAAATTAGTGAAATCTCCAATTCACCAAAGGGGTACCCCTTTCAGAAATCTTCAATTTCTCTAATATGAATTTGAGCAATGTTTTGATAGTGAATACTAAGGAATATGCGAGGGTCATGTGAGCAAAAGTTGTAGCCCTATGTCTTAAGGTTCTATGTATAAAATTTCGTGCAAATCCGAGGTGTGTAGAGGGCGATACTGTCAAATTACTGAGAGATGTACGAATATAAGGATAACACTTTCGAAAATTGCCATCAAAAATGGGAATTTTTTTTTGAAATGTTGACTTAAGTCTCTGTTTCGACTCCAATATATTCATTTCCCCATGAGATATATTCGGGGAAAATATCGAACGAGTTGAACACGAGGGTAATACATTTCGGAGAAATTAGTGAAATCTCCAATTCACCAAAGGGGTACCCCTTTTAGAAATCTTCGATTTCTCTAATATGAATTTGAGCAATGTTTTGATAGTGAATACTAAGGAATATGCGAGGGTCATGGGAACAAAAGTTGTACCCCTATGTCTCAGGGTTCTATGTATAAAATTTCGTGCAAATCCGAGGTGTGTAGAGGGCGATATTGTCAAAATACTGAGAGATGTACGAATATAAGGAAAACACTTTCGAAAATTGCCATAAAAAACGGGAATTTTTTTTGAAATGTTGACTTAAGTCTCCGTTTCGACTCCAAAATATTCATTTCCCCATGAGATATATTCGGGGAAAATATCGAACGAGTTGAACACGAGGGTAATACATTTCGGAGAAATTAGTGAAATCTCCAATTCACCAAAGGGGTACCCCTTTCAGAAATCTTCAATTTCTCTAATATGAATTTGAGCAATGTTTTGATAGTGAATACTAAGGAATATGCGAGGGACATGGGAACAAAAGTTGTAGCCCTATGTCTTAGGGTTCTATGTATAAAATTTCGTGCAAATCCGAGATGTGTAGAGGGCAATACAGTCAAAATACTTGGAGATGTACGAATATAAGGAAAACACTTTCGAAAATTGCCATAAAAAACGGGAATTTTTTTTGAAATGTTGACTAAAGTCTCCGTTTCGACTCCAATATATTCATTTCCCCATGAGATATATTCGGGGAAAATATCGAACGAGTTGAACACGAGGGTAATACATTTCGGAGAAATTAGTGAAATCTCCAATTCACCATAGCGGTACCCCTTTGAGAAATCTTCGATTTCTCTAATATGAATTAGAGCAATGTTTTGATAGTGAATACTAAGGAATATGCGAGGGTCATGGGAACAAAAGTTGTACCCCTATGTCTCAGGGTTCTATGTTTAAAATTTCGTGCAAATCCGAGGTGTGTAGAGGGTGATACTGTCAAAATACTGAGAGATGTACGAATTTAAGGAAAACACTTTCGAAAATTGCCATAAAAAACGGGAATTTTTTTTGAAATGTTGACTTAAGTCTCCGTTTCGACTCCAAAATATTCATTTCCCCATGAGATATATTCGGGGAAAATATCAAACGAGTTGAACACGAGGGTAATACATTTCGGAGAAATTAGTGAAATCTCCAATTCACCAAAGGGGTACCCCTTTCAGAAATCTTCAATTTCTCTAATATGAATTTGAGCAATGTTTTGATAGTGAATACTAAGGAATATGCGAGGGTCATGTGATCAAAAGTAGTAGCCCTATATCTTAGGGTTCTATGTATAAATTTTCGTGCAAATCCGAGGTGTGTAGAGGGCGATACTGTCAAATTACTGAGAGATGTACGAATATAAGGATAACACTTTCGAAAATTGCCATCAAAAATAGGAATTTTTTTTGAAATGTTCACTTAAGTCTCTGTTTCGACTCCAATATATTCATTTCCCCATGAGATATATTCGGGGAAAATATCGAACGAGTTGAACACGAGGGTAATACATTTCGGAGAAATTAGTGAAATCTCCAATTCACCAAAGGGGTACCCCTTTCAGAAATCTTCGATATCTCTAATATGAATTTGAGCAATGTTTTGATAGTGAATACTAAGGAATATGCGAGGGTCATGGGAAAAAAAGTTGTACCCCTATGTCTCAGGGTTCTATGTATAAAATTTCGTGCAAATCCGAGGTGTGTAGAGGGCGATATTGTCAAAATACTGAGAGATGTACGAATATAAGGAAAACACTTTCGAAAATTGCCATAAAAAACGGGAATTTTTTTTGAAATGTTGACTTAAGTCTCCGTTTCGACTCCAAAAATATTCATTTCCCCATGAGATATATTCGGGGAAAATATCGAACGAGTTGAACACGAGGGTAATACATTTCGGAGAAATTAGTGAAATCTCCAATTCACCAAAGGGGTACCCCTTTCAGAAATCTTCGATTTCTCTAATATGAATTTGAGCAATGTTTTGATAGTGAATACTAAGGAATATGCGAGGGTCATGGGAACAAAAGTTGTACCCCTATGTCTCAGGGTTCTATGTATAAAATTTCGTGCAAATCCGAGGTGTGTAGAGGGCGATACTGTCAAAATACTGAGATATTTACGAATATAAGGAAAACACTTTCGAAAATTGCCATAAAAAACGGGAATTTTTTTTGAAATGTTGACTTAAGTCTCCTTTTCGACTCCAAAATATTCATTTCCCCATGAGATATATTCGGGGAAAATATCGAACGAATTGAACACGAGGGTAATACATTTCGGAGAAATTAGTTAAATCTCCAATTCACCAAAGGGGTACCACTTTCAGAAATCTTCAATTTCTCTAATATGAATTTGAGCAATGTTTTGATTGTGAATACTAAGGAATATGCGAGGGTCATGTGAGTAAAAGTTGTAGCCCTATGTCTTAGGGTTCTATGTATAAAGTTTCGTGCAAATCCGAGGTGTGTAGAGGGCGATACAGTCAAATTACTGAGAGATGTACGAATATAAGGAAAACACTTTCGAAAATTGCCACAAAAAATGGGAATTTTTTTTGAAATGTTGACTTAAGTCTCTGTTTCGACTCCAATATATTCATTTCCCCATGAGATATATTCGGGGAAAATATCGAACGAGTTGAACACGAGGGTAATACATTTCGGAGAAATTAGTGAAATCTCCAATTCACCAAAGGGGTACCCCTTTCAGAAATCTTCGATTTCTCTAATATGAATTTGAGCAATATTTTGATAGTGAATACTAAGGAATATGCGAGGGTCATGGGAACAAAAGTTGTACCCCTATGTCTCAGGGTTCTATGTTTAAAATATCGTGCAAATCCGAGGTGTGTAGAGGGTGATACTGTCAAAATACTGAGAGATGTACGAATATAAGGAAAACACTTTCGAAAATTGCCATAAAAAACGGGAATTTTTTTTGAAATGTTGACTTAAGTCTCCGTTTCGACTCCAAAATATTCATTTCCCCATGAGATATATTCGGGGAAAATATCGAACGAGTTGAACACGAGGGTAATAGATTTCGGAGAAATTAGTGAAATCTCCAATTCACCATAGGGGTACCCCTTTCAGAATTCTTCAATTTGTCTAATATGAATTAGAGGAATGTTTTGATAGTGAATACTAAGGAATATGCGAGGGTCATGGGAACAAAAGTTGTAGCCCTATGTCTTAGGGTTCTATGTATAAAATTTCGTGCTAATCCGAGGTTTGTAGTGTGCGATACAATCAAAATAATTAGAGATGTACGAATATTAGGAAAAAACTTGCGAAAATAGCCATCAGAAATGGGAATTTTTTTTGAAATGTTGACTTAAGTCTCTGTTTCGACTCCAATATATTCATTTCCCCATGAGATATCTTGGGGGAAAATATCGAACGAGTTGAACACGAGGGTAATACATTTCGGAGAAATTAGTGAAATCTCCAATTCACCAAAGGGGTACCCCTTTCAGAAATCTTCGATTTCTCTAATATGAATTTGAGCAATGTTTTGATAGTGAATACTATGGAATATGCGAGGGTCGTGAGAACAAAAGTTGTAACGCTATGTCTTAGGGTTCTATGTATAAAATTTCGTGCAAATCCGAGATGTGTAGAGGGCAATACAGTCAAAATACTTGGAGATGTACGAATATAAGGAAAACACTTTCGAAAATTGCCATAAAAAACGGGAATATTTTTTGAAATGTTGACTAAAGTCTCCGTTTCGACTCCAATATATTCATTTCCCCATGAGATATATTCGGGGAAAATATCGAACGAGTTGAACACGAGGGTAATACATTTCGGAGAAATTAGTGAAATCTCCAATTCACCAAAGGGGTACCCCTTTCAGAAATCTTCGATTTCTCTAATATGAATTAGAGCAATGTTTTGATAGTGAATATTAAGGAATATGCGAGGGTCATGGGAACAAAAGTTGTACCCCTATGTCTCAGGGTTCTATGTTTAAAATTTCGTGCAAATCCGAGGTGTGTAGAGGGTGATACTGTCAAAATACTGAGAGATGTACGAATATAAGGAAAACACTTTCGAAAATTGCCATAAAAAACGGGAATTTTTTTTGAAATGTTGACTTAAGTCTCCGTTTCGACTCCAAAAATATTCATTTCCCCATGAGATATATTCGGGGAAAATATCGAACGAGTTGAACACGAGGGTAATACATTTCGGAGAAATTAGTGAAATCTCCAATTCACCAAAGGGGTACCCCTTTCAGAAATCTTCGATTTCTCTAATATGAATTTGAGCAATCTTTTGATAGTGAATACTAAGGAATATGCGAGGGTCATGGGAACAAAAGTTGTACCCCTATGTCTCAGGGTTCTATGTATAAAATTTCGTGCAAATCCGAGGTGTGTAGAGGGCGATACTGTCAAAATACTGAGATATTTACGAATATAAGGAAAACACTTTCGAAAATTGCCATAAAAAACGGGAATTTTTTTTGAAATGTTGACTTAAGTCTCCTTTTCGACTCCAAAATATTCATTTCCCCATGAGATATATTCGGGGAAAATATCGAACGAATTGAACACGAGGGTAATACATTTCGGAGAAATTAGTTAAATCTCCAATTCACCAAAGGGGTACCACTTTCAGAAATCTTCAATTTCTCTAATATGAATTTGAGCAATGTTTTGATTGTGAATACTAAGGAATATGCGAGGGTCATGTGAGTAAAAGTTGTAGCCCTATGTCTTAGGGTTCTATGTATAAAGTTTCGTGCAAATCCGAGGTGTGTAGAGGGCGATACAGTCAAATTACTGAGAGATGTACGAATATAAGGAAAACACTTTCGAAAATTGCCACAAAAAATGGGAATTTTTTTTGAAATGTTGACTTAAGTCTCTGTTTCGACTCCAATATATTCATTTCCCCATGAGATATATTCGGGGAAAATATCGAACGAGTTGAACACGAGGGTAATACATTTCGGAGAAATTAGTGAAATCTCCAATTCACCAAAGGGGTACCCCTTTCAGAAATCTTCGATTTCTCTAATATGAATTTGAGCAATGTTTTGATAGTGAATACTAAGGAATATGCGAGGGTCATGGGAACAAAAGTTGTACCCCTATGTCTCAGGGTTCTATGTATAAAATTTCGTGCAAATCCGAGGTGTGTAGAGGGCGATACTGTCAAAATACTGAGATATTTACGAATATAAGGAAAACACTTTCGAAAATTGCCATAAAAAACGGGAATTTTTTTTGAAATGTTGACTTAAGTCTCCTTTTCGACTCCAAAATATTCATTTCCCCATGAGATATATTCGGGGAAAATATCGAACGAATTGAACACGAGGGTAATACATTTCGGAGAAATTAGTTAAATCTCCAATTCACCAAAGGGGTACCACTTTCAGAAATCTTCAATTTCTCTAATTTGAATTTGAGCAATGTTTTGATTGTGAATACTAAGGAATATGCGAGGGTCATGTGAGTAAAAGTTGTAGCCCTATGTCTTAGGGTTCTATGTATAAAGTTTCGTGCAAATCCGAGGTGTGTAGAGGGCGATACAGTCAAATTACTGAGAGATGTACGAATATAAGGAAAACACTTTCGAAAATTGCCACAAAAAATGGGAATTTTTTTTGAAATGTTGACTTAAGTCTCTGTTTCGACTCCAATATATTCATTTCCCCATGAGATATATTCGGGGAAAATATCGAACGAGTTGAACACGAGGGTAATACATTTCGGAGAAATTAGTGAAATCTCCAATTCACCAAAGGGGTACCCCTTTCAGAAATCTTCGATTTCTCTAATATGAATTTGAGCAATATTTTGATAGTGAATACTAAGGAATATGCGAGGGTCATGGGAACAAAAGTTGTACCCCTATGTCTCAGGGTTCTATGTTTAAAATATCGTGCAAATCCGAGGTGTGTAGAGGGTGATACTGTCAAAATACTGAGAGATGTACGAATATATGGAAAACACTTTCGAAAATTGCCATAAAAAACGGGAATTTTTTTTGAAATGTTGACTTAAGTCTCCGTTTCGACTCCAAAATATTCATTTCCCCATGAGATATATTCGGGGAAAATATCGAACGAGTTGAACACGAGGGTAATAGATTTCGGAGAAATTAGTGAAATCTCCAATTCACCATAGGGGTACCCCTTTCAGAATTCTTCAATTTGTCTAATATGAATTAGAGGAATGTTTTGATAGTGAATACTAAGGAATATGCGAGGGTCATGGGAACAAAAGTTGTAGCCCTATGTCTTAGGGTTCTATGTATAAAATTTCGTGCTAATCCGAGGTTTGTAGTGTGCGATACAATCAAAATAATTAGAGATGTACGAATATTAGGAAAAAACTTGCGAAAATAGCCATCAGAAATGGGAATTTTTTTTGAAATGTTGACTTAAGTCTCTGTTTCGACTCCAATATATTCATTTCCCCATGAGATATCTTGGGGGAAAATATCGAACGAGTTGAACACGAGGGTAATACATTTCGGAGAAATTAGTGAAATCTCCAATTCACCAAAGGGGTACCCCTTTCAGAAATCTTCGATTTCTCTAATATGAATTTGAGCAATGTTTTGATAGTGAATACTTTGGAATATGCGAGGGTCGTGAGAACAAAAGTTGTAACGCTATGTCTTAGGGTTCTATGTATAAAATTTCGTGCAAATCCGAGATGTGTAGAGGGCAATACAGTCAAAATACTTGGAGATGTACGAATATAAGGAAAACACTTTCGAAAATTGCCATAAAAAACGGGAATATTTTTTGAAATGTTGACTAAAGTCTCCGTTTCGACTCCAATATATTCATTTCCCCATGAGATATATTCGGGGAAAATATCGAACGAGTTGAACACGAGGGTAATACATTTCGGAGAAATTAGTGAAATCTCCAATTCACCAAAGGGGTACCCCTTTCAGAAATCTTCGATTTCTCTAATATGAATTAGAGCAATGTTTTGATAGTGAATATTAAGGAATATGCGAGGGTCATGGGAACAAAAGTTGTACCCCTATGTCTCAGGGTTCTATGTTTAAAATTTCGTGCAAATCCGAGGTGTGTAGAGGGTGATACTGTCAAAATACTGAGAGATTTACGAATATAAGGAAAACACTTTCGAAAATTGCCATAGAAAACGGGAATTTATTTTGAAATGTTGACTTAAGTCTCCGTTTCGACTCCAAAATATTCATTTCCCCATGAGATATATTCGGGGAAAATATCAAACGAGTTGAACACGAGGGTAATACATTTCGGAGAAATTAGTGAAATCTCCAATTCACCAAAGGGGTACCCCTTTCAGAAATCTTCAATTTCTCTAATATGAATTTGAGCAATGTTTTGATAGTGAATACTAAGGAATATGCGAGGGTCGTGTCATCAAAAGTTGTAGCCCTATGTCTTAGGGTTCTATGTATAAAATTTCGTGCAAATCCGAGGTGTGTAGAGGGCGATACTGTCAAATTACTGAGAGATGTACGAATATAAGGATAACACTTTCGAAAATTGCCATCAAAAATAGGAATTTTTTTTGAAATGTTCACTTAAGTCTCTGTTTCGACTCCAATATATTCATTTCCCCATGAGATATATTCGGGGAAAATATCGAACGAGTTGAACACGAGGGTAATACATTTCGGAGAAATTAGTGAAATCTCCAATTCACCAAAGGGGTACCCCTTTCAGAAATCTTCGATTTCTCTAATATGAATTTGAGCAATGTTTTGATAGTGAATACTAAGGAATATGCGAGGGTCATGGGAACAAAAGTTGTACCCCTATGTCTCAGGGTTCTATGTATAAAATTTCGTGCAAATCCGAGGTGTGTAGAGGGCGATATTTTCAAAATACTGAGAGATGTACGAATATAAGGAAAACACTTTCGAAAATTGCCATAAAAAACGGGAATTTTTTTTAAAATGTTGACTTAAGTCTCCGTTTCGACTCCAAAATATTCATTTCCCCATGAGATATATTCGGGGAAAATATCGAACGAGTTGAACACGAGGGTAATACATTTCGGAGAAATTAGTGAAATCTCCAATTCACCAAAGGGGTACCCCTTTCAGAAATCTTCAATTTCGCTAATATGAATTTGAGCAATGTTTTGATAGTGAATACTAAGGAATATGCGAGGGACATGGGAACAAAAGTTGTAGCCCTATGTCTTAGGGTTCTATGTATAAAATTTCGTGCAAATCCGAGATGTGTAGAGGGCAATACAGTCAAAATAATTGGAGATGTACGAATATAAGGAAAACACTTTCGAAAATTGCCATAAAAAACGGGAATTTTTTTTGAAATGTTGACTAAAGTCTCCGTTTCGACTCCAATATATTCATTTCCCCATGAGATATATTCGGGGAAAATATCGAACGAGTTGAACACGAGGGTAATACATTTCGGAGAAATTAGTGAAATCTCCAATTCACCAAAGGGGTACCCCTTTCAGAAATCTTCGATTTCTCTAATATGAATTAGAGCAATGTTTTGATAGTGAATACTATGGAATATGCGAGGGTCATGGGAACAAAAGTTGTACCCCTAAGTCTCAGGGTTCTATGTTTAAAATTTCGTGCAAATCCGAGGTGTGTAGAGGGTGATACTGTCAAAATACTGAGAGATGTACGAATATAAGGAAAACACTTTCGAAAATTGCCATAAAAAACGGGAATTTTTTTTGAAATGTTGACTTAAGTCTCCGTTTCGACTCCAAAATATTCATTTCCCCATGAGATATATTCGGGGAAAATATCAAACGAGTTGAACACGAGGGTAATACATTTCGGAGAAATTAGTGAAATCTCCAATTCACCAAAGGGGTACCCCTTTCAGAAATCTTCAATTTCTCTAATATGAATTTGAGCAATGTTTCGATAGTGAATACTAAGGAATATGCGAGGGTCATGTGAGCAAAAGTTGTAGCCCTATGTCTTAGGGTTCTATGTATAAAATTTCGTGCAAATCCGAGGTGTGTAGAGGGCGATACTGTCAAATTACTGAGAGATGTACGAATATAAGGATAACACTTTCGAAAATTGCCATCAAAAATAGGAATTTTTTTTGAAATGTTCACTTAAGTCTCTGTTTCGACTCCAATATATTCATTTCCCCATGAGATATATTCGGGGAAAATATCGAACGAGTTGAACACGAGGGTAATACATTTCGGAGAAATTAGTGAAATCTCCAATTCACCAAAGGGGTACCCCTTTCAGAAATCTTCGATTTCTCTAATATGAATTTGAGCAATGTTTTGATAGTGAATACTAAGGAATATGCGAGGGTCATAGGAACAAAAGTTGTACCCCTATGTCTCAGGGTTCTATGTTTAAAATTTCGTGCAAATCCGAGGTGTGTAGAGGGCGATACTGTCAAAATACTGAGAGATGTACGAATATAAGGAAAACACTTTCGAAAATTGCCATAAAAAACGGGAATTTTTTTTGAAATGTTGACTTAAGTCTCCTTTTCGACTCCAAAATATTCATTTCCCCATGAGATATATTCGGGGAAAATATCGAACGAATTGAACACGAGGGTAATACATTTCGGAGAAATTAGTGAAATCTCCAATTCACCAAAGGGGTACCACTTTCAGAAATCTTCAATTTCTCTAATATGAATTTGAGCAATGTTTTGATTGTGAATACTAAGGAATATACGAGGGTCATGTGAGTAAAAGTTGTAGCCCTATGTCTTAGGGTTCTATGTATAAAATTTCGTGCAAATCCGAGGTGTGTAGAGGGCGATACAGTCAAATTACTGAGAGATGTACGAATATAAGGAAAACACTTTCGAAAATTGCCATCAAAAATGGGAATTTTTTTTGAAATGTTGACTTAAGTCTCTGTTTCGACTCCAACATATTCATTTCCCCATGAGATATATTCGGGGAAAATATCGAACGAGTTGAACACGAGGGTAATACATTTCGGAGAAATTAGTGAAATCTCCAATTCACCAAAGGGGTACCCCTTTCAGAAATCTTCGATTTCTCTAATATGAATTTGAGCAATATTTTGATAGTGAATACTAAGGAATATGCGAGGGTCATGGGAACAAAAGATGTACCCCTATGTCTCAGGGTTCTATGTTTAAAATTTCGTGCAGATCCGAGGTGTGTAGAGGGTGATACTGTCAAAATACTGAGAGATGTACGAATATAAGGAAAACACTTTCGAAAATTGCCATAAAAAACGGGAATTTTTTTTGAAATGTTGACTTAAGTCTCCGTTTCGACTCCAAAATATTCATTTCCCCATGAGATATATTCGGGGAAAATATCAAACGAGTTGAACACGAGGGTAATACATTTCGGAGAAATTAGTGAAATCTCCAATTCACCAAAGGGGTACCCCTTTCAGAAATCTTCAATTTCTCTAATATGAATTTGAGCAATGTTTTGATAGTGAATACTAAGGAATATGCGAGGGTCATGTGAGCAAAAGTTGTAGCCCTATGTCTTAGGGTTCTATGTATAAAATTTCGTGCAAATCCGAGGTGTGTAGAGGGCGATACTGTCAAATTACTGAGAGATGTACGAATATAAGGATAACACTTTCGAAAATTGCCATCAAAAATAGGAATTTTTTTTGAAATGTTCACTTAAGTCTCTGTTTCGACTCCAATATATTCATTTCCCCATGAGATATATTCGGGGAAAATATCGAACGAGTTGAACACGAGGGTAATACATTTCGGAGAAATTCGTGAAATCTCCAATTCACCAAAGGGGTACCCCTTTCAGAAATCTTCGATTTCTCTAATATGAATTAGAGCAATGTTTTGATAGTGAATACTATGGAATATGCGAGGGTCATGGGAACAAAAGTTGTACCCCTATGTCTCAGGGTTTTATGTTTAAAATTTCGTGCAAATCCGAGGTGTGTAGAGGGTGATACTGTCAAAATACTGAGAGATGTACGAATATAAGGAAAACACTTTCGAAAATTGCCATAAAAAACGGGAATTTTTTTTGAAATGTTGACTTAAGTCTCCGTTTCGACTCCAAAATATTCATTTCCCCATGAGATATATTCGGGGAAAATATCGAACGAGTTGAACACGAGGGTAATAGATTTCGGAGAAATTAGTGAAATCTCCAATTCACCAAAGGGGTACCCCTTTCAGAAATCTTCAATTTGTCTAATATGAATTAGAGCAATGTTTTGATAGTGAATACTAAGGAATATGCGAGGGTCATGGGAACAAAAGTTGTAGCCCTATGTCTTAGGGTTCTATGTATAAAATTTCGTGCTAATCCGAGTATTGTAGTGTGCGATACAGTCAAAATAATTAGAGATGTACGAATATTAGGAAAAAACTTGCGAAAATAGCCATCAAAAATGGGAATTTTTTTTGAAATGTTGACTTAAGTCTCTGTTTCGACTCCAATATATTCATTTCCCCATGAGATATCTTGGGGGAAAATATCGAACGAGTTGAACACGAGGGTAATACATTTCGGAGAAATTAGTGAAATCTCCAATTCACCAAAGGGGTACCCCTTTCAGAAATCTTCGATTTCTCTAATATGAATTTGAGCAATGTTTTGATAGTGAATACTAAGGAATATGCGAGGGTCGTGAGAACAAAAGTTGTAGCGCTATGTCTTAGGGTTCTATGTATAAAATTTCGTGCAAATCCGAGATGTGTAGAGGGCAATACAGTCAAAATACTTGGAGATGTACGAATATAAGGAAAACACTTTCGAAAATTGCCATAAAAAACGGGAATATTTTTTAAAATGTTGACTAAAGTCTCCGTTTCGACTCCAATATATTCATTTCCCCATGAGATATATTCGGGGAAAATATCGAACGAGTTGAACACGAGGGTAATACATTTCGGAGAAATTAGTGAAATCTCCAATTCACCAAAGGGGTACCCCTTTCAGAAATCTTCGATTTCTCTAATATGAATTAGAGCAATGTTTTGATAGTGAATACTAAGGAATATGCGAGGGTCATGGGAACAAAAGTTGTACCCCTATGTCTCAGGGTTCTATGTTTAAAATTTCGTGCAAATCCGAGGTGTGTAGAGGGTGATACTGTCAAAATACTGAGAGATGTACGAATATAAGGAAAACACTTTCGAAAATTGCCATAAAAAACGGGAATTTATTTTGAAATGTTGACTTAAGTCTCCGTTTCGACTCCAAAATATTCATTTCCCCATGAGATATATTCGGGGAAAATATCAAACGAGTTGAACACGAGGGTAATACATTTCGGAGAAATTAGTGAAATCTCCAATTCACCAAAGGGGTACCCCTTTCAGAAATCTTCAATTTCTCTAATATGAATTTGAGCAATGTTTTGATAGTGAATACTAAGGAATATGCGAGGGTCATGTGAGCAAAAGTCGTAGCCCTATGTCTTAGGGTTCTATGTATAAAATTTCGTGCAAATCCGAGGTGTGTAGAGGGCGATACTGTCAAATTACTGAGAGATGTACGAATATAAGGATAACACTTTCGAAAATTGCCATCAAAAATAGGAATTTTTTTTGAAATGTTCACTTAAGTCTCTGTTTCGACTCCAATATATTCATTTCCCCATGAGATATATTCGGGGAAAATATCGAACGAGTTGAACACGAGGGTAATACATTTCGGAGAAATTAGTGAAATCTCCAATTCACCAAAGGGGTACCCCTTTCAGAAATCTTCGATTTCTCTAATATGAATTTGAGAAATGTTTTGATAGTGAATACTAAGGAATATGCGAGGGTCATGGGAACAAAAGTTGTACCCCTATGTCTCAGGGTTCTATGTATAAAATTTCGTGCAAATCCGAGGTGTGTAGAGGGCGATACTGTTAAAATACTGAGAGATGTACGAATATAAGGAAAACACTTTCGAAAATTGCCATAAAAAACGGGAATTTTTTTTGAAATGTTGACTTAAGTCTCCGTTTCGACTCCAAAATATTCATTTCCCCATTAGATATATTCGGGGAAAATATCGAACGAATTGAACACGAGGGTAATACATTTCGGAGAAATTAGTGAAATCTCCAATTCACCAAAGGGGTACCCCTTTCAGAAATCTTCGATTTCTCTAATATGAATTTGAGCAATGTTTTGATAGTGAATACTAAGGAATATGCGAGGGTCATGGGAACAAAAGTTCTACCCCTATGTCTCAGGGTTCTATGTTTAAAATTTCGTGCAAATCCGAGTTGTGTAGAGGGTGATACTGTCAAAATACTGAGAGATGTACGAATATAAGGAAAACACTTTCGAAAATTGCCATAAAAAACGGGAATTTTTTTTGAAATGTTGACTTAAGTCTCTGTTTCGACTCCAATATATTCATTTCCCCATGAGATATATTCGGGGAAAATATCGAACGAGTTGAACACGAGGGTAATACATTTCGGAGAAATTAGTAAAATCTCCAATTCACCAAAGGGGTACCCCTTTCAGAAATCTTCGATTTCTCTAATATGAATTTGAGCAATATTTTGATAGTGAATACTAAGGAATATGCGAGGGTCATGGGAACAAAAGTTGTACCCCTATGTCTCAGGGTTCTATGTTTAAAATTTCGTGCAAATCCGAGGTGTGTAGAGGGTGATACTGTCAAAATACTGAGAGATGTACGAATATAAGGAAAACACTTTCGAAAATTGCCATAAAAAACGGGAATTTTTTTTGAAATGTTGACTTAAGTCTCCGTTTCGACTCCAAAATATTCATTTCCCCATGAGATATATTCGGGGAAAATATCGAACGAGTTGAACACGAGGGTAATAGATTTCGGAGAAATTAGTGAAATCTCCAATTCACCAAAGGGGTACCCCTTTCAGAAATCTTCGATTTCTCTAATATGAATTTGAGAAATGTTTTGATAGTGAATACTAAGGAATATGCGAGGGTCATGGGAACAAAAGTTGTACCCCTATGTCTCAGGGTTCTATGTATAAAATTTCGTGCAAATCCGAGGTGTGTAGAGGGCGATACTGTTAAAATACTGAGAGATGTACGAATATAAGGAAAACACTTTCGAAAATTGCCATAAAAAACGGGAATTTTTTTTGAAATGTTGACTTAAGTCTCCGTTTCGACTCCAAAATATTCATTTCCCCATTAGATATATTCGGGGAAAATATCGAACGAATTGAACACGAGGGTAATACATTTCGGAGAAATTAGTGAAATCTCCAATTCACCAAAGGGGTACCCCTTTCAGAAATCTTCGATTTCTCTAATATGAATTTGAGCAATGTTTTGATAGTGAATACTAAGGAATATGCGAGGGTCATGGGAACAAAAGTTCTACCCCTATGTCTCAGGGTTCTATGTTTAAAATTTCGTGCAAATCCGAGTTGTGTAGAGGGTGATACTGTCAAAATACTGAGAGATGTACGAATATAAGGAAAACACTTTCGAAAATTGCCATAAAAAACGGGAATTTTTTTTGAAATGTTGACTTAAATCTCTGTTTCGACTCCAATATATTCATTTCCCCATGAGATATATTCGGGGAAAATATCGAACGAGTTGAACACGAGGGTAATACATTTCGGAGAAATTAGTAAAATCTCCAATTCACCAAAGGGGTACCCCTTTCAGAAATCTTCGATTTCTCTAATATGAATTTGAGCAATATTTTGATAGTGAATACTAAGGAATATGCGAGGGTCATGGGAACAAAAGTTGTACCCCTATGTCTCAGGGTTCTATGTTTAAAATTTCGTGCAAATCCGAGGTGTGTAGAGGGTGATACTGTCAAAATACTGAGAGATGTACGAATATAAGGAAAACACTTTCGAAAATTGCCATAAAAAACGGGAATTTTTTTTGAAATGTTGACTTAAGTCTCCGTTTCGACTCCAAAATATTCATTTCCCCATGAGATATATTCGGGGAAAATATCGAACGAGTTGAACACGAGGGTAATAGATTTCGGAGAAATTAGTGAAATCTCCAATTCACCAAAGGGGTACCCCTTTCAGAAATCTTCAATTTGTCTAATATGAATTAGATTAATGTTTTGATAGTGAATACTAAAAAATATGCGAGGGTCATGGGAACAAAAGTAGTAGCCCTGTGTCTCAAGGTTCTATGTATAAAATTTCGTACAAATCCGAGATGTGTAGAGGGCAATACAGTCAAAATACTTAGAGATGTACGAATATAAGTAAAAAACTTGCGAAAATTGCCATTAAAAATGGGAATTTTTTTGAAATGTTGACTTAAGTCTCTGTTTCGACTCCAATATATTCATTTCCCCATGAGATATCTTGGGGGAAAATATCGAACGAGTTGAACACGAGGGTAATACATTTCGGAGAAATTAGTGAAATCTCCAATTCACCAAAGGGGTACCCCTTTCAGAAATCTTCGATTTCTCTAATATGAATTTGAGCAATGTTTTGATAGTGAATACTAAGGAATATGCGAGGGTCGTGAGAACAAAAGTTGTAGCGCTATGTCTTAGGGTTCTATGTATAAAATTTCGTGCAAATCCGAGATGTGTAGAGGGCAATACAGTCAAAATACTTGGAGATGTACGAATATAAGGAAAACACTTTCGAAAATTGCCATAAAAAACGGGAATATTTTTTGAAATGTTGACTAAAGTCTCCGTTTCGACTCCAATATATTCATTTCCCCATGAGATATATTCGGGGAAAATATCGAACGAGTTGAACACGAGGGTAATACATTTCGGAGAAATTAGTGAAATCTCCAATTCACCAAAGGGGTACCCCTTTCAGAAATCTTCGATTTCTCTAATATGAATTAGAGCAATGTTTTGATAGTGAATACTAAGGAATATGCGAGGGTCATGGGAACAAAAGTTGTACCCCTATGTCTCAGGGTTCTATGTTTAAAATTTCGTGCAAATCCGAGGTGTGTAGAGGGTGATACTGTCAAAATACTAAGAGATGTCCGAATATAAGGAAAACACTTTCGAAAATTGCCATAAAAAACGGGAATTTTTTTTGAAATGTTGACTTAAGTCTCCGTTTCGACTCCAAAATATTCATTTCCCCATGAGATATATTCGGGGAAAATATCGAACGAATTGAACACGAGGGTAATACATTTCGGAGAAATTAGTGAAATCTCCAATTCACCAAAGGGGTACCACTTTCAGAAATCTTCAATTTCTCTAATATGAATTTGAGCAATGTTTTGATTGTGAATACTAAGGAATATGCGAGGGTCATGTGAGAAAAAGTTGTAGCCCTATGTCTTAGGGTTCTATGTATAAAATTTCGTGCAAATCCGAGGTGTGTAGTGGGCGATACAGTCAAATTACTGAGAGATGTACGAATATAAGGAAAACACTTTCGAAAATTGCCATCAAAAATGGGAATTTTTTTTTAAATGTTGACTTAAGTCTCTGTTTCGACTCCAATATATTCATTTCCCCATGAGATATATTCGGGGAAAATATCGAACGAGTTGAACACGAGGGTAATACATTTCAGAGAAATTAGTGAAATCTCCAATTCAACAAAGGGGTACCCCTTTCAGAAATCTTCAATTTCTCTAATATGAATTTGAGCAATGTTTTGATTGTGAATACTAAGGAATATGCGAGGGTCATGTGAGCAAAAGTTGTAGCCCTATGTCTTAGGGTTCTATGTATAAAATTTCGTGCAAATCCGAGGTGTGTAGTGGGCGATACAGTCAAATTACTGAGAGATGTACGAATATAAGGAAAACACTTTCGAAAATTGCCATCAAAAATGGGAATTTTTTTTGAAATGTTGACTTAAGTCTCTGTTTCGACTCCAATATATTCATTTCCCCATGAGATATATTCGGGGAAAATATCGAACGAGTTGAACACGAGGGTAATACATTTCAGAGAAATTAGTGAAATCTCCAATTCACCAAAGGGGTACCCCTTTCAGAAATCTTCAATTTCTCTAATATGAATTTGAGCAATGTTTTGATTGTGAATACTAAGGAATATGCGAGGGTCATGTGAGCAAAAGTTGTAGCCCTATGTCTTAGGGTTCTATGTATAAAATTTCGTGTAAATCCGAGGTGTGTAGAGGGCGATACAGTCAAATTACTGAGAGATGTACGAATATAAGGAAAACACTTTCGAAAATTGCCATCAAAAATGGGAATTTTTTTTGAAATGTTGACTTAAGTCTCTGTTTCGACTCCAATATATTCATTTCCCCATGAGATATATTCGGGGAAAATATCGAACGAGTTGAACACGAGGGTAATACATTTCGGGGAAATTAGTGAAATCTCCAATTCACCAAAGGGGTACCCCTTTCAGAAATCTTCGATTTCTCTAATATGAATTTGAGCAATGTTTTGATAGTGAATACTAAGGAATATGCGAGAGTCATGGGAACAAAAGTTGTACCCCTATGTCTCAGGGTTCTATGTTTAAAATTTCGTGCAAATCCGAGGTGTGTAGAGGGTGATACTGTCAAAATACTGAGAGATGTACGAATATAAGGAAAACACTTTCGAAAATTGCCATAAAAAACGGGAATTTTTTTTGAAATGTTGACTTAAGTCTCCGTTTCGACTCCAAAATATTCATTTCCCCATGAGATATATTCGGGGAAAATATCGAACGAGTTGAACACGAGGGTAATACATTTCGGAGAAATTAGTGAAATCTCCAATTCACCAAAGGGGTACCCCTTTCAGAAATCTTCAATTTGTCTAATATGAATTAGATTAATGTTTTGATAGTGAATACTAAAAAATATGCGAGGGTCATGGGAACAAAAGTTGTAGCCCTATGTCTTAGGGTTCTATGTATAAAATTTCGTGCTAATCCAAGGTTTGTAGTGTGCGATACAGTCAAAATAATTAGAGATGTACGAATATTAGGAAAAAACTTGCGAAAATAGCCCTCAAAAATGGGAATTTTTTTTGAAATGTTGACTTAAGTCTCTGTTTCGACTCCAATATATTCATTTCCCCATGAGATATCTTGGGGGAAAATATCGAACGAATTGAACACGAGGGTAATACATTTCGGAGAAATTAGTGAAATCTCCAATTCACCAAAGGGGTACCACTTTCAGAAATCTTCAATTTCTCTAATATGAATTTGAGCAATGTTTTGATTGTGAATACTAAGGAATATGCGAGGGTCATGTGAGTAAAAGTTGTAGCCCTATGTCTTAGGGTTCTATGTATAAAATTTCGTGCAAATCCGAGGTGTGTAGAGGGCGATACAGTCAAATTACTGAGAGATGTACGAATATAAGGAAAACACTTTCGAAAATTGCCATCAAAAATGGGAATTTTTTTTGAAATGTTGACTTAAGTCTCTGTTTCGACTCCAATATATTCATTTCCCCATGAGATATCTTGGGGGAAAATATCGAACGAGTTGAACACGAGGGTAATACATTTCGGAGAAATTAGTGAATTCTCCAATTCACCAAAGGGGTACCCCTTTCAGAAATCTTCGATTTCTCTAATATGAATTTGAGCAATGTTTTGATAGTGAATACTAAGGAATATGCGAGGGTCGTGAGAACAAAAGTTGTAGCGCTATGTCTTAGGGTTCTATGTATAAAATTTCGTGCAAATCCGAGATGTGTAGAGGGCAATACAGTCAAAATACTTGGAGATGTACGAATATAAGGAAAACACTTTCGAAAATTGCCATAAAAAACGGGAATATTTTTTGAAATGTTGACTAAAGTCTCCGTTTCGACTCCAATATATTCATTTCCCCATGAGATATATTCGGGGAAAATATCGAACGAGTTGAACACGAGGGTAATACATTTCGGAGAAATTAGTGAAATCTCCAATTCACCAAAGGGGTACCCCTTTCAGAAATCTTCGATTTCTCTAATATGAATTAGAGCAATGTTTTGATAGTGAATACTAAGGAATATGCGAGGGTCATGGGAACAAAAGTTGTACCCCTATGTCTCAGGGTTCTATGTATAAAATTTCGTGCAAATCCGAGGTGTGTAGAGGGCGATACTGTCAAAATACTGAGAGATGTACGAATATAAGGTAAACACTTTCGAAAATTGCCATAAAAAACGGGAATTTTTTTTGAAATGTTGACTTAAGTCTCCTTTTCGACTCCAAAATATTCATTTCCCCATGAGATATATTCGGGGAAAATATCGAACGAATTGAACACGAGGGTAATACATTTCGGAGAAATTAGTGAAATCTCCAATTCACCAAAGGGGTACCACTTTCAGAAATCTTCAATTTCTCTAATATGAATTTGAGCAATGTTTTGATTGTGAATACTAAGGAATATGCGAGGGTCATGTGAGTAAAAGCTGTAGCCCTATGTCTTAGGGTTCTATGTATAAAATTTCGTGCAAATCCGAGGTGTGTAGAGGGCGATACAGTCAAATTACTGAGAGATGTACGAATATAAGGAAAACACTTTCGAAAATTGCCATCAAAAATGGGAATTTTTTTTGAAATGTTGACTTAAGTCTCTGTTTCGACTCCAATATATTCATTTCCCCATGAGATATATTCCGGGAAAATATCGAACGAGTTGAACACGAGGGTAATACATTTCGGAGAAATTAGTGAAATCTCCAATTCACCAAAGGGGTACCCCTTTCAGAAATCTTCGATTTCTCTAATATGAATTTGAGCAATGTTTTGATAGTGAATACTAAGGAATATGCGAGGGTCATGAGAACAAAAGTTGTAGCACTATGTCTTAGGGTTCTATGTATAAAATTTCGTGCAAATCCGAGGTGTGTAGAGGGCGATACTGTCAAAATACTGAGAGATGTACGAATATAAGGAAAACACTTTCGAAAATTGCCATAAAAAACGGGAATTTTTTTTGAAATGTTGACTTAAGTCTCCGTTTCGACTCCAAAATATTCATTTCCCCATGAGATATATTCGGGGAAAATATCGAACGAGTTGAACACGAGGGTAATACATTTCGTAGAAATTAGTGAAATCTCCAATTCACCAAAGGGGTACCCCTTTCAGAAATCTTCAATTTGTCTAATATGAATTAGAGCAATGTTTTGATAGTGAATACTAATGAATATGCGAGGGTCATGGGAACAAAAGTTGTAGCCCTATGTCTTAGGGTTCTATGTATAAAATTTCGTGCTAATCCAAGGTTTGTAGTGTGCGATACAGTCAAAATAATTAGAGATGTACGAATATTAGGAAAAAACTTGCGAAAATAGCCCTCAAAAATGGGAATTTTTTTTGAAATGTTGACTTAAGTCTCTGTTTCGACTCCAATATATTCATTTCCCCATGAGATATCTTGGGGGAAAATATCGAACGAGTTGAACACGAGGGTAATACATTTCGGAGAAATTAGTGAAATCTCCAATTCACCAAAGGGGTACCCCTTTCAGAAATCTTCGATTTCTCTAATATGAATTTGAGCAATGTTTTGATAGTGAATACTAAGGAATATGCGAGGGACATGGGAACAAAAGTTGTAGCCCTATGTCTTAGGGTTCTATGTATAAAGTTTCGTGCTAATCCGAGGTTTGTAGTGTGCGATACAGTCAAAATAATTAGAGATGTACGAATATTAGGAAAAAACTTGCGAAAATTGCCATCAAAAATGGGAATTTTTTTTGAAATGTTGACTTAAGTCTCTGTTTCGACTCCAATATATTCATTTCCCCATGAGATATCTTGGGGGAAAATATCGAACGAGTTGAACACGAGGGTAATACATTTCGGAGAAATTAGTGAAATCTCCAATTCACCAAAGGGGTACCCCTTTCAGAAATCTTCGATATCTCTAATATGAATTAGAGCAATGTTTTGATAGTGAATACTAAGGAATATGCGAGGGACATGGGAACAAAAGTTGTAGCCCTATGTCCTAGGGTTCTATGTATAAAATTTCGTGCTAATCCGAGGTTTGTAGTGTGCGATACAGTCAAAATAATTAGAGATGTACGAATATTAGGAAAAAACTTGCGAAAATTGCCATCAAAAATGGGAATTTTTTTTGAAATGTTGACTTAAGTCTCTGTTTCGACTCCAATATATTCATTTCCCCATGAGATATCTTGGGGGAAAATATCGAACGAGTTGAACACGAGGGTAATACATTTCGGAGAAATTAGTGAAATCTCCAATTCACCAAAGGGGTACCCCTTTCAGAAATCTTCGATATCTCTAATATGAATTAGAGCAATGTTTTGATAGTGAATACTAAGGAATATGCGAGGGACATGGGAACAAAAGTTGTAGCCCTATGTCTTAGGGTTCTATGTATAAAATTTCGTGCTAATCCGAGGTTTGTAGTGTGCGATACAGTCAAAATAATTAGAGATGTACGAATATTAGGAAAAAACTTGCGAAAATAGCCATCAAAAATGGGAATTTTTTTTGAAATGTTGACTTAAGTCTCTGTTTCGACTCCAATATATTCATTTCCCCATGAGATATCTTGGGGGAAAATATCGAACGAGTTTTACACGAGGGTAATACATTTCGGAGAAATTAGTGAAATCTCCAATTCACCAAAGGGGTACCCCTTTCAGAAATCTTCGATTTCTCTAATATGAATTTGAGCAATGTTTTGATAGTGAATACTAAGGAATATGCGAGGGTCGTGAGAACAAAATTTGTAACGCTATGTCTTAGGGTTCTATATATAAAATTTCGTGCAAATCCGAGATGTGTAGAGGGCAATACAGTCAAAATACTTGGAGATGTACGAATATAAGGAAAACACTTTCGAAAATTGCCATAAAAAACGGGAATTTTTTTTGAAATGTTGACTAAAGTCTCCGTTTCGACTCCAATATATTCATTTCCCCATGAGATATATTCGGGGAAAATATCGAACGAGTTGAACACGAGGGTAATACATTTCGGAGAAATTAGTGAAATCTCCAATTCACCAAAGGGGTACCCCTTTCAGAAATCTTCGATTTCTCTAATATGAATTTGAGCAATGTTTTGATAGTGAATACTAAGGAATATGCGAGGGTCATGGGAACAAAAGTTGTACCCCTATGTCTCAGGGTTCTATGTTTAAAATTTCGTGCAAATCCGAGGTGTGTAGAGGGTGATACTGTCAAAATACTGAGAGATATACGAATATAAGGAAAACACATTCGAAAATTGCCATAAAAAACGGGAATTTTTTTTGAAATGTTGACTTAAGTCTCCGTTTCGACTCCAAAATATTCATTTCCCCATGAGATATATTCGGGGAAAATATCAAACGAGTTGAACACGAGGGTAATACATTTCGGAGAAATTAATGAAATCTCCAATTCACCAAAGGGGTACCCCTTTCAGAAATCTTCAATTTCTCTAATATGAATTTTAGCAATGTTTTGATAGTGAATACTAAGGAATATGCGAGGGTCATGTGAGCAAAAGTTGTAGCCCTATGTCTTAGGGTTCTATGTATAAAATTTCGTGCAAATCCGAGGTGTGTAGAGGGCGATACTGTCAAATTACTGAGAGATGTACGAATATAAGGATAACACTTTCGAAAATTGCCATCAAAAATAGGAATTTTTTTTGAAATGTTCACTTAAGTCTCTGTTTCGACTCCAATATATTCATTTCCCCATGAGATATATTCGGGGAAAATATCGAACGAGTTGAACACGAGGGTAATACATTTCGGAGAAATTAGTGAAATCTCCAATTCACCAAAGGGGTACCCCTTTCAGAAATCTTCGATTTCTCTAATATGAATTTGAGCAATGTTTTGATAGTGAATACTAAGGAATATGCGAGGGTCATGGGAACAAAAGTTGTACCCCTATGTCTCAGGGTTCTATGTATAAAATTTCGTGCAAATCCGAGGTGTGTAGAGGGCGATACTGTCAAAATACTGAGAGATGTACGAATATAAGGAAAACACTTTCGAAAATTGCCATAAAAAACGGGAATTTTTTTTGAAATGTTGACTTAAGTCTCCTTTTCGACTCCAAAATATTCATTTCCCCATGAGATATATTCGGGGAAAATATCGAACGAATTGAACACGAGGGTAATACATTTCGGAGAAATTAGTGAAATCTCCAATTCACCAAAGGGGTACCACTTTCAGAAATCTTCAATTTCTCTAATATGAATTTGAGCAATGTTTTGATTGTGAATACTAAGGAATATGCGAGGGTCATGTGAGTAAAAGTTGTAGCCCTTTGTCTTAGGGTTCTATGTATAAAATTTCGTGCAAATCCGAGGTGTGTAGAGGGCGATACAGTCAAATTACTGAGAGATGTACGAATATAAGGAAAACACTTTCGAAAATTGCCATCAAAAATGGGAATTTTTTTTGAAATGTTGACTTAAGTCTCTGTTTCGACTCCAATATATTCATTTCCCCATGAGATATATTCGGGGAAAATATCGAACGAGTTGAACACGAGGGTAATACATTTCGGAGAAATTAGTGAAATCTCCAATTCACCAAAGGGGTACCCCTTTCAGAAATCTTCGATTTCTCTAATATGAATTTGAGCAATATTTTGATAGTGAATACTAAGGAATATGCGAGGGTCATGGGAACAAAAGTTGTACCCCTATGTCTCAGGGTTCTATGTTTAAAATTTCGTGCAAATCTGAGGTGTGTAGAGGGTGATACTGTCAAAATACTGAGAGATGTACGAATATAAGGAAAACACTTTCGAAAATTGCCATAAAAAACGGGAATTTTTTTTGAAATGTTGACTTAAGTCTCCGTTTCGACTCCAAAATATTCATTTCCCCATGAGATATATTCGGGGAAAATATCGAACGAGTTGAACACGAGGGTAATACATTTCGGAGAAATTAGTGAAATCTCCAATTCACCAAAGGGGTACCCCTTTCAGAAATCTTCAATTTGTCTAATATGAATTAGAGCAATGTTTTGATAGTGAATACTAAGGAATATGCGAGGGTCATGGGAACAAAAGTTGTAGCCCTATGTCTTAGGGTTCTATGTATAAAATTTCGTGCTAATCCGAGGTTTGTAGTGTGCGATACAGTCAAAATAATTAGAGATGTACGAATATTAGGAAAAAACTTGCGAAAATAGCCATCAAAAATGGGAATTTTTTTTGAAATGTTGACTTAAGTCTCTGTTTCGACTCCAATATATTCATTTCCCCATGAGATATCTTGGGGGAAAATATCGAACGAGTTTTACACGAGGGTAATACATTTCGGAGAAATTAGTGAAATCTCCAATTCACCAAAGGGGTACCCCTTTCAGAAATCTTCGATTTCTCTAATATGAATTTGAGCAATGTTTTGATAGTGAATACTAAGGAATATGCGAGGGTCGTGAGAACAAAATTTGTAACGCTATGTCTTAGGGTTCTATATATAAAATTTCGTGCATATCCGAGATGTGTAGAGGGCAATACAGTCAAAATACTTGGAGATGTACGAATATAAGGAAAACACTTTCGAAAATTGCCATAAAAAACGGGAATTTTTTTTGAAATGTTGACTAAAGTCTCCGTTTCGACTCCAATATATTCATTTCCCCATGAGATATATTCGGGGAAAATATCGAACGAGTTGAACACGAGGGTAATACATTTCGGAGAAATTAGTGAAATCTCCAATTCACGAAAGGGGTACCCCTTTCAGAAATCTTCGATTTCTCTAATATGAATTTGAGCAATGTTTTGATAGTGAATACTAAGGAATATGCGAGGGTCATGGGAACAAAAGTTGTACCCCTATGTCTCAGGGTTCTATGTTTAAAATTTCGTGCAAATCCGAGGTGTGTAGAGGGTGATACTGTCAAAATACTGAGAGATGTACGAATATAAGGAAAACACATTCGAAAATTGCCATAAAAAACGGGAATTTTTTTTGAAATGTTGACTTAAGTCTCCGTTTCGACTCCAAAATATTCATTTCCCCATGAGATATATTCGGGGAAAATATCAAACGAGTTGAACACGAGGGTAATACATTTCGGAGAAATTAATGAAATCTCCAATTCACCAAAGGGGTACCCCTTTCAGAAATCTTCAATTTCTCTAATATGAATTTTAGCAATGTTTTGATAGTGAATACTAAGGAATATGCGAGGGTCATGGGAACAAAAGTTGTAGCCCTATGTCTTAGGGTTCTATGTATAAAATTTCGTGCTAATCCGAGGTTTGTAGTGTGCGATACAGTCAAAATAATTAGAGATGTACGAATATTAGGAAAAAACTTGCGAAAATAGCCATCAAAAATGGGAATTTTTTTTGAAATGTTGACTTAAGTCTCTGTTTCGACTCCAATATATTCATTTCCCCATGAGATATCTTGGGGGAAAATATCGAACGAGTTTTACACGAGGGTAATACATTTCGGAGAAATTAGTGAAATCTCCAATTCACCAAAGGGGTACCCCTTTCAGAAATCTTCGATTTCTCTAATATGAATTTGAGCAATGTTTTGATAGTGAATACTAAGGAATATGCGAGGGTCGTGAGAACAAAATTTGTAACGCTATGTCTTAGGGTTCTATATATAAAATTTCGTGCATATCCGAGATGTGTAGAGGGCAATACAGTCAAAATACTTGGAGATGTACGAATATAAGGAAAACACTTTCGAAAATTGCCATAAAAAACGGGAATTTTTTTTGAAATGTTGACTAAAGTCTCCGTTTCGACTCCAATATATTCATTTCCCCATGAGATATATTCGGGGAAAATATCGAACGAGTTGAACACGAGGGTAATACATTTCGGAGAAATTAGTGAAATCTCCAATTCACCAAAGGGGTACCCCTTTCAGAAATCTTCGATTTCTCTAATATGAATTTGAGCAATGTTTTGATAGTGAATACTAAGGAATATGCGAGGGTCATGGGAACAAAAGTTGTACCCCTATGTCTCAGGGTTCTATGTTTAAAATTTCGTGCAAATCCGAGGTGTGTAGAGGGTGATACTGTCAAAATACTGAGAGATGTACGAATATAAGGAAAACACATTCGAAAATTGCCATAAAAAACGGGAATTTTTTTTGAAATGTTGACTTAAGTCTCCGTTTCGACTCCAAAATATTCATTTCCCCATGAGATATATTCGGGGAAAATATCAAACGAGTTGAACACGAGGGTAATACATTTCGGAGAAATTAATGAAATCTCCAATTCACCAAAGGGGTACCCCTTTCAGAAATCTTCAATTTCTCTAATATGAATTTTAGCAATGTTTTGATAGTGAATACTAAGGAATATGCGAGGGTCATGTGAGCAAAAGTTGTAGCCCTATGTCTTAGGGTTCTATGTATAAAATTTCGTGCAAATCCGAGGTGTGTAGAGGGCGATACTGTCAAATTACTGAGAGATGTACGAATATAAGGATAACACTTTCGAAAATTGCCATCAAAAATAGGAATTTTTTTTGAAATGTTCACTTAAGTCTCTGTTTCGACTCCAATATATTCATTTCCCCATGAGATATATTCGGGGAAAATATCGAACGAGTTGAACACGAGGGTAATACATTTCGGAGAAATTAGTGAAATCTCCAATTCACCAAAGGGGTACCCCTTTCAGAAATCTTCGATTTCTCTAATATGAATTTGAGCAATGTTTTGATAGTGAATACTAAGGAATATGCGAGGGTCATGGGAACAAAAGTTGTACCCCTATGTCTCAGGGTTCTATGTATAAAATTTCGTGCAAATCCGAGATGTGTAGAGAGCAATACAGTCAAAATACTTGGAGATGTACGAATATAAGGAAAACACTTTCGAAAATTGCCATAAAAAACGGGAATTTTTTTTGAAATGTTGACTAAAGTCTCCGTTTCGACTCCAATATATTCATTTCCCCATGAGATATATTCGGGGAAAATATCGAACGAGTTGAACACGAGGGTAATACATTTCGGAGAAATTAGTGAAATCTCCAATTCACCAAAGGGGTACCCCTTTCAGAAATCTTCGATTTCTCTAATATGAATTTGAGCAATGTTTTGATAGTGAATACTAAGGAATATGCGAGGGTCATGGGAACAAAATTTGTACCCCTATGTCTCAGGGTTCTATGTTTAAAATTTCGTGCAAATCCGAGGTGTGTAGAGGGTGATACTGTCAAAATACTGAGAGATGTACGAATATAAGGAAAACACATTCGAAAATTGCCATAAAAAACGGGAATTTTTTTTGAAATGTTGACTTAAGTCTCCGTTTCGACTCCAAAATATTCATTTCCCCATGAGATATATTCGGGGAAAATATCAAACGAGTTGAACACGAGGGTAATACATTTCGGAGAAATTAATGAAATCTCCAATTCACCAAAGGGGTACCCCTTTCAGAAATCTTCAATTTCTCTAATATGAATTTTAGCAATGTTTTGATAGTGAATACTAAGGAATATGCGAGGGTCATGTGAGCAAAAGTTGTAGCCCTATGTCTTAGGGTTCTATGTATAAAATTTCGTGCAAATCCGAGGTGTGTAGAGGGCGATACTGTCAAATTACTGAGAGATGTACGAATATAAGGATAACACTTTCGAAAATTGCCATCAAAAATAGGAATTTTTTTTGAAATGTTCACTTAAGTCTCTGTTTCGACTCCAATATATTCATTTCCCCATGAGATATATTCGGGGAAAATATCGAACGAGTTGAACACGAGGGTAATACATTTCGGAGAAATTAGTGAAATCTCCAATTCACCAAAGGGGTACCCCTTTCAGAAATCTTCGATTTCTCTAATATGAATTTGAGCAATGTTTTGATAGTGAATACTAAGGAATATGCGAGGGTCATGGGAACAAAAGTTGTACCCCTATGTCTCAGGGTTCTATGTATAAAATTTCGTGCAAATCCGAGGTGTGTAGAGGGCGATACTGTCAAATTACTGAGAGATGTACGAATATAAGGATAACACTTTCGAAAATTGCCATCAAAAATAGGAATTTTTTTTGAAATGTTCACTTAAGTCTCTGTTTCGACTCCAATATATTCATTTCCCCATGAGATATATTCGGGGAAAATATCGAACGAGTTGAACACGAGGGTAATACATTTCGGAGAAATTAGTGAAATCTCCAATTCACCAAAGGGGTACCCCTTTCAGAAATCTTCGATTTCTCTAATATGAATTTGAGCAATGTTTTGATAGTGAATACTAAGGAATATGCGAGGGTCATGGGAACAAAAGTTGTACCCCTATGTCTCAGGGTTCTATGTATAAAATTTCGTGCAAATCCGAGGTGTGTAGAGGGCGATACTGTCAAAATACTGAGAGATGTACGAATATAAGGAAAACACTTTCGAAAATTGCCATAAAAAACGGGAATTTTTTTTGAAATGTTGACTTAAGTCTCCTTTTCGACTCCAAAATATTCATTTCCCCATGAGATATATTCGGGGAAAATATCGAACGAATTGAACACGAGGGTAATACATTTCGGAGAAATTAGTGAAATCTCCAATTCACCAAAGGGGTACCACTTTCAGAAATCTTCAATTTCTCTAATATGAATTTGAGCAATGTTTTGATTGTGAATACTAAGGAATATGCGAGGGTCATGTGAGTAAAAGTTGTAGCCCTATGTCTTAGGGTTCTATGTATAAAATTTCGTGCAAATCCGAGGTGTGTAGAGGGCGATACAGTCAAATTACTGAGAGATGTACGAATATAAGGAAAACACTTTCGAAAATTGCCATCAAAAATGGGAATTTTTTTTGAAATGTTGACTTAAGTCTCTGTTTCGACTCCAATATATTCATTTCCCCATGAGATATATTCGGGGAAAATATCGAACGAGTTGAACACGAGGGTAATACATTTCGGAGAAATTAGTGAAATCTCCAATTCACCAAAGGGGTACCCCTTTCAGAAATCTTCGATTTCTCTAATATGAATTTGAGCAATATTTTGATAGTGAATACTAAGGAATATGCGAGGGTCATGGGAACAAAAGTTGTACCCCTATGTCTCAGGGTTCTATGTTTAAAATTTCGTGCAAATCCGAGGTGTGTAGAGGGTGATACTGTCAAAATACTGAGAGATGTACGAATATAAGGAAAACACTTTCGAAAATTGCCATAAAAAACGGGAATTTTTTTTGAAATGTTGACTTAAGTCTCCGTTTCGACTCCAAAATATTCATTTCCCCATGAGATATATTCGGGGAAAATATCGAACGAGTTGAACACGAGGGTAATACATTTCGGAGAAATTAGTGAAATCTCCAATTCACCAAAGGGGTACCCCTTTCAGAAATCTTTAATTTGTCTAATATGAATTAGAGCAATGTTTTGATAGTGAATACTAAGGAATATGCGAGGGTCATGGGAACAAAAGTTGTAGCCCTATTTCTTAGGGTTCTATGTATAAAATTTCGTGCTAATCCGAGGTTTTTAGTGTGCGATACAGTCAAAATAATTAGAGATGTACGAATATTAGGAAAAAACTTGCGAAAATAGCCATCAAAAATGGGAATTTTTTTTGAAATGTTGACTTAAGTCTCTGTTTCGACTCCAATATATTCATTTCCCCATGAGATATCTTGGGGGAAAATATCGAACGAGTTGAACACGAGGGTAATACATTTCGGAGAAATTAGTGAAATCTCCAATTCACCAAAGGGGTACCCCTTTCAGAAATCTTCGATTTCTCTAATATGAATTTGAGCAATGTTTTGATAGTGAATACTAAGTAGTATGCCAGGGTCATGGGAACAAAAGTTGTACCCCTATGTCTCAGGGTTCTATGTTTAAAATTTCGTGCAAATCCGAGGTGTGTAGAGGGTGATACTGTCAAAATACTGAGAGATGTACGAATATAAGGAAAACACTTTCGAAAATTGCCATAAAAAACGGGAATTTTTTTTGAAATGTTGACTTAAGTCTCCGTTTCGACTCCAAAATATTCATTTCCCCATGAGATATATTCGGGGAAAATATCGAACGAGTTGAACACGAGGGTAATACATTTCGGAGAAATTAGTGAAATCTCCAATTCCCCAAAGGGGTACCCCTTTCCGAAATCTTCAATTTGTCTAATATGAATTAGAGCAATGTTTTGATAGTGAATACTAAGGAATATGCGAGGGTCATGGGAACAAAAGTAGTAGCCCTGTGTCTCAAGGTTCTATGTATAAAATTTCGTACAAATCCGAGATGTGTAGAGGGCAATACAGTCAAAATACTTAGAGATGTACGAATATAAGTAAAAAACTTGCGAAAATTGCCATCAAAAATGGGAATTTTTTTTGAAATGTTGACTTAAGTCTCTGTTTCGACTCCAATATATTCATTTCCCCATGAGATATCTTGGGGGAAAATATCGAACGAGTTGAACACGAGGGTAATACATTTCGGAGAAATTAGTGAAATCTCCAATTCACCAAAGGGGTACCCCTTTCAGAAATCTTCGATATCTCTATTATGAATTAGAGCAATGTTTTGATAGTGAATACTAAGGAATATGCGAGGGACATGGGAACAAAAGTTGTAGCCCTATGTCTTAGGGTTCTATGTATAAAATTTCGTGCTAATCCGAGGTTTGTAGTGTGCGATACAGTCAAAATAATTAGAGATGTACGAATATTAGGAAAAAACTTGCGAAAATAGCCATAAAAAATGGGAATTTTTTTTGAAATGTTGACTTAAGTCTCTGTTTCGACTCCAATATATTCATTTCCCCATGAGATATCTTGGGGGAAAATATCGAACGAGTTGAACACGAGGGTAATACATTTCGGAGAAATTAGTGAAATCTCCAATTCACCAAAGGGGTACCCCTTTCAGAAATCTTCGATTTCTCTAATATGAATTTGAGCAATGTTTTGATAGTGAATACTAAGGAATATGCCAGGGTCGTGAGAACAAAATTTGTAGCGCTATGTCTTAGGGTTCTATGTATAAAATTTCGTGCAAATCCGAGATGTGTAGAGGGCAATACAGTCAAAATACTTGGAGATGTACGAATATAAGGAAAACACTTTCGAAAATTGCCATAAAAAATGGGAATTTTTTTTGAAATGTTGACTAAAGTCTCCGTTTCGACTCCAATATATTCATTTCCCCATGAGATATATTCGGGGAAAATATCGAACGAGTTGAACACGAGGGTAATACATTTCGGAGAAATTAGTGAAATCTCCAATTCACCAAAGGGGTGCCCCTTTCAGAAATCTTCAATTTCTCTAATATGAATTTGAGCAATGTTTTGATTGTGAATACTAAGGAATATGCGAGGGTCATGTGAGCAAAAGTTGTAGCCCTATGTCTCAGGGTTCTATGTCTAAAATTTCGTGCAAATCCGAGGTGTGTAGAGGGCGATACTGTCAAAATACTGAGAGATGTACGAATATAAGGATAACACTTTCGAAAATTGCCATCAAAAATGGGATTTTTTTTTGAAATGTTGACTTAAGTCTCTGTTTCGACTCCAATATATTCATTTCCCCATGAGATATCTTGGGGGAAAATATCGAACGAGTTGAACACGAGGGTAATACATTTCGGAGAAATTAGTGAAATCTCCAATTCACCAAAGGGGTACCCCTTTCAGAAATCTTCGATATCTCTAATATGAATTAGAGCAATGTTTTGATAGTGAATACTAAGGAATATGCGAGGGACATGGGAACAAAAGTTGTAGCCCTATGTCTTAGGGTTCTATGTATAAAATTTCGTGCTAATCCGAGGTTTGTAGTGTGCGATACAGTCAAAATAATTAGAGATGTACGAATATTAGGAAAAAACTTGCGAAAATAGCCATCAAAAATGGGAATTTTTTTTGAAATGTTGACTTAAGTCTCTGTTTCGACTCCAATATATTCATTTCCCCATGAGATATCTTGGGGGAAAATATCGAACGAGTTGAACACGAGGGTAATACATTTCGGAGAAATTAGTGAAATCTCCAATTCACCAAAGGGGTACCCCTTTCAGAAATCTTCGATTTCTCTAATATGAATTTGAGCAATGTTTTGATAGTGAATACTAAGGAATATGCGAGGGTCGTGAGAACAAAATTTGTAGCGCTATGTCTTAGGGTTCTATGTATAAAATTTCGTGCAAATCCGAGATGTGTAGAGGGCAATACAGTCAAAATACTTGGAGATGTACGAATATAAGGAAAACACTTTCGAAAATTGCCATAAAAAACGGGAATTTTTTTTGAAATGTTGACTAAAGTCTCCGTTTCGACTCCAATATATTCATTTCCCCATGAGATATATTCGGGGAAAATATCGAACGAGTTGAACACGAGGGTAATACATTTCGGAGAAATTAGTGAAATCTCCAATTCCCCAAAGGGGTACCCCTTTCCGAAATCTTCAATTTGTCTAATATGAATTAGAGCAATGTTTTGATAGTGAATACTAAGGAATATGCGAGGGTCATGGGAACAAAAGTAGTAGCCCTGTGTCTCAAGGTTCTATGTATAAAATTTCGTGCAAATCCGAGGTGTGTAGAGGGCGATACTGTCAAAATACTGAGAGATGTACGAATATAAGGATAACACTTTCGAAAATTGCCATCAAAAATGGGAATTTTTTTTGAAATGTTGACTTAAGTCTCTGTTTCGACTCCAATATATTCATTTCCCCATGAGATATCTTGGGGGAAAATATCGAACGAGTTGAACACGAGGGTAATACATTTCGGAGAAATTAGTGAAATCTCCAATTCACCAAAGGGGTACCCCTTTCAGAAATCTTCGATATCTCTAATATGAATTAGAGCAATGTTTTGATAGTGAATACTAAGGAATATGCGAGGGACATGGGAACAAAAGTTGTAGCCCTATGTCTTAGGGTTCTATTTATAAAATTTCGTGCTAATCCGAGGTTTGTAGTGTGCGATACAGTCAAAATAATTAGAGATGTACGAATATTAGGAAAAAACTTGCGAAAATAGCCATCAAAAATGGGAATTTTTTTTGAAATGTTGACTTAAGTCTCTGTTTCGACTCCAATATATTCATTTCCCCATGAGATATCTTGGGGGAAAATATCGAACGAGTTGAACACGAGGGTAATACATTTCGGAGAAATTAGTGAAATCTCCAATTCACCAAAGGGGTACCCCTTTCAGAAATCTTCGATTTCTCTAATATGAATTAGAGCAATGTTTTGATAGTGAATACTAAGGAATATGCGAGGGTCATGGGAACAAAAGTTGTAGCCCTTTGTCTTAGGGTTCTATTTATAAAATTTCGTGCTAATCCGAGGTTTGTAGTGTGCGATACAGTCAAAATAATTAGAGATGTACGAATATTAGGAAAAAACTTGCGAAAATAGCCATCAAAAATGGGAATTTTTTTTGAAATGTTGACTTAAGTCTCTGTTTCGACTCCAATATATTCATTTCCCCATGAGATATCTTGGGGGAAAATATCGAACGAGTTGAACACGAGGGTAATACATTTCGGAGAAATTAGTGAAATCTCCAATTCACCAAAGGGGTACCCCTTTCAGAAATCTTCGATTTCTCTAATATGAATTTGAGCAATGTTTTGATAGTGAATACTAAGTAATATGCGAGGGTCATGGGAACAAAAGTTGTACCCCTATGTCTCAGGGTTCTATGTTTAAAATTTCGTGCAAATCCGAGGTGTGTAGAGGGTGATACTGTCAAAATACTGAGAGATGTACGAATATAAGGAAAACACTTTCGAAAATTGCCATAAAAAACGGGAATTTTTTTTGAAATGTTGACTTAAGTCTCCGTTTCGACTCCAAAATATTCATTTCCCCATGAGATATATTCGGGGAAAATATCGAACGAGTTGAACACGAGGGTAATACATTTCGGAGAAATTAGTGAAATCTCCAATTCCCCAAAGGGGTACCCCTTTCCGAAATCTTCAATTTGTCTAATATGAATTAGAGCAATGTTTTGATAGTGAATACTAAGGAATATGCGAGGGTCATGGGAACAAAAGTAGTAGCCCTGTGTCTCAAGGTTCTATGTATAAAATTTCGTACAAATCCGAGATGTGTAGAGGGCAATACAGTCAAAATACTTAGAGATGTACGAATATAAGTAAAAAACTTGCGAAAATTGCCATCAAAAATGGGAATTTTTTTTGAAATGTTGACTTAAGTCTCTGTTTCGACTCCAATATATTCATTTCCCCATGAGATATCTTGGGGGAAAATATCGAACGAGTTGAACACGAGGGTAATACATTTCGGAGAAATTAGTGAAATCTCCAATTCACCAAAGGGGTACCCCTTTCAGAAATCTTCGATATCTCTATTATGAATTAGAGCAATGTTTTGATAGTGAATACTAAGGAATATGCGAGGGACATGGGAACAAAAGTTGTAGCCCTATGTCTTAGGGTTCTATGTATAAAATTTCGTGCTAATCCGAGGTTTGTAGTGTGCGATAAAGTCAAAATAATTAGAGATGTACGAATATTAGGAAAAAACTTGCGAAAATAGCCATAAAAAATGGGAATTTTTTTTGAAATGTTGACTTAAGTCTCTGTTTCGACTCCAATATATTCATTTCCCCATGAGATATCTTGGGGGAAAATATCGAACGAGTTGAACACGAGGGTAATACATTTCGGAGAAATTAGTGAAATCTCCAATTCACCAAAGGGGTACCCCTTTCAGAAATCTTCGATTTCTCTAATATGAATTTGAGCAATGTTTTGATAGTGAATACTAAGGAATATGCCAGGGTCGTGAGAACAAAATTTGTAGCGCTATGTCTTAGGGTTCTATGTATAAAATTTCGTGCAAATCCGAGATGTGTAGAGGGCAATACAGTCAAAATACTTGGAGATGTACGAATATAAGGAAAACACTTTCGAAAATTGCCATAAAAAACGGGAATTTTTTTTGAAATGTTGACTAAAGTCTCCGTTTCGACTCCAATATATTCATTTCCCCATGAGATATATTCGGGGAAAATATCGAACGAGTTGAACACGAGGGTAATACATTTCGGAGAAATTAGTGAAATCTCCAATTCACCAAAGGGGTGCCCCTTTCAGAAATCTTCAATTTCTCTAATATGAATTTGAGCAATGTTTTGATTGTGAATACTAAGGAATATGCGAGGGTCATGTGAGCAAAAGTTGTAGCCCTATGTCTCAGGGTTCTATGTCTAAAATTTCGTGCAAATCCGAGGTGTGTAGAGGGCGATACTGTCAAAATACTGAGAGATGTACGAATATAAGGATAACACTTTCGAAAATTGCCATCAAAAATGGGATTTTTTTTTGAAATGTTGACTTAAGTCTCTGTTTCGACTCCAATATATTCATTTCCCCATGAGATATCTTGGGGGAAAATATCGAACGAGTTGAACACGAGGGTAATACATTTCGGAGAAATTAGTGAAATCTCCAATTCACCAAAGGGGTACCCCTTTCAGAAATCTTCGATATCTCTAATATGAATTAGAGCAATGTTTTGATAGTGAATACTAAGGAATATGCGAGGGACATGGGAACAAAAGTTGTAGCCCTATGTCTTAGGGTTCTATGTATAAAATTTCGTGCTAATCCGAGGTTTGTAGTGTGCGATACAGTCAAAATAATTAGAGATGTACGAATATTAGGAAAAAACTTGCGAAAATAGCCATAAAAAATGGGAATTTTTTTTGAAATGTTGACTTAAGTCTCTGTTTCGACTCCAATATATTCATTTCCCCATGAGATATCTTGGGGGAAAATATCGAACGAGTTGAACACGAGGGTAATACATTTCGGAGAAATTAGTGAAATCTCCAATTCACCAAAGGGGTACCCCTTTCAGAAATCTTCGATTTCTCTAATATGAATTTGAGCAATGTTTTGATAGTGAATACTAAGGAATATGCCAGGGTCGTGAGAACAAAATTTGTAGCGCTATGTCTTAGGGTTCTATGTATAAAATTTCGTGCAAATCCGAGATGTGTAGAGGGCAATACAGTCAAAATACTTGGAGATGTACGAATATAAGGAAAACACTTTCGAAAATTGCCATAAAAAACGGGAATTTTTTTTGAAATGTTGACTAAAGTCTCCGTTTCGACTCCAATATATTCATTTCCCCATGAGATATATTCGGGGAAAATATCGAACGAGTTGAACACGAGGGTAATACATTTCGGAGAAATTAGTGAAATCTCCAATTCACCAAAGGGGTGCCCCTTTCAGAAATCTTCAATTTCTCTAATATGAATTTGAGCAATGTTTTGATTGTGAATACTAAGGAATATGCGAGGGTCATGTGAGCAAAAGTTGTAGCCCTATGTCTCAGGGTTCTATGTCTAAAATTTCGTGCAAATCCGAGGTGTGTAGAGGGCGATACTGTCAAAATACTGAGAGATGTACGAATATAAGGATAACACTTTCGAAAATTGCCATCAAAAATGGGATTTTTTTTTGAAATGTTGACTTAAGTCTCTGTTTCGACTCCAATATATTCATTTCCCCATGAGATATCTTGGGGGAAAATATCGAACGAGTTGAACACGAGGGTAATACATTTCGGAGAAATTAGTGAAATCTCCAATTCACCAAAGGGGTACCCCTTTCAGAAATCTTCGATATCTCTAATATGAATTAGAGCAATGTTTTGATAGTGAATGCTAAGGAATATGCGAGGGACATGGGAACAAAAGTTGTAGCCCTATGTCTTAGGGTTCTATGTATAAAATTTCGTGCTAATCCGAGGTTTGTAGTGTGCGATACAGTCAAAATAATTAGAGATGTACGAATATTAGGAAAAAACTTGCGAAAATAGCCATAAAAAATGGGAATTTTTTTTGAAATGTTGACTTAAGTCTCTGTTTCGACTCCAATATATTCATTTCCCCATGAGATATCTTGGGGGAAAATATCGAACGAGTTGAACACGAGGGTAATACATTTCGGAGAAATTAGTGAAATCTCCAATTCACCAAAGGGGTACCCCTTTCAGAAATCTTCGATTTCTCTAATATGAATTTGAGCAATGTTTTGATAGTGAATACTAAGGAATATGCCAGGGTCGTGAGAACAAAATTTGTAGCGCTATGTCTTAGGGTTCTATGTATAAAATTTCGTGCAAATCCGAGATGTGTAGAGGGCAATACAGTCAAAATACTTGGAGACGTACGAATATAAGGAAAACACTTTCGAAAATTGCCATAAAAAACGGGAATTTTTTTTGAAATGTTGACTAAAGTCTCCGTTTCGACTCCAATATATTCATTTCCCCATGAGATATATTCGGGGAAAATATCGAACGAGTTGAACACGAGGGTAATACATTTCGGAGAAATTAGTGAAATCTCCAATTCACCAAAGGGGTGCCCCTTTCAGAAATCTTCAATTTCTCTAATATGAATTTGAGCAATGTTTTGATTGTGAATACTAAGGAATATGCGAGGGTCATGTGAGCAAAAGTTGTAGCCCTATGTCTCAGGGTTCTATGTCTAAAATTTCGTGCAAATCCGAGGTGTGTAGAGGGCGATACTGTCAAAATACTGAGAGATGTACGAATATAAGGATAACACTTTCGAAAATTGCCATCAAAAATGGGATTTTTTTTTGAAATGTTGACTTAAGTCTCTGTTTCGACTCCAATATATTCATTTCCCCATGAGATATCTTGGGGGAAAATATCGAACGAGTTGAACACGAGGGTAATACATTTCGGAGAAATTAGTGAAATCTCCAATTCACCAAAGGGGTACCCCTTTCAGAAATCTTCGATATCTCTAATATGAATTAGAGCAATGTTTTGATAGTGAATACTAAGGAATATGCGAGGGACATGGGAACAAAAGTTGTAGCCCTATGTCTTAGGGTTCTATGTATAAAATTTCGTGCTAATCCGAGGTTTGTAGTGTGCGATACAGTCAAAATAATTAGAGATGTACGAATATTAGGAAAAAACTTGCGAAAATAGCCATCAAAAATGGGAATTTTTTTTGAAATGTTGACTTAAGTCTCTGTTTCGACTCCAATATATTCATTTCCCCATGAGATATCTTGGGGGAAAATATCGAACGAGTTGAACACGAGGGTAATACATTTCGGAGAAATTAGTGAAATCTCCAATTCACCAAAGGGGTACCCCTTTCAGAAATCTTCGATTTCTCTAATATGAATTTGAGCAATGTTTTGATAGTGAATACTAAGGAATATGCGAGGGTCGTGAGAACAAAATTTGTAGCGCTATGTATAAAATTTCGTGCAAATCCGAGATGTGTAGAGGGCAATACAGTCAAAATACTTGGAGATGTACGAATATAAGGAAAACACTTTCGAAAATTGCCATAAAAAACGGGAATTTTTTTTGAAATGTTGACTAAAGTCTCCGTTTCGACTCCAATATATTCATTTCCCCATGAGATATATTCGGGGAAAATATCGAACGAGTTGAACACGAGGGTAATACATTTCGGAGAAATTAGTGAAATCTCCAATTCCCCAAAGGGGTACCCCTTTCCGAAATCTTCAATTTGTCTAATATGAATTAGAGCAATGTTTTGATAGTGAATACTAAGGAATATGCGAGGGTCATGGGAACAAAAGTAGTAGCCCTGTGTCTCAAGGTTCTATGTATAAAATTTCGTACAAATCCGAGATGTGTAGAGGGCAATACAGTCAAAATACTTAGAGATGTACGAATATAAGTAAAAAACTTGCGAAAATTGCCATAAAAAATGGGAATTTTTTTTGAAATGTTGACTTAAGTCTCTGTTTCGACTCCAATATATTCATTTCCCCATGAGATATCTTGGGGGAAAATATCGAACGAGTTGAACACGAGGGTAATACATTTCGGAGAAATTAGTGAAATCTCCAATTCACTAAAGGGGTACCCCTTTCAGAAATCTTCGATATCTCTAATATGAATTAGAGCAATGTTTTGATAGTGAATACTAAGGAATATGCGAGGGACATGGGAACAAAAGTTGTAGCCCTATGTCTTAGGGTTCTATGTATAAAATTTCGTGCTAATCCGAGGTTTGTAGTGTGCGATACAGTCAAAATAATTAGAGATGTACGAATATTAGGAAAAAACTTGCGAAAATAGCCATAAAAAATGGGAATTTTTTTTGAAATGTTGACTTAAGTCTCTGTTTCGACTCCAATATATTCATTTCCCCATGAGATATCTTGGGGGAAAATATCGAACGAGTTGAACACGAGGGTAATACATTTCGGAGAAATTAGTGAAATCTCCAATTCACCAAAGGGGTACCCCTTTCAGAAATCTTCGATTTCTCTAATATGAATTTGAGCAATGTTTTGATAGTGAATACTAAGGAATATGCCAGGGTCGTGAGAACAAAATTTGTAGCGCTATGTCTTAGGGTTCTATGTATAAAATTTCGTGCAAATCCGAGATGTGTAGAGGGCAATACAGTCAAAATACTTGGAGATGTACGAATATAAGGAAAACACTTTCGAAAATTGCCATAAAAAACGGGAATTTTTTTTGAAATGTTGACTAAAGTCTCCGTTTCGACTCCAATATATTCATTTCCCCATGAGATATATTCGGGGAAAATATCGAACGAGTTGAACACGAGGGTAATACATTTCGGAGAAATTAGTGAAATCTCCAATTCACCAAAGGGGTGCCCCTTTCAGAAATCTTCAATTTCTCTAATATGAATTTGAGCAATGTTTTGATTGTGAATACTAAGGAATATGCGAGGGTCATGTGAGCAAAAGTTGTAGCCCTATGTCTCAGGGTTCTATGTCTAAAATTTCGTGCAAATCCGAGGTGTGTAGAGGGCGATACTGTCAAAATACTGAGAGATGTACGAATATAAGGATAACACTTTCGAAAATTGCCATCAAAAATGGGATTTTTTTTTGAAATGTTGACTTAAGTCTCTGTTTCGACTCCAATATATTCATTTCCCCATGAGATATCTTGGGGGAAAATATCGAACGAGTTGAACACGAGGGTAATACATTTCGGAGAAATTAGTGAAATCTCCAATTCACCAAAGGGGTACCCCTTTCAGAAATCTTCGATATCTCTAATATGAATTAGAGCAATGTTTTGATAGTGAATACTAAGGAATATGCGAGGGACATGGGAACAAAAGTTGTAGCCCTATGTCTTAGGGTTCTATGTATAAAATTTCGTGCTAATCCGAGGTTTGTAGTGTGCGATACAGTCAAAATAATTAGAGATGTACGAATATTAGGAAAAAACTTGCGAAAATAGCCATCAAAAATGGGAATTTTTTTTGAAATGTTGACTTAAGTCTCTGTTTCGACTCCAATATATTCATTTCCCCATGAGATATCTTGGGGGAAAATATCGAACGAGTTGAACACGAGGGTAATACATTTCGGAGAAATTAGTGAAATCTCCAATTCACCAAAGGGGTACCCCTTTCAGAAATCTTCGATTTCTCTAATATGAATTTGAGCAATGTTTTGATAGTGAATACTAAGGAATATGCGAGGGTCGTGAGAACAAAATTTGTAGCGCTATGTATAAAATTTCGTGCAAATCCGAGATGTGTAGAGGGCAATACAGTCAAAATACTTGGAGATGTACGAATATAAGGAAAACACTTTCGAAAATTGCCATAAAAAACGGGAATTTTTTTTGAAATGTTGACTAAAGTCTCCGTTTCGACTCCAATATATTCATTTCCCCATGAGATATATTCGGGGAAAATATCGAACGAGTTGAACACGAGGGTAATACATTTCGGAGAAATTAGTGAAATCTCCAATTCCCCAAAGGGGTACCCCTTTCCGAAATCTTCAATTTGTCTAATATGAATTAGAGCAATGTTTTGATAGTGAATACTAAGGAATATGCGAGGGTCATGGGAACAAAAGTAGTAGCCCTGTGTCTCAAGGTTCTATGTATAAAATTTCGTACAAATCCGAGATGTGTAGAGGGCAATACAGTCAAAATACTTAGAGATGTACGAATATAAGTAAAAAACTTGCGAAAATTGCCATAAAAAATGGGAATTTTTTTTGAAATGTTGACTTAAGTCTCTGTTTCGACTCCAATATATTCATTTCCCCATGAGATATCTTGGGGGAAAATATCGAACGAGTTGAACACGAGGGTAATACATTTCGGAGAAATTAGTGAAATCTCCAATTCACTAAAGGGGTACCCCTTTCAGAAATCTTCGATATCTCTAATATGAATTAGAGCAATGTTTTGATAGTGAATACTAAGGAATATGCGAGGGACATGGGAACAAAAGTTGTAGCCCTATGTCTTAGGGTTCTATGTATAAAATTTCGTGCTAATCCGAGGTTTGTAGTGTGCGATACAGTCAAAATAATTAGAGATGTACGAATATTAGGAAAAAACTTGCGAAAATAGCCATAAAAAATGGGAATTTTTTTTGAAATGTTGACTTAAGTCTCTGTTTCGACTCCAATATATTCATTTCCCCATGAGATATCTTGGGGGAAAATATCGAACGAGTTGAACACGAGGGTAATACATTTCGGAGAAATTAGTGAAATCTCCAATTCACCAAAGGGGTACCCCTTTCAGAAATCTTCGATTTCTCTAATATGAATTTGAGCAATGTTTTGATAGTGAATACTAAGGAATATGCCAGGGTCGTGAGAACAAAATTTGTAGCGCTATGTCTTAGGGTTCTATGTATAAAATTTCGTGCAAATCCGAGATGTGTAGAGGGCAATACAGTCAAAATACTTGGAGATGTACGAATATAAGGAAAACACTTTCGAAAATTGCCATAAAAAACGGGAATTTTTTTTGAAATGTTGACTAAAGTCTCCGTTTCGACTCCAATATATTCATTTCCCCATGAGATATATTCGGGGAAAATATCGAACGAGTTGAACACGAGGGTAATACATTTCGGAGAAATTAGTGAAATCTCCAATTCACCAAAGGGGTGCCCCTTTCAGAAATCTTCAATTTCTCTAATATGAATTTGAGCAATGTTTTGATTGTGAATACTAAGGAATATGCGAGGGTCATGTGAGCAAAAGTTGTAGCCCTATGTCTCAGGGTTCTATGTCTAAAATTTCGTGCAAATCCGAGGTGTGTAGAGGGCGATACTGTCAAAATACTGAGAGATGTACGAATATAAGGATAACACTTTCGAAAATTGCCATCAAAAATGGGATTTTTTTTTGAAATGTTGACTTAAGTCTCTGTTTCGACTCCAATATATTCATTTCCCCATGAGATATCTTGGGGGAAAATATCGAACGAGTTGAACACGAGGGTAATACATTTCGGAGAAATTAGTGAAATCTCCAATTCACCAAAGGGGTACCCCTTTCAGAAATCTTCGATATCTCTAATATGAATTAGAGCAATGTTTTGATAGTGAATACTAAGGAATATGCGAGGGACATGGGAACAAAAGTTGTAGCCCTATGTCTTAGGGTTCTATGTATAAAATTTCGTGCTAATCCGAGGTTTGTAGTGTGCGATACAGTCAAAATAATTAGAGATGTACGAATATTAGGAAAAAACTTGCGAAAATAGCCATCAAAAATGGGAATTTCTTTTGAAATGTTGACTTAAGTCTCTGTTTCGACTCCAATATATTCATTTCCCCATGAGATATCTTGGGGGAAAATATCGAACGAGTTGAACACGAGGGTAATACATTTCGGAGAAATTAGTGAAATCTCCAATTCACCAAAGGGGTACCCCTTTCAGAAATCTTCGATTTCTCTAATATGAATTTGAGCAATGTTTTGATAGTGAATACTAAGGAATATGCCAGGGTCGTGAGAACAAAATTTGTAGCGCTATGTCTTAGGGTTCTATGTATAAAATTTCGTGCAAATCCGAGATGTGTAGAGGGCAATACAGTCAAAATACTTGGAGATGTACGAATATAAGGAAAACACTTTCGAAAATTGCCATAAAAAACGGGAATTTTTTTTGAAATGTTGACTAAAGTCTCCGTTTCGACTCCAATATATTCATTTCCCCATGAGATATATTCGGGGAAAATATCGAACGAGTTGAACACGAGGGTAATACATTTCGGAGAAATTAGTGAAATCTCCAATTCACCAAAGGGGTGCCCCTTTCAGAAATCTTCAATTTCTCTAATATGAATTTGAGCAATGTTTTGATTGTGAATACTAAGGAATATGCGAGGGTCATGTGAGCAAAAGTTGTAGCCCTATGTCTCAGGGTTCTATGTCTAAAATTTCGTGCAAATCCGAGGTGTGTAGAGGGCGATACTGTCAAAATACTGAGAGATGTACGAATATAAGGATAACACTTTCGAAAATTGCCATCAAAAATGGGATTTTTTTTTGAAATGTTGACTTAAGTCTCTGTTTCGACTCCAATATATTCATTTCCCCATGAGATATCTTGGGGGAAAATATCGAACGAGTTGAACACGAGGGTAATACATTTCGGAGAAATTAGTGAAATCTCCAATTCACCAAAGGGGTACCCCTTTCAGAAATCTTCGATATCTCTAATATGAATTAGAGCAATGTTTTGATAGTGAATACTAAGGAATATGCGAGGGACATGGGAACAAAAGTTGTAGCCCTATGTCTTAGGGTTCTATGTATAAAATTTCGTGCTAATCCGAGGTTTGTAGTGTGCGATACAGTCAAAATAATTAGAGATGTACGAATATTAGGAAAAAACTTGCGAAAATAGCCATCAAAAATGGGAATTTTTTTTGAAATGTTGACTTAAGTCTCTGTTTCGACTCCAATATATTCATTTCCCCATGAGATATCTTGGGGGAAAATATCGAACGAGTTGAACACGAGGGTAATACATTTCGGAGAAATTAGTGAAATCTCCAATTCACCAAAGGGGTACCCCTTTCAGAAATCTTCGATTTCTCTAATATGAATTTGAGCAATGTTTTGATAGTGAATACTAAGGAATATGCGAGGGTCGTGAGAACAAAATTTGTAGCGCTATGTCTTAGGGTTCTATGTATAAAATTTCGTGCAAATCCGAGATGTGTAGAGGGCAATACAGTCAAAATACTTGGAGATGTACGAATATAAGGAAAACACTTTCGAAAATTGCCATAAAAAACGGGAATTTTTTTTGAAATGTTGACTAAAGTCTCCGTTTCGACTCCAATATATTCATTTCCCCATGAGATATATTCGGGGAAAATATCGAACGAGTTGAACACGAGGGTAATACATTTCGGAGAAATTAGTGAAATCTCCAATTCCCCAAAGGGGTACCCCTTTCCGAAATCTTCAATTTGTCTAATATGAATTAGAGCAATGTTTTGATAGTGAATACTAAGGAATATGCGAGGGTCATGGGAACAAAAGTAGTAGCCCTGTGTCTCAAGGTTCTATGTATAAAATTTCGTACAAATCCGAGATGTGTAGAGGGCAATACAGTCAAAATACTTAGAGATGTACGAATATAAGTAAAAAACTTGCGAAAATTGCCATAAAAAATGGGAATTTTTTTTGAAATGTTGACTTAAGTCTCTGTTTCGACTCCAATATATTCATTTCCCCATGAGATATCTTGGGGGAAAATATCGAACGAGTTGAACACGAGGGTAATACATTTCGGAGAAATTAGTGAAATCTCCAATTCACCAAAGGGGTACCCCTTTCAGAAATCTTCGATATCTCTAATATGAATTAGAGCAATGTTTTGATAGTGAATACTAAGGAATATGCGAGGGACATGGGAACAAAAGTTGTAGCCCTATGTCTTAGGGTTCTATGTATAAAATTTCGTGCAAATCCGAGGTTTGTAGTGTGCGATACAGTCAAAATAATTAGAGATGTACGAATATTAGGAAAAAACTTGCGAAAATAGCCATAAAAAATGGGAATTTTTTTTGAAATGTTGACTTAAGTCTCTGTTTCGACTCCAATATATTCATTTCCCCATGAGATATCTTGGGGGAAAATATCGAACGAGTTGAACACGAGGGTAATACATTTCGGAGAAATTAGTGAAATCTCCTATTCACCAAAGGGGTACCCCTTTCAGAAATCTTCGATTTCTCTAATATGAATTTGAGCAATGTTTTGATAGTGAATACTAAGGAATATGCCAGGGTCGTGAGAACAAAATTTGTAGCGCTATGTCTTAGGGTTCTATGTATAAAATTTCGTGCAAATCCGAGATGTGTAGAGGGCAATACAGTCAAAATACTTGGAGATGTACGAATATAAGGAAAACACTTTCGAAAATTGCCATAAAAAACGGGAATTTTTTTTGAAATGTTGACTAAAGTCTCCGTTTCGACTCCAATATATTCATTTCCCCATGAGATATATTCGGGGAAAATATCGAACGAGTTGAACACGAGGGTAATACATTTCGGAGAAATTAGTGAAATCTCCAATTCACCAAAGGGGTGCCCCTTTCAGAAATCTTCAATTTCTCTAATATGAATTTGAGCAATGTTTTGATTGTGAATACTAAGGAATATGCGAGGGTCATGTGAGCAAAAGTTGTAGCCCTATGTCTCAGGGTTCTATGTCTAAAATTTCGTGCAAATCCGAGGTGTGTAGAGGGCGATACTGTCAAAATACTGAGAGATGTACGAATATAAGGATAACACTTTCGAAAATTGCCATCAAAAATGGGATTTTTTTTTGAAATGTTGACTTAAGTCTCTGTTTCGACTCCAATATATTCATTTCCCCATGAGATATCTTGGGGGAAAATATCGAACGAGTTGAACACGAGGGTAATACATTTCGGAGAAATTAGTGAAATCTCCAATTCACCAAAGGGGTACCCCTTTCAGAAATCTTCGATATCTCTAATATGAATTAGAGCAATGTTTTGATAGTGAATACTAAGGAATATGCGAGGGACATGGGAACAAAAGTTGTAGCCCTATGTCTTAGGGTTCTATGTATAAAATTTCGTGCTAATCCGAGGTTTGTAGTGTGCGATACAGTCAAAATAATTAGAGATGTACGAATATTAGGAAAAAACTTGCGAAAATAGCCATCAAAAATGGGAATTTCTTTTGAAATGTTGACTTAAGTCTCTGTTTCGACTCCAATATATTCATTTCCCCATGAGATATCTTGGGGGAAAATATCGAACGAGTTGAACACGAGGGTAATACATTTCGGAGAAATTAGTGAAATCTCCAATTCACCAAAGGGGTACCCCTTTCAGAAATCTTCGATTTCTCTAATATGAATTTGAGCAATGTTTTGATAGTGAATACTAAGGAATATGCGAGGGTCGTGAGAACAAAATTTGTAGCGCTATGTCTTAGGGTTCTATGTATAAAATTTCGTGCAAATCCGAGATGTGTAGAGGGCAATACAGTCAAAATACTTGGAGATGTACGAATATAAGGAAAACACTTTCGAAAATTGCCATAAAAAACGGGAATTTTTTTTGAAATGTTGACTAAAGTCTCCGTTTCGACTCCAATATATTCATTTCCCCATGAGATATATTCGGGGAAAATATCGAATGAGTTGAACACGAGGGTAATACATTTCGGAGAAATTAGTGAAATCTCCAATTCACCAAAGGGGTACCCCTTTCAGAAATCTTCAATTTCTCTAATATGAATTTGAGCAATGTTTTGATTGTGAATACTAAGGAATATGCGAGGGTCATGTGAGCAAAAGTTGTAGCCCTATGTCTCAGGGTTCTATGTCTAAAATTTCGTGCAAATCCGAGGTGTGTAGAGGGCGATACTGTCAAAATACTGAGAGATGTACGAATATAAGGATAACACTTTCGAAAATTGCCATCAAAAATGGGAATTTTTTTTGAAATGTTGACTTAAGTCTCTGTTTCGACTCCAATATATTCATTTCCCCATGAGATATCTTGGGGGAAAATATCGAACGAGTTGAACACGAGGGTAATACATTTCGGAGAAATTAGTGAAATCTCCAATTCACCAAAGGGGTACCCCTTTCAGAAATCTTCGATTTCTCTAATATGAATTAGAGCAATGTTTTGATAGTGAATACTAAGGAATATGCGAGGGACATGGGAACAAAAGTTGTAGCCCTATGTCTTAGGGTTCTATGTATAAAATTTCGTGCTAATCCGAGGTTTGTAGTGTGCGATACAGTCAAAATAATTAGAGATGTACGAATATTAGGAAAAAACTTGCGAAAATAGCCATCAAAAATGGGAATTTTTTTTGAAATGTTGACTTAAGTCTCTGTTTCGACTCCAATATATTCATTTCCCCATGAGATATCTTGGGGGAAAATATCGAACGAGTTGAACACGAGGGTAATACATTTCGGAGAAATTAGTGAAATCTCCAATTCACCAAAGGGGTACCCCTTTCAGAAATCTTCGATATCTCTAATATGAATTAGAGCAATGTTTTGATAGTGAATACTAAGGAATATGCGAGGGACATGGGAACAAAAGTTGTAGCCCTATGTCTTAGGGTTCTATGTATAAAATTTCGTGCTAATCCGAGGTTTGTAGTGTGCGATACAGTCAAAATAATTAGAGATGTACGAATATTAGGAAAAAACTTGCGAAAATAGCCATAAAAAATGGGAATTTTTTTTGAAATGTTGACTTAAGTCTCTGTTTCGACTCCAATATATTCATTTCCCCATGAGATATCTTGGGGGAAAATATCGAACGAGTTGAACACGAGGGTAATACATTTCGGAGAAATTAGTGAAATCTCCAATTCACCAAAGGGGTACCCCTTTCAGAAATCTTCGATATCTCTAATATGAATTAGAGCAATGTTTTGATAGTGAATACTAAGGAATATGCGAGGGACATGGGAACAAAAGTTGTAGCCCTATGTCTTAGGGTTCTATGTATAAAATTTCGTGCTAATCCGAGGTTTGTAGTGTGCGATACAGTCAAAATAATTAGAGATGTACGAATATTAGGAAAAAACTTGCGAAAATAGCCATAAAAAATGGGAATTTTTTTTGAAATGTTGACTTAAGTCTCTGTTTCGACTCCAATATATTCATTTCCCCATGAGATATCTTGGGGGAAAATATCGAACGAGTTGAACACGAGGGTAATACATTTCGGAGAAATTAGTGAAATCTCCTATTCACCAAAGGGGTACCCCTTTCAGAAATCTTCGATTTCTCTAATATGAATTTGAGCAATGTTTTGATAGTGAATACTAAGGAATATGCCAGGGTCGTGAGAACAAAATTTGTAGCGCTATGTCTTAGGGTTCTATGTATAAAATTTCGTGCAAATCCGAGATGTGTAGAGGGCAATACAGTCAAAATACTTGGAGATGTACGAATATAAGGAAAACACTTTCGAAAATTGCCATAAAAAACGGGAATTTTTTTTGAAATGTTGACTAAAGTCTCCGTTTCGACTCCAATATATTCATTTCCCCATGAGATATATTCGGGGAAAATATCGAACGAGTTGAACACGAGGGTAATACATTTCGGAGAAATTAGTGAAATCTCCAATTCACCAAAGGGGTGCCCCTTTCAGAAATCTTCAATTTCTCTAATATGAATTTGAGCAATGTTTTGATTGTGAATACTAAGGAATATGCGAGGGTCATGTGAGCAAAAGTTGTAGCCCTATGTCTCAGGGTTCTATGTCTAAAATTTCGTGCAAATCCGAGGTGTGTAGAGGGCGATACTGTCAAAATACTGAGAGATATACGAATATAAGGATAACACTTTCGAAAATTGCCATCAAAAATGGGATTTTTTTTTGAAATGTTGACTTAAGTCTCTGTTTCGACTCCAATATATTCATTTCCCCATGAGATATCTTGGGGGAAAATATCGAACGAGTTGAACACGAGGGTAATACATTTCGGAGAAATTAGTGAAATCTCCAATTCACCAAAGGGGTACCCCTTTCAGAAATCTTCGATATCTCTAATATGAATTAGAGCAATGTTTTGATAGTGAATACTAAGGAATATGCGAGGGACATGGGAACAAAAGTTGTAGCCCTATGTCTTAGGGTACTATGTATAAAATTTCGTGCTAATCCGAGGTTTGTAGTGTGCGATACAGTCAAAATAATTAGAGATGTACGAATATTAGGAAAAAACTTGCGAAAATAGCCATAAAAAATGGGAATTTTTTTTTGAAATGTTGACTTAAGTCTCTGTTTCGACTCCAATATATTCATTTCCCCATGAGATATCTTGGGGGAAAATATCGAACGAGTTGAACACGAGGGTAATACATTTCGGAGAAATTAGTGAAATCTCCTATTCACCAAAGGGGTACCCCTTTCAGAAATCTTCGATTTCTCTAATATGAATTTGAGCAATGTTTTGATAGTGAATACTAAGGAATATGCCAGGGTCGTGAGAACAAAATTTGTAGCGCTATGTCTTAGGGTTCTATGTATAAAATTTCGTGCAAATCCGAGATGTGTAGAGGGCAATACAGTCAAAATACTTGGAGATGTACGAATATAAGGAAAACACTTTCGAAAATTGCCATAAAAAACGGGAATTTTTTTTGAAATGTTGACTAAAGTCTCCGTTTCGACTCCAATATATTCATTTCCCCATGAGATATATTCGGGGAAAATATCGAACGAGTTGAACACGAGGGTAATACATTTCGGAGAAATTAGTGAAATCTCCAATTCACCAAAGGGGTGCCCCTTTCAGAAATCTTCAATTTCTCTAATATGAATTTGAGCAATGTTTTGATTGTGAATACTAAGGAATATGCGAGGGTCATGTGAGCAAAAGTTGTAGCCCTATGTCTCAGGGTTCTATGTCTAAAATTTCGTGCAAATCCGAGGTGTGTAGAGGGCGATACTGTCAAAATACTGAGAGATATACGAATATAAGGATAACACTTTCGAAAATTGCCATCAAAAATGGGATTTTTTTTTGAAATGTTGACTTAAGTCTCTGTTTCGACTCCAATATATTCATTTCCCCATGAGATATCTTGGGGGAAAATATCGAACGAGTTGAACACGAGGGTAATACATTTCGGAGAAATTAGTGAAATCTCCAATTCACCAAAGGGGTACCCCTTTCAGAAATCTTCGATATCTCTAATATGAATTAGAGCAATGTTTTGATAGTGAATACTAAGGAATATGCGAGGGACATGGGAACAAAAGTTGTAGCCCTATGTCTTAGGGTTCTATGTATAAAATTTCGTGCTAATCCGAGGTTTGTAGTGTGCGATACAGTCAAAATAATTAGAGATGTACGAATATTAGGAAAAAACTTGCGAAAATAGCCATCAAAAATGGGAATTTTTTTTGAAATGTTGACTTAAGTCTCTGTTTCGACTCCAATATATTCATTTCCCCATGAGATATCTTGGGGGAAAATATCGAACGAGTTGAACACGAGGGTAATACATTTCGGAGAAATTAGTGAAATCTCCAATTCACCAAAGGGGTACCCCTTTCAGAAATCTTCGATTTCTCTAATATGAATTTGAGCAATGTTTTGATAGTGAATACTAAGGAATATGCGAGGGTCGTGAGAACAAAATTTGTAGCGCTATGTCTTAGGGTTCTATGTATAAAATTTCGTGCAAATCCGAGATGTGTAGAGGGCAATACAGTCAAAATACTTGGAGATGTACGAATATAAGGAAAACACTTTCGAAAATTGCCATAAAAAACGGGAATTTTTTTTGAAATGTTGACTAAAGTCTCCGTTTCGACTCCAATATATTCATTTCCCCATGAGATATATTCGGGGAAAATATCGAACGAGTTGAACACGAGGGTAATACATTTCGGAGAAATTAGTGAAATCTCCAATTCCCCAAAGGGGTACCCCTTTCCGAAATCTTCAATTTGTCTAATATGAATTAGAGCAATGTTTTGATAGTGAATACTAAGGAATATGCGAGGGTCATGGGAACAAAAGTAGTAGCCCTGTGTCTCAAGGTTCTATGTATAAAATTTCGTACAAATCCGAGATGTGTAGAGGGCAATACAGTCAAAATACTTAGAGATGTACGAATATAAGTAAAAAACTTGCGAAAATTGCCATAAAAAATGGGAATTTTTTTTGAAATGTTGACTTAAGTCTCTGTTTCGACTCCAATATATTCATTTCCCCATGAGATATCTTGGGGGAAAATATCGAACGAGTTGAACACGAGGGTAATACATTTCGGAGAAATTAGTGAAATCTCCAATTCACCAAAGGGGTACCCCTTTCAGAAATCTTCGATATCTCTAATATGAATTAGAGCAATGTTTTGATAGTGAATACTAAGGAATATGCGAGGGACATGGGAACAAAAGTTGTAGCCCTATGTCTTAGGGTTCTATGTATAAAATTTCGTGCAAATCCGAGGTTTGTAGTGTGCGATACAGTCAAAATAATTAGAGATGTACGAATATTAGGAAAAAACTTGCGAAAATAGCCATAAAAAATGGGAATTTTTTTTGAAATGTTGACTTAAGTCTCTGTTTCGACTCCAATATATTCATTTCCCCATGAGATATCTTGGGGGAAAATATCGAACGAGTTGAACACGAGGGTAATACATTTCGGAGAAATTAGTGAAATCTCCTATTCACCAAAGGGGTACCCCTTTCAGAAATCTTCGATTTCTCTAATATGAATTTGAGCAATGTTTTGATAGTGAATACTAAGGAATATGCCAGGGTCGTGAGAACAAAATTTGTAGCGCTATGTCTTAGGGTTCTATGTATAAAATTTCGTGCAAATCCGAGATGTGTAGAGGGCAATACAGTCAAAATACTTGGAGATGTACGAATATAAGGAAAACACTTTCGAAAATTGCCATAAAAAACGGGAATTTTTTTTGAAATGTTGACTAAAGTCTCCGTTTCGACTCCAATATATTCATTTCCCCATGAGATATATTCGGGGAAAATATCGAACGAGTTGAACACGAGGGTAATACATTTCGGAGAAATTAGTGAAATCTCCAATTCACCAAAGGGGTGCCCCTTTCAGAAATCTTCAATTTCTCTAATATGAATTTGAGCAATGTTTTGATTGTGAATACTAAGGAATATGCGAGGGTCATGTGAGCAAAAGTTGTAGCCCTATGTCTCAGGGTTCTATGTCTAAAATTTCGTGCAAATCCGAGGTGTGTAGAGGGCGATACTGTCAAAATACTGAGAGATGTACGAATATAAGGATAACACTTTCGAAAATTGCCATCAAAAATGGGATTTTTTTTTGAAATGTTGACTTAAGTCTCTGTTTCGACTCCAATATATTCATTTCCCCATGAGATATCTTGGGGGAAAATATCGAACGAGTTGAACACGAGGGTAATACATTTCGGAGAAATTAGTGAAATCTCCAATTCACCAAAGGGGTACCCCTTTCAGAAATCTTCGATATCTCTAATATGAATTAGAGCAATGTTTTGATAGTGAATACTAAGGAATATGCGAGGGACATGGGAACAAAAGTTGTAGCCCTATGTCTTAGGGTTCTATGTATAAAATTTCGTGCTAATCCGAGGTTTGTAGTGTGCGATACAGTCAAAATAATTAGAGATGTACGAATATTAGGAAAAAACTTGCGAAAATAGCCATCAAAAATGGGAATTTCTTTTGAAATGTTGACTTAAGTCTCTGTTTCGACTCCAATATATTCATTTCCCCATGAGATATCTTGGGGGAAAATATCGAACGAGTTGAACACGAGGGTAATACATTTCGGAGAAATTAGTGAAATCTCCAATTCACCAAAGGGGTACCCCTTTCAGAAATCTTCGATTTCTCTAATATGAATTTGAGCAATGTTTTGATAGTGAATACTAAGGAATATGCGAGGGTCGTGAGAACAAAATTTGTAGCGCTATGTCTTAGGGTTCTATGTATAAAATTTCGTGCAAATCCGAGATGTGTAGAGGGCAATACAGTCAAAATACTTGGAGATGTACGAATATAAGGAAAACACTTTCGAAAATTGCCATAAAAAACGGGAATTTTTTTTGAAATGTTGACTAAAGTCTCCGTTTCGACTCCAATATATTCATTTCCCCATGAGATATATTCGGGGAAAATATCGAATGAGTTGAACACGAGGGTAATACATTTCGGAGAAATTAGTGAAATCTCCAATTCACCAAAGGGGTACCCCTTTCAGAAATCTTCAATTTCTCTAATATGAATTTGAGCAATGTTTTGATTGTGAATACTAAGGAATATGCGAGGGTCATGTGAGCAAAAGTTGTAGCCCTATGTCTCAGGGTTCTATGTCTAAAATTTCGTGCAAATCCGAGGTGTGTAGAGGGCGATACTGTCAAAATACTGAGAGATGTACGAATATAAGGATAACACTTTCGAAAATTGCCATCAAAAATGGGAATTTTTTTTGAAATGTTGACTTAAGTCTCTGTTTCGACTCCAATATATTCATTTCCCCATGAGATATCTTGGGGGAAAATATCGAACGAGTTGAACACGAGGGTAATACATTTCGGAGAAATTAGTGAAATCTCCAATTCACCAAAGGGGTACCCCTTTCAGAAATCTTCGATTTCTCTAATATGAATTAGAGCAATGTTTTGATAGTGAATACTAAGGAATATGCGAGGGACATGGGAACAAAAGTTGTAGCCCTATGTCTTAGGGTTCTATGTATAAAATTTCGTGCTAATCCGAGGTTTGTAGTGTGCGATACAGTCAAAATAATTAGAGATGTACGAATATTAGGAAAAAACTTGCGAAAATAGCCATCAAAAATGGGAATTTTTTTTGAAATGTTGACTTAAGTCTCTGTTTCGACTCCAATATATTCATTTCCCCATGAGATATCTTGGGGGAAAATATCGAACGAGTTGAACACGAGGGTAATACATTTCGGAGAAATTAGTGAAATCTCCAATTCACCAAAGGGGTACCCCTTTCAGAAATCTTCGATATCTCTAATATGAATTAGAGCAATGTTTTGATAGTGAATACTAAGGAATATGCGAGGGACATGGGAACAAAAGTTGTAGCCCTATGTCTTAGGGTTCTATGTATAAAATTTCGTGCTAATCCGAGGTTTGTAGTGTGCGATACAGTCAAAATAATTAGAGATGTACGAATATTAGGAAAAAACTTGCGAAAATAGCCATAAAAAATGGGAATTTTTTTTGAAATGTTGACTTAAGTCTCTGTTTCGACTCCAATATATTCATTTCCCCATGAGATATCTTGGGGGAAAATATCGAACGAGTTGAACACGAGGGTAATACATTTCGGAGAAATTAGTGAAATCTCCAATTCACCAAAGGGGTACCCCTTTCAGAAATCTTCGATATCTCTAATATGAATTAGAGCAATGTTTTGATAGTGAATACTAAGGAATATGCGAGGGACATGGGAACAAAAGTTGTAGCCCTATGTCTTAGGGTTCTATGTATAAAATTTCGTGCTAATCCGAGGTTTGTAGTGTGCGATACAGTCAAAATAATTAGAGATGTACGAATATTAGGAAAAAACTTGCGAAAATAGCCATAAAAAATGGGAATTTTTTTTGAAATGTTGACTTAAGTCTCTGTTTCGACTCCAATATATTCATTTCCCCATGAGATATCTTGGGGGAAAATATCGAACGAGTTGAACACGAGGGTAATACATTTCGGAGAAATTAGTGAAATCTCCTATTCACCAAAGGGGTACCCCTTTCAGAAATCTTCGATTTCTCTAATATGAATTTGAGCAATGTTTTGATAGTGAATACTAAGGAATATGCCAGGGTCGTGAGAACAAAATTTGTAGCGCTATGTCTTAGGGTTCTATGTATAAAATTTCGTGCAAATCCGAGATGTGTAGAGGGCAATACAGTCAAAATACTTGGAGATGTACGAATATAAGGAAAACACTTTCGAAAATTGCCATAAAAAACGGGAATTTTTTTTGAAATGTTGACTAAAGTCTCCGTTTCGACTCCAATATATTCATTTCCCCATGAGATATATTCGGGGAAAATATCGAACGAGTTGAACACGAGGGTAATACATTTCGGAGAAATTAGTGAAATCTCCAATTCACCAAAGGGGTGCCCCTTTCAGAAATCTTCAATTTCTCTAATATGAATTTGAGCAATGTTTTGATTGTGAATACTAAGGAATATGCGAGGGTCATGTGAGCAAAAGTTGTAGCCCTATGTCTCAGGGTTCTATGTCTAAAATTTCGTGCAAATCCGAGGTGTGTAGAGGGCGATACTGTCAAAATACTGAGAGATATACGAATATAAGGATAACACTTTCGAAAATTGCCATCAAAAATGGGATTTTTTTTTGAAATGTTGACTTAAGTCTCTGTTTCGACTCCAATATATTCATTTCCCCATGAGATATCTTGGGGGAAAATATCGAACGAGTTGAACACGAGGGTAATACATTTCGGAGAAATTAGTGAAATCTCCAATTCACCAAAGGGGTACCCCTTTCAGAAATCTTCGATATCTCTAATATGAATTAGAGCAATGTTTTGATAGTGAATACTAAGGAATATGCGAGGGACATGGGAACAAAAGTTGTAGCCCTATGTCTTAGGGTACTATGTATAAAATTTCGTGCTAATCCGAGGTTTGTAGTGTGCGATACAGTCAAAATAATTAGAGATGTACGAATATTAGGAAAAAACTTGCGAAAATAGCCATAAAAAATGGGAATTTTTTTTTGAAATGTTGACTTAAGTCTCTGTTTCGACTCCAATATATTCATTTCCCCATGAGATATCTTGGGGGAAAATATCGAACGAGTTGAACACGAGGGTAATACATTTCGGAGAAATTAGTGAAATCTCCTATTCACCAAAGGGGTACCCCTTTCAGAAATCTTCGATTTCTCTAATATGAATTTGAGCAATGTTTTGATAGTGAATACTAAGGAATATGCCAGGGTCGTGAGAACAAAATTTGTAGCGCTATGTCTTAGGGTTCTATGTATAAAATTTCGTGCAAATCCGAGATGTGTAGAGGGCAATACAGTCAAAATACTTGGAGATGTACGAATATAAGGAAAACACTTTCGAAAATTGCCATAAAAAACGGGAATTTTTTTTGAAATGTTGACTAAAGTCTCCGTTTCGACTCCAATATATTCATTTCCCCATGAGATATATTCGGGGAAAATATCGAACGAGTTGAACACGAGGGTAATACATTTCGGAGAAATTAGTGAAATCTCCAATTCACCAAAGGGGTGCCCCTTTCAGAAATCTTCAATTTCTCTAATATGAATTTGAGCAATGTTTTGATTGTGAATACTAAGGAATATGCGAGGGTCATGTGAGCAAAAGTTGTAGCCCTATGTCTCAGGGTTCTATGTCTAAAATTTCGTGCAAATCCGAGGTGTGTAGAGGGCGATACTGTCAAAATACTGAGAGATATACGAATATAAGGATAACACTTTCGAAAATTGCCATCAAAAATGGGATTTTTTTTTGAAATGTTGACTTAAGTCTCTGTTTCGACTCCAATATATTCATTTCCCCATGAGATATCTTGGGGGAAAATATCGAACGAGTTGAACACGAGGGTAATACATTTCGGAGAAATTAGTGAAATCTCCAATTCACCAAAGGGGTACCCCTTTCAGAAATCTTCGATATCTCTAATATGAATTAGAGCAATGTTTTGATAGTGAATACTAAGGAATATGCGAGGGACATGGGAACAAAAGTTGTAGCCCTATGTCTTAGGGTTCTATGTATAAAATTTCGTGCTAATCCGAGGTTTGTAGTGTGCGATACAGTCAAAATAATTAGAGATGTACGAATATTAGGAAAAAACTTGCGAAAATAGCCATCAAAAATGGGAATTTCTTTTGAAATGTTGACTTAAGTCTCTGTTTCGACTCCAATATATTCATTTCCCCATGAGATATCTTGGGGGAAAATATCGAACGAGTTGAACACGAGGGTAATACATTTCGGAGAAATTAGTGAAATCTCCAATTCACCAAAGGGGTACCCCTTTCAGAAATCTTCGATTTCTCTAATATGAATTTGAGCAATGTTTTGATAGTGAATACTAAGGAATATGCGAGGGTCGTGAGAACAAAATTTGTAGCGCTATGTCTTAGGGTTCTATGTATAAAATTTCGTGCAAATCCGAGATGTGTAGAGGGCAATACAGTCAAAATACTTGGAGATGTACGAATATAAGGAAAACACTTTCGAAAATTGCCATAAAAAACGGGAATTTTTTTTGAAATGTTGACTAAAGTGTCCGTTTCGACTCCAATATATTCATTTCCCCATGAGATATATTCGGGGAAAATATCGAACGAGTTGAACACGAGGGTAATACATTTCGGAGAAATTAGTGAAATCTCCAATTCACCAAAGGGGTACCCCTTTCAGAAATCTTCAATTTCTCTAATATGAATTTGAGCAATGTTTTGATTGTGAATACTAAGGAATATGCGAGGGTCATGTGAGCAAAAGTTGTAGCCCTATGTCTCAGGGTTCTATGTCTAAAATTTCGTGCAAATCCGAGGTGTGTAGAGGGCGATACTGTCAAAATACTGAGAGATGTACGAATATAAGGATAACACTTTCGAAAATTGCCATCAAAAATGGGAATTTTTTTTGAAATGTTGACTTAAGTCTCTGTTTCGACTCCAATATATTCATTTCCCCATGAGATATCTTGGGGGAAAATATCGAACGAGTTGAACACGAGGGTAATACATTTCGGAGAAATTAGTGAAATCTCCAATTCACCAAAGGGGTACCCCTTTCAGAAATCTTCGATTTCTCTAATATGAATTAGAGCAATGTTTTGACAGTGAATACTAAGGAATATGCGAGGGACATGGGAACAAAAGTTGTAGCCCTATGTCTTAGGGTTCTATGTATAAAATTTCGTGCAAATCCGAGGTTTGTAGTGTGCGATACAGTCAAAATAATTAGAGATGTACGAATATTAGGAAAAAACTTGCGAAAATAGCCATCAAAAATGGGAATTTTTTTTGAAATGTTGACTTAAGTCTCTGTTTCGACTCCAATATATTCATTTCCCCATGAGATATCTTGGGGGAAAATATCGAACGAGTTGAACACGAGGGTAATACATTTCGGAGAAATTAGTGAAATCTCCAATTCACCAAAGGGGTACCCCTTTCAGAAATCTTCGATTTCTCTAATATGAATTTGAGCAATGTTTTGATAGTGAATACTAAGGAATATGCGAGGGTCGTGAGAACAAAATTTGTAGCGCTCTGTCTTAGGGTTCTATGTATAAAATTTCGTGCAAATCCGAGATGTGTAGAGGGCAATACAGTCAAAATACTTGGAGATGTACGAATATAAGGAAAACACTTTCGAAAATTGCCATAAAAAACGGGAATTTTTTTTGAAATGTTGACTAAAGTCTCCGTTTCGACTCCAATATATTAATTTCCCCATGAGATATATTCGGGGAAAATATCGAACGAGTTGAACACGAGGGTAATACATTTCGGAGAAATTAGTGAAATCTCCAATTCACCAAAGGGGTACCCCTTTCAGAAATCTTCAATTTCTCTAATATGAATTTGAGCAATGTTTTGATTGTGAATACTAAGGAATATGCGAGGGTCATGTGAGCAAAAGTTGTAGCCCTATGTCTCAGGGTTCTATGTCTAAAATTTCGTGCAAATCCGAGGTGTGTAGAGGGCGATACTGTCAAAATACTGAGAGATGTACGAATATATGGATAACACTTTCGAAAATTGCCATCAAAAATGGGAATTTTTTTTGAAATGTTGACTTAAGTCTCTGTTTCGACTCCAATATATTCATTTCCCCATGAGATATCTTGGGGGAAAATATCGAACGAGTTGAACACGAGGGTAATACATTTCGGAGAAATTAGTGAAATCTCCAATTCACCAAAGGGGTACCCCTTTCAGAAATCTTCGATTTCTCTAATATGAATTAGAGCAATGTTTTGATAGTGAATACTAAGGAATATGCGAGGGTCATGGGAACAAAAGTTGTAGCCCTATGTCTTAGGGTTCTATTTATAAAATTTCGTGCTAATCCGAGGTTTGTAGTGTGCGATACAGTCAAAATAATTAGAGATGTACGAATATTAGGAAAAAACTTGCGAAAATAGCCATCAAAAATGGGAATTTTTTTTGAAATGTTGACTTAAGTCTCTGTTTCGACTCCAATATATTCATTTCCCCATGAGATATCTTGGGGGAAAATATCGAACGAGTTGAACACGAGGGTAATACATTTCGGAGAAATTAGTGAAATCTCCAATTCACCAAAGGGGTACCCCTTTCAGAAATCTTCGATTTCTCTAATATGAATTTGAGCAATGTTTTGATAGTGAATACTAAGTAATATGCGAGGGTCATGGGAACAAAAGTTGTACCCCTATGTCTCAGGGTTCTATGTTTAAAATTTCGTGCATATCCGAGGTGTGTAGAGGGTGATATTGTCAAAATACTGAGAGATGTACGAATATAAGGAAAACACTTTCGAAAATTGCCATAAAAAACGGGAATTTTTTTTGAAATGTTGACTTAAGTCTCCGTTTCGACTCCAAAATATTCATTTCCCCATGAGATATATTCGGGGAAAATATCGAACGAGTTGAACACGAGGGTAATACATTTCGGAGAAATTAGTGAAATCTCCAATTCCCCAAAGGGGTACCCCTTTCAGAAATCTTCAATTTGTCTAATATGAATTAGAGCAATGTTTTGATAGTGAATACTAAGGAATATGCGAGGGTCATGGGAACAAAAGTAGTAGCCCTGTGTCTCAAGGTTCTATGTATTAAATTTCGTACAAATCCGAGATGTGTAGAGGGCAATACAGTCAAAATACTTAGAGATGTACGAATATAAGTAAAAAACTTGCGAAAATTGCCATCAAAAATGGGAATTTTTTTTGAAATGTTGACTTAAGTCTCTGTTTCGACTCCAATATATTCATTTCCCCATGAGATATCTTGGGGGAAAATATCGAACGAGTTGAACACGAGGGTAATACATTTCGGAGAAATTAGTGAAATCTCCAATTCACCAAAGGGGTACCCCTTTCAGAAATCTTCGATTTCTCTAATATGAATTAGAGCAATGTTTTGATAGTGAATACTAAGGAATATGCGAGGGTCATGGGAACAAAAGTTGTAGCCCTATGTCTTAGGGTTCTATTTATAAAATTTCGTGCTAATCCGAGGTTTGTAGTGTGCGATACAGTCAAAATAATTAGAGATGTACGAATATTAGGAAAAAACTTGCGAAAATAGCCATCAAAAATGGGAATTTTTTTTGAAATGTTGACTTAAGTCTCTGTTTCGACTCCAATATATTCATTTCCCCATGAGATATCTTGGGGGAAAATATCGAACGAGTTGAACACGAGGGTAATACATTTCGGAGAAATTAGTGAAATCTCCAATTCACCAAAGGGGTACCCCTTTCAGAAATCTTCGATTTCTCTAATATGAATTTGAGCAATGTTTTGATAGTGAATACTAAGGAATATGCGAGGGTCGTGAGAACAAAATTTGTAGCGCTATGTCTTAGGGTTCTATGTATAAAATTTCGTGCAAATCCGAGATGTGTAGAGGGCAATACAGTCAAAATACTTGGAGATGTACGAATATAAGGAAAACACTTTCGAAAATTGCCATAAAAAACGGGAATTTTTTTTGAAATGTTGACTAAAGTCTCCGTTTCGACTCCAATATATTCATTTCCCCATGAGATATATTCGGGGAAAATATCGAACGAGTTGAACACGAGGGTAATACATTTCGGAGAAATTAGTGAAATCTCCAATTCACCAAAGGGGTGCCCCTTTCAGAAATCTTCAATTTCTCTAATATGAATTTGAGCAATGTTTTGATTGTGAATACTAAGGAATATGCGAGGGTCATGTGAGCAAAAGTTGTAGCCCTATGTCTCAGGGTTCTATGTCTAAAATTTCGTGCAAATCCGAGGTGTGTAGAGGGCGATACTGTCAAAATACTGAGAGATGTACGAATATAAGGATAACACTTTCGAAAATTGCCATCAAAAATGGGATTTTTTTTTGAAATGTTGACTTAAGTCTCTGTTTCGACTCCAATATATTCATTTCCCCATGAGATATCTTGGGGGAAAATATCGAACGAGTTGAACACGAGGGTAATACATTTCGGAGAAATTAGTGAAATCTCCAATTCACCAAAGGGGTACCCCTTTCAGAAATCTTCGATATCTCTAATATGAATTAGAGCAATGTTTTGATAGTGAATACTAAGGAATATGCGAGGGACATGGGAACAAAAGTTGTAGCCCTATGTCTTAGGGTTCTATGTATAAAATTTCGTGCTAATCCGAGGTTTGTAGTGTGCGATACAGTCAAAATAATTAGAGATGTACGAATATTAGGAAAAAACTTGCGAAAATAGCCATCAAAAATGGGAATTTTTTTTGAAATGTTGACTTAAGTCTCTGTTTCGACTCCAATATATTCATTTCCCCATGAGATATCTTGGGGGAAAATATCGAACGAGTTGAACACGAGGGTAATACATTTCGGAGAAATTAGTGAAATCTCCAATTCACCAAAGGGGTACCCCTTTCAGAAATCTTCGATTTCTCTAATATGAATTTGAGCAATGTTTTGATAGTGAATACTAAGGAATATGCGAGCGTCGCGAGTACAAAATTTGTAGCGCTATGTCTTAGGGTTCTATGTATAAAATTTCGTGCAAATCCGAGATGTGTAGAGGGCAATACAGTCAAAATACTTGGAGATGTACGAATATAAGGAAAACACTTTCGAAAATTGCCATAAAAAACGGGAATTTTTTTTGAAATGTTGACTAAAGTCTCCGTTTCGACTCCAATATATTCATTTCCCCATGAGATATATTCGGGGAAAATATCGAACGAGTTGAACACGAGGGTAATACATTTCGGAGAAATTAGTGAAATCTCCAATTCACCAAAGGGGTGCCCCTTTCAGAAATCTTCAATTTCTCTAATATGAATTTGAGCAATGTTTTGATTGTGAATACTAAGGAATATGCGAGGGTCATGTGAGCAAAAGTTGTAGCCCTATGTCTCAGGGTTCTATGTCTAAAATTTCGTGCAAATCCGAGGTGTGTAGAGGGCGATACTGTCAAAATACTGAGAGATGTACGAATATAAGGATAACACTTTCGAAAATTGCCATCAAAAATGGGATTTTTTTTTGAAATGTTGACTTAAGTCTCTGTTTCGACTCCAATATATTCATTTCCCCATGAGATATCTTGGGGGAAAATATCGAACGAGTTGAACACGAGGGTAATACATTTCGGAGAAATTAGTGAAATCTCCAATTCACCAAAGGGGTACCCCTTTCAGAAATCTTCGATATCTCTAATATGAATTAGAGCAATGTTTTGATAGTGAATACTAAGGAATATGCGAGGGACATGGGAACAAAAGTTGTAGCCCTATGTCTTAGGGTTCTATGTATAAAATTTCGTGCTAATCCGAGGTTTGTAGTGTGCGATACAGTCAAAATAATTAGAGATGTACGAATATTAGGAAAAAACTTGCGAAAATAGCCATCAAAAATGGGAATTTTTTTTGAAATGTTGACTTAAGTCTCTGTTTCGACTCCAATATATTCATTTCCCCATGAGATATCTTGGGGGAAAATATCGAACGAGTTGAACACGAGGGTAATACATTTCGGAGAAATTAGTGAAATCTCCAATTCACCAAAGGGGTACCCCTTTCAGAAATCTTCGATTTCTCTAATATGAATTTGAGCAATGTTTTGATAGTGAATACTAAGGAATATGCGAGCGTCGCGAGTACAAAATTTGTAGCGCTATGTCTTAGGGTTCTATGTATAAAATTTCGTGCAAATCCGAGATGTGTAGAGGGCAATACAGTCAAAATACTTGGAGATGTACGAATATAAGGAAAACACTTTCGAAAATTGCCATAAAAAACGGGAATTTTTTTTGAAATGTTGACTAAAGTCTCCGTTTCGACTCCAATATATTCATTTCCCCATGAGATATATTCGGGGAAAATATCGAACGAGTTGAACACGAGGGTAATACATTTCGGAGAAATTAGTGAAATCTCCAATTCACCAAAGGGGTACCCCTTTCAGAAATCTTCGATTTCTCTAATATGAATTTGAGCAATGTTTTGATAGTGAATACTAAGGAATATGCGAGGATCATGGGAACAAAAGTTGTACCCCTATGTCTCAGGGTTCTATGTATAATATTTCGTGCAAATCCGAGGTGTGTAGAGGGCGATACTGTCAAAATACTGAGAGATGTACGAATATAAGGAAAACACTTTCGAAAATTGCCATAAAGAACGGGAATTTTTTTTGAAATGTTGACTTAAGTCTCCGTTTCGACTCCAAAATATTCATTTCCCCATGAGATATATTCGGGGAAAATATCGAACGAGTTGAACACGAGGGTAATACATTTCGGAGAAATTAGTGAAATCTCCAATTCACCAAAGGGGTACCCCTTTCAGAAATCTTCAATTTCTCTAATATGAATTTGAGCAATGTTTTGATTGTGAATACTAAGGAATATGCGAGGGTCATGTGAGCAAAAGTTGTAGCCCTATGTCTCAGGGTTCTATGTCTAAAATTTCGTGCAAATCCGAGGTGTGTAGAGGGCGATACTGTCAAAATACTGAGAGATGTACGAATATAAGGATAACACTTTCGAAAATTGCCATCAAAAATGGGATTTTTTTTTTAAATGTTGACTTAAGTCTCTGTTTCGACTCCAATATATTCATTTCCCCATTAGATATCTTGGGGGAAAATATCGAACGAGTTGAACACGAGGGAAATACATTTCGGAGAAATTAGTGAAATCTCCAATTCACCAAAGGGGTACCCCTTTCAGAAATCTTCGATTTCTCTAATATGAATTAGAGCAATGTTTTGATAGTGAATACTAAGGAATATGCGAGGGTCATGGGAACAAAAGTTGTAGCCCTATGTCTTAGGGTTCTATTTATAAACTTTCGTGCTAATACGAGGTTTGTAGTGTGCGATACAGTCAAAATAATTAGAGATGTACGAATATTAGGAAAAAACTTGCGAAAATTGCCATAAAAAACGGGAATTTTTTTTGAAATGTTGACTAAATTCTCTGTTTCGACTCCAATATATTCATTTCCCCATGAGATATCTTGGGGGAAAATATCGAACGAGTTGAAACCGGGGGTAATAAATTTCGGAGAAATTAGTGAAATCTCCAATTCACCAAAGGGGTACCCCTTTTAGAAATCTTCGATTTCTCTAATATGAATTAGAGCAATGTTTTAATAGTGAATACTAAGGAATATGAGAGGGTCATGGGAACAAAAGTTGTAGCCCTATGTCTCAAGGTTCTATGTATATAATTTCGTGCAAATCCTAGATATTTAGTGGGCAATACAGTCAAAATACTTAGAGATGTACGAATATAAGGAAAATACTTGCGAAAATTGCCATCAAAAACGGGATTTTTTTTTTAAATGTTGACTTAAGTCTCTGTTTCGACTCCAATATATTCATTTCCCCATGAGATATCTTGGGGGAAAATATCGAACGAGTTGAACACGAGGGTAATACATTTCGGAGAAATTAGTGAAATCTCCAATTCACCAAAGGGGTACCCCTTTCAGAAATCTTCGATTTCTCTAATATGAATTTGAGCAATGTTTTGATAGTGAATACTAAAGAATATGCGAGGATCATGGGAACAAAAGTTGTACCCCTATGTCTCAGGGTTCTATGTAAAAAATTTCGTGCAAATCCGAGGTGTGTAGAGGGCGATACTGTCAAAATACTGAAAGATGTACGAATATAAGGAAAACACTTTCGAAAATTGCCATAAAGAACGGGAATTTTTTTTGAAATGTTGACTTAAGTCTCCGTTTCGACTCCAAAATATTCATTTCCCCATGAGATATATTCGGGGAAAATATCGAACGAGTTGAACACGAGGGTAATACATTTCGGAGAAATTAGTGAAATCTCCAATTCACCAAAGGGGTACCCCTTTCAGAAATCTTCAATTTCTCTAATATGAATTTGAGCAATGTTTTGATTGTGAATACTAAAGAATATGCGAGGGTCATGTGAGTAAAAGTTGTAGCCCTATGTCTCAGGGTGCTATGTCTAAAATTTCGTGCAAATCCGAGGTGTGTAGAGGGCGATACTGTCAAAATACTGAGAGATGTACGAATATAAGGAAAACACTTTCGAAAATTGCCATCAAAAATGGGATTTTTTTTTTAAATGTTGACTTAAGTCTCTGTTTCGACTCCAATATATTCATTTCCCCATGAGATATCTTGGGGGAAAATATCGAACGAGTTGAACACGAGGGTAATACATTTCGGAGAAATTAGTGAAATCTCCAATTCACCAAAGGGGTACCCCTTTCAGAAATCTTCGATTTCTCTAATATGAATTAGAGCAATGTTTTGATAGTGAATACTAAGGAATATGCGAGGGTCATGGGAACAAAAGTTGTAGCCCTATGTCTTAGGGTTCTATTTATAAAATTTCGTGCTAATACGAGGTTTGTAGGGTGCGATACAGTCAAAATAATTAGAGATGTACGAATATTAGGAAAAAACTTGCGAAAATTGCCATAAAAAACGGGAATTTTTTTTGAAATGTTGACTTAAGTCTCTGTTTCGACTCCAATATATTCATTTCCCCATGAGATATCTTGGGGGAAAATATCGAACGAGTTGAAACCGGGGGTAATAAATTTCGGAGAAATTAGTGAAATCTCCAATTCACCAAAGGGGTACCCCTTTTAGAAATCTTCGATTTCTGTAATATGAATTAGAGCAATGTTTTGATAGTGAATACTAAGGAATATGAGAGGGTCATGGGAACAAAAGTTGTAGCCCTATGTCTCAAGGTTCTATGTATAAAATTTCGTGCAAATCCGAGATATTTAGTGGGCAATACAGACAAAATACTTAGAGATGTACGAATATTAGGAAAAAACTTGCGAAAATAGCCATAAAAAATGGGAATTTTTTTTGAAATGTTGACTTAAGTCTCTGTTTCGACTCCAATATATTCATTTCCCCATGAGATATCTTGGGGGAAAATATCGAACGAGTTGAACACGAGGGTAATACATTTCGGAGAAATTAGTGAAATCTCCAATTCACCAAAGGGGTACCCCTTTCAGAAATCTTCGATTTCTCTAATATGAATTTGAGCAATGTTTTGATAGTGAATACTAAGGAATATGCGAGGGTCATGAGAACAAAAGTTGTAGCACTATGTCTTAGGGTTCTATGTATAAAATTTCGTGCAAATCCGAGGTGTGTAGAGGGCGATACTGTCAAAATACTGAGAGATGTACGAATATAAGGAAAACACTTTCGAAAATTGCCATAAAAAACGGGAATTTTTTTTGAAATGTTGACTTAAGTCTCTGTTTCGACTCCAATATATTCATTTCCCCATGAGATATCTTGGGGGAAAATATCGAACGAGTTGAAACCGAGGGTAATAAATTTCGGAGAAATTAGTGAAATCTCCAATTCACCAAAGGGGTACCCCTTTTAGAAATCTTCGATTTCTCTAATATGAATTTGAGCAATGTTTTGATAGTGAATACTAAGGAATATGCGAGGATCATGGGAACAAAAGTTGTACCCCTATGTCTCAGGGTTCTATGTAAAAAATTTCGTGCAAATCCGAGGTGTGTAGAGGGCGATACTGTCAAAATACTGAGAGATGTACGAATATAAGGAAAACACTTTCGAAAATTGCCATCAAAAATGGGATTTTTTTTTTAAATGTTGACTTAAGTCTCTGTTTCGACTCCAATATATTCATTTCCCCATGAGATATCTTGGGGGAAAATATCGAACGAGTTGAACACGAGGGTAATACATTTCGGAGAAATTAGTGAAATCTCCAATTCACCAAAGGGGTACCCCTTTCAGAAATCTTCGATTTCTCTAATATGAATTTGAGCAATGTTTTGATAGTGAATACTAAGGAATATGCGAGGATCATGGGAACAAAAGTTGTACCCCTATGTCTCAGGGTTCTATGTAAAAAATTTCGTGCAAATCCGAGGTGTGTAGAGGGCGATACTGTCAAAATACTGAAAGATGTACGAATATAAGGAAAACACTTTCGAAAATTGCCATAAAGAACGGGAATTTTTTTTGAAATGTTGACTTAAGTCTCCGTTTCGACTCCAAAATATTCATTTCCCCATGAGATATATTCGGGGAAAATATCGAACGAGTTGAACACGAGGGTAATACATTTCGGAGAAATTAGTGAAATCTCCAATTCACCAAAGGGGTACCCCTTTCAGAAATCTTCAATTTCTCTAATATGAATTTGAGCAATGTTTTGATTGTGAATACTAAAGAATATGCGAGGGTCATGTGAGCAAAAGTTGTAGCCCTATGTCTCAGGGTTCTATGTCTAAAATTTCGTGCAAATCCGAGGTGTGTAGAGGGCGATACTGTCAAAATACTGAGAGATGTACGAATATAAGGAAAACACTTTCGAAAATTGCCATCAAAAATGGGATTTTTTTTTTAAATGTTGACTTAAGTCTCTGTTTCGACTCCAATATATTCATTTCCCCATGAGATATCTTGGGGGAAAATATCGAACGAGTTGAACACGAGGGTAATACATTTCGGAGAAATTAGTGAAATCTCCAATTCACCAAAGGGGTACCCCTTTCAGAAATCTTCGATTTCTCTAATATGAATTAGAGCAATGTTTTGATAGTGAATACTAAGGAATATGCGAGGGTCATGGGAACAAAAGTTGTAGCCCTATGTCTTAGGGTTCTATTTAAAAAATTTCGTGCTAATACGAGGTTTGTAGTGTGCGATACAGTCAAAATAATTAGAGATGTACGAATATTAGGAAAAAACTTGCGAAAATTGCCATAAAAAACGGGAATTTTTTTTGAAATGTTGACTTAAGTCTCTGTTTCGACTCCAATATATTCATTTCCCCATGAGATATCTTGGGGGAAAATATCGAACGAGTTGAAACCGGGGGTAATAAATTTCGGAGAAATTAGTGAAATCTCCAATTCACCAAAGGGGTACCCCTTTTAGAAATCTTCGATTTCTGTAATATGAATTAGAGCAATGTTTTGATAGTGAATACTAAGGAATATGAGAGGATCATGGGAACAAAAGTTGTAGCCCTATGTCTCAAGGTTCTATGTATAAAATTTCGTGCAAATCCGAGATATTTAGTGGGCAATACAGTCAAAATACTTAGAGATGTACGAATATTAGGAAAAAACTTGCGAAAATAGCCATAAAAAATGGGAATTTTTTTTGAAATGTTGACTTAAGTCTCTGTTTCGACTCCAATATATTCATTTCCCCATGAGATATCTTGGGGGAAAATATCGAACGAGTTGAACACGAGGGTAATACATTTCGGAGAAATTAGTGAAATCTCCAATTCACCAAAGGGGTACCCCTTTCAGAAATCTTCGATTTCTCTAATATGAATTTGAGCAATGTTTTGATAGTGAATACTATGGAATATGCGAGGGTCATGAGAACAAAATTTGTAGCACTATGTCTTAGGGTTCTATGTATAAAATTTCGTGCAAATCCGAGGTGTGTAGAGGGCGATACTGTCAAAATACTGAGAGATGTACGAATATAAGGAAAACACTTTCGAAAATTGCCATAAAAAACGGGAATTTTTTTTGAAATGTTGACTTAAGTCTCTGTTTCGACTCCAATATATTCATTTCCCCATGAGATATCTTGGGGGAAAATATCGAACGAGTTGAAACCGGGGGTAATAAATTTCGGAGAAATTAGTGAAATCTCCAATTCACCAAAGGGGTACCCCTTTTAGAAATCTTCGATTTCTGTAATATGAATTAGAGCAATGTTTTGATAGTGAATACTAAGGAATATGAGAGGGTCATGGGAACAAAAGTTGTAGCCCTATGTCTCAAGGTTCTATGTATAAAATTTCGTGCAAATCCGAGATATTTAGTGGGCAATACAGACAAAATACTTAGAGATGTACGAATATTAGGAAAAAACTTGCGAAAATAGCCATAAAAAATGGGAATTTTTTTTGAAATGTTGACTTAAGTCTCTGTTTCGACTCCAATATATTCATTTCCCCATGAGATATCTTGGGGGAAAATATCGAACGAGTTGAACACGAGGGTAATACATTTCGGAGAAATTAGTGAAATCTCCAATTCACCAAAGGGGTACCCCTTTCAGAAATCTTCGATTTCTCTAATATGAATTTGAGCAATGTTTTGATAGTGAATACTAAGGAATATGCGAGGGTCATGAGAACAAAAGTTGTAGCACTATGTCTTAGGGTTCTATGTATAAAATTTCGTGCAAATCCGAGGTGTGTAGAGGGCGATACTGTCAAAATACTGAGAGATGTACGAATATAAGGAAAACACTTTCGAAAATTGCCATAAAAAACGGGAATTTTTTTTGAAATGTTGACTTAAGTCTCTGTTTCGACTCCAATATATTCATTTCCCCATGAGATATCTTGGGGGAAAATATCGAACGAGTTGAAACCGAGGGTAATAAATTTCGGAGAAATTAGTGAAATCTCCAATTCACCAAAGGGGTACCCCTTTTAGAAATCTTCGATTTCTCTAATATGAATTTGAGCAATGTTTTGATAGTGAATACTAAGGAATATGCGAGGATCATGGGAACAAAAGTTGTACCCCTATGTCTCAGGGTTCTATGTAAAAAATTTCGTGCAAATCCGAGGTGTGTAGAGGGCGATACTGTCAAAATACTGAGAGATGTACGAATATAAGGAAAACACTTTCGAAAATTGCCATCAAAAATGGGATTTTTTTTTTAAATGTTGACTTAAGTCTCTGTTTCGACTCCAATATATTCATTTCCCCATGAGATATCTTGGGGGAAAATATCGAACGAGTTGAACACGAGGGTAATACATTTCGGAGAAATTAGTGAAATCTCCAATTCACCAAAGGGGTACCCCTTTCAGAAATCTTCGATTTCTCTAATATGAATTTGAGCAATGTTTTGATAGTGAATACTAAGGAATATGCGAGGATCATGGGAACAAAAGTTGTACCCCTATGTCTCAGGGTTCTATGTAAAAAATTTCGTGCAAATCCGAGGTGTGTAGAGGGCGATACTGTCAAAATACTGAAAGATGTACGAATATAAGGAAAACACTTTCGAAAATTGCCATAAAGAACGGGAATTTTTTTTGAAATGTTGACTTAAGTCTCCGTTTCGACTCCAAAATATTCATTTCCCCATGAGATATATTCGGGGAAAATATCGAACGAGTTGAACACGAGGGTAATACATTTCGGAGAAATTAGTGAAATCTCCAATTCACCAAAGGGGTACCCCTTTCAGAAATCTTCAATTTCTCTAATATGAATTTGAGCAATGTTTTGATTGTGAATACTAAAGAATATGCGAGGGTCATGTGAGCAAAAGTTGTAGCCCTATGTCTCAGGGTTCTATGTCTAAAATTTCGTGCAAATCCGAGGTGTGTAGAGGGCGATACTGTCAAAATACTGAGAGATGTACGAATATAAGGAAAACACTTTCGAAAATTGCCATCAAAAATGGGATTTTTTTTTTAAATGTTGACTTAAGTCTCTGTTTCGACTCCAATATATTCATTTCCCCATGAGATATCTTGGGGGAAAATATCGAACGAGTTGAACACGAGGGTAATACATTTCGGAGAAATTAGTGAAATCTCCAATTCACCAAAGGGGTACCCCTTTCAGAAATCTTCGATTTCTCTAATATGAATTAGAGCAATGTTTTGATAGTGAATACTAAGGAATATGCGAGGGTCATGGGAACAAAAGTTGTAGCCCTATGTCTTAGGGTTCTATTTAAAAAATTTCGTGCTAATACGAGGTTTGTAGTGTGCGATACAGTCAAAATAATTAGAGATGTACGAATATTAGGAAAAAACTTGCGAAAATTGCCATAAAAAACGGGAATTTTTTTTGAAATGTTGACTTAAGTCTCTGTTTCGACTCCAATATATTCATTTCCCCATGAGATATCTTGGGGGAAAATATCGAACGAGTTGAAACCGGGGGTAATAAATTTCGGAGAAATTAGTGAAATCTCCAATTCACCAAAGGGGTACCCCTTTTAGAAATCTTCGATTTCTGTAATATGAATTAGAGCAATGTTTTGATAGTGAATACTAAGGAATATGAGAGGATCATGGGAACAAAAGTTGTAGCCCTATGTCTCAAGGTTCTATGTATAAAATTTCGTGCAAATCCGAGATATTTAGTGGGCAATACAGTCAAAATACTTAGAGATGTACGAATATTAGGAAAAAACTTGCGAAAATAGCCATAAAAAATGGGAATTTTTTTTGAAATGTTGACTTAAGTCTCTGTTTCGACTCCAATATATTCATTTCCCCATGAGATATCTTGGGGGAAAATATCGAACGAGTTGAACACGAGGGTAATACATTTCGGAGAAATTAGTGAAATCTCCAATTCACCAAAGGGGTACCCCTTTCAGAAATCTTCGATTTCTCTAATATGAATTTGAGCAATGTTTTGATAGTGAATACTATGGAATATGCGAGGGTCATGAGAACAAAATTTGTAGCACTATGTCTTAGGGTTCTATGTATAAAATTTCGTGCAAATCCGAGGTGTGTAGAGGGCGATACTGTCAAAATACTGAGAGATGTACGAATATAAGGAAAACACTTTCGAAAATTGCCATAAAAAACGGGAATTTTTTTTGAAATGTTGACTTAAGTCTCTGTTTCGACTCCAATATATTCATTTCCCCATGAGATATCTTGGGGGAAAATATCGAACGAGTTGAAACCGAGGGTAATAAATTTCGGAGAAATTAGTGAAATCTCCAATTCACCAAAGGGGTACCCCTTTTAGAAATCTTCGATTTCTCTAATATGAATTAGAGCAATGTTTTGATAGTAAATACTAAGGAATATGAGAGGGTCATGGGAACAAAAGTTGTAGCCCTATGTCTCAAGGTTCTATGTATAAAATTTCGTGCAAATCCGAGGTGTGTAGAGGGCGATACTGTCAAAATACTGAGAGATGTACGAATATTAGGAAAAAACTTGCGAAAATAGCCATAAAAAATGGGAATTTTTTTTGAAATGTTGACTTAAGTCTCTGTTTCGACTCCAATATATTCATTTCCCCATGAGATATCTTGGGGGAAAATATCGAACGAGTTGAACACGAGGGTAATACATTTCGGAGAAATTAGTGAAATCTCCAATTCACCAAAGGGGTACCCCTTTCAGAAATCTTCGATTTCTCTAATATGAATTTGAGCAATGTTTTGATAGTGAATACTATGGAATATGCGAGGGTCATGAGAACAAAAGTTGTAGCACTATGTCTTAGGGTTCTATGTATAAAATTTCGTGCAAATCCGAGGTGTGTAGAGGGCGATACTGTCAAAATACTGAGAGATGTACGAATATAAGGAAAACACTTTCGAAAATTGCCATAAAAAACGGGAATTTTTTTTGAAATGTTGACTTAAGTCTCTGTTTCGACTCCAATATATTCATTTCCCCATGAGATATCTTGGGGGAAAATATCGAACGAGTTGAAACCGAGGGTAATAAATTTCGGAGAAATGAGTGAAATCTCCAATTCACCAAAGGGGTACCCCTTTTAGAAATCTTCGATTTCTGTAATATGAATTAGAGCAATGTTTTGATAGTGAATATTAAGGAATATGAGAGGGTCATGGGAACAAAAGTTGTAGCCCTATGTCTCAAGGTTCTATGTATAAAATTTCGTGCAAATCCGAGATATTTAGTGGGCAATACAGTCAAAATACTTAGAGATGTACGAATATAAGGAAAATAATTGCGAAAATTGCCATCAAAAATGGGATTTTTTTTTTAAATGTTGACTTAAGTCTCTGTTTCGACTCCAATATATTCATTTCCCCATGAGATATCTTGGGGGAAAATATCGAACGAGTTGAATACGAGGGTAATACATTTCGGAGAAATTAGTGAAATCTCCAATTCACCAAAGGGGTACCCCTTTCAGAAATCTTCGATTTCTCTAATATGAATTAGAGCAATGTTTTGATAGTGAATACTAAGGAATATGCGAGGGTCATGGGAACAAAAGTTGTAGCCCTATGTCTTAGGGTTCTATTTATAAAATTTCGTGCTAATCCGAGGTTTGTAGTGTGCGATACAGTCAAAATAATTAGAGATGTACGAATATTAGGAAAAAACTTGCGAAAATAGCCATAAAAAATGGGAATTTTTTTTGAAATGTTGACTTAAGTCTCTGTTTCGACTCCAATATATTCATTTCCCCATGAGATATCTTGGGGGAAAATATCGAACGAGTTGAACACGAGGGTAATACATTTCGGAGAAATTAGTGAAATCTCCAATTCACCAAAGGGGTACCCCTTTCAGAAATCTTCGATTTCTCTAATATGAATTTGAGCAATGTTTTGATAGTGAATACTAAGGAATATGCGAGAGTCATGAGAACAAAAGTTGTAGCACTATGTCTTAGGGTTCTATGTATAAAATTTCGTGCAAATCCGAGGTGTGTAGAGGGCGATACTGTCAAAATACTGAGAGATGTACGAATATAAGGAAAACACTTTCGAAAATTGCCATAAAAAACGGGAATTTTTTTTGAAATGTTGACTTATGTCTCCGTTTCGACTCCAAAATATTCATTTCCCCATGAGATATATTCGGGGAAAATATCGAACGAGTTGAACACGAGGGTAATACATTTCGGAGAAATTAGTGAAATCTCCAATTCACCAAAGGGGTACCCCTTTCAGAAATCTTCAATTTCTCTAATATGAATTTGAGCAATGTTTTGATTGTGAATACTAAAGAATATGCGAGGGTCATGTGAGCAAAAGTTGTAGCCCTATGTCTCAGGGTTCTATGTCTAAAATTTCGTGCAAATCCGAGGTGTGTAGAGGGCGATACTGTCAAAATACTGAGAGATGTACGAATATAAGGAAAACACTTTCGAAAATTGCCATCAAAAATGGGATTTTTTTTTTAAATGTTGACTTAAGTCTCTGTTTCGACTCCAATATATTCATTTCCCCATGAGATATCTTGGGGGAAAATATCGAACGAGTTGAACACGAGGGTAATACATTTCGGAGAAATTAGTGAAATCTCCAATTCACCAAAGGGGTACCCCTTTCAGAAATCTTCGATTTCTCTAATATGAATTAGAGCAATGTTTTGATAGTGAATACTAAGGAATATGCGAGGGTCATGGGAACAAAAGTTGTAGCCCTATGTCTTAGGGCTCTATTTATAAAATTTCGTGCTAATACGAGGTTTGTAGTGTGCGATACAGTCAAAATAATTAGAAATGTACGAATATTAGGAAAAAACTTGCGAAAATTGCCATAAAAAACGGGAATTTTTTTTGAAATGTTGACTTAAGTCTCTGTTTCGACTCCAATATATTCATTTCCCCATGAGATATCTTGGGGGAAAATATC